>NC_140079.1:46966309-47566309 GCF_964194135.1 Talpa europaea | reverse complement strand
AAATTTCGCTCAGGGTCAAGATGGTAGGGTATCTTGGGAGAGGCCACAAATCACTTGTTCCCTCCAAACCAGGCAAACTCTGTAGTCAGGGAAGCAACGAGGATCTGGGGTCGAGACCGGGAGATCCTCTTAGAGGGGTTTGCTCTGGTTCCTATCATCGGTTTCTCACTGCATACTGTGGTCCCACCCCCTCTGAGCTTCCATAACAGAGGGGAGACAGATGATTGCTGAGCCCCAAACACATTGTAATTATGAATCGTCAGAAGTGCAAAGGAGGTGCTGAGAGGGAGAATGGGGAAGCTTTGGTCAAGGAGGGGACTAACACCTGGGGGAAGAGAAAGTGGGACCTTATGAAGTGTGAGGAAAGGGCTAGCTGGCCGGAAGGAACAGCAAGTGCAAAGGCCCTGGGGTGTGATTGAACCTGTTGTGACGGAGGCTGTGGAGGCCGGCTCACATGGGGCCTCCTGGTCTCATGTGCGGAAGGTGTATAAAGTACAGGATCTGAGACTGGTGTCAGGCGTGGGGCTGCCCCAGGATTGGGATACTGAGACACAAATGAGATGACCCCATCACACCACCTGGGGCCTTGGAATGTCTCTGATCCATTTTACAAATAAACCAAACTTGTGTAGATCTGGGGCCTTTGAGGTAAGTGGAAATGCCCTGCCTCCCCCTGTAAATAGCAGCATTTGGCAGGTTCTGGGAGTGATAAGGCAGCAGAGGCAGCTCTTGGGAATCAGGCATGGCAGGGCGCCTGGACCAACTCCAGAAAGTCAGCATGTGGGAAACAGGGCTCATACTCTTGGCTGGATCATGCTGGGCTCTGCAGAGGTCCCCCCCCCCCCCCCCCCCCCCCCCCGGCCTCTCTAGAGGGAATGGATATAGTCAGACCCATTTGCCCTCAGCCCAAGGGATCAGGATTTGTTCTGAGAAAGAAGGTGTTGGAGGTGGGATTTGGAAGGATGAGTAGACATTTGCCAGCAAGTGAAAGGCATCCCAGGAATGTGACATGTAGGAGGCCCCAGTTCTGCCCTATCTGGTTCCTGTTACTGAGTGACCCCAGACAGGCCCAGCACCCTAGGTATTTGCCCAACTTGATGTAGGCAAGGATAAAGGCGAGCCCAGTTTCAAATCTAGGCTTTTTCCCACTTCCTGGGTAACTGTGGGCATGTGGAGTCATACTAAGATTGGCCCCAGTTTACAGAATAAACTGAAGCTAAAGAGGGAGACCACCTACCCTCTGACTCAGAGGTAAGTGGTCAAACTAGAAGCTGCAGTCAGGACTCAAGAGTGGACTCAAGAGTGGGTAAGGGTAGTCCAGAAGTGGGGGAGGGATCACTCTCCCAAGCTAATATCCTGAATTTTGAGAGATGGAGAGGAGGGGAGGAAAGAGCAGCCTGGCCAGTAGGCATATCAGGTACAAAGGCCCTGAGGTAGAAGCCTATTTGACAGCCTCCAGGAATAGTGAGGAAGCTGATGAGCTGAGGCAGATGGAAGGAAAGGAGGGTGAAGTGGCTACAGGAGTCATTCAGGGTCTGTGGACCATGAGGGCCCAAGATGGTTTGGAGCAGGGAAGAAATTGAATCTAGAGTGACCACTTGTAGCTCACTGGTTGTTGACCTGGACATTCAGAGGCCTAGGAGTCTCCACACAGGCTCCTGTCTGCTAGTACACGTCAGCTTAGGTCAGCACAAGCTGGTGCCTTCCAGTATAAACCAGCTCTTTCAACAAGTACCAGCACCCACTGTACAGAGACACATATGCCCCACACCCAGGCCCAGAATTTCAAATGTACCAACCAGCTCTTCTACTTTCCATATCTGCTGAGATGTGTAAACCCATCAGAGCCCATGCCTCTGGCAACAAGGCAGAAATGCAAACACGTATGTGGACAATGGTGGCTCCATTATTTCTAGGTCATTTGCAAACACACACACACAAGCATGTGCATGCGTATACACCCCCCACCCCAACATGCGTCATGCAGAGGCTCAGGAAGCACAGCTAGGGTCTCCCTCGAGAGCTGGCTTCCTGTTTTCAAAGAGGTCTGGAACTGCTGGTGGAATGTTCTGGATAAGCCCGGTCACTTCACATTGCCTCAAACCCCCACCCCATGCAGGCCCACAGCCTCTGCACCCCTTCTGTGCCCAGTACTGACCTTGTCTTACAGTGAAGTCAGGCTCCAGATGAGGAGACGGAGCCTCAAAAAGGTCCTACAACCAGCCCAGGGTCACCCAGGAAGGAGGAAGTGGTATTGGGAGTCCAGACTCTGAGCTCAAACCTCCCTCCCTCTGGAGCACCATGCTGGGGTTGGAGGTTCACAGGTGGGGAATTGCTCCCTGCTGGGTCCCAGTTTCCCCACTCAACCCTAGGTTCTCCTACCCCACACTTAACACACATCCATGTCTCCAAAAGAATGGTCACCTGTATCATAAACATTAACAGTGTCAATTTCAAACAAAGCAGATCCAGTCCCCACCTCAGGAGACTGGTAGGAGGGGAAGAACCCAGTTCAGGAACAAATAAAAATGTCTGCACTGCTCTTTCTATGCTCTAGTCTCACAGAGCCATTGGGTACCTGAGGATACTTCTGGTTCTCTCTTTGCCTGCTTACCATTCTTCTGCCTGGAGTGCCCTTCTCTAGGTCCCGGGTGAACTCCTCTTCATTCGTCAAAGCCCTCTCCTCCTGGACCTTCCTAAGACCCTCCAGTCCCTACTCTTCCCACTGGCTCACCCTGACTCTACAGTCCTGGGTGGGGGGGGAATGTGGACTCTACAACAATGTCTTGGAACTGTTCTAAAGTCCTCGATGTGATGGCTAAGATGGCCCTGTTATCCCTATGTCCCTGCTGACAAAAGGCTCTGATTGGCCAGACCTGGTCACATGTCCACACCTAGAGCCAGGGAATGAACCAAGCAGAGAGAGTAGATGCCCTCAAGACCCTTTCACCAAAGACTTAGCAGTCCTCTGCCTGTCCTATCTTAGTTGGGAAACATTGGGCAAGTCGCGAGTTCTCTGTGCCTCAATTTCTCTACCTGTAAATGGGGCTGGATATGGGAGTACAGAAGGCCAATCCAGACATGCCAGCTCCCCTGCTCCCCATCCCTGCCCAACAGGTCCTATTTATCCCACCCCCATCCTTTATTGTTCTCTGTGAATCATACCCCACCTCCCCACACCCTCCAGTGATAGGGCCGCTCTGCGTGGCAGGCACTGATGGCCTCCGGCTGAGTCACTGCTCCCTCCTGGGCCCTTTGCCCAGTCGATGTTTTCTGGGGAGTTTTCCTGGCCTTCCATGAACATCAAAAAGGAGACTCCTGGGTGGGGGAAATGAGGACAGA
Source organism: Talpa europaea (assembly GCF_964194135.1). Taxonomy (NCBI): domain Eukaryota; kingdom Metazoa; phylum Chordata; class Mammalia; order Eulipotyphla; family Talpidae; genus Talpa; species Talpa europaea. The sequence goes on along the minus strand of NC_140079.1, from coordinate 47,562,967 downwards.
GTCTCATGTAGATAACTTTCTGTGCAACCTGGCAACAGTTCAAATCCCACATCCTGTCTCCCCACCCTACCCCCATCACAGGGAGGCCATACCTCTTCCCCTTAAAGTTGGGGGACTCCATGCATCCACCAGTGAACACGCCTCCAGCACTCGCCAGGGCCTGGCCACAACGGATGCTGGGATCTGGGGTGAGGGTGATCACTGTCCTATCTGTTCAGACAGGTGTAAGTTAATTGTATGCACATGTGCGCACACACGCACGTGGGTCTGTTAGTGGAGGCCTCGACCATGTGTGCCACGTTTGATGGCCCATTGTGTCTCTGCACATGCGTGTGAAAATCACGGCTACCCTGCCCCTGTGGGCAGAGCCTAAAAGACAGAGAGAGCAGTCCCTGACTGGAAAAGGTGCACCAGGTCGGGGGATCTCCTGGGCAAAGGTGTGAGGGCTGGGGAATTGCTGGTGTATCTAGACACAGGGAACAGCAGGGAGTATCTAGACACAGGGAACGGCAGGGAGCAGCAAGGTCACAGGGAACAGCAGGGAGAGCAGTAGGTCATGAGGCGGCAGGGGCTGGGTGGTCAAGCAGGGCTTGGAATGCTAGCTGGCTGAGGAGATGGGGAGCTTTGTGTGAGCCTGGGTGGGCCCAGGCAGAGCTGAGCTTTGAGAGGAAATGTCGTCAATTCTAAAATATTCATGGAGCTGCTACTGTGTGTGCCTGGAGCTGGAGACACAGGGGGGCCCTGGGGAAGCATATATCACCGGAACAAAAAGTAAACTTGTAACTCTGGAGAGAGGGAAAGATCAGGGAGCAAAACGTATCAGGGCAGGGGTAGGGGGTACTCTGGGCTGAGGTTGGGGAGGGCATCTTGATGAGATGTGTGTGATGTGATGACATCTGCAGGGCAGACCATCCTGGAGCAACCTGAGTAGAAGGAACTCCTGGTGGGAAGCACAGTGGTGCAAAGGCCCTGAGGTGGGCATAAGTAGGCAGAGGGACACTATTCAGGAAGATCTAATCCCAGAATAGGAAGGGGAGGCATCGGGGGCAGCGCTGGTGGGAAGTGGGGTCACCAGGACAAGCTGTCCTGTAACTAGAACCCAGCAGGAACACAGCCCCCTCCCAGCCACCCCCAGTGCTCCCTGCTTGCTCAGGACAGAATGTGCTGAGAGGAGAGGCCACGGTGGCTGCGCCTGGTGGCTGGAGCTGGGTGGCCGGAAGATTCCTGAATAGCAGCCCAACTGGGCCCCCTGCCAGCGAGGGCGGAAAACACGGTGCCTTGCTTGCCTGTCACCCCATGTCCCGGCCCTGTCAGGGTCAGGGCAGGAGACCGAGATGGTGAGAGAGTCAGAGACTGAGAGAAACAGAGGAGAGGTGACCAAGAGAGGCAGGGAGTGAGAGTCAGAGACAAAGAGACAATGAGTGAGACAGAGATGCAGAGACAATAATACAGAGACAGGAGGAGACAGAGGTGAAAACAAACAGGGACAGAGAACTAGTGAGGGGAAGAGATAATGAGAGAACATGGAGTGGCAGAGACAGGGGACACAACAATGAGAAAGACAGAGACTGAGTGAGACAGAGAGTCCTGGCATTTATCTCTCTGCCTGGGAGGCAGGTGCTGGGAACAAATGCAAGGGGGGTGACACATCCCCCAACAAAATTTTCATCTACTCCAGGGGCCCCTCTCCGATCACTCAGTCAATCAGCAATCCCCCTCATACTTGCCTTGTGTTGAGACACAGGACACAGCCCTGTCTGGACCCATCCTCAAAGGTTCTAACAATCAGGTGAATATATAAATGAGAATCATGAGAGTAATGAGGGCTAGAAGACGGGATAAAGGATGGGGAGGGAGTAATGGGGGTGGCAGCTTTAGCCAGGAGGTTGGAGTGTCCCTGAAAAGATGAGGCTGGAGGTAAAGAGGAGCCAGTCACAGGGAAGTGTCTTTTTAACAGAGAAAACCACATATTCAAAGGCCCTGAGGTGGGAACCAGCTTGGGGTGTTTGCTTTGGTGTAGCCAGGGATCAAGGGGGACCTGAAAGGAGTAGGTGGCAACTCTTAGGGGTCTGGGGAGAAATAGGATTTTATTTTAGGAGTGTCTTTGATCATTCTCCTCTGGGTCTTAAAGTCCCTCCCTGTGTGCAGGGAGTTCCTTGAGTTGGGCACGTCTGGGCCAGCTCCATCCTACTTGTCATTTATTTAACCAGAAAAGCTGCCTCCTTTAGGGATCAGAGTCCTAAGGACACATGGTGGCTTATCCTCTCAAACCTGCTGGGGGAACCTTTCATAGAATTGTACCCACATCTGCTGTTGTGATAAACACATTAGATGCTGTTCCAGAACATGGAACTGGGAACTGGAATCTTGTGTCTTGCATGTCCCCGGTGACCCCCTCTTTGAAGCTGTCATTTTGGTGTCTGCGGTGACTGTACTGTGGGAATATCTCCCCTCATCTGATCTGGGTCACAAGGACCCTAAATCTGGTGTGCTCTGAGCACATGCCTGGTGCAGATGCTGCCTGGCTGGGAAGGGGGTGGACTCAGGATCAGGAGTAGATGGAAGTAACAGAACAAACTTAAACCTGCTAAAGGGTAACTGGGCACTGTGGAGGGGAGATATCCTAGTCTAAGATGGGGAAACTAAGTCTCAGGTGCAAACCTGAACCCAGATCTCCAATGCCTAGCCCCTGCCCTGCCAATCTTCATCCTTATCCCTGGACCCAGACAATGGCACCCTGGGCTGCTAATTTTCACTCCTTGGGCAGGCTGGAGGGCACAGCTAACCGGAATTCTAATTTCACCTTCCTACAAAGGGCGGGGCCTCGGGGCCCGAGTGCTGGTCCAGTGGGATGGCCTAGTGGGCGTCACTTGGGTGGTGGGGGTATGGACTCCAGAGAAGCAGGGCCTGTTTTGAGTGGTGACTCCATCAGTCCTGATTGTGGGACCCTGGGCAAGTGGCTCCAGAAAATGACAGCCTTCATGCCATGAGGGCTGCCTTAGAGCCCAGGAAATATCAAACGAATTCTTGCCTCTTACTTCCACAGCAGCCTTATCCTGAGGGCCAAACGTGAGATCACCCGCATCAATGGAGTGAATGGATGAACACAGTGTGGCCCATCCACACAGGGGAGTATCTCGCGACAATGTGGATGAACCTCAAAACACGCTGAGTGAGAGACCAGACACAACAAGCCACAGTGTGTGATCCATTCATATGAAGGGCCAGAAAGAGGTAAATCCAGACAGAAAGCAGATTGAGGGGGATGTGGAGTGGCTGCTCGTGGGTATGGGTCTCCTTTTTGGGGTGATGGATATTCTAGAACTAGAAAGAGATGGTGGTTGCATATTATTATGAATGTCCTAAATACTAGAGTTGTACACTTTAAAAAGACTAATTTGATGGTATGTGAATTGCACCTTAATTAAAATAAAAACAAGCTAGACTCAGACAGGTAAGCTTCCTAGGCTTGGAAGATCTTGACCAGGGATGGTGGTCAAGGCCACCCCAGCTTCCTCAGTAGCTGGGGGGAAGGGGGCAAAAAGGGGTTAGAAACCAGCAAATCCAGTCTTTTCCTCCACATTTTTATTTTAAAAAGTAATTGTACAAAAGAGAATGATTTAAGGCTTATCATAAACACTGACTCCCAAGCAGCACTCTGCCCCACCCAGGGCTAGAACTCTGCAGTTGGGAGCTTATGCAGCTTTCCCCTCGTGCCCTGTCACTCCAGGACACAGGGGTCTCTACAGCCCTGCTGTGTCACTGCAGGCTGACCTCTGTCCCCAGGGCCTAGCTTGATCTCTCATGCCCTGCAGTCTTTAGAGGATCCCCAGGTATCCAAGCTTGGACAAGGAATCACTAGTGGGTTTTCAAAGGCTTCAAAGGTTGGAGCTGCTGCCCCACTAAGCTCCTATCACTGGCCTCCCTGAACACCTGTCCTGAGTCATCTCGTCTGTCGAACCTTGCTGTGTCTCTCTGACCAAGGCACTTGCTCTCTCAGTCCAGTGCTAAGATGAAGGTGGCAGCCTTCACACCCAGCTCAGTTCTGACCTTCTCTGACTTCTCCTCCCTCTTGCTTGTCTGCCTGTTGAGCTCTTCCCTATATGCCAAAGCCTCAGCTAAAATGCCCTCTCCTGTAGGCAGTCTTCTCTGCTCCTCTTTGGACTCTTCCAGCTGAGTCCCTTCCTCTGGTCCCATGAGACTATACATGTCTATGTCTGGCTCTGTCTCCATCAGACTAGCAACCCATGGGACCTCAGTACTTCCCAGAGGCTGGCACAGGTAGTCTCACATGTGCCGGGCATTGGATGCCTTATGTGGACAGCCAGTCCAAACAAGTCAGATTTCAGCTGGCTCTTCCTCAGCCTGTGTCGTGCTGAAACAGCCCTGTCTCTTTCTGAGACTTAGTTTCCCCAACTCCAGTGCAGTCAGGCCGGTCCTTCTTGGCCCAGCCACTCCCCCTGTCCACGGTGGCTGGAAGCACGTGCATAAACCTATCCTTCGAGGTATTCATTTGCTCCTCAGCAGGTCATGCAGCGTGGCCTCACGGCCTCAGAGGGTGGGTTTGGATCCTCCTGTAGGAAATGGTCCTGTCAAGTCTTAGTGGGAACCCAAGGCCAGATATACCCCTCCCTGCCCCACCCACATCCAGGCATCCAGCGGGGGAGTGACACTTAGAGCAGACTGGGATGAAAGGTGGGTTTGAAGAGTCAATGAATAGGTGCCCCATTTGTGCTTACAACTCATCTGTGTATCAGATGCCCCCAGCTCAGACACCAGGGCTTGGACAGTTGAAGGGGTTCCCCGAGCCCTGAACTCACCTCTGAGTACAGGGGTGGTGGGCGGTAGCGGAACTCCTGAATGTAGGCAAAGAAGGGGCCTTCCAGGTTCATGTGGTGGTCCCGTAGCACCGGGACGGGGCTCTGTTCCGAAGCTGCCACCTCCTCCTCTGCTACCACCTCTGAGTACTCCGGAGGGGCTGGAAGTGAGAGGCATAGATTAGACTGGAAGAGGAGGAGAGCGGGGAGAGGGGCTCCAAAATTGAGGACAAGGGCCAGAAACTGGCTTGTGTCAGTTCTGGGGCTACCAGGTTGAGGTCTCAGGCTGGGCTTCTGGGGGGATCCACGGCCACCATGAGGATTACTGTGTGCTTTTATAGGTGGGGGACTTGAGGCTGGGGGAGGGTCACCTGACAAGCAGGCTGGGGAGCTTACCCTCAGGTGGCTCTGGGAGGGCTCCCAGCCCCCAGTCCAGCAGGAAGCTGGCATGGCTGCCCACACTGGAAGAGCGACTGCCAAAAGGGTGCAGAGGGATGGTGCCGATGACCAGCGGCAGCTCCAGGAGCAGCTTGGACGTGCCTGGGATGTCCACGCAGACCTGGAGAAGGAGCCACAATGGAGCAAGACCAAAAAGCCTTGGGAGAACCCCAGCCTGGGAAACCAAGCAGAAGCAGTCACCTCAACTCCTAGGACCACCAGGACACTCACCTTGAGGGCGTAGTCCACGTGCAGCACACGGCAGTCCAGGATGGATGGACCAACAGGAGGGATTCGCAGTGCCCGGCCCTGCCATAGCACCCGCCGCCCAGGGCCCACAGGCTCGCCAGAGAGACTGGCCACTACAGCTCGTTTCTGCTTCCGGGCGCCTCGAGCCATGAAGGTCTGTGTCTGGACCACAGCCGCCCGAGGCAGCACTGGGCGTGTGGAGCTGTTGTCAATCTCAGCAAAGACGGGGATGACCTCACCTGTGGTGGGGAACAGCAGGGCTTCAGTTTCTCCACCTGCAGCCCCAACATTGTCTTCATTCCCCATCCAGCCCCTCTGGCCTGTTACCTGGTGTGTACCCCTTGCGGTCAATTTTGGCTGAAAGGGAGACGAGGCCTCGATTACTGTACCAGGATCGGGCGACCTTCTCCCGAGCTCCAGCCTGAGGGGCCTGGGGGGTGCAGAAAAGGTACATGAATGGATCACTTTGTGCATCCACCAACTTTGCACAGCTTCCAAACACCCCCCGCCCCCTCCCCCCTCCCCCAGCTGAGGGAGGACTTGGGACAAGGCCTGATTCCCTTCTAAGGCCTGATTTTCTTCTAAGAAGCCAGGAACTATCTATAAAATGGATCAAGGATACAATCCATCTCATTAAGCTAAAAACAAAATGAACTAGGCAAGTGCTTAGTGTATAATTAGTGCTCAGTAAGCCATTATGATTGCAAGCTCTGTCCAAGCTCTATTTCAGATGAGGCTTCTGAGGCTCAGAGAGGGTAAGACACTTGTCCAGAGCCACAGAGCAGATTGGTGCAACTGGGATTTGCACCCAGCTCCAATGGACTCCAAAGGTGTTCCTATGCCTGCCTCCCTCCCTGCCAGGACCCAAGTGGGAGCTCTGCTTTGTGAAAGGAGCCAGGCACCTGCCTGTGGTGTTCCTGTCCCACCTCCCTGGAGGCAGCCACTCACCAGCAAGGCTGGTGTGTTGATGTCCACCGGCTCAATGACAGTAAATACCTTCCTTGCCCGGCGGGCAGGGACCCAGGGTCGGTGCAGGGTGGCCTTGATGCAATATCGGACACTGCCATGTTTGCCCTCAAATGAGGTCACCAGGGTCCTGGGGGATAGGAAAGGGGCTTCAGGGGAGGAGATACAGAGCCAGGTGTACATAGGGGTAAACTGAGGCCCAGGGTAATTCTAGGCTTTATGGGGAGTATTGGAAGGGTCCCTGGGAGGAGGCACACAGACACTCCTGAGAGTCCCCCAGGAAGACAGTCTTAGGGTTCTGGGGTTCCCAGAAACTGAACCAAATCTGGAAGGGGCTGTAGACTTTGGTACTCTCCCATATCCTGCACCCCAAATGACTTACGGGGGCAGCTGGAAGCTGAATGGGAACTCGTGGCGTCCAGGAGGTAGCATCGTGGTCTCTCCGGTGTCTGCAGGTAGGAGCAAGAGGGAACGGCTCAGAGACCGCCAGGTTCCTGGAGCGCGCGCAGCAGGAGCACTGCGCCCGGGTCCCAGGCTCCTACCTGGCACGAGCAGCGTGGCACGGTGGCTCACGACCTCCACACGCTCACTGTAGCTCTGCGTGTATGCGGTGCTCGAGCCTGCGCTGCGTGACTCGGTCCAGTGCACGTGGGCGCGGCCCCGCGCGCGCAGCTTCAGAGTGCCCACGCGCGCCGGGCCCGCAAGCTCTAGTAGCACCCGGCCGGCCACAGCCTGGCCGCCGCAGAACACGGGTTCGGCGCCGGCGCTCGCGCCATCCAGCTGGATTGCGAACGCCTTCACCTTGTCGAACAGCATCGTGGCCTGGGGTGCGAACCAGCGACGCGAAAACCCTGGACTCGAACCCACGACTACACCGCCCCAGGTTCCGGCACTGCAGCTCCAGTAAGCGAACTCGCCGCTCGCGCGCAAGCGCACTCGCCCACCCGGCCAGCGACTCAGAACCTGCGCCGGCGCCGCCTTTATATGGCAGGGCGGGGTGGGCGGGGCCAGAGGCCACGCCCCGGAGGGAATAGGCCAATGGAGATGCCAGGGCGTGGCTCCGTCCAGGCGTGGAGCAAAATAACAAAACGCCCCCTTTCCCGCCAGCTGCTGTCCACCCTCGGGATCCCGGGGTTAAGCTGAAATATCGGGGACCAGAGCTACTCTCTCTCAGACCCCCGGCTGCAGAGCGGAAACTATATCCCGGAGGCCGGCCTGGGCCTGTGATCGCCTGCGAGAGCATTCCGTCGCTCGCTTTAACCGTTAACCAGCCACCACTTGCAGACGTGACGGGCGGCATGTCCCGGCAGAAGTGGGGGGCGGGGGGTGGTTGTGGTGTGGTGGTGTGTGTGTGTGTGTGTGTGTGAGAGAGAGAGTGATGGTGGCTTGGCCGCACAAGTTGCCCAGAAAGCCTAGCAGTAACCCGGCCTCACTTTCCCTGGGTACAGGGAAAGGGGGAGCAAGAGGGCGGCGCCTCTCTCCAGAGCCCCGAACTACCCCGGGCCTCTTTCCCCTCCGCCGCGAGAGACCGAGAAGGCGTGAGTGCGGCCTCCCTCCACTCTGGCACCCGCTTCCCGCCTCCTGCGATTTGAATGCTGCTCAGCTGGGTGACCCGGCCTTAGTGACAATCTCCTGAATCTGTTTCCGCACCTGAGAGGGCTGTGCTTGAATCCGGGGTAGCCCCAACTCGACCCCTCCTAGAACCTGGCTCCCGGGTCATCAAAACCCTTTGACTTGCCGCCCACCACTAGGTGGGGTCTGGCCTTGAAGCTTTTACTGTCGTAGCCTTTCCTACTAACTGGATTTTTTTAAAATTATTTGTTTATTTATTTGTATTGTAAAAGAGCTGGGGTGTAGGCCAGAGGTGGGAGGGGTGGTGTGCGTATGAGAGGATTCACTAGCGACAGAGCAGGGAGCAGAATCGGCTGATCTACTGACATACACTGATGAAGGGAGCAGCGGGCGAGACTGGAGAGGTCTGCTGTGCTGCACCATGTGGGTTAGCTCCCTGGCCTGGGATGGAATCAGGTCATAGAGGTGATAGCGCTGGGACTTAACCCGTAGGCCACTAGAGAGGCCCCCACCAGACGTTCTTTTCCTAATTTCAAGTCCCCCTGTCAAACTCCTAATGCCCTTAGGCCTGGCCCTATACCTACTTCGGCACACCCTGCCCCGTGCGATCAGAGATAGATCCTTTGCAGGAGATGCTCAGGCACCCTGGGATTAAGGACTGCGGTATGACCCCTGGGCGATATGATGCATCTCGGGACCTCATTTTGCTCAAGGAAGAAACCCACCTACAGTTTCTAAGGCGGGAGGGAGTTGCCTCCTTGGGATCTGTGGGGCGCTGGCACCCTCTGGTGGTATCTTAATGTACTGCTTCTCGAACCCACTCCCTACCCTGGCGGTTCCCATAATCTATCTGGTTCTGGCGAAGCACGAGGCCTCTGCACCCCCAGTGGGGGTGGGGTGGCAATTATAACCAAAAGCGGGCACTAGAAGCCCAAGATAGGGGTTTGAGCAGGACCGAAGGGAGGGTCAGAGGCTGATGACAAAGTGATCAGCATGGGTGACTGTGTGGAGGAGGGGCTTGGGGGCTGAAATACAGAACTAAAACCTCCCAATGTTAAGTGGAGCCTAGAGGAAGGATAGGAGATCATAAACTCGGGAGAAAGGATGGGGTAATCCTGGAGGGTTGGGAGGCTGGTACTCCCTCAGTCCATTCACATATGGGTCCCAGAGGCCCAGAAAGGGGAAGAACCTCCTTGGAAGTCACACAGCAGCCCCTTTAGTGTCTCAAAGGAAGCTGCCATTGGTTACTGTAGGGTAGGAGCAGCCCCAATTTCCTGTGAGTAGCAAGCGAAAGGAAGTGACTGAAGGCCCCTTCCTGCCCCACCCCACAGCCCTCTAAGCTTGGGTGTGCACAGCTGGTAATGGGAGAGTCCCTGCACCTGGGGGCTGTTGGGACAAAGCTGCAAGACAGTAGGCAAAGTGTTTACTCTATGCAGTCCTGAACAAAATGGGGGTTGCAGGTCAGGAGCAGGGTGTCAGTTACGTCTGCCTCTGTCCATTTTGCAGTCAGGTACAGTGAGGTCTGGCTTAGCCAGGAAGTGGCATCCAGAGCAGTCAAAGAGCAGAAGCCCTCTGCACCCACAGCATATGGTGGTGGGAATAGACTCCTCTCTCTGTGGTTCCTAGCCTGCTTCTGACTGACCTTGTGGTAGAGGGTGCAGAACTGGGGTTCAGAGCCTCTTAAGAACATGTCCAGGGGCCTCCCTGGTGGTGCAATGGATTAAGAAGCAGCACTATGAAGCTGTCCACAGCCACTGCAGCACTAGTTCAATCCCTGGCCAGGGAGGTGCCCCACATGGTACAGCAGACCTCTCCTAACTCACCCACTGCTCCCCCCAGCAGTGTATTTCAGTAGATCTGCCTGTTCTGTTCTCCACTCTGTCTCTGGTGAATCCTCTCAGCTCCTGCACCTCTGGCCTGCACCCCAACGCTTGTATGCATAAATAAATAAATCTTAAAAAAAAAAAAAAAGAACATGCCCAAAACCAAGACTCCCAGCTTGGTATGATGCCATCCCAAGTCTCCTGCTTTTGAAGGCATTCCCACCTGCAAATACCATCAGGATCCCCACCCAGGGAAAAACTCCATATAAACAAGGGGTGAGGGGTACAACTGAGGGAGGGGCCATGGGTGGCACATGAGACTGTGGTCTTCTTTGAGAATCCAAGACCCCAGGATTGGGGCTAGTGAGAAATCCTGAGGAGACTCTCCTGGCTCCACTCAGGTCTCCCCCCAGAGTGCAGATAGGGAGTCCCTGCCGCATAGCTTCTAAGTCAAAGGTGTCCCTGCTCTGGAAGGGGGCACTCAGACCAAAGGAAGCGTTCTCTGGAAAGAGTAGTTTGGCCAGGATTAGGTAGGTGGTGGGTGTCCTGGTAGGTGGGTCCAGACCCAGAGGAGGTGGTCTTCGCTTCTTGAGAAAGAAGTCACCTGTCCGCACAGACTCTACGTTGAAAGTCTCCGGGACTTGGAAAGGGGCGCCCAGACCTGGGAAATGAGTTCCCGGGAACGCTGACTGGGGAGCGGCTGGGTTGCGGGTGGGGGCGGAGTGGGGGTAGCCGAGCAACTCACCCCAGAGCAGTAGCTGCCGCCGCCGCAGGTAGGTCTCGGCGGCCGCGTAGTCACTGGACACGGCGTTGACCCCCACGCTTCGACCCTCCAGCCAGTGCGTGGCCGCGCCGCCGCGCGCCGCCACCTCGAGCGCTCGAACCCGCAGCGGCGCCGCCACCTCCAGCAGCACGCGGCCGCACAGCCGCTCCCCGCCGCGGTACGCGCCGCCGGGGCCCCGCGCCAGCTCCAGCCCGAAGCTGCGCACGCGCCCCGGGCGCATGGCGCGGGCCGAGGCCCACGGCCCGGGTGGTGCCGCCGGCGGGGTCGCGCACCCTCGGCGCCCCGGCGCTCGTCCCTGAGCCCGGGCAACCTCGGGGCTTCCTCCCGCCTCTGCCAACTCGCACCCGGCGTGAGCGGCCCCGGGAGGACTTCCTGGTTCTGCCCCGTGACGCGCGCGCCGGCGGCCAGAGACTCGCGGCCCGCGCTGATGACTTTGCCACCCACCAGCGCCGGGCGGGCCCTGTTTTTGCAGGGTCGGTGCTTGTCAGAGGCTGGCGGGGGCGGATGCGGCTGGCGCACAGTCCGTCCTGTGGGCGCTTTTGTCTCCCACTGGGCACCTCTGGCCCGGATGCCGCCCCAGCCTCTCCCGCTGGGACCCACACACACCGAGTTCAGGTCTTGCTCGGCACTGGCTGTTCCGTGACTAGGAACGCCCTTCCTCCCACTCACCCACCCAGCCACACCCAATGTCACTCCTCAGAGTGCCCTCATCAGGCGCTGGCCTTTAGATGGTTATGGCTTTGGTTGCTGTCTTTGTGACCCATGTGTTAAGTGTCCCTCCTGAGTCTTACTGGGTGTCCCCAAGGGTGGGCACTGTGCCCTATCCTCCCCCACGCCCGGGAGCTAGCACTCCTGCACAGAAGGTGCACCTGCAGATATCCCTGAACTAAACCATATTTTCCAAGCGGGAAGGACAGGCCCCAGCTTTCTCAGACCTCAGTATCCCCTGTAGGATGGCTGGGTAGGTGTAATTTAGGATGCAGTTATTCAAGTCCTGTCTGGGCTCCTGCAGCCCCTGTGTAAGCCCTCAAGTGGGAGAGAGCATTACTGGGCACCTATCAGGCATCTGACCCTTTTTAGGGTTTTACAGGTGAGGAAACTGAGGCCCCTCTGGGGCAGTTACTGCTCAGAGGCACGGAGGTATGGCAGTCAGGACTTGGACCCAGGTATCACTGCAACATCCTCCCAGACCCTCCTGGTTCTTGGGCCCAAGCTTTTTCCCTGAGTCAGGTGGCCATGGCTTTATCAGAGGCTGCCAGGGCCTGGGCTCAGCCAGAGACTCATATCTGACACCCCAGGAGCCAGGCCTCCCCTCTGATACCAGGGCTCAGCATCCACCAAGTGTTTGCTGTTCTCATTGACCCCTGCACCTTCAACCCCAGGCCTGGAAGGACCTTTCTGATTCTACTGTGTCTGAGGCCTTCCTTCTACCCTAGCTTTGAGAATCTAACCACAGGATGACACCATCTCTCCGACTCATGCCTGTCCCCATTGAGAAGTCTCCACCAAGCCCAGCTCCTTCTTTTTGGCCTCAGTTTGAATCCTAGCTCCCAATCCTTACTCTGAGGCTGCACGCAGGTGGCTTCACTTCTTTGTACCTTAGTTTCCTCATCCCAGGTCGAGTTCTGGGAAAAGTTAGGTAATTTATGTTACATTCCCTGTATGGAGCAGGAGCTCAATACATGTACAACAGAGACTGAATGACCCTCCTCACCCATGTCACGTCCCCCACTGGCCAGTGACCTGTGGCCTGGCTGCAGTCTGGCACAAAGTGGGTGCTAATGGAAACTGGATGGCAGAAGGGGAAAGAGGTTCTGATGATCTGCTGCTTCCTGTGTGCCAGGGCCATGCCCTCTGTGGTGTCCCTCTATCAGTGCCAGGTGGTGCTAGCACAGGTGTCCTCTGGGAGGTATCCCCACTGAGCTCAGGCTGGGGCACCACCAGGCTAGGATGGGGTTGGGTTCCCCTTGACCCACATCCGTTCTGAGGCCCTGGGCCTAGAGTCGCTTCCCAAGTGATTACATGCACCTTGTACCACATAGCAACTGGTGGGTCCTGCTTTATTCAGAACTGGCAAGGACCCCTCCCCCGGCCGCTCTGTGCCCACCGGGGGCCTGGGGAGAGACATGGGGCCGGGGGACCAGAGGCAGCTCCGGGCTCCCCTGGCTCCACCCAAGGAGGAAGCAAGTGGCAACCCGCCCCTGCCCTCTGCATGGACAGTCTGGGTGGGGCAGGCCCCAGCACAATCAGCCCAACTCAGCTTTGGCTTCTTGAACCCCAAGAAGCGCCACTGTACAGGGCTTCCTGGGTGGCGTGGAGGTGGCGGCCACACGATGGCCAAGATTGAGGAGTCTGGTGGCAGGCAGGGCCGTCACCCGCAGTTCGAAGGGGCCACGGGCAGCCACCGGCACGGGGGGCTCCGGGCTGCCTGGTCTGGGGGCCCAAGCACAGGCCGGGGAGGCAGGGGTGGTGGGGGTGGGCGTATGGCTTGGGCAATGAGGCTGGGCAGGGCCTGCAGAGAGGCACCCAGTGCATCCAGTCGGCTTTCCAGGGCAGCCAGGCGAGCCTCAAGCTCCTCGTGCTGGGCGTGCAGCTCGGACATGAGGTCGTACATGACATTCTGGGTCTGCCAGAGACAGAGAGGAAGGAAAGGACACACAGAGAGAGGACAGTTGACTCTGGCCCTAAAGGTCTCTCGCTGGGCCCCGGAAATGAGAGGGGAATCGATGAGGGGAGAGACAGGGAGACCAACAGGTCTAGGGAAGGCTGAAGGAGGTGCAGAGATGGGGGGATGTGGCCAGAACTCTCCTGGGGGGTTAAAATGAAACCATTGTGTGGTGCTTTCACCATTATTCCAGGAGAGACGTGGTACAGGGCGGGAGGAGGGAGGAACCAGGAATCAGTTCAATGTGACCTTCCCCTCTCCCTCCACATTAGGTTAGAGAGAGGACAGGCATGTTTAGGGAGAGGTGGCCTCCCCAAGGATGTGACCCAATCACAGAACGAACATGACAACTACAGCAATTAGTGTTTTGGCAGATGTCAGGCTGTCCCTAGCACCTAGCAAGCAGAGGTGTGTTCTGCCGCTGTCACTGTTCAGATGGAGACAGCCCTGAGTGCAAGCATTACTCTCGCCACCAGGTGACGCCATAACACAGTTCAGCGCGGCTTAGACCCCTCAGGCTGAAGGTCCCTCTGGGGACTGTGATGGGGGATTGAAAAGGCATTGGAGAGCTGAGGTGGGGAAAGACACCCCAACCTCTCACTCGTGAGTAGGGAGACTAGATGGTGCACCTACCCCAGCTCTTCGCTGAGCTCCACCCCAGCCTCTCCCTTCTAGCCTCTGCCTTTGCTTCAGCGTGCCCCCAGCCTTTCTGTCACTGGCAAACTCTGCACCCGGAGGTAACCCACATTACTTGCCTACAAGGCCACAGTCCCCAGGGCCGGGGAGTAACATCTGGCATCTTCTTTTTGACTATCTTTGAAGTTCAAATTTGTCCTTTCAACTTCACATATACATTTGGGGGAGGTGGGGGCAGAGAGACTAAATCAATGATCTTGGAAAACGTTTTAACCTTGTTAAATTTTTAAAAAATTAGAAACCTATATAATCCAATGCAGTAAAAGACTTCAAGGAAGCCTTCGTTAAATGTATTTTTAAAGTAATAGACCACTATGGCCTCAAGGTTTAAACAACTAAAAAATTCAAATTCAATCATCTATACTAAAGGGAGGGAGTGTGGTATGGACTGTCCAGTGATCACATCTAGTATCTGAGTTTTTCGGGATATTTTATATGTATTTATAGCGATAATTTCATATCAATTGGCTAGCAATTTCTACATGCTTTTAGGATTGTGCTCTTTTTACTTCCAATTGAATTATTTCTCAGGGATCTAGAAAATGCTCTTTCCCGCCCTTCCAAATAAAATTTATTTAGGCAAATATTAAATTACATTGCATTCTCTTAATAATGATGAGGACAGAGTCCAAAATGCCGTGGATATAAGAAGTAAAATAGAGGAGTTAACATTTTCTAAATATGATGTCACATTAGCCTCGGACTGATCTTTAGGGATGGAGCCAAAAAAGCAAATTTCACATTTAATCTATTTCTGAGAGGTACAATATCGGTGAGAAGGGCATTCATAACCATGTGGCAAACATTCTGAGTTTGTCTAGAGTTGAGTCCATTGACAAATTTTCTGACAGATGAATAAAACATCAGGAAATGGGGGTAGGACTTGATATTGGGACCAACAAACAGACCCATTTATAACAGATCTTATAGAGTTCTTGTAATCAACTTTAATTTCCTGAAAGGTGTTTAATTGCTCTGTAGATAGCTTTCTGCCAATACTGTAATATGAATTTATATCCTCAGCAAAAAAATTTGTTTTTCCTTATAATTTTGAGATTTTATATGTAGTGATGTACCTAAATACAAAAGTGACACTTTACCAATTTATCCCATGAAGTATATGTTGATTTAAAGCAATTATATTAGGTACTGATCTTTACGGTAGAAAGTGAAACAGTCAAGATTTTACACACATGTAGATTTCCAGCATCTCTTATAATCAGAGCCTCTGGCTGCAGGGGGTGACCCTTGCAGACAGGGCTGGTGTCCCCTGGTGGCTTGTCCCTCCCTGCCCTATATCCCTGGCCTTTGTCACCTGCCTGCCTAGTGGGTGCCAGTGCTGTCCCCCTCCTGGCAGAAGCTGGCCCTATCCTATCCCCATCTTCCTCTGGGGGCCTAGTTAACCCCAGCTGGCACAGTGAGCCCCCTGGCCCCACCCTGCCACGCTCACCTTAGCCAGGTCGGCGAGTGTGTTGGCCTGGTCATTCAGCTTCCCCTGCTCAATCTTCACACTCCGGAGCCTGGGGACAGGCGGGCATGGGCAGGTGGGGTTGGGTAGAGGCTGCAGCAGGGGAGGGGTCCTTCATGCACCCACCCTACCCGAGGTTGCTCATGGGACATTCAGTAGGGGTTGAGGTAGGAATTGGCAGGCCCCTGCAGTCCATTCCCTCCATGCATGCGGGGAGCAGCAGGGACTGGGGGTTGGTTCAACCATACCCACAGTGTGCCCCAACTGGCCCTGTTCACCAGGATGTCCCGGGTGAAGCTGGTGCCAGCCTTCCAGGCAAACACAGCCCTGGTTGCCTACCAAAGCGGGGATGGTATACACCCTGCCCCACAATCACCATGCACCCCTAAGCCCTGAGAAGAGACTTACTTCTGAGCTCTGGCAGGATCGGTGGAGCAGAGAGAAATCACAAGGCAATTTTAATTTCAGCACAGCCGGCGGCATGTACCCAAACCTTCCCACCTTTTGCGTGCATGACCCCAGGGCCAGGCTGGGGTCCTGGAAAGCCCAGGGTCCAGGGGCTGCCACTCTTGCTCTGGGGAGGAACCCAGTCTCTGCGGGGGCATCTCTCCTCTGGCCCCTCCTTTTAGCCCCATCAGGGCACAGGTAGCTGCCCTTGGCTTTCAGGCCCTACTGTGTACCAGCTTGTCCTGAAACCTGGTCCCAGAGGTGGCATTTAATCCAGAAAACTCTGCCCATGCCATTTCTCTGGAGGAAACTAAGATTCAAAGAGGTAATTCCAGGACCCACTGGTACCCCATGATTCAAACCCATACCTGCCTCCTGGAAAGATGCCATGGGGGTACAGGGTGGGAGTCTTGGCCAGTGTGTGACCTCCTATGTCCTGGCCATCTCTTCTGTAGCTAAACCAGTCTAGGGAATCATTTCTGGAAGGAATTGTCCAAACTCAACCCCTACATGCAACAGATGCAAGGGCAGGCTCCCTGAGGGGCCAGCCATGCTGGAGGTCAGGAGAAACAAATGTGGTATAGATAGTGCCAGAGGTCAGGGGTGCCAGCGCTCTGCAGAGGAAATGAAGGCCCACTGGGGAGCCCTGAGAAGACTTTCCTGTGGAAGTCAACCTCCCCATGATAGGTTGAACAGATCCCCCAAGGCAATATGAACAGCTTCTTTATAAAAGGAAGAAGTTGGACTCAGACATGCTCAGAGGGAAGATGATGTGAGGACACAGAGAAATAGCCCTGTGAAGATGGAAAATTGGAGGCATGGTGCAAAAAGCCAAGGAACACCCAAGGGTACAGAAACTGGGAAAAAAGTCTGAACCAACACTCCCTGCCTTCAGAGGGAGAAAGATCCTAAAGACACCTTGATTTTGGACTTCTGGCCTCCAGAACTGTGAGACAATAAATTTGGCTAGCTACCACCCGGTGCGTGGTAGTTTGCTGTGGCAGACCCAGGGACTATATACATGCCCCTAATCCATGCAATGCCAGGCATTTCTACACATCATCCCACAGTCCTGTGAAATAGAAACTGATGGCATGAGAAGTTAATCCAATGATAAGAATAAACACAATAAATGTAAATGGATTAAACTCACTCAAGGAAACTTCTGGGGTGATAAATCTGTTGATTATCTTGACTGGTGTGTGAATATGGGTGTGTGTATATGGGTGTTTCATGGGTGTGTGTATATGTTAAAACTGATCAAACTGTACTCTTTCAGTAGGTGTGGTTGTATATTGACATAAATAAAACTTTTTTTAAAAAAAAGGCAGAATGATTAAACCGGATTAAAAATTTAA
The DNA here is from genome assembly GCF_964194135.1 of Talpa europaea. Classification (NCBI taxonomy): domain Eukaryota; kingdom Metazoa; phylum Chordata; class Mammalia; order Eulipotyphla; family Talpidae; genus Talpa; species Talpa europaea. The sequence goes on along the minus strand of NC_140079.1, from coordinate 47,545,684 downwards.
AACCTAACTGGCAGACTCTCCCTGGTCTCCCCATGGTCAGACTCTTTCATCCTCTGGCACCCCATGAGTTGGGCTGCCCCAGCTAAACCCTGGGATCTCCTATCTGCCAGTCATCCCAATCTACCACTCACACAAGAAAGGATTCTTCTTGCTGTTTCCCATGGCTGGCTTGGTTGCTTCCCACTGTACTGGTTCACTTCCTAACACTGTTCACATCACACTCTGACTCATCAGACACTGATTCTGTCCTATAAGTTCTTGGAGCAGGGATCTATCTGCCAGTTGCAAATAGGGGATCCCATGATGTGAAAGGTGGGAACCCATGGACATTTTGAAATATTCCTAAAAACATCTTAATATTTTAAATCAGTTACCATGTGTCTCAAATGTAGTCTATATTTGAGTACCCCACTCCACAAGTTTGGAGCTGTTTAATTCTATACTGGATGCTGTCCCATACATCCTCTATGGCCAAGGAATGTAGCTGGTTCAAATGAAAACAGGTTGTAAATGTATTGGACTTTGAAGAGTTAGTACAAGAAACTTTCTAAAATATGTCAGTAATTTTCTACATTAATCACGTTAAAATGCTAATATTTTAGAGGCAATTGGGTTAAATAAAGATAAAAATTCATTTCACTTCTTTTTACTTTTTTTCAATGTGGCTACTAGAAAATTTAAAATTACATGGGTGGCTCACATGACATTTCTGGTGAACAGTTACTGGCATTTTCTGGGCATTAGCCCAAAGCTGGGAAGTTGCCTATTTTGGAAAATAAAGTTTTATGGGTATACAGCCAAACTGAATCGTCTTTGTTGCCTTCCTGCTACAAGAGCAGAATTGAGTAGTAATGACAAACACTGCCTGGTCCATAAAGTCTGAAAATTATCTATTTGGCTCTTTTACTGAAAAAGTTCACCAACTCTTGCTGCACACTGGACTTACTTGAAAAACTTAAACTTATTCCTAGGCTGCACCTCAGACTCTGTAACTGGTATTTGGTGTGGTCTGTGGGATTTTTCTTAAAATCCACTAGTGACTCCAAGGAGCAGTCAAGAATGACTTGACTAAATAAATGATTAAATAATTCTCAGGACAAAGAGTCAACAGAAGAAATTAAGTAATTTCTTAATTTGATCGCATGGATCTGGTCACACATTAAATTCTGAGCATCCTGGCAGTCAAACCAAAAAGGTAAATGGCTTCAAAATTCAAGGAATAAAATCACTTTGATTATTCCAGGGAATAAAATATGCATTCTGCCACCTGTGCTGGGTAGTTTGTATGACTTATCACAGGCTACTGTTCTGGATGCGTGTTGGCATATCACCTGCATCCAGACTATCCCACCCAGGACTGAAACTGAAGATCCTGACCAACTGACCACCCAGCATGGGATGGACATTGACAAGGCCATAGTGAACTGCCTGGCCTGGCCCTAGGCTTCCTCCCAGGACCACAGCTGCCTCCGCGCCAGGTGGACACAGAAACGTGAGCGGGAAAGGTACTGGACTTACTGATGGATGGCTTGGAGGAACTTACGCTGGTGTTTCCGAACCCGGGCTTGGTCTGGCTTTTTCACCAGCCTGGTATGTTTGTAGATGAGCCACGTCTCCCTGAGAACATTAGCAGCGGCGTTTTTTACCTGGGGCCAGAGAAAGAACAGCTCTTCATTGTGGGCACAAACCATGGAAGGCTTCAGAAAATTCTGGAAATGCCTCTCTGGTATCCTGGGATTGTAAGCCAGGGCCATGTTTGCCCATCCACATTTGTGACGTGTGTGTGCACCTACCACACCTCACTGGCGAGGCCCTTTATGCACACCTTGCAAATGTGAACTCAGCGAATCTATACATGCTGGTATCATCCTCATAAGGTAATACCATGGGGAAACTAAGTTACAGAGAGGTCGCCCTGCCAAGTCAGATAGCTTGTCAGTTGCCTCTGGGGGCCTGGTCTCTTACTACACAGCTGGGCCATAATGGAGCACAGAGGTAGACCTTGTGGTCATTGCCATATCCCTATGTGCAGGCTCAGGTACTCACATGGTGGCACTACCTAGCACTGTCCTAGCATGGATGGGGCAGTGTAGTGACCTCCATGCACCTGGGCATGCCTGGCATGTGCAGAGGGAAGGTGGGGAGGGCCTATGCTCAATGAACACAGAGGGGAGATGGCCTTGATGGGGGCTGGCATCCCTACCCGCTTGGTGAGCTGAGTGTCCATCATGAAGTTGTGCACATGCTTCTCGGCCTTAGTGAGCTCCAGCTTCCGGGCCACCACAGCTACCACAAGCGCCGTGCAGCCAGCCCCCTGGGTGAGCAGAGACACATTAGCATCTTGCACATTTGGGTCCCAGGTCACAAGCGGGATATTTTCCCTTCTCCAGGAAGCCTTCCCTGATGGTACCCTTGCCTTTGCCCCCTAAACCCAAAGCTCCAGCAGATCCACCTGCTGAGTTTATTGACTCCCAACCTCACCTGCATAACATCATTGAACATCCAGGGAGTGCGTCCCACAAATGAGCTCAAACAACCCTGGCAGGTAAGACTACTAGTATCCCCATTAGGCAGAAAGGTAAGCTGAGACTGGGAGATAAGAAAAGCACAGGAAAATGGCAGGCTCTGCAGGCATATTCAGGGTTGACAACCATAGAAGTGGGGGTTCAGAAACGCCCATAAAGGTCTTAGGGCCTGGGTGTTGGGGATGGAGACCTGGCTGACATGTTGCCGAGCAATAATGGGGGCACCAGGTGACAGGATCAGAAGGTAGCATAAGAGAAGTGGAGGTGGTTGCCTGTGTGTGTGGGAGGATCTGCTGGAGGGAAGAGGTACCAAGAGGTGGGAAATGGAGGGGAGGGATGCCTCGCCTGATAGGCTCCTGCTGTCAACAACCACCCTCCCCAGGACAGCCTGTATTGCGGCCAGTCCCTTTGCTAGGAAAGGAGATCGGAGAGGACTCCATTATTTACTCAGAGACAGCCTGGGAGACAGAGAAAGATTCAAGTAAGGGCTCAAGGAGGGGCGTAGGTCTAAGTGGTGGGAATGGGAGGCAGCAAAAAGTGACAGGGAGGAAGGGGTAAATGAGAGCCTGCCACTGAGAATTGGAGGCCAGGGAGCCTAGGACACCCAAGAGGTGTCATCAGCCTCAGTGGCTGGAATGCAAGTGGCAGGGGCAGGTGAAGGAGGCTGGGAGGTGATGCCTTGCCCAGGTTGGAGGTTCTCCCTGACACCTCACTAGCTAGCTACTTCCTGTGGCCAGTGTGTGCATGATGGAAGGAGGGAGACATTAATGGCAGGTGAAGACAGGTTGGGGGTATTCTCAGATGTTCCTGGATAGGTGTGGACACAAACATGCCAAGCCTAGGCAGAATGGGCAAAAAGTCCCCTCTCTCCCCAAGAAACTGGGATAAGGGTCTTGGGAGGACCAAGGAACCTGTTCTCAGGAAAATCCTTGTCAACAAAGTAAAGAAACAGGTTAGATACTTTCACGTGGAATACTGCAGCAAGGAAAAGAATAGCCAAAGCCTCCACACTTGACCATGTCCAGCGAATGATGCCAGGTTTGGAAGAGGCCACTCTGGGAGCCCTGAAGTTCAAGAAGGGGCAGTTGTACAGCTGGCAAGACAATGGGGAGAAAAGAGAGTCCAAGGGCAATGACTGGGAGGGGATACACATGGACAAGGTTGGAAGAGAGCTTAAGAAATGTGAGAAAACAGGGCCTCCCCGGAGGCGCAGAGGTTGAGCGCTGGGTTGTGAAGCTGCCCGCAGCCTCTGCAGCGCCGGTTCGATCCCCGGCTGCTCCCTGGCCACTGGAGGAGGGTCCCGCATGGCGCGCAGACCTCTCCTGCCGCCCGCTGCTCCCCTCAGCAGTGTACTTCGGTCCTTCTGCCTGCTCTGCTCCCCGCTCTGGCTCTGGTGAATTCTCTCACCCTCCCGCGCTTCTGACTGTACCCAGTGCTTGTATAAATAAATAAATAAATAAATAAATCTTAAAAAAAAAAAAAAATCCATGTTCTCAAAAAAAAAAAAAAAAAGTGAGAAAATAGAAGCAGCTAAAAAGACCAAGATGCGGCTTATGGCATCTGGCTTTGTGGTAACAGCAAAAGGCAAGAAAGAGACCTATACGCATGACCACTAGTGTGTCCAGGGGCCAGGGCAGGGAACCATTTGCAGGACTAATTTTCTAGAAGGAACTTCTTGCCAGAAAAGGGAACATACCTTTTCTGCTGCATCACTGGCTTTCTGGGTTTGACCTGGCCTACTTTGCGTGCTTTTCTTTGTTCATTTGTAAGCTCATTTGCCTCAGGATGGGCTCAGGATGTGGCCTGTGTGTCCACTTGGCTGGGAGATGGGAGGTTCAGGTTGGGGTTGGAGGAAGACATGGAACTCCAGGCCTGTATTCATGGGATGGGATGAGAGGTAAAGAGGGGTCATGCCCACAGGCCATCCCAATGCCATAGGCATTGGGAAACAGTGACAACCAGGGGCTTACATACAATGATGGGGGCTGTGATGAGCCCCGAAAGATGGTTTGTCCACCACAGGAGGAAAGGAGTTGGAGGTAGTATGGCATCTGCAGGAACAAACATCTTTATGCCAAGATGGTGGACCCTGGGGGTGGGATTAGGCTGGCTTCTTGGGGGGCTAGGGTTTCTCACCCATGTAAGTGTTATGAACTGGGGGGTTACTGAAAGGAGTACCCCACCATGCACTGAAGAATCTGTGGAAGAGAGGAAATAAGCTCAGAAAGAAAGATGATTCCACACAGGGACCAACCATGAGAAAGGAGTGAGGGAAAAGAGGTTCCAGACACCTCAGACTGCCCACATCTGCAGGCAGACTGGAGAAGACTGGGAAGGATGGGGTGCTGCCTGGGCTCCCAGAGTCACACTTTACAACATAGGGACTTAGTGGGTGTGCTTAGGACACCCTAAAGAGTTAGTAGAGGACAGGGAGTTGGCTGTGGTGGCACACCTCACAGGATATTGATTGGGTGTCTGAGGCCATCACAGTTCTAGGCTTTTCACATAAACGAACATTTAATCTTTGTAACAAGCTGAGGAAGCAGCACTGGTTACAGTGGGGAAAACTGAGGCCAGAAGCATCAACACCCTCAGCCTCAATCCAAGAACTGAGAATAAAGTAGGCTTTGGGGGGCCTTCCCTGGTGGCGCAGCACTTGAGAGCTGGGCTGCGAGGCTGCCTGCAGCCTCTGTAGCGCCAGTTTTTGTTCCCTGGCCGTCGGTAAGGGTCCCACCAAAAAAAAAAAAAAAGTGGGCTTTGGAGAACACTGTGGCAACGATGACACTCCACTTAGGGTAGACCATGCCTCTGGCCAGGCGGGCACAGCCATGGCTGCACATCTAGGGGTGGAAGAACCCAAGAGGCAACTGGGGATCTGGGCTCCACAGGCCATCAGAGGGAAGGAGCGGGCAGTGGAGGGGAGGGCTGAGGCATTACAGCTCAAAATTGAGGTGAGCCCCTCAATAGTGGGAGTACACAAGGCCCCCTTACCATGATGCCGGTGAGCAGGCACACGCCCTTCCCACAGTATGTGTGTGGTACCATGTCACCGTAGCCAATGGACAGGAAGGTGATGGAGATTAGCCACATGGCCCCCAGAAAGTTGCTGGTCACTTCCTGCTTGTCGTGGTACCTGGGGGGAGTTGGACCTGGTTAGTCCACACTGGTCCCTCCAACTTTACCCCCCCCACACACACACACCCCTATCAACACTGGAACTGCAGGGCCCAGGTCTACTTGGCTGCTGGTTGTCTTGACTGCAGGGAGCCCTCCTGTGGTCCTCCTGGGGGCAGGGGCACCCATACCCTCCTCCCTGGCATCCCATCCAGACTTCCCTCCTCTCCCAAACCCCAGGCTGATGCCTGTTGTCTGCCCACCCCGGCCCTGCCCTGATTAGGGGGCTGAGAAGGCCCCCAGGGAGTAGGCATCCACATGAGTCCACGTGACTACCCTCCCAAAACAGACAGACAGACAGACTTGGGCAATGATAGCCACGGGTGCCAGAAGCGGCAGGGAGTGGAGGCAAGGATTCAGGTCAGACACCAGCAAGAACTTCCCTAGTCAGCAAGGCCCTGAGGTGGGGGGACTATTGGAGAGATGGGAAATTACTGGGAGGATTGAGCCCCAGGATTTGAGAGAAGGAACTTGATATGTGGAGGGACACTAGTCACACCAACTCTAGGCCTTGGGTTCCCCTGGGGTGAGAGGGGAGACTCCTTTGGACAGCGGACATGATCTTGTGCAGACCACAGTCCAGCTTGGGACGCTGACCACACCTGCTGCTAACCAATTCTACAATAGTTAGGCCAGGTTAGGGGACTGGAGGGACTGAGGGGTTAGTGCTCTGGGCCTGGAGGTGGCTAAGATTGGAGGCGAAAGGGGGAATGAAGGAGAGCTGGGAGAAAAGTGCTGTTTCAGGATGATGGGGCTGGGGTTAGGGGCTCAAAACGGGGAATGGTTGAAAACCCCAAAGCGGGATGGGTGGGATGTTATTGCAAGCCCTTTCAGTTGGCTTCCAGGCTGCTCACTGTGTGAGGGGGATCAGGGACTGAACCTCATTTTTCATGGAGACATCTGAGCCCCAAGTCACCCCAGCGTCCACCTACTGGGAGACCGGATCGCCACACTTGGGAAGCCAGAGAAGTGGGGAGCTTCCAGCATTGGGTCGGGGAGCCCCAGGCCCACCTAAAGTCTTCGTGGATGCTGAGGTCCACCCAGGACCAGGGAGTGGGGGCATGCAGGAGGTGGGGGTGGGGGACAAGAGTTGCAGGGGCGGAGCGAGGCAGGCAGAGGGGTTTCAAGCAGCTTCACCGGGCTCAGGATTTAGGATTGGCTGCCCCTGCCCCAATGCAGGACCCCAGGATGACCTGGCTGGACTAGCCCTGGCATCCTTCCCAGACCCCAATCCTGACTTGGCGCTGAAGGGGTAAGGGACAGGCTGTGGATACATCAGGGCACACAGGACACTCCCTGTAACCCCCAGATGATAAACTTTGATGACAGACTGGGGTGGGGGCACGAGGGGCTTGAGCAGTGAAAAATAGGGTCAAGGGGAAGGATCCAGTCTAGGGACCCCACCTCCTGGAAGCCCAGCCCCAGCAACCCCTACCACATACTGTTCCAGGGCCTTCTCAGAAGTAGAAGCCCCCCAGACAAGTTACCTCCTCTCTCTACAGAGCCCAACGGGACCCCCTCCTGCTCCTGGAGCCCCCTGGGGGGCTCTGGAGACATTCAAGTCCTCAGGAAAGTCCCTTTCCTCTCAGAGCTTCAGTTTACTCATCTATAAATTGGGCTGGCAGCCTGTCCCTTTCCAGGGCTGTTCAGAAACCCCAAATTGGGGGCCTAAAGACTGGGCCAATTCCCATTCACTTGACTCTCTTGAGTTTCAGGAGGAGATATCTAACACCCCTGCACGCGGACAGCTGCCAGAACAGGTCACCAAAGCTAAGCGCTTTTTCATCCTCCCACTTTGGAGACAGGGACCCTGAGGATGCCCAGTGAGCAAGACCTCTCCCAGAGCTGCCTGCCTCCTGCTATCCTGGTCTGACTCCAAATCCAGTGGTCACACTGGAATGGGTTCTCCCTATTACAACCCTGCCCCAACCACCTCCCCTCCCCACTTTCCCACCCCTTGTGGCAGCTAATCTTAAATTCCTGGCGGGCAGTACGGTGGCAGCAGCTCTGTACACATAGCTAGGCAGAGGGTGGGACTCACATGTTTTCCCTATGGTCCGGTGGGGCGGGCAGAGGGGAGAAGGAGAGCAGGTTAAACACGGGGTGGGGACAGGCCGATGGGGTGGTGCCCCTTTTCCCACTGCCTTTGTGGCCCTAGCTGACATCAGAGGTTGGTTACCCAAAGAAGAGTGGAGGGACCAGGAGGAGCATGAGACCTGCCAGGAAGGGGGGTAGTGGGCTGGGGTCCCAGAGGGATGTGAGTTGAAGTGGGGCTGAGGGTGCTGGGGACACAGGGCTGGAGTACCAGGGACAAAGGGGCATGGGAGTCACTGGGGTCAAAGGTGAGAAGTAACAGCTGGGACGCCACTGGTCACTGAGGTCACCAGTGGCATGGAGGTCCACGGGACCGGGGATCAGAGGGTAGGAAGGCATGACCAGGGGAGCCCTGGGTCACTTAAGTCACGGGTGACATGGGGGTTCCCGAGGTCACAGGCTCTGGGTCGCACCTCTCGCAGACACGCACAGTCCAGGCGGCAATGATCCAGGAGGAGATGCTGAAGACCAGCAGCACGGTGCCTGGGCAGATGGTCATGAGCGTCTTCATGACGAAGCGAGTGTTGAAGGTGATCTTGTTGAGGGCGCCGATGCTGCGGCTGGAGGCATCTGTGAAGATCTTGCTGTGTAGAAGCATGACGCGGCCCAGCAGGTAGAGACGCAGGAACATGGGCACGGACAGTAGCACGTCCACATCGGCCTCGGCCGCCGACGGCATGTAGGTGAAGGCCAGTCGTGCTGTCCATGTGAAGCGGTAGTGTCCGGGCACCGGGTGGATGGCACACACGGCCAGCTCCAGGGAAATAAGGAAGACGCGCTCGCAAGTCATGGCGATGCGCCAGTCATCTGCCCCATTGTCCACCATGAACAGCTGCAGGGATGTGGAGAGGGTGGGGTGGCCGTGGGTCTCAGACACTCAGATACACATGCTGGGCCTAAGTGAGACCCCAGCCTGAAATCCCAGACTTACCTTTTTTGAGCAACATGGCCTCATATGTGAAATCTCTAGTTCTTGGGGTTGGCGACAATTCAAATTAAATACAGGATGGTGTCCCTCCCAAGGAAGCATTGTTACCAATGCTTCCGCAGCCCTACTGGGGTGCACAGTTATGAATCCCTTAACAGGTCCAGTCAATGACAGGCCATATCTAGAGGCCTTTGGACAAATCCTCCTGCATGCATGTTTGCAGTCGCTCTAGTGACAACTACCAAATGTGGATACAACCCAAGTGTCCATCAGTGGACAAATGGATGAACACAACGCAAACCATCCACACAGTGGAATATCACTCAGCCATAAAAAAGGAGCGAAGCCCTGACACACAACACGATGTGGATGAGCCTGAAAACATTACGCTGAGTGAGACAAGCCAGACACAAGGCCACCCCAGGGTCAAAGGGGCAAAACTGTTCACCGGGGACCTGGAAGGTAGAGCTCTGAGCCAAGCAGAATTAGGATGCGGATGTGTTCTGAGAATGCATAACATATCCTTAGGTGATTTCATCGTTAGGTGAGTGTCACAGGTTAAATTACACAAACCTCGATGGCACAGCCTACGACACACCTAGCAACACTTCCTTTATTTGGAAGGAATTAAGAGTCAATGAGCTCATGAGGGTGGGGCCCTGCTCCTACAGATCTGGTGTCCTTACATGAAAAGGAAGAGACCCGAGGGCTGTGCGCATAGGCCATGTAACGACACAGTGAGAAGGCGGCCGTCTGCAAGCCAAGGAGAGAGGCCTTGGGAGAAAGCAACCCTGTCAGGCACCTGATCTTGGACTTTTAGCCTCCAGAACTGGGAGAAAAGAAATGTTTGTGTTTTGTGTTTTGTTTCATTTTGTTTTTTATGGCTAAGTGATAGATACCTGCTGTAGGAACAGACCACATTTTGTTTATCCATTCACCTGCTGACAGACATTTGGGTTGTTCCCACATTTTGTGATTGTTAATAATGCTTCCATGGACCTGAGTGTGTAAGTTTTGTATGAATCTATATTAGAAGTGGAACTGCAGAGTCAGGTGGTAACTCCAAGTTTAACAGTTTAAGGAACCATCAGATCATTGTCCCCAGGGGACCTTTAGAACCACTTCCTTCCAGCTGTTACTGACCCCATCTGGTCTTCCTGCCCAATAGAGGATCCCTCCTGAGTGCCAGACCTAAGGTGTGCCCATGCACATCGGCATATGGCACAACCCAGGTAGAATTTGCCTAAGCCCCACCAGGGTCAAGGTCAGGGGTCAGAATCCAAAGGTCACGAGTGAGATCTGCCAACCTTTGGCATCCTGAAGCTCTGCACCAGCTCCAGATGATGTCTGCCCACCGTGGGCACACCTGCCCAAAGCAGCTGGACCCGAAGCTGATGAACCCCTAAAGTGGCACGTATCAATTTTTCAGATGCAGGATCCCAGCAGACAGGAGAACAGGTGCTGGAACACCAGTTTCCTAGGGCTGCAAAAATGATCTACAGGCTGGAACATCAGCTCACCTTCTGTTTTCTTTTTAAAATAATCAATGAAAATGGAAGCATAGACAGGAATTGCAATTTAGAGGGATCTAAGTTCCACCCCTTTAAGAGGTGTTTTATCCCCCATGAGGAGGTTATTGGTCCTTTCATGCATTCAGGGGCTGGGGTGCCAGGTGGCTTTATGGGGGACAGGGGTGCAGTTGGCTGGCCACTGACCTGGATCTCCCGGGCATGGTAAAGGATGACCAGTCCCAACAGGATGGCTGTGGAGAGACTGATGAGGCATTTGAGTGCAAATGAGTACAGGGACTCCTGGAGAGAGAGCAAACAGACAGATGCTGGGGTGGAAGGGGCTTCATGATCCCCAACCTGGTACTTTGTTCAGTAGGTGATACTCCTTGTCCTTGTTCCTGGGGCCTGGGTGATAACCCTCCGTTTATAAGGCCTGGTCTCATGTGGGCACAGCACTTCACAATTCATAGGCCTGATCACTCTATGTCCTCATATATACTTGTGTGGTTTGATGGGATCCATAACCCAATCTTTCCCTGAGGTTACCAAGTCCTGGCCTGTTCCTCAGGCCGCTTCCTCCCCACCTTCAGCCAGGGTACCTGGCAGAAGTAACAGCCTGGAGGCCCTGCCCCCACCCACACCTCTCCATCACCCTCAGGAGATGAGCACTGTGGGTGCCAAGACGGCCTTATCTCTCCACCTCCAAGGCCCCCCCAAACCCCACCCTTCCTCTTGGGGCCATTTGGGCTCTGAGTCCATTCCTGAGGGACAGCAGGGACCTATAGATCAGCCCAGAGGGGCTCTCGGGTGCCCACCTTGGTGTAGACGCCCCAGGACAGCTCCGTTTCGGTCACCATGACAACAATGCCGAACATGCCAAAGATGAGGGCGTAGTCACTGAGCCTCTTCCGCTTCTCGAAGAGCGCCCGCCGGTGGCCCAGGCGGTGGCCCACGTTTGAAGACTTTCCTGAGCCCCTCTGCCCACCTGCCTCCTCATCCTCATCCTCCTCTTCCTCATCGTCATCCTCCTCCTCCTGGTCCTGCGGCTGCCCTGGGGGGCTGCTGGCTGCCAGTTGGGCCGGTTCGCTCTTGGCTACCACGACCTGGAGGCCAGGGCCATGTGACGGCTGCGGGGGCCGGCCGGCCTCAGGGTCCAATGGGTCACGGCCCAGGGCACCCGGCCCACTACCCAGTGGCCGTCCCCCGCAGCCATTGTGGCTGTGGCTGTGGCTGTTCATGATTATGTGGGTGCCGGGGTTGGGCTTGCTGCAGGCCACCTGGGGCCCGGCATGGCTCAGTGGCTGGGCTCCCTTGCTGACCTGCAGGGCACAGAGGGGCACAGTTACAGCAGGGCCTCCCTGACTGACCAGAGAGAGAGGCACCATTGCCGCCGCCCAAAACATCCTGAGGCTTGGGAGGCCATGAACACAGAGTGGCTGACACATGAGTTTGCTGTTCCAGAAACATCCAAGTCAGCCTCTGTCCCTCCCCTGCTCAAAAGCCTCCCATGGCTCCCCAGTGCCTTTGCACGAATGTCAAATGCCTCACCACAGTCAGAAGGCCCTCAGTCCAGTTCCCAGACCACTCTCCCTTTCAGTCACAATGGCCTCCCATGACCAGATCCCAGCATGCTTAGTTCTGCCCCAGGGTCTTTGCATGCATTGTGCCCTCTGCCTGGAATACCCTCATATTGAGCCTTTGGCCACTGATTTTACTTATCTCCAAGTACCTAGCACACAATCTGCACCTAATAAACACTTCTAAATGGCCTGAGTGGGGGGATCTGCTAGGCTCATGTGAGAAGATTAGAGAGGGGCTGGGGGGTGGTTCTCATCTCCTGACCTTCAGGCTCCTAGAGAAGTTAGCCTCACTCTACTGAGGCTTCTGTTTCTCCCTGAACACACCTAGGCAGGTGCAAGGTGTAGCATGGACGTCATCAGGGACCAAGGCTGTCCTATAGAGACCTGGAGCTCTTCCCACAGGGGTGGGAGGGTGAGGGTCCATGATCTCCAAACAGATTTCATGGCCAGCAATGGTGACACATGCTTTAATTCTAAGATCCCAGAATTGATTCTGTAGGGTTAGGCCCAGCCCATGACCTCAGCCAGCCTCAGATTCCCTGCCAAGTTATGGAGAAGCAAACATCCTGGATTCTGCCCCTGCACATCGATGTGAGAACAGGAACTCTGATGGCTCCTTACCACACCATCCACAATGACACTCATCTGATGAGGGTGTCTAGCGTCCAGTCTCCTGGGTCCTGATTAGCCAGAACCTTCCCTGCCCTGTCTGGCAGCCCCAGGCCCAGCCTGCCATGTCACCCCACATGTAGCCTCTGCTGTCAGCCCCAGGCGACCTTTATTAAACAACTACTGTGTGTTAGGCTCCATCCTTCACACAGATATTCTCCTTAATCTTCTGAACCCCCAAGAAGGGGGGCCTGGGATTTGACAGGTTTTACATTGAGGACACCAAGGCACCTCGTGTGAAGGGATCATTACTTCACAGGGAGGGTTTCAGACTGGGTTGTCTCTTGAGACTCTCCCAACAAGCCAGGCAGTGGCAGCAGTGGGCCAAATACTGTCCCTTCTAAAAAGACCAGACTGGGAGGCACTAGGACACTCACATGCCAGGCCTGTGGGAGGGGGGCTTTATGCAAAGACAGAATATTCCCCAATCCTGAAACCATGATCTGCAGGTGACAGACATGGAAACTGTCACCTCAGGACACACCCAGAGGAGCCATGCTGGTGGAAAGTGGGCCTGGCTGGCCTGTCCTCTGCATGCACCACAGGACCACCAGTACTCTTGTCCAGAGGCCCCCCAGACCGCATCAATCCTACTCACCATGTGTCCCCAAATGCCGGTGCTGGCAGGAAGTAGGAACGCAAGAGAACTTCCTTCTATGGCCCAATGAGCTCATGAGTTTTAGAACATGTGTTTCCCACCCTCTCCCAGATATCACATCAACCGGTTTCTAAGGCTGACCTTGCCCCTGATCTCTCTCCATCCTGACAAACACATAGAGTGGCTTGGGTGTCACTCTCCCCTGGAGAGAGAGCCCATGCCTGCCACGTGAAGTGCCATCAGAGGCAGGCGGGGCTGGGAGCTTCCACTAGGACACAAGTGGTATCCTCAGACCCTGTTCCCTATGGGGGATGAGGAAAACCCAGGCGCCCCTTCCACAATCCTCTTGAAAGGAGGTCCCTACAGAGGATGGTGGGGTGGGGGCTAGGTACAGGCTGGAGGGGGTGGAGGAGTGGGCCAAAGAACTGGAGGTGGTGGGGCGTTGCAAACGACCTTCTGAAATGCGAGCACGGATGAAGATGCAATTTGGGGATGTGACTCAGCCGACTGCCCGACGCAAGGGCCAAATTCAGCCCTGTGTCCGCCATGCTACTGCTCCTCCTCGCCTGGCAGCCGTGTCCTAAGGTGCCCTGGACAGGGAGGGGATAGAGGTATGGAGGGAGACAGGTGGTTTCTGGGAGAGCAAAGTGATATGGGGCTTCCTGGGTGCCTGCCGTGTTAACATGTACTTATTGCTGTTGGGGGCCAAGTCCTGTTTCAGTATCAGTGTTCAATCCCTATTGCCAGTCAGTGAGGCACGTGGTGTTCCTGCCCACATTTTACAGAGGGAGATAAGGCTCAGAGAGCTTCAGCACCTTGCCCAAGGTCATCCAGCCAGGAAGGGCAGGCACTAAGTTAGTGCCATCTGGGGCTGGTGGGTGGCCTCCTCTCAATGGGCTACAGCTTGGCTCTGCCCCTGAGAGGCATGGAATAGTACACAGGCATGTGCACAGGAGGACAGAGAGCCCTGCATAAGATCCCACAGGAAACAGGGACAGTCACTTTCTAAAGACTGGCTGCCCTGGTAACAAGAGACCCCACCCACCCCTACTGAAACCTGGGCCTAAAGCTGGGGTTCCTGGGACTCTCTGGGATTCCCAAAGAACCAAGAGCCCTTCTGATACCCTGGCCAAGGCTTGGATGTCCAGGAGCAGGTGTGTTTTTCTGGGTGAAGGTCCCCAGATTCATCAAGGAGTTACCCTAAATTGTTAGGAATACCCTTTGGGTGTCATTTGGTTTGGGGGGGACCCTGGAAATGCCAAAATTATCTAATGTTTTTGGGTTATTAGATCTCCTTTCCTGAAGAGGTTGGTGGATGAGTGGAGTCCCTCCTTCCACAATACCCCAGGGACACTGAGGGAACCTTTTGGGCCAAGTCAGGCATTGGGGACCTGGGAGACCCTTTAGGGAGCAGAGGAAGGTGGCAAGGAACAGGGGGGCTGGCTCCTGCAAGTTTTCCCACCCAACAGGAAAAGAAAGAAAACAACCAGATCCCATGTACCCTCCCATGAGCCCTTTTACAAGTGATGGGCATGTTGCAGCGCCTACTCAGAAGAGACCTTCAGGTGTCCAAGGCAGGAAGTGAAGTCACAGCCCCAGTAAAGGGGCACCGTGGTGCCCACTCAGGAGGGCTAGTGGTCAGAATGTGGTGAGATCTCACATGGAAAATACTCAGGTCACATGTGCTTGGCCACGATCATGGATATGCCTGCTATGGTGCCGCTGCCTGATGACATGCTCTGTCCTTCAGAGCTGGGCCAGGAGAAGCTGTCCCTGCTCATATTAGCTCCAAGGCAGAGCCCCTCTGTGGGGCAAAATGCTCACCCTGCTGCTCCCAGGAACCACAGCCAGAGCACCACATGGCAGAACTTTCCAGGATGTGTGGGTCTCCGGGGAGGATGAGAAAGGACTGTGAACACCTATTCTCCCCCTTCCCCCCAGCACCAGCAGTCTTGGGTCCTAGGGTCTAATTACCCTCCCCACCCGAGGCTGATGCCTCTCCATCTCCAACTCTGGCTGGGCACCAGCCTCCAGGTCCCTGATCTTTGGCCCCATCCTCCAGGACATGGTGGTGGGGGAGTAGTGCCCTGTGCTGGGTACCCCCACCTTTGTCCTGGGAGGGCTGTAAAGGTGGGGAGACCTGGCTCTCTGAGTGCTGCAGGGCTCCTGGAAACACAGGATCCAGGGGCCAGAGTTGAAGAGCTCCCCTCTCCCGTTCCCAAGTCAGTCCCAGGTCACTGCCTCCACCTGACAGCTCCCCCACTTGAGGGCTCCCTACAGTATCTATGGAGTTCGGAGGCTTACAGCTTTGCCCCCTCCCGCCACCCCCCACTCCCACCCCTAGTGAAATCAGTACCCTCCCCATCCCCTGGGGGTCCGAAAATCTTCACTCACTCTGGCAGGGCTCACACATTCTCCTCCGCGTGTCCCTGGGTTCCAGACTCCACGGAGCCCCTCTCTCCTGGTCCCTGCACCAAACCGTGTCCCCCTCCAGGACGTGCCTCCCTCTTTGGGCGCCCTGCCCGTCCCACCCGGTACCTGCGAGGCTCGGCTCCGGCGCGCGGACGAGACTGGAGGGGAAAGGGTCCCGCGCGGCCGCGGAACCCCGAGCGGGGGTCGGGGCTCAGGGCGCGGTCGGGGCGAGCAGTAGAGGGCGGCCGCGGGGACCAGGGGTGACGGGGCCGGGGACGACGGAGCCGGGAGTGGCGGCAGCGGCGCACACCCCGGGGCCCTGCGCGCCGGGCCGGGCCGGGGGGCGAGCGCCCGCCCCGGCTGGGAGAGGAGGGGGCGGTGCGACGCGGGCGGCGCCGCCGATTGGACGAACCTGGCTTGGCACCGCCCCCGACGACCCCGCAAGCCCCGCCTCCACTTAAAGATCCCTCATTCCCGGGTGCCCCCTTCAGCCCCCCAACGCGTCCCTGGTCTACAAACTCGCCTCTCGCCCCGCGCGGTGAAGCGATAACTCTCGACCCCTACGGTCCTTGGGACCTCCTAGACACCCCTTTCCCCAAAGCGGGTCCCCACAATACAGTCTTTTCACACCTGGGGGCCAGCCGCTCCACCACACTTACTAGGGGGATAACTTTGCAAAGCGGCTGGACACTTCCCTCCTGAAATGACCTCTTCAGACTTTGCTCCGTGCGGGAGAGCCTTGGGGTAGTGAAGCAGGAGGTTGCCAAGTGGGGGTGCATAGGAGCCCGCAGGAGAGGCTCTCAGGAAGGTGGTGAGTGCTTATTGAGGCTACTTCTTTGGAGCTCAGTCCTCCTCCCGGCTAGTCTTAACCCCCAACACCAATGTCAGGATGGCAGAACAGCAGAAGCCTGTTTGGGGAGTCCCCCACGCCCTGGCCCTTTCCCCTGATACTGAGGGTGTCCTTGTGCAACTCATTCATTCAACATTCATGGTGTTTTGGAGCCAAGGGGACCTGAAGGTGGGGCACCCTTTCTTCTTCCTTCCCCAGACATTCTCCCTCCTTGGCCTTACCCTGTTCTCACTCAACTTGGGGTGACTGAACCCCAGCCTGGGGGCCCCTGGGGACAACAGTTCTCTCGTCTTTCTCCCAGCCCCCCATCTGTTTTCTTCTGGACAGGGTCAGGACCATGTGACTGCTCGGCACAGCCTGAGGGCAGCTGATCTGTTTTGTTTCCTCTGCAGTGCCCAGAAACTGGACTGAATGAACCAACAAACTGGATGGCTGCTTGGGCAGAGGTGACCCCATGAGCCGGTGGTGGGAATGCTCAGCAGGGCCAGGTTGTGGGCCAGCATCAGTGGACAGGATTTCTGTCCCTCATTCCAAACTGCCAGGAACACTCCGAGGATGGCCTGGCCACAGTGGCAGTGCCCAGAGCTGTGATGGTCCACAAGTGGGGGCCTGGGCATCATCCATGCCCAGTCATGTCCAGAGAGGCACCGAGAGAAGGGCAGTGGAGATGCTAAAGGGGTGCATTCTCGGCCATGCACAAAGAGCAACCCTTTCCTCTGCACACCCCCAGCCACTCACCAGGACCTCCTAGGTCCCCCACTTGGCTCCACAGTCTCCCCTCAGTTCCCCAGGCTCCCCTGCCCCCAGTCTTCCTTAGCACCCCCCTCTTCTCTTGTCCCCAGTCTTCCTTAGGTCCCCAGCTCCCCCTCAGTCCCCAGTCTGCCTTAGCCCACTCCAGCTTCCCCCAGACTCCTCTTGGGTCTCCACTCTCCCCTCATGCTTCTTCAACCTTTCCTCAGCCCCTGTTCCCCGGTCTCCCTTTAGCTTGGGTCCCACCTCCAGGCCTTTGCATGGACAACTAAGAGCTCTTTCTAAAGCACTACATTGATGGACCCACTCACATTCCTGCCCTATATTCAATGCCTGGCACCTGACACCCTAGTCTGCCTGTCCCATGAGAAGCAGTCATACCATGCCCATGAGTTGACCCTGGCCTGTGCAGGATGCTATGGGGTCCCTGCAGCATCTGACACTTTCTGAATTCAAGTCCAACATGCTAATGTCCTGAAATTCAAAAAACAAGGGCTACAGCTCCCTGGAAGCTGGTCCCCTGCCCTGCACAGGCCCCATAGACTCTGCATACACCTTCTCCCTCTGAAAAGACCCCTTCTTCCCCTTTGGTCTCATCTACCTTAGGAGATCAGGGACTCCTTCCAAGGGGGCCAAACTTAAGATGGTCAACCTGGTGACCACTGCCTCCCTTTCCACATCTGCCCTGCAGCCTACTTGAACCTCCTCCCTCAGTGAAGCTGGCAGCGATGGGCCTCTGGGTGGGAACCACTTGAGTCTCCATTCCAGACAAAGCTTCCCATCAGCCCACAGCTGGCTAGAAGGGACCTGGGAAGCTGCAAATGAACTTGTTGCTGGGATGTTCCTGGGGAGCCACGCCCAACCATCATCCCCCAGAAATGGCCGGCAGACCTAGCAGCCAAGGGGATATCTACTGCATAGGAAGCCCTAAGTCCTGGGGCAGTGACCAAGCATCTGGGTGCAGGAAGCCTGGGAGAACTTCATGGGAACTGAGGGACCCAGAAGGAGTGCCCTGAGGTTGGGGTGAAGGGGCAGCCGAAGCCACAGAAATATCAGACCTATCCTGGGTTTAAAAGATGGCTGCCTAAACAGAGGCTGTGCCCTGGGCCCCATGAGTGTGGGGATGGCAGCATGGGGGAATATAGCCATTCATTCACCCAGTCATCCACCCACTGATGCACCCACCCACCCACCACCCACACATCCACTGAGCCTCTTCTCTGAGTCTAGTGTTGATCTTCTAGAGGGGGAGAAACCCTCTTCAAATAAGGTATGAAAACAGCAAGAATTATAGATAAAAGCATTGGGAAAAGATCCAACAAAGTCACAAAAAATAGGAACAGGGACGAGACTTTAGGGTGGTCAGAGGAGGCTCCCTGGAAGAGGGGACATTCTAAAGGGTCCAAGGAGCTGGTGCTGGGAAAGCACGGAGGAGGATGCACTCAGCATGGGCAATGGCAAGGCAAAGGCCCTGAGGTGTGCTCCAGGGCCTCACTCAGAGGATGTGGTTCAGGGAGAGACTGACTAGCTAGCTAGTCAAAGATGGACAGGGGTCGCCCCCACAGGGCTGTGTGTGAGTGAATTCTGAGCAAAGCAGGAGTGCTGGAGGGGTGATCTCCCTAGGCTGCTATGAATTGGTGGAAGGTGTAGAAAGGGGAGCAGAGGGCCTCCCCTGGTGGAGCAGCGGTTGAGCGCTGGGCTTTGAAGCTGCCTGCAGCCTCTGCAGCACTGATTCCATTCCAGGCCGCATGAGAGTGTCCCAATGGCACGCAGACCTCTCCTACTGTGTCCGCTGCTCCCTTCAGCAGTGTATTTCGTCGGTCTGCCTGTTCTGTTCCCCACTCCGGCTCTGGTGAATTCTCTCATCCTCCCGCGTTTCTGACTGTACCCAGTGCATGTATAAATAAATAAATAAATCTTTATAGAAAAAAAAAAAAGGGGGAGCAGAAAGACCAGGGGGAACTGGGGCAGTTGCTGGGCTCCCCCAGATTCAGGGGCCAGGAGACGCGTATTCATGGTGTCAGCAGGGCTAATACTCTGAGGAAGGAAGACACACAAAATCCCCCAAACTCACAGTTTCAGGCCAATGGGCAAGGAAACACTCTTGAGTTGATACATAAATGCAATGGACCTTTGCAGAGGATCCACAGAGGAAATTTGACTAAGGAGGGGCCTCCCTGGTGGTGCAGCGGGTTGAGCAGAGAGTTGTGAAGCTGTCTGCAGCCTCTGTAGTGTGGGTTTGATTCCCCGCCAGCCAGGAAGATACCACATGGTGCGGCAGACCTCTCCTGCCTCACCTGCTGCTCTCCTCGGCAGTGTCTTTGGTCCATATGCCTGCTCTGCTCCCCGCTCTGTCTCTGGTGAATCTCTCACCCTCCTGCGCCTCTGACCTGTACCACAGTTCTTGTATAAATAAATAAAATGTTTAAAAAAAAAATTTGACCAAGGAGGATGCAGGCGGGCTATACCTGGAACTCCCTGGTCCTCAGTTCACTGAGCCCTCAGTCCTTAGCCTGGAGGAGTGGGCAGCCTGGAGTGACAGGCAGGCAAGGAAGAGACTGTTGTAGCAAAGAGTCCCTGATAAGCATCTGAGATTTTGTGGAACCCCCACCACACACACTGGGAACCCACCCTAGGACTGTTTTCTCCTTTCTGCTGGCAGTACCATCCTTGACCCAAACACCAGCACCACTTCTCTCAGCATGGTAGGGTCAGCTCTCCCAGCAGCCCCACATCCAATCCATCCTCACCCCTAAATCTGCTCCAGGCAACTCCTCCCTCTACCCCACCTTTCCCTGCAGCCTCTGCCTCAGCACAAACCCTGGGGACAGAGACTCCAAATCACAGCAGGTGTCCTGGTGTGTGGCTACAGGCTTAAACAGAGTCCCTCCAACACCCAGTCCATGCAGGACCTCAGAGTGTGGCCATATTTGGATATCTGGCCTTTGCAAATGTAGTTAAATTAAGATGAGGCTATACTGAGTTCGGGTGGCCCTAACCCAATGACTGGTGTCCTTATAAGAAGGCCGTGTGCAAACACAGACACACACAGAAGGACATGTGGGGATGGAGGCAGAGACTGGAAGGATGTGGCCACAAACCGGGGTCACCTGAGGCCCCTTGGAAGCTAGAAGAGGGGAAGGCTCTTCCCTTGGAAAGTCCAGAGGGAGAATGGCCCCACTGATGTCTGGGTTTCAGATTTCTGGCCTCCAGAGCCACAAGAGAATAAAGTCCTATTGTTCTAAACACCCAGATTGTGATTATTTGTTATGGTGGCCCTGGGGGACACTCAGACAGAAATCATGGACAAGGGACTGTACCTCAGAGTCTGTTTCATCATCAGTGTGATCAGGACCCTCTGAGGGCAGCAGCAAGGGGTTAGGGAGCTAATTCCCCACAGTTGTGCTGGCACACAGGTGGCGCTCACTGG
Organism: Talpa europaea; assembly: GCF_964194135.1. Lineage (NCBI taxonomy): Eukaryota > Metazoa > Chordata > Mammalia > Eulipotyphla > Talpidae > Talpa > Talpa europaea. Next base: position 47,525,163 of record NC_140079.1, on the reverse strand, counting down.
GTGCTCCTGGTTGCTTCTGGCCTGATCACCAGCCGGGCCATTCTAGAAGTGCCTTCCTGGTGTCTCTGGCCCCAGTCCAATCTCTGCCAGTCTCATTCTGTGTCCCCCCTTCCCTCACCACCTTCCTTGTTAAAATCAGATTCTGGGGGCTCTGTGGTTACCTGTGGCACTCATGGCACCTGGGACAATTAGAGCTGGGACACAACCTTGCCCACTGACAAACTTCTACTCATCCTTCTAAACCCAGTTCAAAGTGCAAGGATACTTCCTCCAGGATACTGTTCCAGCTTTCTCCTGACACAAAGGATCCCTACTTCCCTTGGACAGAAACCTGGTCTCACATGATCTATCCTACAAGTCTAGTTCGATCTAGGATGTGCCCACTTATCTCCATCCCTGAGTCCTTGCCCTGGTCCCCGCCCAGCTGACGATACCCAGCCTCTTTGGCTTCTGAATTGGCCCTCTGCCACTTCCTCTCCAGACTGACAGTCCTGCTCTCCTTGGCAACCACAGGGGCTTCTGAAAATCATAATTAGATCCTGTGTCTATCCTGCTCATATACCCTCCATGGCTCCCCATTGCTTTGCAGTCCACCCCCTCACCTCCTCCCGAGTTCCTCTTGCTGAGTTTTAGTCCCTGCCTGCAGACCTCCCTACCTTTACCATCCTGCTCTTTCCCCCTCGATCACTCTGTTCCAGTCACACGAGCCTCCGCACTGTTCCTCAAACATGCCCTTTGTATATGTAATTCCTTCTGCATGGTATGCTGTTCTTCCAATGCTGGCCTGGCTGCCTCCTGTGCCCAGCTCATGTTCACCTTCCTGGGGAGGCCACTCTGCCCTCTGTGGGAGCTCCTCACCCCCCCACTCCCCATCATTGTCAAATCCATTGTGGTGTTTGATTTTCCACCCACCAAGAGCTGATTTAGACCAGGCTTAGTCCCCAAAGTGTCCCCAGCATCCAGCTCAGGATGTGGCAACTAGCAACTATTCAGTGTTTACTGACTGACTAAACAATCCTCTGTCCTTTCCACACCCCCTCGGCAGCTTACTGCCCACCCCAGAATATTAGCTGATGCTTACAGGGGAAAGAAGGTGCAAAGGGGCTGTGAGCAGGAGCATGTCCCTGAGGGCTATCCCCTGAGTGAGGCCCAGGGATTGGGGAAGGGTGTCTGGCAGAAACTGTAAAGGTCCTGGTTCTTGAGATGTGGTTCAACTCCCCCCTTCAGGGTGGGTAACACTGTGTGTCACTTAGACTTTCTGCGCTGGTTCCCCACCACCAGTGATCAGAGAAAGTGGACAATGGCTCTGGAGGAGGGGGGAGTGCTCTAGAAAGCACAGTCATTGTTATTTCATTATTATATTGTTAGTTCTTAAGTACTAAGTGCTTATTGTTAGTACTTTCAAAGGTTGGCACTTTTTTCTTAAGTCGCCAGTTTTTCTACTTCCCCTCTCCCTCCCCCCCCCCTTACCCTAAAGGTGCGCTGACCTGGGATTCACTCACCCTGGAGTGCAGGGGTCTTCCCGGTGAGCCACTGCCAAGGGGCTGGTCCCTTTCGGCGGCCCGTTGGGTTACCACTTACTTGTCCAAAGAGGGGATGTGGCCGCCTTTCTTTTCCCCTCCACCTATAAGGACCAGACACAGATGGGGTGTGGCTGGAGGCAGGGTCCTAGAAGATGAGGGTTTGGATAGCTCCCAGATTGCAATGGCCTTTAGAGCACATTTGGGTTCTGACAATCTGGGGCGACTCGAAAGTTTTAAAGATAGGGGTGTGGTTTGTTTAGTAGAACTCTGTTTCCTCCCTTGGCTGACACATTGCCCCCCATACTAGGTCTCCTCCCCAGAGCCCCTACCCCCTACCACTGGACACTGCCTTTCCATGCTGCTTCCTGTCCTCCCCTGTGTCCCTCTGATTCCTTCGCCACGGGAGATCTGGATGGGTAGGGGTGGACTGGCTTGAGAACGGAGGAGGAGGAGGAGGAGGGAATCCCTGGTGTGACTGCCCCCAAATCCTCCCCCTAAGCCGCAGCTGCCCTGGGGCCCTAGCTCCCTCCTGGTGTTCACTCTATCTACACAGGACTGTCTCCAGAGTCTCCATATGTGCACACAGTGCCCAGGTTCCGCCCTGTAGGATGGAGGAACAGGGCGCAGAGGACAGTCGCCTGGGGTCTGGGAATATAGCCAGACCCCAGAACATGACTGAAAGGGAAACCTGCCCTTGAATGTCTGAGCCTCAGTCATCCTTTCCTTTGTCAGGGGTCTCCGGGTGAGGCCGGTGGCAGGACGCAGGGACTGCTCTTTCCAGTTAGGGGGGTCTGGAGCAGGGGGGGGGATTCCAAGGTCAGCCAGAGGGGGCATGCTGCAGAGCAGAGATCATTCTACAGGCTCAGGATGTTCTGGCTCACTCATCAGAACCGCCCCCCCCCCCCCCGCCGCCGCCCCCCAACCAGGGGATTTCCTTAGAGGATGGAGGGAGAGCGGATGAGAGACCTGGGAGCCCAGAGGTGGGAGCCAAGCCCGGGCTTCTCCACTAAGTCCAGCCTGGGCTTCCAGCAGGGTGGAGAAACTAGGAGTGAGGAGCCCCAATACCCCCTCCCAGTTTTCAGGGCCCAAACAGGGGCCACACACCCACTCTGACAGTTAAACGCAGGGAGCGCAGGATCCCAAGACTGACAAAGCCAGCTGAATTCTGGGGTTAGTGAGCTAGCTACAAACCCAGCTCTGCCCCTGCCCTGCTGGGTGACCTTGGCTAAAAGCTAACCCTCTCTGGGCCTCCATTCCTCTTTTTGTCAGTGGGTGGGGGGGTGGGGGGAGATGCACAGAGAAGAGCACAGAGCAAGGTCCCCAAACAGTAAGCTGGCAGGTGGGGGTTCCCTTCCACTCTGCAGCGGGGAATCCCAGTCACACACTAGGAGAGAAAGGCCTGGGGGGAGGGGGTCAGTCATTCCCTCACTCCCTCCACTAAGGGCAGCACTGAGGGTCCCCATGTTCCCACCCTCACCCAGTGGGAGAATGTCTCCAGATCTCAAATTGCAGGAGCAGAAGCCCCCTCATCACCGGGGTGCGTCTGGAGGGCTCTGGAGCTGACCCCGGTTTGGTGTTGGGAGGGGGAAGGGAAGGGGTTCTCCCTCGCACCCTCCCTCAGCACCCCCCTTGAATGCCCCAAGACAGGCAAACCCTGACCGATACCCCCCCCACCCCAAGGAGAAGGGGAGCGCGGCTGACACCTCCGCCCTGTGACCCCCTCCCAGCCTACTCACCGGCCGGCGGCCGCAGCAGCAGGAGCCCCAGCGACTGGCCCGCGCGCGAAGACAAGTGCACCGCCGGGCAAGGGCGTGTGAGCAGGAGGGTGTGCGCGCGCCGCCGCAGCGCTGACCCCCTCCTCGCCGCCTGGGCCCCGCCCCGCCACCCAGGGAGGGGGCGCTGACCCCGCGGAGGAACTGGGGCCGCGGGCGGCGGCCACAGCCCGAACTCCCACCTAACACTGCTTCTCCAGAAGGTGGGGGGGAGTCCCCGTCCCCGGTCTAGCACAAGCCCCCTCCCCCTAGGGGCGTGACTGCAAATCTGAAACAGCGCTCCCAAAGGACCCTCCGTCGCCGCCGCTCCCCGCGCTCATTACACAGACGGGGAAACTGAGACCCGGCGTGGGGGGGTCGGGTGTCCCCTCGTCAGGACCCAGAGCTGTAGGCGCGCAGAAAACAGCTGCCCCCTCACTATGGGGTATGCTCTCCAGCGCCCAGGAGGGAGAGGAGCCAGGGAGAGAGAGAAAGGGAGCAATTAAGCCCCCTGCCTCCAGCCTGAGCCAGCTCTGAGGTCTGGGGTTCCGTGGGACCCCGAGGCTTCCGCCAGCTGGTGCTGATGCTGGGATGGAAAGTGCCAGTGAGGGAAGAGGACCTCGGGTGGCTAGAAAACAAGCCACAGAAAACTTCTCAGTCTCATTGTTGGGCCATGCCTTCCCCCACCGCCTCGCCCTGTGGGGGACTCGGCTCAACTTAAGTGGGTGGTAGGGTTGTGAAAGTCACTCTGCCAATTGAAACAATGTGCTCCTGGGGTCTGGGTCACTATAGGATGTGTGTGTGTGTGTGTGTGTGTGTGAGAGAGAGAGAGAGAGAGAGAGAGAGAGAGAGGAAACACACACACACACACACACACACACACACACACACGGCCCCTCCAGTGACCGAGGCCCTGCCCAGGCAGCTTTGTGAGCCTGTTACCTCCAACCAGTAGACTGCACCCACCTCTGGGGTCTCTCTTGCTAGGGCTAGGGAGAATTTTGGCTGCCAGCTGTTTTGATTTTCTCCTCTTCCAGGGCCCCCAAACACTCCCAGGGAGCGTGGTGCACTCCCGAGCATCCCGCTCTCTGAACCCCACCCATCTTCTGCCTGGGCCTGGGATGAGGGGCTTTCCTCTTGGGAGAAACGAGGCTTCTACGAGCCTCTAACCTTTCTGTTGTTATTGTTTCCCCTCTCTTTCCTTCCATTCATTCTAAAAATAGCCCTTCCCCTTCACCCCGCCTCCAGCAGGAGCATCTTGCGAAAGGTAATGAGCTCCGCCGAGCCCGCGAGTCCGAGGCCGGGATTCCGCGGCGCCTGCGGGACCAGGGTAGGGGGTGGGGCGGCAACCGCGGGAGCGGGGTGGGGAGTAACTACCTGCGCATCCCCCCTCCATTGTGTGAGAAACAAGCTCAGAGGGTGTCGCCAGTGACCGTGACAGTGTAGGGAGGGAAGGAGAACAAAGAAGTGGGGGGAAGTGGGGGAGACTCCCGGTGCCTCTGGGAAGGCTAAGGCGGGTTTCTCTGTTGGACACAGAGTGGGATAGTCGGGAGGCAGCTGTGACAAGGGGGAGCATCACTGGGAGTTTCTGCTGCTCACTTGCCTTCTCAGTCCCTACTCTGGTCCCCACTGTCCCTTTTTCCGTGAAGCTGCCACCAAATTACATTCTCATCCATGTGACTGGTCACATTCCTGCCCTGTATAACTCCAGTCCCCTCCTTGAACCAAGAGGATGAACTTGACCTTTCTGGGAGTAGTCTGGCCCCCAGTCCCCTTTGCCCCAATCCTTCCACTGTCACCCTGGCCAGCCCATCACACTCCTGCCACACCCAGTGTCTGTCCTAATCCCTCCAGCCTCAGGGCCTCTGCATGTGCCCTGCCAATATGTCCTTTCCTGGAGCGCTTCATCCCCTATTGTCTTTCAGAGGCTGGACAAATGTCGAATCCTGCTTAGAGTCATCCCTGCTATGAGAATGTCACCCTAGTTTACTGTCCTGCCCTGCTCTGGTGTGGTCTGTTAACTAAGTCACCTTATGCCTCCCCTAGGGGAATGTGCCCCCCCCCAACTTGGGTCTGGCTGATGAGAGGGGGAACTCTGACCTACCACCCCAGGAGATACCCATTCCATAGATAAGGACCCTTTGCAGAGCTAGCTACCCTGAAAGCACCCCAAGGATAAGGGAGGAACGATTCTGCAGGAGGAACTGCCTAGAATGGTGACAGTAAAAACAGGCGCTCTGATATTCCTCACTCCTGGACTCTTAACCCATTTCCAGAATACATGTGCTAGAAAAAATGATCCACAGGGACCGTGTTCCTGGCCTGCTGAACAGAAGCCAGGCCCAGGCAAGTGTCAGGATGGTAAATAAATATGAAAAGCAGAGATGGGGGAGGGGGCAGGGAGACTCTAGGGTCAGCCCAAGACCACAGGAGGCTGGAAGTTGACCTTTCCCCTGTTATTAGTTTTTCCATGATTTATTATCTTACACTTTTTGAAGCAAAAGGGAAGGATAAAAGGAAATTTGCTTTGTTGGCTGGTACAAAAGCCCAGAGAGAGTATGTGCTCCGATGGGATTGAAAACGCAGCTGTTGTGCTGAGAAATAAAACACCCTCCCCCCTCCCATACTTGCCTCCATAAAATCGTGCTCAAATGTTTTTTCAGCACCTGCTGTGTATGCTTATGTGCCCAGAGACTGATGGGGGCCTGGCGAGTGGAGGTTCCCTGGGTGGAGGTGACTCTCGTGTATCCCTAGGAGGGATGTCATGTTGCCTCTGCAGGGACAGACCTAAGAGGCTGTGGGGGTTGAGATATCAAGAATTGCCCCTGAAGGTGCCTGCGGGTGCCACGCCTTTGCGCTTTTCACTACCTGGGGAGAACTGGACCTCAGGCTGGGGTGTTCAGGGACTGGATGAGGGAGATAGGACAGACAGGGTGAGGGTGAGGATGTGGGGAGAACTAGGGAGAGGAGAGAAAAAAAGCATCTTTCACAAGTTCCTGGGGATTTCAGAAAGGCTCAAGGATATGGGGTAGGGAGAGTGATCAAGATCTGTGCTGCCAGATGAAATGCAGGGCACGGAATGGGACATAGTTATAAAAATAAAATTCGTTGTATTTCTTAAAGTCAAGTTTAGCTGAGCGGCCTGTAATTTGTGTGTGTGTTTTTCTTTTCTAAATCTGGAAACCCTAGAGCTGATTTTTTTCTGGTTTGCGGTGTATGTGTGTGGTGCTGGGGACCCCGAAGGTTCGCTCCTCTCATAGTCCCCCTTCCCTCCCCTTCTCTTTGTCACCCTCTTATCTCTTAACTGCTCCCTAAATTCCAGTCTTTCTCCTTTTCCTTTGTTGTCCTCCTCCCCTGAGCGCTTTCCTGGGCCCCCACCCTCCTGCACCCTTTCCCTCGCCACCCCGTGTTCCCCTTACCCATTACCTTCGTCCCACCCTGTCTCCACTTGACCGTCCTCCCCATCCTCCGAGGGAGCCCCTCTCTCAGAGCTCACCACCTCCCCACGGCGCCCACCCTCTCCTCCCCTCCCGCACCGAGCCGTGCCGATCCCTGGGGAGCAAGAGGGGGAACCCCGGCCGCAGGCGCCTAGCCCCACGCAGGCGCAGAGCAGCCCGGCTTTCCCAAGGCCGCCGCCGCCCCCGCACTGCGGCCCGCGCGCGGTTGTCAAGGCGACGGCGCGGGTTGGAGCGGGAACCTCGGGGAGACCCCGCTCTCGCTCCCGCCCCCTCCACCTCCACGGCTAACCCCACTCCGGTTTGAGCCGGTTTCCCCGCCCCGCCCCCCGTGCGCACTGCGGCTGGTGAGGATTCCCTGGCCCACGGATGGAGGTGGGGGTGGGAAGGGGGACATAAGCGCAAGCGCACTGGGCGCGGCGCTCCCTTCCGACCGCAAACGACGGGAAAGCCCTAGCGCAAGAAGAGTCCCCCCCCCGCGCAGGCGCACTGCGTGCCCGGCGTCCCCGCGGCCCCGCCCGGTTGTCTAGACAACGCACGCGGGAAGGCTGGGCGCGCACGGAACTCCGGTCTCACGCCCCCTCCAGCGCATTGCGGCGGAGCGGGGGATTCCCTCTTGCCAGCGCGCACGCGCGGGCTCAGGATTCCGCGGGCCAGGGACAGAGAGGCAAGGGGCTTTTCTGTGAACCGGAACACGCATTTCCACCATCGTCTTTATTCCCGAGGGCCGAATGCCGTGCGCTCAGCTCCTGCTTCATCTTTACCTTCTGGTCCATCGCTACCGCCCCCAGAGGTCCTGGGCAGAGCTGCCAGGGGCGGGTAGCTAAATCTCTTCCTACTTGACTCATAAACCCACCGTGACTCCCCTTCACCCTGGAATGAAGCCCTGTTCCTCAGCCTGGCACGCAAGTACCTGCATGCTCGACTGGCTTCTTCCTGCGGATTAATACCCCTTGGTCTCAGACTTTTCCTCCCTCCTGGCTACAAAATCCCAACGTGGCCATGCAGGTGGCTCCCTTGTCATGTCCTTCCCAGGCCAAATCTCCTTGATTCTTCAGACATCCTAGAGTTGGGCGCTGGTTTCAATTCCACTTTGTAGAGGAAGAAACAGGCACTGTTTCTCAGTATAACTCATTAAAGACCTTTCCCAAGGTTTAAGAAGCCAGATTCAGAGGCACTGTTAAAATACAGGCCTCCATTTGGGAAGAGCCATGTGGGGTCCTCCACCCGTTTTGTGGCTGACACCTTCAACCCTGATTGAGGCTTAGCTGCCACCCCTGAGGCTACCCCACAGCTCTAGGTGCTTCCTGGCTAAGTGCCACAGACAGGTGACTTAGTCTTCCAACCTATAAAGGGGATCAATAAATATCTCAGTGTCACCAGGGCTGAAATGATGCTTGCTACCACGTACTAGGCCCGGGCTTAGCTCCCAGTACTCAGTTCTGCTTTTCCCTACTGACCCAGTCTCCCATTTTCTGGTGGGGACTCTGCTCATTGGCACCCCTGCAGGTTTTCCAGAGATCCTTCCAGGTTCACTCACATGTCTTCTAGTCCTTGTCTTAGGGCTGGCTCATGGAGGACCACCAAGTAAGACAGTGCTCAGTATTTGCTGGCTAGTTTTGATACCAGCTGCCTTCATTTCAGGTATCTTCCATGTGACATCTCAGCTATACCCAATTTTAGTGGCACCCCCTTCCTGAAACAGGAGGGCCATTGCACAGCATTTATTTTTCTGTATGGAAAACTCCTATGCACCCTTCCAGGTCCTTCCTTTGTGAAACTCTCTACCTCCTTATCTCAGAGAAAAGCCCAGGACCCTTTGGCCTACTCTGATCCCTCAGGATTGGAGACATCCTGGGAACCTGGTTCTGAGACTGAAGCTCTGGAAGAATAGCCTTCTTGGCAGGAGAGTCAACAGGGCAGAGGCCCTGAATAATGAGCCTACTGTTGGAGAAGCTGACAGCTAGAGGCAGGCAGGGCTGGGGTTCAGGGAGGGTCAGCTTTAAGGGTGTAGGAGTATCACTTGAGTGAAAGCCATAGCAGCGACTAGCAAACCCTTTGACCCCATTCCCAAATGTGGACCTAGCCACCTTCTTTCTCTGATCCACTAAGGTCAGTTAAGCTCCATGAAGTCAAACCAGGTTAAAGTCCTGGCCAGTGTTCCAAGATATGCAGCTGATGTAACATTTATTCCTGCCCAAATCCACTTGCTCCTTCCAGCCTCCAGGCCTTTGCCTATCCAGTGCCCACTTGTAATGGAATCTGATTCATCTCCTAAGGCCCACTATGAAGAAATCACCCAAGAAACCTGCCCAGGACTTAGCCCAGATGCCTCCCACATTGGACTAACAGTAGAACAACCCATCTTTCCTGACACCAAGCACAGGATGTGAACTGGTAGCTGGTTAAGACTCCTGCTGACTCTGAACCAGAATCTCAGTATGCCAACAAGCCACCTCCAGCTCTCTCCTGAAGTGCTGCATGGGCTATATATTTCTGAGTCACCCCCTTGTAGGATCCCAGCAATAATGGGGTATAGGTGGGGTAGTGGTATAGGCCCCTCAAGAAACAAGTGGTCCGGCCAGGAGAGGGTGCTGTAGGATGATCCTGGCACAGCACTTGGGTTGAGTGAGGGCAACACTCTCAGGGCCCTTGTCTTTTCAGGTCTTGGTCCTTGTGTGTTTTGTCCTTCGTCCCCCACCTACCCACTCGCATAGACTTCAAGTGCACACACTGCCTCACTGTCCAACTTTATTGGGTACTCAGTCCCGGACTCCACATGTACAGGAAATGGGAGTGGGTGTTACTGGGGGCAGGGACCACCTGGCAAGAGGCGTGCACAGCCAATGATGCCACCTAGCTCCTATGACAAGGCGCCATGGCTCACCTTCTCTGCAACCATCGGAGCTGACCTGGCGGGAAGGCGTAGAGGGTCATGACCCTGACTCCCCATGGAATGGCTACCCCATTTCCAGGCTCACTTGGGGGCGTTGAAGGGCACGGCCCTCTGGTTCATGGGGTTGTCCGGTGAGCGCAGCCACTCCTTTTTGAGCAGCTGCTTCAGCTGTGACAGACGCATGTTGGGGTTCTCTTGTTTAAGACGGGGCAACTGCGCCTCTTCAAAGGCAGTGAAGGCTGCCCTCATGCGGCGCTCAGGGTGCCGGTCAGCCTCCTCCGTCATGCTAGGGGTGGACACAGGTATTAGAGGGAAACCGATGGCTCTACCCACCCAGCAACCCACTCAGGCAAAAGATCCAGCCCCCAGGGAAAGCCCTGCCCCAGTGCCTGCTGTGCCTTCCCTGAAGGCCAAGTCCACCTCTTAGGCTCAAGCCTCCCCCCCAAGGCCCAGGGTGGAGTCCAGGCCCCGCCCCACCTGAGCACTGCAATGGCATCCTCTATGGTGCGTGCCTCCACGCTGCCCTCCTCGGGCACACGGCGGTTCACGTTCTCTTCCAGCGGCACCTCCAGGTGACTCTTGGCTTTTTCAGCTGTGGGCAGCAGGTGGGCGAGACAGTGAGGGATAAGCAGAGATGCAGAGTTCCAGGGAAATGAGAGAAATGCAGAGTTAGGGAATAAGCAAGGGGAGGGAAGGAACAGGCAGGTAAAGAATAATGGGGGAGGACAGAAACTCAATTTGGGCTAGGAACCCCTCCCACCTCCTTGTACAGACCTGTCCCTCCTGACCTCCCATTGTCCAGTCCCCTGCCCAGGCTGAACCATGATCTGAACTTCTCTGTAAATGAGCTCATAGAGAGGTGCCTTGCCCTCTATTGTATCTATGGCTATTGTATCCTCAGCCTTGGGACACCCCATTAATACCCGAGGGGCCCCAGGACACACAAGCTGTGGGTGGGTACAGAGTAGAGAAGTATCCATGTGTGTGGCCTATGCTGTCTGTGCTTAGAGCTTGGCCTGCCAGGGCACCGCAGAACTGCCATGGGCCACGCAGAACCCTGGCACCTTCTCTGGGGGTGGGAAAGGCACCTGGACTCAGTCCAGGGGTCAGCCCTGCTATTCATCCTTTAGTGGATCAAAGGGAGGCTCCAGAGTAGGGCGAAATCCCACCTGGGTCCGGTGCTTCCTTGTGGGGATGGTCTCGGCGGAGCGTCTCCTCTATCTGGGCACGGGTGACCTTGCTGGGTGCTGCTACCCGGGGGGCCTTGCCACCCTTGAGCTTGGAGTCTTCCTCCTCCAGCAGGCGCTGTGTCTCCTTCTTGCGTTCCAGTTGCTCCAAGCGCCGCTTCTCCTTCTCCTCCTGGAGGGAGAAGCGGGGTGGGAGTGTGGGATTTGAGCCTCCATTTCTCTCACAGAGTCCGGATTTTCATCTCAACCAACACGGACTGTGGCCCTCCTGTGTGCTAGATCCTGTGCTGAGTGCAGGGGATACAGCTGGGAACAGAATGGGCTACCCCAGGGCTCCCATCCTACTTGACCATGAGAATAACAGGGATCCTCGGCAAGGGCAGGGGGGTGGGTGGCTCCCCTAGGGAAAATGACACCTGGGCTAGAGAAATAAGTCCCAAGAGAGCCGGGGGACAGGACAAGAGAGTCTCAGGTGCAAAGGCCCTGAGGCAGGACCCACTTAGTGTGATATAGAAAGGGACTAGGATGCTGGTATATCTGGACTGGAGATTAAGGAGGGAGAAGAGATGGGGAAGGGGTAGGACCAGGCTAACCAGAAGGTTTGTGCTTGATTCCAAAGGTGACAGGAGCCATAGGAAGGCTTGGACCCAGTGTGCTTAGGATGGGGTTCTGCCCTTAAGGCCAGGAAACACTGGGGGAGACACTGAGTGTCCACAGCTGTGTGTCACAGGGGCTGGAGATGATCCTATATTGGTTCCTCAAGAAAGTCCTGATGTTAGCTGGAGGAGGGGACAGATGGCCTTCAGGTTGTGACTTTGGCCACTGCCCTTCCTACTCTCCAGGGCACACAGTGAGGTTCTGCTTCATTTATAGTGTGGTTTGGTCATAGGCTAACCCACCACCTCCCACCCACTGCCTATAACTGCCTCACACCTGGGATAGTCTCTGTGCCTGCAATCCACCTCCAGCCCGCCCCTCCGCACCCCTCCCCATGACCCTAAGGCCTCTGACCTCCACCCAGTCTGCATGGCAGGAAATGGGGGCGGGGGAGAGAGGTAAAGGTCAAGGTTGTTTGAGTGCAGGGGCTAAGTGCTATAGCAGGGCCACCTGGGGCAGGCCATTATGCTTGGAGCCCCAGTTTCCCCATTGGTTACAGGGCATATCCGGCTGGAACTCTCTGCCCACTGTGGAACGCCTCATGTTCAGAGGCAGGAAGCAGGAAGGAACTGGTCTGGGTTCTGAAAGGCTGCCTTCTGGCACCCAGCCCACAACAGATGCTTGGTGAAAGTGTGATGAATGAATGAATAAGTTCTGGAAAACTCAGTAACTCAGGAAGGACATATAGCACGTGGCCATTAGCATTAGTCTCTAGGGATGTGGGGCTGAGAAGGGATTGTTAGCATTTATACTTTGACATTCAACAAAATTTTTTTTAAGTCACTTGCAATTTTTTAAAAATGCAATTTGCATCTGTTGGCAACCAATGAGGGAAGGGTGGGTCCACTTGGTGGAATATTCTAGAACCATCAACAACGAGCTTTGTAAATGAGATGGAATTTAGACTCAGGTATTCATCGCCATGTTGCTGAATATAGACCAAGTGGAGACAAAGGTCAACTTCCATCTGGTAGCTGATGCCAGTGGCTGAGAAAGACCTGGCTGGGGGGGCCCATTTAACCAAGTATATGGGGGTAGGTTGGTGAGAAAAGCCTTTGTGTCACATGTCTTCTTAGTGTTTTAGAGCAAGTATGGATTTCCTTTTTTCATAGAAAAAAAATCTTAAAGTAGCTCCCTCAAGGAAAGAGGGTCCAGGTAAGCCTTGTCAATGTGGGCCCATGTGCCCATTAGCAAGTGGGTGGTCAGACCCCAGAACACCACATAACAGGAAGAAGAACCTAGGCTGCCCACACAGAACAGTCAGGAGGGGGACTTCCTGGAAAAGGTTGGGAGCTGGGAATGGCTGAGAGCAGGGTTGGCAAACTATAGTCCTCTGCCTTGGTAGTTTTGTGGGAATGCAGCTACAGCTACTTGGCAGATGGTGGCTTCAGTGCTATAGCAACAAGATCAGGAGGCTTTGAGAGACCACCTGACCTCTGCTTTATCCATCCTTCCAGGTGTATGCTACACAGGTGAACAGTCAGGCAAATGCTCTAGATCTACAGTCCTACCTGTGTGTACCCAAACCTAACAAAACAGAAGGTGGATTTCTGGTTTCAGTGGCGACCAGCCAGGTTCCAGCCCCAGCTCATAGCCCTGCAACCTGTGCTCCTTGCCTTCTCTGTGCCTCAGTGTCTCCCTAGTGGCTGGAAATGATGCATGGCCCAAGAGCAGAGCAAGCTAGGCCTCCTGAGGGTTGGGCTGCTGCCCCAGGACTGTCAGACAGCCTCTGACCTTTTTGTCTGGATAATAAATCTCTGATGGACACTGGTTTTCCTTTTGGGTTTTCAATTTTCCTCTACAGTTGACCCTTGAACAACGTGGGGGTTAGGACTGCCAATGTAACCCCTGCATGATCAAAAAGTACATAAAATTTTTGACACCGCTAAAGCTTAACTGTAAGTTTTTCCTTGGTGTCTGCAGGGTATTCATCTCAGAATACAGACACACATACCCTATCATACCAAAACCCATGGATGCTCTAAGTCCCTTATTGTGGGCCACCCCTATCCTTGGGTTCCACATCCACGGATTCAACCAACCAACACCCACCTACAGATTGGCTTGAATCTGTGAACGCTGAACCTAAGGGTAGGGAGGACTAACTATATTGAAAAAAATCTGGCTATTAGCAGACTACCGCAGTTCAAGTCCATGTTGCTCATGGGTCCACATCAGAAGGAAAACTTAAGTGCTTCAGTAGCATGTCTACTATATACAACTGGAATGAAACAGAGATTTGCGTGATCTCTGTGCAAGGGTGACATGGCGATTCATGTGAGGTCTTATATTTAAGAAAGAAAATTTAAAGCTTTCAATGCAACATGGGAAGCAGAGTGATAGGAGGTAACTGGTGACATTTAATTGCCACTAAAAACAAGCCCGCACAGAAAAATGATGGGAAAAACCCCAAGAAGTGTCCAGATGTCCACAAACTGGGCATGAGTGGCACCCGCTATTCTTCACTGCCTTTATCAGTCTCCCAATGAACAAAGCCTTTTCTCTGCCCTGGCTGGGGAAGGGGTTCCCCGATTTCCACCAGGGGCCAGTGACTAATCAATGAAACAGGAGCTTGGCCTTACATGGGTCTCTGGCACCACCTACTGGATTAAGCAGATGAGCACCAGCCCTAACCCTTGCCCTGGCACCAATTAAGCCCCTACTGTTGGTCTTTTTTTTTTTTTTTTTTTTAAAGATTTATTTATTTATGTATACAAGAGCTGGGGTGTAGGCCAGAGGTGTGGGGCGGGGGTGAGGTGGGGTGAGCGGATTCACCAGACAGAGTGGGGAACAGAACAGGCAGACTGACTGAAATACACTGCTGAGGGGGGCAGCAGGCGAGACAGGAGAGGTCTGCTGCGCCATGAGGGTAGCTCCCTGGCTGGCCCTGTATCTAACCCATGCTGCGGAGACTGCGGTTAGCCTCACAGTGCTATGCTTAAACCCTTGTGCCACCAGGGAGGCCCCCACTGTTGGTCTTGCATGGAGCCCATTAGAGAACAGACAGTTGTCCCTGCTCACTTCTGTGTTTTTATAAAAGCCCAAAAGAGCCTGTGGTCTGGCTCAGGGGGATCTGTCACTTCTTAGCAACAGTATTGGTGGCATCTGGGGTCAGCTCATTCTCTGGGGTGGGGCCCTCTGTGCACTATAGGGTGTTAGGCAGCATGCCTGGCTCCACCCACTAGATGCCAAAGCTGTCTCCAGACATCTCCATGTGTCCTCTGGGGAAGAATCACTTCTGGTAAGAAACAATCCCTGGCAACCACCTTTGAATGAGACATTGCTGTGCCTCCATCACAGGGGCCTCCTGGCACCTTCTACCGCTTTCCAACTGCCAGCCTCACCTGCCAGTGCACATCCAGGCCCACTTACCTTTCGCTGCTCCTTCCTCATGACGTGTTTGTCCTCGTCCTTCCAGTAGGCATCCTCCAGCTCCTTTTGCTTCTTGGCATCAGCTGCTGCCTTGGCCTCAGCCCTCCGTGCCCGGGCCGCTGCCGACTTGGTGTTCTCACCCTGGAACTTCTTGGGCATCCCTCAGCAGACTGTGGGGGGAGAGGAGGGAGGAGGGAGAGTGCAGGAACATTTCATCCCTGGGCAGCAGAAAAGGATAGCAATTTTATCCCCATTTTATAGGTGAGGAACTTGAGGCTTTGAGAGGATAAATGACATGCCCGGAGCCACAGAGCGGGTGAGCAGAGAAGCCAGGTGCAGTCTCTCCGTCTAACTGTTGCTCTGGTCCAGTGTCCTGCTGAGCCTTCAGGGACACTGGTGTACATCAGGATTCTGATGCCATGGGGACCCTTCTCGAAATGAGAGGTGGCTCCTCTTTGGGCAGAGCAAGGAAAAATGGGGGCGATCATTGGACCCAGGAGACTCAGAGTTGAGTTCTGGCTCTGCAGTTGTGGCAAGGTGCTCCTCTTGAGCCTACTCATCTGAGATGTGGGGTCCAGTCTGGTTCTTCCCTTCACAGGGTGCGGGGACTGCCACCAAGGGTTGGATATGCTGGCCTGATCCCACATTTCTCCCAGCTTCTCTTGGCCCCCTAAATCAAGCATTGATTCAAGCACTGAATCAAGAAGTGCACTGCACTCCCCATGAGGGTGCCAAGAGGTATATTTGGGGATATCACAGTTCAAGTACAAATAAGGAAACCCCTAGCCCTCATCTCTCTGCCTCTCCCTTACTCATTCAACAGCTGCACCAGTATCCTTGGCATTTTTCAATCATATGAAACAGGTTCCCACCCCAGGACCCTTCACTTACTGGGCCTTTCATCTGGAGGCTCTATGTTACCCTTTTTGCCTATTCAACTCCTGTTTAAACTTCATGGCCCCCCTTACTGTTGTCACTTCCAGGAAGCTCTCCCTGGCTTTCAGAGCACAAACTTCTCTTTGAGGCACTTATCTGGGTTGGTATCTTCTGTTCATTTATAATTCACCAATGTATGCCTTCCCCAACAGGCTGGAAGTTTTGTGAGCACAAGGCCAGGACTGCTTTGGTTATTGTTGTGTCCCCTAAGCCCAGCATAGTAGGAGCTCAATAACTGTTTTGAGCAAATGAATGAACATTGTCTATTCCTAGGGGCCCCTCACTATTTATTTTATACTTTGTGTTGTGTCCAAATTCAGCTTCTATTCTCTCCATTCTCACCTTCCTTTTCAGTTTCTGCAGCCTTTGCCTCCCTTGACACATACTACTTTGCCCCCTCCTCCTGTGAAAACCCTGGCCACCCACAGGGACTCTGCCCCAGCATTCCCTCTTCCCATATCCTGTTGCTCAGGAACCTCCAATCCCATCCCAAAGGTTTAAAGATCTTTTTAGACCCCTTCTTTAGGCTGGGACACAGTGACTAAATGTTTATATCCCTCCAAAATTCTCATGTAGAATACCTAACCCTTAGTATGACTGTATTTGTAAACAGGGCCCATGAAGAGGTGATAAAGGTTGTGAGGTGAGATGGGTGGGGCCCTAATCTAATAGAGTTGGTGCCCTTATAAGAAGAGCAAAAGACAGGGCTCTCTCTCCCCACCACATGTGGGAACACTGAGAAAGGTGGCATTCCGCAAGTCGAGAAGAAGCTCATCTGGAATCAAATAGGCACCTTCATCTTGGACTTCCAGGTTCCAAAACTATGAGCAAACAAATCGCTGTTGCTTAAGCCACTCATTCTGTGACATTTTGTTATGGCAGCCAGAGCTGATACAGACAACTTTTCTTCACACACACACACACACACACACACACACACACACACACACACACACTTTGTCATTCAAGAAAATGAACTGAGCACCTAGCATATGTAGGACCAGGAAAGAGGCAGCAATAAGGGCCTTCCTGCCTACCTGGGACTCTGAGACTGAATGGGAGACAGACAACAGGTGTGATTGGGTGTAACAACACCCAATCAGTTGCAAAGGGGACCTGCAGGGCACTAGGAAACATAACCTGGAGAAGGAAGAGTGTGAAACAGCTTTCTAAAGCAGACATCTAAGAAAAGACTTAATGGAACTGGATGATCTTAGCCCCCAAGAGTAGGCAGGAGGCAAGTTGGAAAGAGATTTACTTCCAGGATGAAGGGAGGGGCGTTAGAGCAGAACAGGTAGATCTGCATGTCAAAGCACTATGGGGATGATGAGATTGGGGGTGGGGAGGGTTCACAGAAGCTGAGGATTCACGTGGGGGTACGGAAAGTGGTTCTGGCTGGGCAGGTGGTACCTCTAGGAGGGAATCAAGCCCCAAGTGATTTACTGGATGTACTAGTAATAGCAAGATAGAAGATGAAGCTCAACCGTGCCTCCTCTAAGAAGTTCTCCAGTGAATTCTATTGGGCTCCCCCCCTCCTCAGACCATCGTCCGGGTGCGTGAGATGGGGACCTTAGTACCCAGCTCTGTAAAGCCCAAGACTGGAGGCCGCTCAGGGGCAGGGTAGGAGTTGGGCGGCCTCGAACGCGACGCCTTCACTCTGGACCTGTCATTAGCTCCGGGAAATGGGCACAGCCCCAACACAAGCCGTGAACATTGGGTCCCGGAAGCGCCCCAGTCTCCGAGAACCCCAGCTCCATCCCTCCAAGAAGGGTGATCCCAGCCAAGGCGCCCCCTCCGGGTCTACCCGCACCCCGCCCCCCGCACCCGGGCTCCGCCCGCGCCGGGGTGCTCCTACCTCCTTCCTCCAGCGCCGGCCAGGTCGCGCGTCCGTGACGACATTGTGGCGCGTGCGCACCAAGCTCCTGGAGGCGCACGCTGCTTACGTTTAGGCGCCGTAGCCATCAAGGTAAAGGCAAGACCGACTGAGACCCCTGGCCCAAGTCAAAGTCGTCAGCCATTTCCTTTTCTCTACAAGAAGCTGATATATTTTATAAACCCTTGTCCCCTGCTCGCACTTCAGATATTGGCGAGCCAGGAGGGGAAGGAAGCAATCTACAACATTGCCTTTACCAAGATGACAGCCGCCCGAATGAAAGATGGTGGCCGTGACTTCATACGTGATCCAGAGCGGTGTAGTCAAGTAGGGGAGAGCCTGGACGACGCCTCTTAACCCTGTGGAAATGACAGAAGGAAACCTAAATCAAAATAGAGTCAGGAAGGTTTGAAAGGCGGGGTCTCACTCACAGACCCCAGCAGGAAGAAGAAAGAATTCCTTCTTATCCACTGGCAATGAAAAAAATCCCACATCACTGAACTTTGGGTCTTCTTCAGGAAACTTTAGTTCAAAACAGCCCTCCCCAGTTTCCACCTAAAACCAAGTAAAAGCAAGTCTTCCTTTTGTCTCCTTGGACTTGCCTGTGGTTTGCTTGTTCTTAGTTGCAGTTCATTTACTATGCACAAGTAAACTCACTTTGATTCACTAAACACCTAGTTTCATCTTAACTTTGACATTTCATACAGTCAGAATTGGAATTTTACAGAGTGAGGTGTACCTCAGGACCCCAAACCTGCCTGCTCTAAATAGGTTCTGCTATTCACAGCATCAAGACGGAACATGCTCTAGTGTTTAAGACCTTTAATAGAAAATAACTTTAATACAATTAGTGTGTAATGAAGAGAAGGGAAAAAATAGATAAAATAGATTTCAATTAAATACCCGAAATGACCCATCCCCTCTTTGGTAAAAATGCCCAGCCAAACAGGATTGGCCTGAAGCAGGATCATGGAGGCACAAATGTTTGTCACAAGTCTAAGGCATCTTCTGGTGGGGACCCATAGGAAAGAGATAGAAGTGGCCAGGCAAGACTGGAAGGAAAAGAACAAAATCAAAACCCAAGTCAAGATAAAGGCTGCCATTGTCAGCTTCTCCGTGGGTCTCTCACCCACATCTCTCTTTCTTTCAAGTGTCTCCTTCCATGTGCTCCAAGACCCTGCTGCAAGTCCAAGGCCAGGAAGCAAGCACAGCTTCTTCACATGTCTCTTTGTTCCATGTGCCTCCTCCAGATCTCCTTCTTGATCTTCTTCCTTCCTTCTCCCAATCTTCTCTAGCTTCTTCTCCCTGCTCAGCCCCACCCTTTCTTAGGGTGTGGCAGTGAAAGTGGAACCTCCCCTTTCTCTGAGGATTACCTTGTTACAGAATCCAAAGGAGTGGAACCCCTGAGGAAGTAATGATCCCCTGAACCAAGGATGGTACTCATTGGCTTTGTTCTCTTGCTCCAAGGAATGGTCTCTTTCCTTAAGGTTGGGTAAGTCTCTTGCATTCTCACTTCATTTGGGATGGGTTTTTTTTGAAGACATTATCCTTTGGGTAAACACTTGTTTGTTTTTCTGGACTTTGAAGTTAAGATTATAGATCCCCCCCCCAATCTTTTTTTAAAGATTGGTATTATAGATACCAATCTTCTAAATACACAAGTTGTCCCTCCTCAGACACCAGTGAGTTTTATGTACAAAAATGATGGTCCCTTTTTATGCACATTATTAACTAAATGGGTCAGTTTAACCAAAGATAATGTCAAACTCCAGTGGCCATTATGGGGAACATTCTTTTGAGATATTGGGTAATGACTGGGGGCTTTTGTTCAGTAGTAAGATCTCAGTTCAGTAGCAAGTTTATTAAGAAAAACTTGTGTTGTATACACACAAATGGGCAGTCTTTAGGACAAGAACTATGTTACTTAAAAAGCCGGGGTGACCTTATATATTGTTTTTGGTGGAATGCTTCACTTTGGGAATAGGTTGGTTTTCTGTAAGGACTGGTTAATAATCTCTACCCCTGCCTCCAGGTCCTAGACTTGCAAAACTTCCATGGGTGGTTTAACGTGGTTGGTTTAACGACTAGTTAATGATCTCTACTCTCACCTCCAGTTTCTGGACTTGTGAAACTTCCATGGTTGGTTTAACGACTTGTTAATTATCTCTGCCCCCACTTCTAGTTCTGGCCTTGTGAACCTTTACCTTACATTTTCTATTCTAAACTTCCATCAACCTACTTCTGGCTGTATTTGGCTCAAAATCACGTGAGGAGTTGAGGCAGTCCTCTATAATTGCTTCAGGATGAAACAGGGCATAGAGTTGTCCCTGCCTAAGGGGCCTGGGTTATGGTCTCTTTAATGATAGCCCTAAACTGGGTGATGGTTGATTTTTCTCTGCTGGTTTTATAGGTGCAGCTCAAGGGGTGAGGTGTTTGGGCTGGTTGTTGTCCCTCTCGGGGGCATAGTTGGAGTTTAATGGCCTCTAAATGAGAGGAGAAAAATGTAATAATGAGATTGAGTATACAAGGTCCATACAGGAGGGTAAGAAATTTAGTAGCTTGGGCCTCCCCAGTGGCGCAGCGGTTGAGTGCTGGGTTGCGAAGCTGCCCGCAGCCTCCGCAGCGCCAGTTTGATCCCTGGCTGCTGGGCGAGGGTCCCACATGGCGTGCAGACCTCTCCTGCCATCCGCTGCTCCCCTCAGCAGTGTACTTCGTCAGTCTGCCTGCTTTGCTCTCCCCTCTGGCTCTGGTGAATTCTCTCACCCTCCTGTGCTTCTGACTGTACCCAGTGCTTGTATAAAAAAATAAATAAATATTTAAAAAAAAAAGATATTTAGTAGCTAAAGGCCCTAGGAAGGGCAATATCCATGGGAGAGCCCTATTGACAATCACCCTCTCCAATCCACCGCCTAGAAGAGAGGCTTTTCTCTAAGTCTGGTAGCTTGTTCTTGAAATTTTCTAATGTTGGAATTACCTATTTACTCTGGTTAACATAGTAACATTCCTCATATAGATAAAGGCGTGTTCCCCGTTGGGCAGCAGTAGGTAGATCCAAGACCCTGCAATCTTGCAAAAACATTCCCCATAGGTAGTCAATCTGTTGTTAGACCCTATAGGGTTTCAGCTATATTGTCGAGGGCCTGAGTGAGATCTTTGGAAAATTCGATATTAAGGGTGATACTGGTGGGTCTAGTGGCCACACCTGCCGAGACTCATAGGGCCACAAGGAGAGGAGCCAGGACAGCCGCCCTATGTGTATGAGGAGAACACAGGATGGACTAGGGGAAGGGGCATGGACTCGCTCCCTTCCCTGATGCTCCTCTGGTGGTTAGTGAACCCTAGGGAGCAGAGGTCTGTCCATGGTAGGGGAAGAGTTTGATAAGCTGAAGTGTTGCAAAGGACACATAGACCGCTTTCAGGAGGGAGAGTGGCAAAGAGTTCCACAACTGCCAGGGACATGGAATCAACCTTTTTGCCCTCCCATTCCCCAATTGTGCTGCTGGGTTTTAAAAAATGCAAACAGTTCATTGTGGCTCATGGCCATGGTCATTGCCATTAGGGGATTGGTGTGGTTTTGATTTATTTGGGGAACATTAGAACTGGTGTATTCAGTAAAGGGAGAGTTGTGGGCAGGGTAAAAGAAGAACTTGCTCTTGGGGGAGGGCTAGACAAGGTAAGACTGGCACCTTCCTGGGGGCCCACCCTTCTGGTGCGAAGGCATCCGGAACAGAACTGGGAGGCTGTGTGATATAGTCTGGTGCCAAGGAGTATCTAAGTTCAGGATCTGTTTTTTTTTTTTTAAAGATTTATTTTATTTATATAAGAGCCGGGTACAGGCCAGATGCGTGGGAGGGTGAGAGAATTTACCAGAGACAGAGTGGGGAGCAGAACAGGCAGACTGACTGAAATACACTGCTGAGGGGAGCAGCGGGCAAGACAGGAGCAGTCTGCTCGCCATGTGGGCTGCTCTCAGGCCGGCGGGGATCGAACCAGCACTGCAGAGGCTGCAGACAGCTTCACAGCACTGCGCTCAACCACCTGCGCCACCAGGGAGGCCCCCGTTCAGGATCTGTTTATCCAGGTTGTGGAAAGCCTCTGACCAGTGAGCACAGGCATAGTTCTTGGATGATTTAATCCAGAACAATGTCCACAGAGAGATGCTACTGGGCTTCTCACTGGTGTGCTGTCCATGCTGTTGGGGAGGGGTGGCTGGGATAAGTGGTGTTAGGAACTAGTGTGAACTCCAGTGAATAGCAGTGCTTGAGCCAGAGTAGGGTCTGTGTCAAGGGCGGTGGGAAAAAGGAACTTGAGACTACTCATTTATGTGCTCATTGGGGT
Organism: Talpa europaea; assembly: GCF_964194135.1. NCBI lineage: Eukaryota > Metazoa > Chordata > Mammalia > Eulipotyphla > Talpidae > Talpa > Talpa europaea. The sequence continues at coordinate 47,503,175 of NC_140079.1, read as the reverse complement.
GTCTGTGAGTAGACTTTGAGGTGAAGTTCTACTGGAGTGATTACCTACCACTGGGCAGGAGCAGGGGTAACCACTCCTGTTACTTGGGAGTTTATGTGTATCCAACAGTTGGTCTCACTAAGATACTTTTGTACTATTTTAGCCAGATCCTGAGTGTAGGATCTCTTGCCCCCATGGGGAGATATGGATAAGAAGTACTTGAACTATTGGGAGGAAACTCATGGTAGAACTTTTCAAGGGACCTATTAACAGGAGGGGGGGAGGGGTGGACATTAAAGGAAGATAAAAGAAATGGTGTGGCAGTCCAATTTAAGGCCTGGATTGCCCCTCACTCATTTTCTGAATGGCTGTTGCTTGAATTGTGGTCAGCAGTTCTCTTTGGTTGTCTTTTGAAGAGGTACTGTAGGACATGAACAGATTTACAGGAATACTGTTCCTGCACCCCAGGGGTGCCTGTGAAGGAACCTGAGAAGCCAATTTTGTTTGAGGCAGGTGGACCCAGCTGGGGTGTCTAGCTAGTTTGACTGCTGAGGGGTGCTTGGAATGACTCTAAAGGACCCTTTCCATTTTGGGCTCAGTTGGTTGGCTGTTGGCTTTCCCAGTGTTAAGGTAGACCCAGTCACCTGGGTTGACAGCTGTCAAGGAGCCTGGTTATTGAGAGTCAGGCTCAGGAAACACCACATTTTCATACTGAACCGGTAATGTGTGGACCAGTCCTAAACTAATGACATGGGTCAACAGAGCTGTGCTCAGGACACAGTGGTACTCAGGTTTGAGATTATGAAAGGCCTTCCATATGTAATCTCAAAAGGATTTAACTTATGTCCTTTCTAGTGTCTATGCAAGTCTTTTATTTTATTTTTTTAATATTTATTTATTTATTTGTTTATTTATTTAAAGATTTATTTTTATTTATTTATACAAGCACTGGGTACAGTCAGAAGCGCGGGAGGGTGAGAGAATTCACCAGAGCCAGAGCAGGGAGCAGAGCAGGCAGAAGGACCGAAGTACACTGCTGAGGGGAGCAGTGGGCGGCAGGAGAGGTCTAGCGCGCCATGTGGGACCCTCCTCTGGTGGCCGGGGAGCAGCCGGGGATTGAACCGGCGCTGAAGAAGCTGCCGGCAGCTTCGCAACCCAGCGCTCAACCGCTGCGCCACCGGGGAGGCCCTATTTATTTATTTTAAAGATTTATTTATTTATGCATACAAAAACTGGGGTAGAAGCCAGAGGTACGGGGCGGGGGAGGGGGGGTGAGAGGATTCACCAGAGACAGAGTGGGGAACAGAACAGGCAGACTGACTGAAATACACTGCTGAAGGGAGCAGCGGGCAAATCAGGAGAGGTCTGCTGCACTATGTAGGCAGCTCCCTGGCGGGGGATCGAACTTGTGCTGCAGAGGCCGTGGATAGCTTCATAGGTTGCATCTTAACCCCTTGCATCACCAGCGGGGGTACAGGCCAGAGGTGTGGGGTGGGGTGAGAGGATTCACCAGAGGCAGAGTGGGGAACAGAACAGGCGGATTGACTAAAATCCATTGCTGAGGGAAGCAGCGGGTGAGACAGGAGAGGTCTGCTGCACCATGTGGGTAGCTCTCTGGGTTGGGGTGGGCCTTGGAGGTGGAAGCACTGAGACTTAATCCCTAGGCCACCAGGGAGGCCCCTTTATGCAAGTCTTTAAGAGGCCTACCAAGAGGGCCTCCCCGGTGGCGCAGCGGGTTGAGCGCAGCACTGTGAAGCTGTCTGTAGCCTCTGTAGCATGGGTTTGATTCCTGGCTGGCCAGGGAGAAACCCACATGGCGTGGCAGACATCTCCTGCCTTGCCCGCTGCTCCCCTCAGCACTGTCTTCAGTCTGTCTGCCTGTTCTTCTCCTTTCTCTGTCTCTGGTGAATTTCTCACCCTCCCGTGCCTCTGATCTGTACCCCAGTTCTTATATAAATAAATAAATATTAAAAAAAAAATAGGCCCACCAAGAGTACAGTTAGCCAGCGCTCTTTGGTTCCCTACCAAAGTTTAGCTAGATGCCTCTTTATAATGGGATGTGCCTTTTCAACCTTTTCAGAGGATTGAGAGCGCCAGGCAGAATGTAAATAGTATTTGTGTTTGAAGCCTTGGCTATCTGTTGAGTCACTTGAGCGGTGAGGATGGTCCAACATCACTTTGGAGGGTTCAGAAGCCCATTCAAGGGGCCTTTGCTACCTCAGAGCAGAACCTCAGAGGCTCTTTCTGTCTAATAGGGAAGCCCTTAATCCGTCCTGTGAAGGTGTCTGTAAATACTCGGAGATGTTTATGCTTCTGATAGAGAGGCATTTGGGTAAAATCTTCTCCTGGATATGCCCCTCTTCACTGCACAGGTTGTGACAAGGGGTGGATGATGGTGTCCTTCAGGATTGTTCCTAACAGAGGTCACAGGCCCTTCATCTCGGGCCCTGGAGAGCCCATTGACTCTCCATTCCTCGACTGCCCACTGGAGGACCTTTCCTGTGTGGTTGGATTTTACCAGGGTCCAGAGGGCATTATACCCCAAGTGGGTGGCCTGGTGGTGCCCCTGGATGCCTTTGGGGATTAGCTATTGGCCCTTTGCCTGGCATACCAGTTTTCTAGAGTTAGGGCACTGACCTGTTTTCCCTCTTCCTCATAATAGTGTGATAGCTGTTTTTCTGCATTGCCAGGTGCCAGGACAAGCCCCACCTGTCAGGACCCTTGTGCTGCTTGGTTAGCTGCCTGGTCAGTTGGTCAGTTTCTCATGCAATTAAGGAGTCATATTTTTTGGTGTCCTTGGCAGGGTATGACAACATGTTTTTTGGGAAGCTGCGCTGCCTTGAGGTGTGGCGAAATTTCCTTGCCGTGTTTTTTTTTGTTTTTTTTTTTTATAGAGGCATGTTTTTATTTATTTATTTTATTTGTTTGTTTTTGTTTATACATGCACTGGGTACAGTCAGAAGCACGGGAGGGTGAGAGAATTCACCAGAGCCAGAGCGGGGAGCGGAGCAGGCAGAAGGACCGAAGTACACTGCTGAGGGGAGCAGCGGGCGGCAGGAGAGGTCTATGCGCCATGTGGGACCCTCCTCCGGTGGCCGGGGAGCAGCCGGGGATCGAACCGGCGCCGCAGAGGCCGCGGGCAGCTTCGCAAACCAGCGCTCAACCGCTGCGCCACCGGGGAGGCCCTCCTTGCCGTGTTTGATGGAGGATTTGTGTGTTATGACAAGCCTCCTTTTGTTCAAAATGGCTACATAGGCACGTGAAACTGGGAATAAATATGTATGTTTAATCTGAGAAACTTCCAAGATGGAGGTGGAGTGAGAGTTTCTGCTCTTTGTGCCAAGGAGCTAGGAGGTAGCTGCTGGAGACCAGCTTTTGGCAAAATGTCGGGTCAGGTGTCCCTGAAGGGATGAGACCGCCTAGGCGAAACTTTCTTAAGGGCTGAAAGGAAGTGGAGGGAAAGCTGACACAAAACACTCTTATTTTGGTGCAAGCATCTCCTGCTGAGGGTCTCAGTGGGTCTTTATTTATACGTTAAGGCAAGCGATGGGATTACATCATCATATGCATAGAAGCAAAACAAGACAATCAGTACATTCCTTTCCCATAGACATTTTGTCACCGACGTGTTCTTAAGAAAAGAAAGGATCTTAAAAGTTAATAGATAATTAAAACTTAGACGCATTATTTCAGCCTAAACAACTACCTAGGTCAGCTAACAGTCCTTGGTACCGGCCTGTCGCCTCTATCTATATGACTTACAGCTAGAGAGCAGTTGCTTCCCGGTAATCAAAGTTATTAGAACTTTTTTCTATTACTCAGAAACTCCTAGCGTAATCAACTTCATGATTCATTACAAGGCTTCTTTACGGAACTCTCATATAAGGAATATTATGACCAGCTCTGGGTTGCTTATCAGACATGCCCTTGCACAATAATTATTTCACATTGTCAAGTGGGCCAAATTATTCAGTGTTTAATTTTAAGCAAGTAACTTTCCATGCCATGTACTTACAGTATTCTTATACGTATAATTTATTGCCCAATGTATTTACTGAGAAGTTCTTTCTTATTACGACCAAGAACAAAAAACAAAGGGATGTTCAATCTTCAACCCCACAGTGTGAGGCTCTTTAAAAGTCTTTGGCCCCAGGGCCCCACGGCCCCATGGCCCCACAGTGTGAGGCCCTTTTTCTTCAGCCCCATGGTGTGAGGCTCTTAGAGCTTCGGCCCCACGGTGTGAGACCCTTTTCTTAGCTGCTTGCCAATGTCTTACCTGGCTGGGGAAACAAGGCCACCTGTAGCAGGTATCCCCTTGTCTTGGCAGGGTGGTTTAGGCCAACCACCACGCAGCCTGTCCGTTGGTGACTGTTGGCCATGTAGTGACTTCCGCTGGTGAACCAGGTTTCACCAGTGTTGTCTAATGGCGAATCTTTTAAATCATGCCTCTGGAGCACACCAGATCCATAGTTTCAATGCAGGAATGGATCAGGGAGTCTGGATTAGGGTCAGGTAAGAGAGTGACCAGGTTTAAAGTTTCACATAGCTTAAGGGTAACTTCAGAGGACTCAAGAAGTACCTAATATTTGGCCAGGAACCCACCTGTAGGCCAGTGATGGCCTTTTACAATTAATGGACATGGTATAGAATCTGAACTTCAATGTGCTATCCTAAAGTCAGTTTTGAGGTTACTTTCAGTTATGAGGGCAGTGGCTGCCACAGCCCTAAGGCAAGTTCTCTCTCTATGCCACATGGTCAATTTGTTTTAAGAAGTAGGCTACTGGGCAGGTGACATGCTCAAGCCGTTGGCCAAGGACCTAAGGCATTTCCCTCTCTTTCTGACACATAGTGGAGGACTGGTTTCTCTAAGTCAGGTAAGGCTCGGGCCAGGGCAGAGGTGAGGTGGGCTTTGAGGGCTAGAAAGACCCACTGGAAGTCTCCACGCCACTCTAAAGGCTCAGAGTCTGTACCCATTAAGACTTCTTTAGAGGTTGGGCTATGACCCCAAAGCTTGGTATTCATATACTATAGAATCAGCCATTTCTAAAAAGGTTCTCAACTGTTTCTGGGTGGCTGGAGGACTGAAATTAGGAGACAGTATCCTTTCTTGCCAGGTGAGGATGAAACCTAGCTGTTTAACTCTTGGGGAGGACATCTGGGCATTTGACCAGGAAACTCATGCTCTCTTTCTCCCAGGAAGTTTGGAACTTGGATAGTATTCTGATCTAAAGCTTTTTTAGAGGGGCTGCAAATGAAATGTCATTCACATATTGGATGATGGCTTCTTTTGCTACTGACAGGCTTCTTAAATTCTTCCCAAGGCATTCCAGATGAGAGCTAACCTGAAATCTTGGTCCAGGTATTGGCAAGGTATTGGCAAGGTAGGTTTGTGTCAGGAGCCTTTCACCGAAAGGCAAAGAGATAGTGAGATTCTGGATGGAGGTGGATGCAAGAGAATACATCTTTTATAGATCAGGAATGGTGAACCACTGGGTGTTTCTGGGGATGTGGGAAAACAGGGTGTATGGATTTGGGACCGTGGGATGGAGAGGAACTACTGCCTCATTGTCAATGAGAGGCTGGAGTCATGCACATGCTTAGGCTTAATAGAATATTGTTTTTTGCCTAGGTATGTCCTGGAATTTTTTAAAGATTTATTTTTATTTGTTTATGCATACAAGAACTGGGGTGCAGGCCAGAGGTGTGGGGGGTGGGTGAGAGGATTCACCAGAGACAGAGTGGGGAGCAGAACAGGCATTTCCACTGAAATACACTGCTGAGGGGAGCAGTAGGCAAAACAGGAGAGGTCTGCTGTACTATGTGGGTCAGCTCCCTGGCTGGGGATTGAACTTGTGCTGCAGTGGTTGCCAATAGCTTGATAGTGTTGAGACTTAACCCCTTACACCACCAGGGAGGCCCTGTCCTGGGATTCTTTAATCAAATTTTCAACAAACAACATTTTTTGCTTTCCCAGTTATTCCTTGATTCCAGACTGAGGGGTCTACTTTGTCCTCTATTTCCCTTGGTAATGGGCAAAGCTGATCTGTCACATTTTCCATTATTCTGGCAAAGTGGCCACCAAGGGGGTGGGGCCTCCATAAGGGAAAAAAAAATGGGTGCCTAATTTTGTCATCAAGTCTCTTCCTAATAATCAGGTCAGGCAGTTGGGGCTAAGGAGGGAGTGAGAGAAAACAGAATAAGCACAGAGCAGAGGGTGAGTAGATGGGTATTTTTTGCAACTTTCCGTTTACTACAGTTATACTTTGAGAAGGGAATGTGGGTCCTGAGTACTGAGTGAGTACAGAGTAAGTGGATCCTGTATCAGTAATCATAGAACATTATGATTATTTTAGCCAAACCAGTATGATGGAAGAAACATCGCTGTCCCCAGTAGTGACCCTAACTGGAATCCTAGCAGAGGAAATGGGTGTTGAGAGATGAAATGTTCTTACCTGCAAGGTCTGTGGTTACCCTGGGATCAGCCATGGAGAGGGTCAGCTGGGGAGCAAGCTTTACCCTTGGGTCCCATCATTCTTCATCATCCAGGAGGTGGGCAGGAAGGATCCTTCCTCCCTCCAGAGGAGAAGACAACCCCTTTTCCAGTGACCCTCCTTACAGCATCTGGGATATGACCCAGGTGAGCCTTGGGGCTATGGGCAGTCCTTACTTTGATGCCCAGCTTACTGCACTGCTAGCCCAGGACCATGTGGGCATCTTCCTTATTTCTTATGAGTGGGCCAGCTTTCTGACCCCCGATCCTGGATAAACCCCGGTTTTCAAGGAACTGGCAAGGGCCTACTGGGTCAGCCTGTCTTCCCTTACTCACCCTCACCTTCTTTTCCCTTTCCAACCCCTTCACTTTGCCTCCTGTTGTTAAATACTCCAAAAGCCACTTGGAAAAGCTGATAAGGCAGAATCTGGGGTACGACGGCTAATTTTTGGAGCTTTCTGAGAATAGCTGGTACAGATTGACGAATGAAATGAGCCCCCAGGATTACTTTACTTTCCATGAGTTGTGATCAAGATTTGTAAATTTGTGAATGGCCTCAAATCCATCCCTTCTGGAAGAGGGCTGGTTTTCATTTGGTTCCTGAGTGACCTCCTGAATCTTTTTATAATTCGCAGGCTTGGACTGGACAGGTAACCACACGATCTCACACTAAATCTGCCCGTCTCCTCTGCTAGGATTCCAGTCAGGGTCGCTACTGGGGACAGCGACGTTTCCTACCTCATACTGGCTTGGCTGTCTAACACCCAGGTCATCAGTCTGTCTCTGACTCTCAGCCCAGACTCTCTGCCTTTCTTCCATAGCACAATGGATGGAGAGAGTAATATGGATGTGCTTCCAAGTTAACTCAAATGCTAGTGCAAGGGCATGGAACTCATCTGTAAATTTTTCGGGGTCCTCAGAAAATCTCCCTTGGTTTTGTTTACATTTTGCCAAATCAGCCATGGAGAAAGGTGTGTGGACCCAGACAGTCCCGGCATCTTGGTTGGCCACCTCCCTTATGCATACAAGAATGAGTATAGGCCAGAGGTGTGGGGGATAAGAGGATTCACTCTCTCTTCCCCAGAGAGAGTGGGGAGCAGAACAGGCAGATGTACTGAAATATACTGCTGAGGGGAGCAGCGGGCGCGACAGGAGAGGTCTGCTGTGCCATGTGGGTTGCTCTCTGGCCGAGGATTGAACTCATGCTATAGTGGCTACCGATAGCTTCATAGTGCTGACACTTAACCCCTTGCGCCACCAGGGAGTCACTACTTCCAATTCTCAGGAGACAACCTAGAGGAGAGTCCGTGGGAATGGACTGAGCAGACCCCATCACAGATGAGTGCCTGCAAGAGAGAGTGAATCTGTTATGGACAGAGTGTGGTGGATGGGAGCCGCAAGTATACCCTCCAGGAGAGTTGTCCGATGATTGTGGGCTAATGGGAGTTCCTCCCCTTAGCCTGGGCATCCCCAGGCCTCAACTCACCATAAGCTTCTTCCATTCTCTCTTCTCTAGGGAAGAGGGTTGTCTCAGAATCTGGGGTTGCAGAATGGCTTATATCTAGGTAGAAGGAGGACTTGAAATTTCAGAGCACTGACTAAGCTCTCCGTGGGTGGATATAGTTTAGTTTTCTGGGGCCTCCTTTTCCGTGCAGAAAAGTTTTATAAGCTCAGTGTCCTGTAAGTATGTTCTGGGTTCTGGGTTGTAGTGTTCGAGGTGGAGCATCCTTATGCAAATACCAATGGCTCCTCTTGGTGACCCACTCCCTGTTGTGGTTGACTGTGAGGGTGAGTTTGCGACCGGCTAGGAAGATGAAAGGAAGAATTGTTGATTGGTGATCCTCTTCCTTACACTGTAGATACTCTTTGATTGTATTTAACATATAGGCTGTGCACATATGGTTGATCCTAATACCAGTTAGCATGGAAACCTTATGGCACCTCACAAGATGATTAATATACAGGATCAGAGGCCCACTTTTTTTTAAAGATTTATTTAATTTGTTTATTTATGCATACAAGAACTGGGGTGTAGGCCAGAAGTGTGGGGAGCTGGTGAGAGGATTTATCAAAGACAGAGTGGGGAGCAGAACAGGCGGGTCTACTGAAATACACTGCTGAGGGGAGCAGTGGGTGAGTCAAGAGAGGTCTGCTGCACCATGTGGGTCACCTTCCCTGGCCAGGGATGGAACTCATGCTGCAATAGCTGCGGATTGCTTCATAGTGCTGAGACTTAACCCTTTGCACCACCAGAAAGGTCCCTCAGAGGTCCACTTTTGACACTTCAGACACAAAGGTGTCTAACAGGAGTTGTTTCTGTCCATCAAGAGTTTTATTTATTTATTTATTTAGATTTGTTTTATTTATTTATGCATACAAGAGCTGGGGTGCAGGCCAGAGGTGCAAGGGAGGGTTAAGAGAATTCACCAGAGACAGAGTAGGGAACACAACAGGCGGTTTAACTGAAATACACTGCTGAGGGGGGCAGCGGGTGAGACAGGAGAGGTCTGCTGCACCATGTGGGTCAGCTCCCTGGCTGAGGATCAAACTTGTGCTGCTGTGGCTGCCGATAGCTTCATGGTGCTGAGACTTAACCCCTTGTGCCACAGGGAAGCCTGCATCAAGAGTTTAAAAGCTAAGTTATAGCATGAGGGCATCAACTCAAATTTGGAATTTTAGACTTGAACCCTCTTACCGACCACAGAGAGGAAAGCAGGGCTCCATAATAAGGAAAAAGAGTATAAAAATAACAGGGGCCTCCCTTGTGGACAGGGGTTAAAGTCTCAGTGTTATCAAGCTATCACCAGCCACTGAGACATTAGTTCAATCCCTGGTCAGGATGCTAACCCACATGGCATAGCAGACTTCTATCTCACCTGCTGCTCCCCTCAGCAGTGTATTTAAGTAGAGCCACGTATTCTGTTCCCCACTCTGTGTCTGGTGAATCCTCTTACCCCCTGCACTTCTGGCCTGCACCCCAGTTCTTGTATGCATAAATAAATAAAAATAAATATTTGAATAAAAATTAAAACACCAGTGGTTGAGGAAGGTGCTCAAAACACACAGATACATCGGAGGGGGAATCTGGGCTCCCTGAGAGTCTGAATTGGCTACTGGTCAGACTCAATATAGGCAAAAGAGAGCCTTATCCAGTCGGGTGAGGTTTTGGAGCAGCAAAGGAGGAAAAGGAAGAGGCCCACAAAGAGGCCAAAAAGGAGGATGATCCATCACACAGGGGAAAGAGATATATGATCTAGGTCTCAGATTAAATCCTAAAATGAGAGTTGTGGGGTGGGGCTTGTGAGGTGCTAAAAATGACTTCCTAAAGTGTCACACCCTTTGTCTTCTGACTGGCAGGACTAAAAATAACTTAGGGTATAAATCAGTTTATTTCATCACAGGAGTATTCTAGACTGTAACAGCTGCTCTAAAAACTTTTTTTTTTTGAGATTTATTTTTCTTATTTATGCATACAAGAACTGGCATGTAGGCCAGAAGTGCAGGGGGTAGGAGATTCACCAGAGACAGAGTGGGGAGCAGAACAGGCAGATTGACTGAAATACACTGCTGAGGGGAGCAGCGGGTAAGACAGGAGAGGTCTGCTGTGCCATGTGGGTAGCTCCCTGGTCAGGGATAGAACTTATGCTGCAGGGCCTCCCAGTGCTTGTATAAATAAATAAATAAATCTTTATTAAAAAAAAAAAGAACTTATGCCGCAGTGGCTGGTAATAGCTTGATAATGCTGAGACTTAACCCTTTGCACCAGTGGGGAGGCCCTCTAGGAACTTTTAACAGGCCATCACATGCCCATGATTATAGACCAAAACAGAACAGACCAGAGTGTATCCTGTAGTGCCCAAGATCAGCAGACTCGGCGAGCATAGCCTCCAAGAATCCAAAGACAGCTGATGCAAATGCAAAAGGGAGTTTATTACGGGCTCGAGACCGGGCCCTCGACACGCACCGATGCAACGGCAGAGGTCGAGAGCCCCGAGAGGAAGCAGGGGTGTCTTATAGGGTCTCGAGTGGCGCGAACTTTGCAAGAAGCTGGCAATTACTCATTGGCTACTACAAAGGCATTTTGGCGCGCGCGGTTACAGTTTCAAACTGATTGGACGGTTAGAGATGCTGTCCTATTTATGGACAGGACTGCCCTCATTGGCGGCTGGGGTGGTCTGCTTTTTCGTCACCAAGTGGAGTGAGGGTTGTGACTGCTGAAACTATCTCCGGAATGCGGCTGGACAAGGACTAACATAGCAAGGTGGAGGATACACAAAATGGCGAAACCTCGGCTAAGCTTAGTTCCACATTCCCCCATTTTTTTTTTTTCCTGAAAAACGGCTAGTCAGCTAAGAAAACAACAGCTACCAAGCCTTTTATCCGTTAGTCAGTCTCAGAATTATGGTTAAGTTCAGCCACATAATGTGTTCACAGGTTTATAAGTACAGGAATATTTAAAATTGCCATCCTTATACAAAACACTGACTTTTTCTGGGTCACCTCAGACCACGACCTCTGAAAATCAGACTCTAAACCATCTATCTAGTCAGCAAGAGGTATTATCTCCAGTAACAAATGAGAATTACTCTGCTCAAACAAGGGATCTCTCTCCAGTTAGCCAGTCACAGAGTTATTCATTTGGTCACTAAACATCAGCTATTGAATAAAACAGGTTGCTGCCCACCAGTCTTAATACTAACCCCTTTTCATTTCCTCCTTGCATAAATGAGTCTGCTGCTCCAATTAAAACACTCTCTGTTATCACTTGAAGGAAACCAAGGCCAACGTTAACACATTCCTTTAGTTGTTATCTCTGAAGCCTTCCTAAACTCTTCAGAGGTCCCCTCCTGCACTGTCCCTAACACTGCCTAATTACCCTAACTTGCCCTATGTCTTATTCCTCCCCTTCTGCGAATGGAGCCCCTAACTGCAGTTAGGAAAAGGGGCGTCGTTCTGATCAGTAACTGCTTCCTGCTGAAAGTGGGCGATGAGGGGAAACAGTCAGGGCTCCACCGCAGGGCGATGATCTAAGGGACCTCGAAAGGACAGTGGAGGCTTCATAGTTCAATGGTCTCCAGGCGAGAAATGACCTCGATGAAGGCATTGAGGATGTAAGGCCCAAGCAAGAGAAAAACAAAAACAAAAGATTTCAGTTCAAGAGTAAGGAGGTCACAAATTTTTTTTTTTAACTTTAGCCATTAACAGGTCTAGGGCTTTAGGGTTTTATACATACTTAATGTTACTGCAGTTATCAAAATGTGGCCCTCTAAATGTTAGTACATAAAATGTTAAGTTTACACAGAATAAGGTAATTCTCCAAGATGAAGACTCAGGACATCAAAACTTTGATTATTATTGCACCTATTTTTACAGAAAAATGGAAATTTTACATGATAATTTTTTTTAAATGTGAACAGACAAGTTGCAAAATCACAGACTCACCGGTACCAATCAAAATCTGCAATGAACAGTTCCTTTGAACCGATGCTCAACATCAATGCACAACGAGACCTGGCCAACCATGATCATGCAAACAAAAATTCTTCACAATTATATTTTTATGTTTTATAAAACGGTCTTAAAGAAATACTTTCATAAACATTTCTGGTGCAACTTTGTCAATGACAAAGAAACACAAAGCTATTCTTTATTTTATTTAACCACTGAGAATGTACAAACAAGTAGCCTCGTAGCGAGCAAGGTAGCAGTGCTGTAAAGTGTCTTGGCTCAGTCTGGCCATCTTTACTAGTGAGGGGGACAATCGACCAGTAGGTCAGTCCAAAGAATTGGAGTAAGGCAGAGCAAGTGGCCCCTTATTTACCAAAAAGATGATCTTTTTGTCTGCCACTTCTAGGGTCACCCGAGGCTTATCCATATAAACAGTAAACAGGGGAGCTTGTCTCACCTCTGGGCTTCTTCAGAGAAGGTCTTCTCCTGCACTGGATTCTTCATCAGAGGCAGCTGACCGTCAAGCCTGTCCTCCCATCCTGGCCCGTGGTTTGGGCTGGCCCCCTCCCTCTCTGGAGAGTGGGACAGTCCCCTTTTTCAGAGCCTTGTATGATGGCACTGAAGGCATGGCCCTGGGGACAGCTTTTTGCAGCTGAGGTATCCTGGTTGCTGGCAGTGGATGCAAGCTGGCAGCCCATTGAGAGGTTGAGGTCCCGAATGCCCTAGGGCTCATGGGGCCTTGGGTGAGTCTGAGGTGGCAGAATACTGTGATGGCAACTGCCATCTACTGGGCCCTTTTCTTGCCTCTCTCCCTTTCTTTTTCTTTTTCTTTTTTTTTTCTAGCAAGTCCCCTCCATATTACTGTAGGCCTTGAAGGCTATGTCTAATAAAAGTGTTAAAAGGATTTTAGGCCCTTGATTTAGTCTCCGGAGCCTGCACCTGATGTCAGAACAAGGATGGCTAAAAGATACATATTTTAATTACACATTTTTATACGTTTTATACAATCTCTATAAAATAGAGACTAGAGACCACTTGGATATTAAGTGACACCAAAACAGTGAATAATATTCTCCCAATTCTGAATAATTAAACATTATAAATTTTTTATATGGTGTCTACATATAATACTGGAGAGAAAAATACAGGAAACACAAAAGTTATCATGCTGCCTCTCTTGTGAAGAAGCTAACTAGTTTTTCACCATTCCTGTCATTAACTATAAAACAGGTGTTTGATATAAATTATTTTACTTTACCTTGTTTACCTGTCCTGTGTCTAAAATGATACTATTTTCCACATACACACTTTTGCATATAACACCTCTTTGCCAGGGGCACATGGGATAAAATAGTTGGTTTTTTTCAACCAAGCAATGAATAGGCAATTGCCAAAATCCAGCAATGCATTACCAAAAAGGCAAGGGATTTCATAAAATACAAAACTGAAATTTTTAGATTTACTTAAGAAGCTAAAATTTTTATACTAATTTTTAATGAGTCCAGACTATTAAAAACAATTATAACATTATACAGTTTATAGAGTCAAGGCCAAAATACAGAGATACAGGACTCCTGGGAAAAGAAGTTAAAACACGCACAACAGTATAAGGCACTACCTTCACTTTACTTGTATTCAGAATTATTACATCCTAGTTTCTAATCTCTGCATGTAAGACACCATAATAGCTGTTTATCATCTCTTTAGAATGCACAACTTAGACACATTTTTAATTAAAAATTTTTTTTTAGTTGAGATGACATTAAACTTTAGTCTCCTTACAATAAGGAACAAAATGTAAACCTGAAAGTTCAGTAAATGGTTAGCAAATTTTTATTATTAAACTTAGCAAAACCTTAGTTTAGTTTTAGTTTTTCCTTAGAACTGGAATTTTAAGTCAACTTCAGAGTTGCCACTGTAACAATTTTATATACCAAGTCTTTTTCCTTAGGCAAGCACTAGATATGTTACAGGGCAGGGAGAGGGGCAGCCCAGACCCCCAAACCTGCCTGTTCTAAATAGGTTCTGCCATCAGCTGCATCAACACAAAACATACAAGACTTTAATGGGAAGGAACTTTAATACAATTAGGAGACAATACAGGAAAGGCAAAGAATCTAGTTTCTAAATTAAGCACCCAAAGTGGGTAAAACTCTGTCCCCTCGTGGGTAAAACTCTGTCCAAATGGGATTGGCCCAAGCCAGGCCCCAAAGCCTGCCACAAGTTTAAGGCCTCTTCCAGTGAGGACCCACAGGAAAGGGTTAGAAACAACCAGACAAGCTCGGAAGGAAAAGAGCAAAATTAAAATCAAGATAAAAGTTGACATTGTCTCCTCCCCACGGTCTCACCCACATCTGTGTTACCCAGTCCACGACCAGAAGGCAAGCTCAGTTTCTTCACGTGTCTCTAGGCTCCATGCGCCTCCTCCAGGTCTCCTTCTGGATTTTTTTTTTTTTTAATCCTGCTTTCTTCCTCCCTCTCTTGGGTGGGGCAGGGAACCTGAAATTTCCCCCTTTCCTGGGGACCACCCTGTTACAGATAGATTGACAAAAACAAGAAAGAAAAGGAAAAAAAAAATAGACACCTAATACTATATACATTTTTTCAGTAACTTGTCCATATGGCTTTAGATGTTACCTTGAATTTTGCAAAGAAGTCTAGTCCTTTACTGGGAGAATATATTGTTTTTTTCCAAGGGGAAAAGACAAGTAGATCAGTCTTCCTGGAACAAGATCTTATCAAGAGAAGTTTAGATAAAAGCCTAGAAGTAAGTTTGTTTGTTAGCATAGGCCAGGTTAATTATTATTTTTTTCGTACAGCACAAGTAAACATATTTAAACAAAGCAAAGCACCAATTTTTTTTTAAAGATATATTTATTTTTATACAAGAATTGGGGTACAGGCCAGAGATGCATGGGGGGGTGAGAGGATTCACCAGAGACAGAGTGGGGAATAGAACAGGCAGACGGACCGAAGTACACTGCTGAGGGGAGCAGTGGGCGAGACAGGAGAGATCTGTTCCACCATGTGGGTTTCTCCCTGGCCGGCCGGGAATCGAACTTGTGCTGCAGTGGCTGCGGATTTCTTCATAGGTTGCGTCTTAACCCCTGCGCCACCAGGGAGGCCCACCAATTTTTTTTTTTAACACTTAAACCTTAAGGCATGTATGCTCTAAACCATTAAATTTTGAATTAGCTTTTGTTTACTACAATTTTAAATCGCAATTTCAAAATTTAGGATTTTTTTTTTTTATAGGCGCCATTTACAATTAATTCTCTGGAGGCAAAAAGCAAGAACAAAGAGATCTCTTAATTTTCATTTGAATTTTTTTTTTTTGCCACGTGCACTAATTTTAAGAAACAGTTATTTTTACCAATATTTGCAAAAACACTGAGAAACTACAATTTAGTGAACTCCAGGTGTTTTTTTTGTTTGTTTGTTTTTAAGGTGGACAAAGGGACAGACTAATTTTTCCACAGCTGGAAGGCAGCAGAGATATACCAGTGATCTCAACACTGGAGAAAAAGTCCAGGCAGCTGCTTGTTGAGATCAGAGGCAGCGTTTCTTACCAGCCAGCTGTGGTGACTTTTTAGTCCCCAGTATTTTACTTTTTGCCTTGACTGTGTCCAAAGACAGTGGAGTAGGCATTGCCTGACCCATGGTTACGAACACACAAACGCAACAAAGACAACAAACACCAGGAATAAAACAAAATTAGTTTTTTTTTTTTTTTTGAACTTTCCCCAAAAGGGGAACCTGCCCCAGTGCTGCCCCACAAGGGGTACGGATAACCAATTAGAGGTCCCTGGGTAGAGACAAACACCAAAGTTTTAAGAATAACAAACACACTAAACGAACCAAAAAACAAATTTTTCAAATGGGCCCCATACAAATGCTACCCCAGTGCTGCCCCACAGGGGATAGCCATTCAGGTGGTCCGGGGACGTCTCCCCTGGTCCACGCCAAGACGCCTACCAGCGCGTCCACTTAAGCGTCTGGCTACCAAAATTACAGGTTTGCAAACAATTCCACAAGTACTGAGCACAAAAAATACAAATACAGGTACTCAGTACTTCTACAGGTTTGCAAACAATCTTACAGGTACTGAGCACAAAAAATACAAATACAGGTACTCAATACTACAGGTCTGCAGACTAAAACCTCACCACTCACCTGCGCGCTTTAATGGCTCCCTTCAGCTGTTTGGTGGTTGGGGTCTGTGCTAGCCGATCTCGGTCGAGCCCCCAAATGTAGTGCCCAAGATCAGCAGACTCGGCGAGCATAGCCTCCAAGAATCCAAAGACAGCTGATGCAAATGCAAAAGGGAGTTTATTACGGGCTCGAGACCGGGCCCTCGACACGCACCGATGCAACGGCAGAGGTCGAGAGCCCCGAACAGAGGAAGCAGGGGTATCTTATAGGGTCGTGAGTGGCGCGAACTTTGCAAGAAGCTGGCAATTACTCACTGGCTACTACAAAGGCATTTTGGCGCGCGCGGTTACAGTTTCAAACTGATTGGACGGTTAGAGATGCTGTCCCATTTATGGACAGGACTGCCCTCATTGGCGGCTGGGGTGGTCTGCTTTTTCGTCACCAAGTGGAGTGAGGGTTGTGACTGCTGAAACTATCTCCGGAATGCGGCTGGACAAGGACTAACATAGCAAGGTGGAGGATATACAAAATGGTGAAACCTCGGCTAAGTTTAGTTCCACATATCCCTTTTTGAGAAAGGGAATGGCAGCTCAACCGAAGGATAGGAGAGTAGATTATGGAGACAGGAGCCAGGCGTTCACCCTTCTGGGCCAGGATACCGGACAGACCATCATCATGTTTCAGGACCCACTGATGCAACCTTGGCCAGAGCCCAGCAGTTCGTGGGAGGCAGTCTTAACCAGATGGCAAATACCTACATCTCCAACGGAACAGAATGCTGAGCAGAGAAGCAAAAGGAGCGTACTCATGCCTGTGATTGCCCCACGTTGGGTGCCAGAGATGTTGGGGAATGAGTCCGGAGAGGGTGCTCTTGGGAAGGAATTCGACAGAGTTTCAGTTTAGTGGCGAGTGGCAAATTTATTAAGAAAAGGGTGTGTTGCAGAGACACAAGGGGGGACTCTTTAGGGCAAGAGCTGTGTTTTTTTTTTTATTTTTTTAATTTTTTTTTTTTTTTTTATAGAGGCATGCTTTATTTATTTGTTTGCTGGTTTGTTTGTTTGTTTTGTTTATACATGCACTGGGTACAGTCAGAAGCGCGGGAGGGTGAGAGAATTCACCAGAGCCAGAGCGGGGAGCAGAGCAGGCAGAAGGACCGAAGTACACTGCTGAGGGGAGCAGCGGGCGGCAGGAGAGGTCTGCACGCCATGTGGGACCCTCCTCTGGTGGCCGGGGAGCAGCCGGGGATCGAACCGGCGCCGCAGAGGCCGCGCGCAGTTTCGCAACCCAGCGCTCAACCGCTGCGCCACCGGGGAGGCCCAAGAGCTGTGTTTTTAAAAGAGCAGGGAGTGACCTTATATATTGTTCCTGGTGGAATGTCCCACTTTGAGATTGGGTTGATTTTCTGTAATGACTTGTGAAATACCCCTACCCTCACCTGCAGTTCCTGGTCTTGGGAAACTTCCATGGTTGGTTTACCGACTTGTTAATCATCTCTATTCTTACCTCCAGTTCCTGGCCTCCAGTTTGTTGTGAAACGTCCATGGTTGATTTAACGACTTGTTAATCATCTCTACTCCCACCTCTGGTTCCTGGTCATGCAAAACTTCCACCTTACATTTTCTACTTTAAGCTTCTGTCAACCCCAAACTTATTTTTCTTAAAAATAAGTTTTGGACTCCAGACTTGGAGCCCAGACTCTAAAACCAAACTATCTGGATGAAACTATCTCCTTTCTCAACTGGTACCTTGAGGTTTAAAAACATACACAAAATTGCCTCTTTACATACTCCAAATTTGCCTCTCTCTTTTTTTAAAAAAAGAGTTATTTATTTTGGACAACTGATCTTTGACAAAGAAACAAAGAATATGCAATGGAACATGGACAGTTTGTTCAATAAATGGTGCTGGGAAAACTGGACCACCACATGCAAAAAAATGAAACTAGACCACTACCTCTCACCGTGCACAGAAACCAACTCAAAATGGATAAAAGACCTAGACATAAGACCTGAAACCATAAAATGTATAGAAGAAAATATAGGTAAAACACTACAAAGCATATATCTCAGTAACATCTTTAAAGATTTATCACCCAAAGCAAAGAAAGTCAAGGAAAAGATAAACACATGGGATTACATCAAACTGAAAAGCTTCTGCACAGCAAAAGAGACATTAACCAAAACAGAGAGACACCCCACTGATGGGAAAAAAATCTTTGCACCCCAGTCAACTGATGAGGGACTGATCACAAAGATATACAAAGAACTCACATGACTCAACAAAAACAATATAAACAATCCAGTCAAGAAATGGGCAGAAGAACTTAAAAGACATTTCTCCAAAGAGGAAATGCAAATGGCCAACAGGCATATGAAAAAATGTTCAACATCCCTTATAGTCAGGGAAATGCAAATCAAAACCACAGTGAGACACACCTTACACCAGTAAGAATGGCACATACTAAAAAAAAAAAAGCAACAACAAATGATGGCAAGGATGTAGTGAAAAAGGAACTCTCCTGCATTGCTGGTGGGAGTGCAAACTGGTCCAGCCACTATGGAAAGCTGTCTGGAGGTTCCTCAGTCTACTAAAAATGGAGCTACCCTACGACCCAGCAATTCCACTCCTAGGGATCTACCCAAAGGACACAAAAACATTGATTCAAAAGAACACCTGTACCCCTATGTTTATTGCAGCACTATTTACAATAGGTAAAACCTAGAAATAACCCAAATGCCCAAAAATAGATGACTGGATCAAGAAGATGTGGTATATATTCACAATGGAATATTATTCAACAATCAGAAAAGATAAACTCATGCCATTCGCAGCAACATGGATGGAGCTAGAAGGAATTATGCTCAGTGAAATAAGCCAGAAGGAAAAAGAAAAATATCGGATGGTTTCACTTATAGCAGGAATATAGGGGAACCAAATAAGACATCAGTGTAAAAAAAACAACAGTACAAAACACAACAAAGCAAAAACAGACAATTACAAATCAGAGACATCCTGCAGGGGAGGAGGAGGGGGAGGATCAGAGGGAGGGAGGGAGGAGCACAGGGGACTGAGGTGATGGTGCACATGTGCATCGGTGAAGGAAACTCTGTGGGGACTACACCTGAGGGAGTGGGGGGAAGCAAATATTGTTTAAAAAGAAAAAAAAAAGATTATTTATGCATACAAGAGCTGGGGTACAGGCCAGAGGTGCAGGGGGTGAGAGGATTCACCAGAGACAGAGTGGGGAGCAGAACAGTTGGATCTACTACAATAGACTGCCGAGGCGAGCAGCCCGCCATTGGGTCACCTCCCTGGCCGGGGACTGAACTCGTGCTACAGTGGCTGCGGATAGTTCATAGTGCTGAGACTTAACCCCTTGTCCCACCAGGGAGGCCTCAAAATTGCCTTTTTACAAAATAATTATTCTAAACTATCTGAGGCAATGAAACAATTGGAAAAAGATAAACAAAAAAAGACAGACAGCGGAGGACTTTCCTTCACCCACAACAGTAACTTCCTCTGTATCTACTACACCATCCCCACTTCCTCATTCTAATCCTCCCCCGTGTTTCTTCCCTCTTCCTCTGAACATTCCCCCACTTTTCCCTTATTCCAAACTTTTTTTTAAGATTTATTTATTTATGCACACAAGAACTGAGGTACAGGCCAGAAGTGTGGGAGGGTGAGAGGATTCACCAAGACAGAGTGGGGAGCAGAACAGGCAGATCTACTGAAATACACTGCTGAGGGGAGCAGCGGGTGAGACAGGAAAGGTCTGCTGTGCCATGTGGGTTGCTCCCTGGCTGGGGATAGAACTCAGGCAGTGGAAGTGATAGCACTGAGACTTAACCCCACCAGGGAGGCCCCAACTCTATGTTATTGAAGGGCTATAGGAGGACCCTACTCTCTTGGTTAAGAAGTTCATTCCAGCCTTAGTTAATTTAGCAAACCAACCAGTTCACCTATGTAAGTTCAAGAAAGAATAACTACTAAAATCCTTAATTTTCAACTTCGGCAGATAGAAGTTTCTAACCTTCCTGACTTATGCCATTATTACAAGTAATCAGGACATTGGAAGAGAGGCTGTTAGAAGTTAAAGAAGTTAAAGCACAAGTTCCCCAACCAGTTCTCTTTTTCTCAGTGATAGATGAACGACTGCCTTCCCCAAATTGTCCAGAACAGACCTTCCTAAGACTTGTCATTTTAGCATGTTGGATTATTTCGAACTGAGGTCATATGTGGCTTTTGCAGGGCCCAGGGAAATGTTTATCATTCCCTACCTACCTAGAAGAATGGAAATGTGTTTTTTTTTTTAAAGATTAATTAATTTATTTATACATACAAGCACTGGGTACAGTCAGAAGCGCGGGAGGGTGAGAGAATTCACCAGAGCCAGAGTGGGGAGCAGAGCAGGCAGAAGGACCGGAGTACACTGCTGAGGGGAGCAGCGGGCGGCAGGAGAGGTCTGCGCGCCATGTGGGACCCTCCTCTGGTGGCCGGGGAGCAGCCGGGGATGGAACCGGCGCTGCAGAGGCTGCGGGCAGCTTCACAACCCAGCGCTCAACCGCTGCGCCACCGGGGAGGCCCCGGAAATGTGGTTTTTTGAGGTGCATAGTGTCATGTGGCACAAAAAGAGAAAAGAATGTTTGCCAGGGTGGGCTGGCCTCTGCTGTGGGCAGTTTGACCATGGAACTTGAGCTAGAAAGCCAGATGAAGAACTAAAACCAGACCTTTGCACCCCATTTTGTAAAGATGGGGGACTCTAGCTGCTCGTGGATTAAGGCCCAAACGTTGTGACAAAACCCGATTAGTATGCTAGCAGGTAGAATCCCTGGAAAAGTGAGAGGAAAAATTTTTAGTTACAATCACCCAAAACTCATAGGAGAAAATTTGCCTTTTTCCCTCTGCTCCTTGAAGTTGTAAATCTAATCAGTTTTTGAAATATAAACACCCCATGAGATAACCAAAACACTGCCCACAGAGACTAAAGGGAAAATGGGGTAGATATACCCCACAGAGCAGCAACTCCCAGCAGTGTACACAAAAACTCTCACGCAGCAGCCAGCAGGCTGGACTCAGAGCTGAAAATCACGTGTGGGCCCTGGTAACCCTTTGCACTGATGTTGGACTGTTGAAAAGAGATTCACCTCCTCTGGTTTAGCTGGTGGGAAGCTGAGGGGTAGATGATCACGGATAAGCCTTTGTGACATCAATATACATGGAGGACATTTGGGTTTGCCTGCAAGAGTCAGGTTGTCCTCACTGTCTTCCACGTCCCGGCTCACAAGGCACTGACACCCCCTGGGAATCAGGAAACTGATGCTCTAGTTTGGGTCCAAGCCCTGGTAACTGACCCTTCAGTAGACAGCGTATCGGGTGCATCCAAAGAGCAGCCACCATTGCATCCAGATGTGAAGGTGTATTAGCAAGGATGCTGGGTTTCCCTGGAGATAGAGTACCTTGCTTATTGCAGTGACAGGATGTCCTGTGTGTTCTCAACAACCCCCAGGGAGACAGCTGAAGGAGTCATGTCCTGGTGGGGTTGGCAGATGGATAATATTGGTCCCTACCTTCTGGGTGAGGGTTGCAAATATACCCTGGCTTTATGGACACTATGTGTGACCTCACCCAAGTTCCCCTGTCACCACACAAACACAGCGCCACCCTAGAGGGGCCAGGGATGCTGAGTAACGTGCACAGGTCGGTGTCCTCATCGGCTACACAGTGATCACATTTCAAAGTCACATTGAGGGGCCACATTTCAAAGGTCATGATGTATAAGTCTGGGCAAAAGAGCATAGCAATTAAATGGAGATTCCACACTGTGCTCCAAATCTGAAAGTTGCAAGATTGACAAAAAGGAAAAATGGTATGTTAAGGCAGAAAACCACTTTGACCCGGTGGACTAAAGTACTCCTCAAGTAATATATTTACATGCTCATGTAATATATTTACATGATCAGCCAGGGCCCCATATGCCATGCCTCCCCCCTCCTCCCTCTGAGGCCCCCAGTCCTGTGAAGGTGTGGAAGTCTTGGTAACAGCCATTGCCCTGACTCTTATCTGGGGAAAAGGGTGTGGGCTGAGGGCACAAACCCGTGATGCCTGGGAAAGGCATCACCTACTAGAATTTGCCATGAGCTGTCCCACCAGCATGGGTAAGTTACTTTGTACTTCTGGGTGAGGGGGAAACTACTCAATCCCCAGGGGAACCCTGTCCTGCTACAGGGTTAGACCTGTTGAAATGCCCTACACCTGGAATGGCACACTCACCATCAAAAAGGGGAAGATGAGGGCTCAGGCCTGGTGTATCCTGCCCCAGTCCATCTCCTCACGTCTGACAGTGCTGTCTTTCCTGTGCTATGCACAGTCAGGGCAGATTCCTAAGGCTTCCAGCCCCCCTAGCCTTAAGGCCAACTGGGCACATTGGGTTTTCACGGGTATGATCAGTTGACTGACATCTTAGTCGCTTCCATTGACCTGGCAGACATTACAATACATAGAGAGCCCTTACTAAATTCGCCAGCAAGTCTTGATAGCCAACAAAGCCTGTAATTACTGAACACTGAAATATCCATAATGAGAAAAGTTGTCTTCCAGAATACAATGGCCTTGGCCATTATTACTGTCTTGCAAGGAGCACCTGTGCCATTGACCCAAGCAGAATGTTGTGTGATATCTGATTTTTAGCCTATGGGTCATATTTATTAAATTACATGAGGACACAAGAGAAAACCTCAAGTGATCCAACCCCAGCTTAAGGAACTGGCTGGGTCACGGGGATCTTCATGGAGGAAGTTGTCACTGATTTGGGGGATCATCTTAACCTCTGTTTTCTCTTGCATGTGCCTGTACTGTTGCTGCAGCATCTGCCTCCAGGGCAGCCAGTCATCTGCTGATGTGCTCCGCCCACGCTAGTGAACCCCCTTGCCAACCACTCACGGTACAATGTGGAAGAGGGGCAGTATGTGGGGTGGAATGTTGAGAAGGACTGCAAGGGCCAGTATGTGGGGTGGAATGTTGAGAAGGGCCAGTATGTGGGGACTGCAAGGGCCAGTATGTGGGGTGGAATGTTGAGAAGGCCATCAAGAGAACATGAACCCTGGATGACCTGGAGCTGCACCATGGGCAGTTAGAGCCTCCTCACATCTCTCTAGCCCCTGGGAATGTGGGTTCCGCTTGCTTTCCCCCACATCCAGAAGCTGCCCGAGGACATATCCCTGAGATAAAATGCATTTCCAAGACCATCTGGACAGTGCACATGAGTAAACCCAGTTAAATGTTATATAAACTCTATATAAACTGCTAAGATTTGGGAGGTGGGGATGGAAAACTATGCATCTTCTGTCTGCCCCAGTCAAAGCCTTTGTACAAGTTCCTTTGGTTATTAAAGCTTCCACCTAACAATCTGAAATGATCTGTCTTTTCCTTCTGTCTCTCCTTGCCCTCCCTTTACTGGAGCTGGTTTCAGAATGCACCTGGCTTGTAACCCCAGATCTGCAAAAAAATTCCCTTGAATGTTGCTTTTTTTGTCCCTGGTGGCACAGGCGATTGAGCGCAGCGTTGTGAAGCTGTCCGCAGCCTCTGCAGTGCCATTTGATCCCCACCAGCCGGGGAGCTACCCACATGGCGCAGCAGACCTCTCCTGTCTCACCCGCTGCTCCCCTCAGCAGTGTATTTCAGTCGATCTGCCTGTTCTGTTCCCTACTGTCTCTGGTGAATCCTCTCACCCTCTCGCACATCTGGCCTGTACCCCGGTTCTTGTATGTATAAATAAATAAATCTTCAAAAAAAAAAAAAAACAAACAACCGGCCCTCACTTTAAAACAGCGTAGCTATTTTACTGTAAAAGTTAAATAAAGAAACCTCAGCTAAGGGCCTCCCCTGGTGGCGCAGCGGTTGAGCGCTGGGTTGTGAGGCTGCCCACAGCCTCTGCAGCGCCAGTTTGATCCCCGGCCACCGGCGAGGGTCCCACAAAAATAAATAAATAAATAAATAAATAAATAAATAAATAAATAAATAAATAAATAAATAAGTGAAAAAAGAAAAAAAAGAAACCTCAGCTAAAATTGGAGTTGGGGAGGCCAGTAGGGGGAGCTCTCACACGTTATCACTCACGGTCATTTGCAAGCACTTGTCTGCAGCCCCAACAGCAAGTAGCTGCTCTTACCCTTCCAGTCAGGAAGTCTGCTCCTGGCCTAAGGAGGACCTAGCCCACCCAGCAACAAGTCCACCAGTGAAACGCTGGTCACTACCTGGACTTGCTCTCCTGCAGTAAATGAACCCTCGTTCAGATCAGTCCTACCACCTCCCCTTTTTCTATCTAAGCAAAGTCCCCTGCTCTTGTTCCTTGGACTGGCCCACGGCCCACCATTCCCTGCAATTCATTAATTGCAATCCTCTGGCAATTCCAAACAAGCTCCTTATGTTGGTACATTTGCTGGCTATTTTTGACTTAAAGTTAACAGTACCGATGGCTGATATGCCTTTGGAATAGGCTGAGTTTGGATTGTTATGGAAACAAGATTTCTTTACTTCCAATAGGGATAAAATTGTTACCCTTATTTCCAGGAATTATTCGATGCCATACACTTCAGTCACTGTGGTTACTGTTAAGGTCTCTGGAAGCTTAGGGGATTTGCTGACATTTCCCACCACAAGTGCTACCCTCTTAAGGGCCAAAAACCAAACTTCTGTCATGGTCCAAAAGAATGTTCCCTCGGATAATAATTTAGAGAAACTAACTAGAGATGCCCAACAATTGTACCAGAAAATGGAAAACAATCTGGCTGCTTTTGGCAATATAGAAGAAAATTCTGGTTTGGCCCAAATTAAAAACAAAACAGTCTTATCAGAATCCTAAAGTTGTCATCATTAATTACTATACATGCAATAAACCATTGGTTTAGTGATAAAGTTATATCATTCATGAGTCAATACTTGTGGGGAAATATTAACAAGGCAAAAGGTGCTTTCTTTGCTTGCGTCACCTGCCCAACATAAAATCCAGGAAAACCTGTCCACACTGCTGCTCCCAGGTACTTTAAATCACCAAATGGACCATTTGAGGTTTGGCAAATGGCAACTACTACCATCTCATGGTACAAGTGTGTCCTGGTAATGGTTTACATATTTTTGTATTGGGCTGAAGTTTTTCCATGTAGCCGATCGTCTGCCTCTTTTGGTTTACAGCTGATAAATCAGGTGTACTGCAATAATGTAAAGGCCTAGGGCCTCCCTGGTGGTGCAAGTTGTTACGTCTCAGTACTATGAAGCTTTCAGCAGCCACTGCAGCACGAGTTTGATCCCTAGCCAGGGAGCTGATCCACATGGCGCAGCAGACCTCCCCTGGCTCACCTGCTGCTCCCCTCAGCAGTGTATTTCAGTAAATCTGCCTGTTCTCCCCACTCTGTCTCTGGTGCATCCTCTCACCTCCTGCACCTCTGGCCTGTACCCCAGCTCTTGTATGCATAAATAAATAACATAAATCTTAAAAAATAATAATGTGAAGGCCTAATCGAACCACACGTTAGTAGAAATGTGCAATCCCTGAAGATGAAGACTTCCCAGTGCAATCCCTGAAGATGAAGACTTCCAACCGTGCAACCAAGATTTTGCCCCCCCCCCAAATTCTCCAAACTCTCTTATCACCAAACTTCAAAGAATAGACTCTAGGACTCATACCTCACACTTCTAACAAACCCATTGGTGAGTTAAAAGACAATGATTTCTAGGAATTGAAGTAGATGACGGTTGAAGGAGACAGCCTACCCAAAATGACCAGACCAGGCCTGTATAACTTCCCTTACTTTACTTTTCACCCTATTCTCTCTCCCTTTCTCTCGGGAAGAATGCTCTCATTTGAATTTCTTTTTTTTAAAGATTTATTTATTTACGCATACAAGAACTGGGGGTACAGGCCAGAGGTGTGGGGGGTGAGAGGATTCCCCAGAGACAGAGTGGGGAACAGAACAGGCAGACAGACTAAAATACACTGCTGAGGGGAGCAGCAGGCGAGACAGGAGAGGTTTGCTGCGCCATGTGGGTAGCTCCCTAGCTGGCCAGGAATTGAACTCGTGCTTCAGAGGCTGTGGACAGTTTCACAGCGCTTAACCCTTTACACCACCAGGGAGGCCCTTGTATTTCTTAATTTACTGCATAAGGGGGAAATGTTTTTGATGGTTAGGTCTCCCATCAGAACTCCTGATCTGTCACTGCAGTGACCCAGTAGTTCTCTCTATAACACATTTCTCACTTATCCCTGATGCTACTGTTAATTCCAACTCAATTGAAGTTCTCTGCACTCCACCTTGTTTTTATTTTTGTCTGTGGTAGAGGACCCAAAGGTGGATGGAATTTGCCAGAACATATGCATATTGAGATAACTGGTGAGCCAGACCCTGATGTCTACTGGAACACTTAATGTCCTTCCTAATGTCCATAACACAATGAGAAACCTCCCCTTGACCCACCCCACTAGGTCTTCATAGTCACCTTAAATGGAAATCACCTGGAGGCAAACATGAATATGGGTTTGTCTCTATAGGGATAGCCTTACTCTCTTTTAGGCTGGAATCAGTGCCAATGTGTACATAAACAGGAATCTCCCAAAGTTGGGAGAGCTAGCCACTTTCACAGCCAAAACAACAGCAATCCAACAACAATCACTTGACTTGTTGGAGAAAGTAGTTTTAGACAATAGCCCTTAATTACTTATTTGTTGAACAAGAAGGCATTTGCACACTAACAAATGCCACCTGGATGGATGCCTCTAGAGAAATGGAAACTCAGTTACACAAGCTCAGGAAATGAGTGGTTACAACGGATTCCACCTGACTCCCCATGGAGGTGCTCAGTTGGCAACCTCAGGCCTTGTTTTAGAACTATCCTAAACACTGGATTTGTCATATTACTTTTTTAAAAAAAGATTTGTTTATTGATGCATACAAGAACCTGGGGTACAGGTCAGAGATGCGGGGGTTGAGAGGATTCACTAGAGACAGAGTGGGGAGCAGAACAGGTAGATCCACTGAAACACACTGCTGGGGGGAGTAGTGGGCGAGACAGGAGAGGTCTGCTGCACCACTTCCCCAGCAAGGGATCTGACTCCTGTTGCAGTGGCTGCCGATAGCTTCTTAGTGCTGACACTTAACCCTTTATGCCACCAGAGAGGCCCCTGTCATATTACTTTTAACCCTGCTTTGCAACATAATTATTTTCAAACTTTGTACCTATGGCCTGTCAAACCCTTGCAGAAACAATGCATCAAATAGAGTGATGTTTGCCCAATGCTTTGAGATGATTGCCATTGCTTACAACCTTGATGCGATGTACCTTTAAGAGTAAAAATGCCAGAGAGTTCCTCCTTCTACTTTCCTTGTTGCTCAGATGTGGTTTTTGGTCACTATGCATTTTTCCTTCCATGTTGGACATGACATTCTGGAAAGGTCCTTCCTAGCACCAAGGGACAAAACATAATTTCATTAAAATTGGATGACCTGGGCCTCCCCTGGTGGCGCAGCGGTTGAGCACTGGGCCACGAAGCTGCCCGCAGCCTCTGCAGCACCGGTTCAATCCCCAGCCACCGGGCAAGGGTCCCACATGACGCGCAGACCTCTCCTGCCGCCCACTGCTCCCCTCAGCAGTGTACTTCATCCATCTGCCTGTTCTGTTCCCCGCTCTGGCTCTCGTGAATTCTCTCACCTTCCCGCGCTTCTGACTGTACCCAGTGCTTGTATAAATAAATAAATAAATCTATAAATAAATAAATAAACAAATAAATCTAAATAAATAAATAAATAAATATAAACTATACTTTAAAAAAAAATTGGATGACCTGACTCTCGATTGGTGATGCTTTCAAGGAAAGACCTTGATCAAAAGGCGCAAATGTGAACATGAGGGCGGCAAAGTCATGATAATAACAATGGGGTGTAACTCCTACTTTTGGGTGGGGGGTGGCACTCAGGTGGAGAGAGAGAGATTTATTTGTCACACTGGCGGGCTCCCAAAAAGTCTGAGCCCCGAATTGCAGGAATGGTGAGGTTTTATACAGTTTGTGTGCAGAAGCTCATCACCCCACCCATCAGAGACTTCCTTTATTGTTTGGGAAGGGGGTCAGAGTAGCCATAGCTGCTACTGTGGGCGAGCAGTACACCACAGGAGCTTTCCTCTCCAGTAAGCAGCAGACTCCAAGCAGCAGGCTTAGCAAGTTCCTGCTTCACCATCTCCCTGCCTCATCTCCCCCTTTTCCCCAGCCCCCCCATCTACAGCTGCAGCAGCCTCCTTGTCCAAATCACCAGACATGGTCTGCCTCGGGGAGTTTACCTGTGCTGTTCCCTCTGCTCCCAGCTGTCTCATGCTAGCTCCCTCACTTCCTCCAGGCTTGGCCCAAATGTCTCTTCCTGAGAAAGACCTCTGTGACCTCCCTGAGTATATGGTCCCCCCAGTCCTGGTTTTTAATTTCTGCCAGAGCATTGGTTTGCTTCATCTTCCTGTTACCCTGTTTGCTTTCTGTCCCTCCCTTGGCTGCGATATCTGGATCCCACGCCCCTGAAGTGGTGTCTGTCACCACCAAGAAGGGGCATGAACACTGATTGTTGTCAGTATCAGGGGAGGTGGAGGAGCCAAAGATAACACATAGTTTAACTTCCACTGGTAAAAAGCCAGGCTTAAAAAAAAATAAAATAAAAAAGAGGCAGGCTTATCATACCACTCCTGGGGGCAGGGAGACTTTTACCTTATATTGACATAACTGAGGGGTGCAGGTCAAGCAAATCGTTCCAAAACAAGCTAAGTCTGCAAGGTGACTTCTGCAGCCTCCCAGAGACCCTGTGAGCCACAGTCCCCAGCCTTGAGGTCTCGGCTTCTATGGCTCTGACATTCTCTAGTTCTCAGATGCTTCACATTCTCAGTCAGTACGGGAGGTCCACTGTGCACTGTGCTGGGGACACAGTGGGAATGAGACAGATGGCCCCTCTTCTCCAGGGCTCACAGTCAGAAAGTCACAAGAAAATTGTGGGGCCTCCCTGGTGGCACAGGCGGTTGAGCGCCGCACTGTGAAGCTGTCTGCAGCCTCTGCAGCGCGGGTTTGATCCCGGCCAGCCAGGAAGAGACCCACAGTGCAGGAGACCTCTCCTGTCTTGCCCGCTGCTCCCCTCAGCAGTGTATTTTGTCAGTCTGCCTGTTCTGCTCCCTGCTCTGTCTCTGGTGAATCCTCTTACCCTCCTGCGCATCTGGCCTACACCCCAGTTCTTGTATAAATAAATAAATCTTTAAAAAAAAAAAGAAAATTGTGATCCCAACTGTGACAGGACAACATGCCCCACTTTGTGAGTGGGTTTGGCAAACTGGCAGACTGGGTGATCAAAGAGGCTTCTCAGAGGAGGTGCCATTTAAACAGAATTAAGCGAAGGAGGGGGAAGAAGGGTGTCCTGGAGAGAGAGAACAGCATTTGCAAAGACAGCGGGTGGTGAATGTGAAGTGAGAAAGAAAAAGGCAGGCCTGACTGCAGTCAGCGGGGAGTTGAGCCATATCACTTGTCGAACATGGGGTGGTCCCCCATAGCCTACAGCCTCCCCACTCACAGGCTGATGTGACTAAATATTGTAAGAGACTCACATGATGCCTGCACTTCATCACTGACACACACCTGCTGCTCTCCACACCACCCACTTAAGCCACCCTGGTACTGCCTGACACCTCAAGAGGTGGGGTTTTGAAAAAGACTAGAGAAGCCAGGTGCCTCTGAGCCGGGTGCCAACCTGCTCCCTTGGTGTGGAACAGCATCCTTCCACCTGCTAGGTCTCTCGCTGCCTCTCGTGGAGAGAGGCCACAGGCAGCAGGCTGAAGGTGTCCTGGTGGGAGCCATGGGTCCTTTTCTGGTTCTTTCTAAAGCCTAGAACACCGAGAAAGGAACTGATCTTGGTGGGAACTTAAGGTGATGAAGATAGAGACTTCAGGTCTGAGTTGGCTGGAGAGAAATGAGATTTTTTTTTGAGAAATAAAAAGGTGGCAAGTTAAGCTAAAGGAAGAACTCATCCTGTGGAGACAGTTTTGCTCCTGAAGATACAGAATACTCTCCCAGGGCCTGTTTTTTACTTAAAATACTAAAAAGTCTTTCTGAAATGTTAAATGCAATATGATATCATCAATGAAATATTAGGAACTGGGGCCTCCCTGGTGGTGCATGGGTTAAAGTCTCAGTGCTATCAAGTATTACCAGGCACTGTGGCATGAGTTTGATCCCTGGCCAGGGAGCTGACCCACATGGCGCAGCAGACCTCTCCTGACTCACCCACTGCTCCCCTCAGCAGCGTATTTCAGTGGATCTGCCTGTTCTACTCCCCACTCTGTCTCTGGTGAATCCTCTCACCCTCCGCACCTCTGACTTACACTCCAGTTCTTGTATGCATAAATGAATAAAAGAAATCTTTTTAAAAAAAAAAGAAATATTGGAATTGGCAAAGCAGTATCAAGTGCTGTCTGCTGCAGTGCCCTTCCTCATGTTAAAGAAAACAAAGGCCATCAGAGGAAACCTGCCCTTGAGTCTCAATGAAAGGGCTTCAAGCACAAATGTAAGATTCTTGGGAAATGGAATAAAGGAAATCTTTATAAATAAAGGGGGGATCTGTAGCTGCCACTTGGGTATCAATTATAGACCTTCACAAGAGCATCTAAAAGGCACCAAAGGGAGGAGAAATCAACACTGTAGGAGAAAGATTTCCTTCTCTCCAGCAACTCGGTCAATGAAAGGCTATCACCACCCTGAACTCCCACTTTCTTTTTTTTTTTTTTAAGATTTATTTATTTACACATACAAGAGCTTGGGTATAGGCCAGAGATGTGGGGTGTGAGAGGACCCATCAGAGACAGAGTGGGAAGCAGAACAGGCAGACTGACTGAAACACATTGATGAGGGGAGATGAGGGGAGCAGCGGGCGAGACAGGAAAGGTCTGCTGCACCATGTGGGTTTCTCCCCGCTGGCCGGGGATCGAACTCATGCTACAGAGACTGTGTATTGCTTCATAGTGCAGTGCTTAACCCCTTGCGCCACCAGGGAGACCCTGTACTCCCACTTTCCACGAATAGATTTTTATTGAAAACAACCCCTTCAGCTTCCTCCTTTTTCTCTGTAAAATAACATTCCTCTCTGCTGTTTGCTGAGCTTGCCTACATCTCTGCTATAGTGTGCTTGCTCTGAATTGCAATTCCTCAGCTATTCCAAACAAACACATTTTGCTAGTAAAATACTGACTGTTTATAAAAGGTCAACAGCCTACAGTGCTGACGGTAGGATCTGTGTTTCCCAACTGAAAAAGTAATAAATCAACTTATCCTGACTGCTGGATCACCATTCCATCAGAAGACCTGAAATAGGGCCTCCCCGGTGGCGCAGTGGTTGAGCGCTGGGTTGTGAAGCTGACTGCAGCCTCTGCAGCGCCGGTTCAATCCCCCGCTGCTCCCCGGCCACTGGACGAGGGTCCCACATGGCGCACAGACCTCTCCTGGCGCCTGCTGCTCCCCTCAGCAGTGTACCTCTGTCCTTCTGCCTGCTCTGCTCCCCGCTCTGGCTCTGGTGAATTCTCTCACCCTCCCGCGCTTCTGACTGTACCCAATGCTTGTATAAATAAATAAATAAATCTTAAAAAAAAAAAAAGAAGACCTAAAATAGAGGATTCTTAGAATATTCCAGAAACAGCTTCAGGCAATGACAAGCCCCATCCCTACTGCTCACTCCCAAGACAATGGACTCAAGCCCAAGGAGGCAAGACAAAAGAAATTTCTGATTTCACATTCTCTTCTTTTCATTCTACTCCTCATCTTGTCTCTTATCCTAAGTTGACACTCACAATTAAATGACTGAAAGTTTTCTCATTGTGCCTTCCTTATCGTCATTCTGAACCAGAAGCCTCCAAGGTTTTCTTCTTACACAAGAACAAAACTCTGGTGTGCATGTTTCATTCTTCAGCTACAGTTCTGGAATAGTACATGATTGCCACATCTTCATTCTCCACATTTTTCTGCTGACAAAAGTGTAACAGCTATACCTTTAGACATTGAATTGATAGAAGGTAAATGTTGAAAGTTGAATTTTTTTCACTTAAACATATGGACGTGTTTTCTTATGTCACAAGAAACCCAGAATTAGGCAGCCACTGGTGTCCCTTCACCTAGTCTTCAAAGCCACAGACTTTTTTCTGTACCATCATTAGTGTGTCCTCTTTCTCCTCATGTTTGTACCTTCTGGTTGCAAAATGGCTGCTGCCTTCCAGGCATCACATTTGCATTCAAGGCAGAAAGAATGGGGAAAGGAATTCTTATCCCCCCAAACAGTATGTTCAAGTCCTGGTGTCTGTGAATATGACCTTATTTGGAAATAGACTCTGCAGATGTCATCAGGTTGAAATATGGTTATTCTTGATGAAGGGAAGCCTTAAAGAAAGGACAGGTGTCAAAAAAAAAAAAAGCAATAATAGGTGTCCTTGCATGAAAAGGGGATGTGGACACACACACAGAGCAGGCCATGTGAGGATGGAGGCAGTGATGTGGTTGTAAACTAGAATTGTGGGAGAAGGGCACAGTACAGTTTCTTTCTGAGCTTCCAGAAGGGTCCTCCCTGCCAGCACTTGATTTTAAATTGAAAGAATCAAATAAATTTCTGTTGTTTTAAGCCACTTTATAGAACAATGTTACTCAGGAAACTACATAGATTTCTTTCTGTGGGTCCTCCTTGTGTATACATTTCACTCCCCTGCTTAGTCCCAATGTCAGCTTGAAAGGACTGGGTCTCCATTTTCTGTCAACAAGATGCTTGTGCTGAGGTCATCACAACCCATCAGAAAGCTCACTTTGTCAAGAGGAGTTATCTCACTATATTAATCAAAGTGTTCCCCTTGAGGCAGCCCAGTTTGCTTTACAGGGCTTGCTGGTAGTCCCCAGTTGGAAAATCTCTCCCTTTAAGAGACCAACATCAGGCTCTCACCTGCTGTGGAAAACACTTGTGTTCCCATTAGTGCCTGTGTGTTTCTCTTGCTGCTTCTTCAGAAGTCTCAGCCTCTCTCCCGGGAGTCCCACATATTCCTTTCTTTTTTTTTTTAAGATTTATTTTATTTATTTATGCATACAAGAAATGGGGTACACATCAGAGGTGTGGAGGGTGAGAGGATTCACCAGAGACAGAGTGGGGAACAGAACAGGCAGACTGACTGAAATACACTGCTGAGGGGAGCAGCGGGTGAGACAGGAGAGGTCTGCTGCGCCATGTGGGTCACCTCCCAGGCCGGGGATCGAACTCATGTTACAAAGGCTGTGGATAGCTTCATAGTGCTGAGTCTTAACCCCTTGCACCACCAGGGAGGCCCCCACATACCCATTTCAATTCATTCACCAGTATTGATTTCCTTGTAGCCAATCACAGGGGTGCCAATGTTATGACAAGGACGCCCAGCAATACTACAGAACAAATAGAAGAGTTTGTGCCCAGGAGAAAGGGGAAAGGCCACAGGGTCACTAGAAGGAGACCCCCCGCTGACCTGGCAGACATGTTTTCTTTGCCTAGGTTTGGTCATTCATGCTCTTGATTTGGAGGATTATGAAGGTACAACTTTAAGGTGGGCTCCCCGGATTATCCGAAACCTGGGTATCCATGCATTGTGTGATCACCTCCCTGGAACATGGGCTGGATTTACTGACTTACTTTTAATGAACATCGCCCAACAGAAGTGATGAAATGTCACTTCCAAGAGTAGGTTAGTTAATAAGACTATAGGTCTCCTATTCCCAACTTCCTAGTTCCCATGCAGATAGGAATGGCCATGGATGGAAGCATGCGGTGGGTATTTCTGGGAAACTTTTTTCTATCCTGATGAAGGGGAGTTGCAGTTTGCAACCATTTTGCAAGCAGGAGACTACAGGCATTAGGTTAAAGAGAATAGGGCCTCGCGGCGCCGGTTCGATCCCCAGCTGCTCCCCGGCCACTGGAGGAGGGTCCCACATGGCGCGCAGACCTCTCCTGCCGCCCGCTGCTCCCCTCAGCAGTGTACTTCGGTCCTTCTGCCTGCTCTGCTCCCCTCTCTGGCTCTGGTGCATCCTCTCACCCTCCTGCGCTTCTGACTGTACCCAGTGCATGTATAAACAAACAAACAAACAAATAAATAAATAAAACATGCCTTAATAAAAAAAATTTAAAAAAAAAAAAAGAGAATAGGGCCTCCCTGGTGGCGTAAGGAGTTAAAATGCAGCACTATGACGCTATCCTCAGCCTCTGCAGCAAGAGTTCTATCCCAGCCAGGGAGCCGATCCACATGGCACAGCAGACTTCTCCTGTCTCACCCACTGCTCCCCTCAGCAGTGTATTTCAGTAGATCTGCCTGTTCTGCTCCCCACTCTGTCTCTGGTGAATCCTCTCACCCCCGCATCTCTGGCCTGTACCACAGTTCTTATATGCATAAATAAATCTTTAAAAAAAAAAAAGAGTAGAGAATACACTCGAGATGGTGGAGACAAAAAAGGAAAAGGAGTGTGACTTTGGGGCCTCCCCGGTGGCACAGCAGTTGAGCACTGGGTTGCGAAGCTGACTGCAGCCTCTGCAGCACCTGCAGCGCCGGTTCGATCCCCGGCTGCTCCCCGGCCACCAGAGGAGGGTCCCACATGGCGCGCAGACCTCTCCTGCCGCCCACTGCTCCCCTCAGCAGTGTACTTCGATCCTTCTGCCTGCTCTGCTCCCCGCTCTGACTCTGGTGAATCCTCTCACCCTCCCGCACTTCTGACTGTACCCAGTGTTTGTATAAACAAATAAATAAATAAATAAAAATCTTTAAAAAAAAAAAAAAAGAGTGTGACTTTGTAGACAAGGTGAAAAGACACCAATCTGTGTTTCTTGTTATATAAGAAAAATATATACCCGTGTTTAAATCACACATGGCCAAACAGAATGGCTTCCATCTTGGTGCCTGTCTCTCTTGGACTCCTCACAGTGCTGTGAGGCAGCCGCCGTGTTATGAGGCAGTTCTGCGGAGTAGATCCTTCAGCCCCAGGCCAGCCTTGAGTTGACCACAGCCTCTAACAACGCCTTGACTGCAGCCTCTTGAGCAACCCTAAGCCACAAATACACAGCTGGGCTATGCCCAGGTTCCTGACCCACAGAAATTGTGGGATTGATGTTTTCAGCTGCTACATCTGGGGTCATGTGTTATGAAGCATAGACAGCTAATAGAGGGCCCATTACAGGGACCACTAAGCAGTTTGTTCTGGGGAGTTGCTGTGGTGAAATTAGCCAATGTCCAAAGTCCCACATTCTACAGCGGGGCCAGGGGTCTTGGCTAGTGACCTGACAGCTACAATGAAGGAGCAGGAGGACTAACTCCATCCTGAGCACTGTGCGGGCCACGTCCCAGTCAGTCCTGCAAGTGGCTGGTATCTCAGATCAGTGCCCCGTAGTCCGATTTCATTTGTCCTTGGCCAAAAGGAGGGGCTGAGAAAAAACAGTTCCTGACAGCTGTCACCTAGGAGTTGGTCTGGCTCTCCCCACTCAGCTATTAAACAGGTCACAGAACTCAAGCAAGGGCACCCTCTGAGCAGGAAGACAGAAGAGAGAGTGCTGAAGTCTGAGTACAGCAGGTGCTCAAATAATTTCTTTCAGTGTAAAAATGCCGATGAGGGGGAAAGCAACTCCCAGCCAAGGCCACTGTATGAGGAGCTGGCACCTTCTCCCCACGTCCTTGTGAGTTTTCTCCAGGGATTTCTTCCCACTTCCCTAAGATGTCTCGATTGTCCCAGGACGAGCGAGGCGCCCTGGATGGAAGAGTACCCTGTCCAGGGCTGGGTCCTGCCTTGTACCCTGAGCTACAGGGAGGGGCTATGAAGACCTGTGACCCTGAGCTGGAACAAGCCGGTTGGAAAATGGGTGATTGCTAAATGATGGTTAAGTATGAGAAGTGTTTGGGGTTCATTAGAAGTTTAGTGATGTTTTCATGACCAAAAATTTGTCATTAGAATTTAACTCTTTTGATATCAATTAGCCTATGGTCAAATTGGTTTGATTATATGTCCTTTTGCTTAAAATCCAGGTTTCAAGAACCTATCTTGACATTAAGTGAGGACTTACTGTACCCTGAGAGGTCTCATTATTTGCACTGAGCTACTTCAGTGTCCTGGTTTTGACAATGTGCTAAAGACACAAGATGTTAATATTAGGGTAGCTGGGTGGTGGGTACACAGAGATCTGTCTCTACTATTTTTGCTATTTCTTGTATGTCGTAATATTTTCACAATAAAAAATGAAAAAAAAAAAAAAGAAAAGGGGACCACTTTATAATTGTGCCTGAGAACAGACAAGAACAACAACAAACCACAAAAATGGCCAGAGTCCCCCTTCCTGCTCCCAGGAGTGATGTCACTGTTGCTTCTCACAGTTACAGGGTGGCCCTGCTCCATTCCTCCTGTCTTCTAGATAAAAATCAAGATGTCCAAATCGAGATGTGTCCCCACTTCCTGCTTGTGCCCAATCCAGAGCAAAACCACATTTCCTTGAACTCCACAGTCACCAAACCAGCAGGAACCCAAATCCAAAAGCAAGCCCTATCTTGAACTGCTGCTGAGATGCACATGGGTCCCCATAATGTGTGTCCCTTGTTGCAGAGTCAGAACCCACACTCCCAACATTGTCCAACCAGAGCTCCTGCCATAGTTGGGCCAGGTCACCAGAGAGGATGCCGCAGGCAACAGACCAGTGCCTGCCTCGGGTCAGAGCCCATAGTAGGATCAGAGGGACAGGACATCAGGTTTCTACTCCTAAACCCCACCTCCAATTCTAGGAATCTGAGATTTGAAGACTCTAGATTATTTGTCTTAAATTGGAGTAAAATATACACGTAAAATTTACTATTTGAACCATTTTTAAGTGTCCAGTCCAGTTTATTCACATAGTTGTGTAACCATCTCCAGAACTTTCTTATCTTTCTTCAAATTGTTTTTAAAGATCCATTTATGTATACAAGAACTGGGGCACAGGCCAAAGATGCAGGGGGTGAAAGGATTTACCAGAGACAGAGCGG
This sequence comes from Talpa europaea, assembly GCF_964194135.1. NCBI lineage: Eukaryota > Metazoa > Chordata > Mammalia > Eulipotyphla > Talpidae > Talpa > Talpa europaea. The sequence goes on along the minus strand of NC_140079.1, from coordinate 47,466,049 downwards.
GGAACAGAAGAGGCAGACTGAGATACACTGCTGAGGGGAGCAGCGGGCGAGTCAGGAGAGGTCTGCTGCGCCATGTGGGTAGCTCCTTGGCCGGCCGGGGATCGATCTCGTGCTGCAGAAGCTGCGGATTGCTTCATAGTGCAGTACTTAACCCCTTGCGCCACCAGGAAGGCCCAGAACTTTCTTATCTTTCAAAACTGAAATTCTGTCCCTACTAAACAGTCACCTCTCATCCCTCTTGCCCAGTCCCTGGCACCACCATCTTACTTTCTGACTCTATGAATCTCACTCCTCCAGGCCCCTCATATGAGTGGGATCACACAGCATTTGTCCTTTCAGGTCTGGCTTATTTCACTCAGCACAATGTCCTCAAGGGGCATCCATGTTGTAGTGTGTGCCAGAATTTCCTCCCTTTTCAGACTGAGTGATATTCCAGTATATGGTTACACCACATTTTGCTTCTCTGCCCATCCCTGGATGGACACTTGAGTTGCTTCTCCCTTTTGGTGTTGTGATTAATAGTGCTGCAAATATGGCTGTTCACTTTCAGTTCTTTTAGGCACATACCCAAAGGTGGAATTGCTGGGTATATGGTAATTCTATACTTAATTTGTTGAGAAACTCCCATACTGTTTTCCACAGTATCTGTGATTTTTTTAAAACATTACTTGTTTATAATTATTTATTGAGGTGAAATGTACAGGACATCAAGTTAACCAATTAATGTACAATTCAGTGGCATTTAGCATATTCACCAGGTTGTGCAGATACCACCTCTATTTAGTTCCAGAACATTCCATCATTCCAAAAGGAGACTTTGTCCCCATGAGCAGCTATTCCCCATCCCCCTGCCCCAGTTCCTGACAACCACTAATCTGCTTCCGGTCTATGGATTTGCCTGTTCTGGACTTTTCTTTTCTTTTCTGTTTAAAGATTTATTTATTTTATGCACACAAGAACTGGGGTACAGGCCAGTGGTGTGGAGGGTGAGAGGATTCACCAGAGACAGAATGGGAAACAGAACAAGCAGATTGACTGAAATATACTGCTGAGGGAAGCAGCGGGCAAGTCAGGAGAGGTCTGCTGCACCATGTGGGTAGCTCCCTGGTTGGGGATCGAATTCGCGCTGCAGTGGCTGCGGATAGCTTCATAGGTTGCATCTTAATCCCTTGCGCCACCAGGGAGGTCCTGTTCTGGACTTATCATATCAACAGATCACCCACCATGAGGCTTTTTTTTTTTAAGATTTATTTATTTGTACAAGCACTGGGTACAGTCAGAAGCGTGGGAGGGTGAGAGAATTCACCAGAGCCAGAGCGGGGAGCAGAGCAGGCAGAAGGACCGAAGTACACTGCTGAGGGGAGCAGCAGGCGGCAGGAGAGGTCTGCGCGCCATGTGGGACCCTCCTCTAGTGGCCTGAGCAGCCGGGGATCGAACCGGCGCTGCAGAGACTGCAGGCAGCTTCGCAACCCAGCGCTCAACTGCTGCGCCACTGGGGAGGCCCCACTATGAGGCTTTTATGTCTGGTTTCTATCACTCAGCACAGTGTTATCAGGCTGGAGATTCTGAGACTGTGGCCCTTGCTTTGAGCAGTGTCTATACGATTTGCTACAGTCCTTTTGGCCTGAAGAGACTCTGTTGGGTCCTACCTGCAGCCCTGCCTAGTACCTTTCTCCTCCCCGCCCCCCTTCCCCAAGTCTGACTCTGGCTAAAGGGCACAGGCCTCTGCAGACTCTTGTCTTGAAAATAAATGTTTGAGCAAACACCCTGCACCTTGGTGTGCATGGTGGTGGCCCAGGGGTCTGGGGCGGGACCAGGTGTTAACCATGGCCAGGGCCCTTAGGGACACAAAGCTGCTGTTTGTTTCTGGACTTCACCCTTCTCCTCAATAGACTGCAATCTGTGAACTCCCTGCTTACACACCTGGGGTGTATTTTGGCTTTGCTCTGATACTGGTTAATTGGTGCCTCTTTCCCTATATCAAACAGGATCTTCCACCAGCAGTCATGGATGGGATCCCCTGGGCAATACTTCCAGCCAAGGGCAGCATCCCAAACCATCCACTTCCTTGGAACACATATCCATTTTCGTGGACTAGGAAACTGAGGCTTCGAATTACCCAGAAGTCAAAGTTTAGCTGTTAGCAGTAAAATGAGGATCATGGGCATGAGCAAGGGAGAGAAGGGTGGAGGAGGCAGAGAATCAGAGTTGGCTTCATGAAACCAGAGGGATTTTGTTCTGAGGGCAACAGGGAGCAATGGGGAGTGTGTGAGCAGGGGAGGGAGGCTGGATGTTAGATCCCAAGGCTGTGGAAAGGCAGGAAAGAGGCCAGAGTGCAGGGAGGGGATGATGATTCAGAGTCTGAGTGAAGAGAATCTGGGGGGTGGGGGGGTGGGGGGGAGGCTTGTCTAGATATCTGGTTCCAGCTCAAAACCCCCCATTCCCCAACGCCTTTAAATCCACACCCTCCAACACTATTCATATTTCTCCCCTGATTTCACTCATGTTTTTCTTGATGCCATCAAACATGGGAGCTGTGGGAGACTGCACATTATTATAACAAGCTTCCCAGAACAATTTGACTCTTTAAACTTAATATTGTGTGGTAAAGGAAAAGCCAAATTAAAAAATCAAAAGATGAATAAGATTTATTATTACTGCCCAGACACATTTCTATGATTTATTCTTGAAGGAGAAAAGTAAATTTCAGAGTAATGTGAGTCAATATTCATTTTTTTTAAAAGGAAAAGAAAATCTCTCTAGATCTTTCATCTTTCTTAATGATGTGAGGGCTCTGTATTGCTAGGGCAACCATGGATTTGGCTGTTCTTTGAGCGACCCTACTACCTGGTCAGGAGACAGTAATGTGAGTAACCCAGAGAGGGTCAGCAACTGGATACACATTGCACAGCAATTTCTTTGGGATTCTGTTTCGGTGTGTGTGTGTGGCGGGAGTGGGGGGGGTGTGTGATATGAACTGAGCAGCCCTCTGAAGACCCGCCAGTTTAGGGAGCATCCCAAATGCCAGCCCCAGTCTGAGTTAGCCCTGGAGAGGACAAGATGTCGTCTGGTTCCTCATCTTTGCATCACTGTGCCCAAAGTGTGCCTGGAGTCAGCTGAATCTGAAGCCAACAAAGTCATGGAGGTGGCAGGTGGGGCTGTACCAGTCAAGACTTAACTGAGTCCTGCCAGATCCTGTCTTCTGCTCAGTCTGGCTTCTAGACGCTCTCCCACCACACCAGAATGAACAAGAATTTGGAGCTCCTATCTTGGCCTCAGCTGTGGATGCCAAGATCAGCAGGGGAGACTGAGACTGCCTGGGGCCCTAAGGGAGGGCAGCGGGGAGCTATGTGACTGCTCCAGCCCCCTCCTGCCTCTCCATTTAGGGAAACAGTCAACAGGCCTGGGGGGTGGGCTGTAAGGTAAGGAAGAGCAGAAAGTGAGGGTACTTCCCAGGGTGTCAGGGTCACTAGGAGGAGGAGTGATTCTTGGAGGGGGGCTGGGTTGAAGTTACCCAGTTGAGTTCCAGCAGATGTTTTGAGCAGACCCTCTCCTGAGCCCTGTGAAAATCAGCTCAGCTGCAGGGTACGGAGATGATAGGGAGGGGTCAGGAGCCTGGGCGCATGCAAAAATGCTAAATAAAACATCAACAAATTGAGTTCAGCTGTGCTCTAAAGGACACCATACCAGGAGGATGCAGGGTTTTATTCCAAGGAGACAAGGAAAGTTAAGCCTTAGAAAGCTTCATTTACTCAATGAAGAGATGAAAGGAAGAAAATACCAAATAATCATCTCACCATGATGGAAAAACATTGGAAAACATTCAGCAACCACTTCTGATTATTTTAAAAATTCTTAGGGAATGGGAAATAGGAAGACATTAGTCTGATCAAAGATTGTGGCTGGAAAGGAATTGTCTCCATCATGTTGGATGGTGAAAGAAAAGAGGTGACATATTCTCTGACTAGGCAGGGATGCCCACCATGATAGCTAATATTTAATGCTGATGCAGAGGTACTGGACAATACAATAAGACAGGAAAAAGAATTGAGACCAGATGATATTATCATCGATAGAAAATAAAAAAGAAGAAACAAATAAAATGGACAGAACTGGGCCTCCCTGTTGGCGCAGGCGGTTGAGAGCAGCTCTGTGAAGCTGTCCGCAGCCTCTGCAGTGCATGTTCGATCCTGGCCAGCCAGGGAGATAACCACGTGGCATGGCAGACCTCTCCTGTCTCTCCAGCTGCACCCTCAGCAGCGTATTTCAGTCAGTCTGCCTGTTCTGTTCCCCACTCTGTCTCTGGTGAATCCTCTCACACCCCACAACTGTGGTCTGTCCCCCAGTTCCTGTATGCATAAATAAAAAATAAATAAATAAATAAATAAAAATAAAATGGACAGAACTGATAAAGAAGCTAATTAATATAAAAGAGCAGACACACAGGGAATATTTAGGGCACTGATACTATCCTATATGACACTGTAATGGTGGAAACATGGCTTAGTGCTTTTGTCAAAACCCATGGAATGTGCAATGCCAAGAGTAAACCCTAATGTAACCTATAGACTTCAGTTAATAACTGTGTATCATGGGGCCTCTCTGGTGGTGCAAGGGGTTAAGCAACTCACTATGAAGCAATCCACAGCATCTGTAGCATGAGTTTGATCCCCTGCCAGGAAGGTGACCCACATGGCACAGCAGACCTCTCCTGTCTTGCCTGCTGCTGCCATCAGCAGTGTGCTTCAGTCAGTCTGCCTGTTCCCCACTCTGTCCCCCACTCTGTCTCTGGTGAATCCTCTCACCCCCTGCACCTCTGGCCTGTACCCCAGTTCTTGTATGCATAAATAAATAAATCTTAATTTAAAAAGGATGTTAATTAAACAAATAAATCAATAAAATAATTACTCAGAAAGTGCTTGCTATGGATTACTGCTCAATACACATCAACATTTCTAATATGAGTAAGTCACTTGGTCCATAGTATGTGCTCAATAAAGGCCAGCCATTTCAAAATATTCTTCTCTTCTGTAAAATGAAATGCTTTAAAAATTAAATATTTGGGCCTCCCCGGTGGCGCAGCGGTTGAGCGCTGGGTTGCGAAGCTGCCCGCAGCCTCTGCGGCGCCGGTTTGATCCCCGGCTGCTCCCCGGCCACCGGAGGAGGGTCCCACATGGCGCGCAGACCTCTCCTGCCACCCACTGCTCCCCTCAGCAGTGTACTTCAGTCCTTCTGCCTGCTCTGCTCCCTGCTCTGGCTCTGGTGAATTCTCTCACCCTCCCGCACTTCTGACTGTACCCAGTGCTTGAATAAATAAATAAATAAATCTTACCCAAAAAAAAAAAAGTTAAAAAAAAAAAGAAACCCTATACATTACCTTGACTTTTGGGGGGCATACAGTAGGAATGACTGTATCCCTTCTGGAGACACTGGAAATGTTTAGAGACATCTTTGATAGTCACAACTGAAGGAGGGGAGAGGGTGCTACTGGTGAATGGAGGCTAATAACCTAGAGTGAACAGGATATTGCTTATAATAGGGGGTAATTCAGTCCAAAATGTCAACAGTGCCAATCTTGAGAAATTCTGACACTAACTCTTTATTTTTTTCTTTTTTAAAAAGATTTATTTATGCATATAAGAACTGGGGTACAGGCCAGAGGTGTGGGGAGTGAGAGAATTCACCAGAGACATAGTGGGGAGCAGAACAGGCAGACTGACTGAAATACACTGCTGAGGGGAGCAGCAGGCGTGACAGGAGAGATCTGCTGCGCCATGTGGTTTTCTCCCTGGCCAGGGATTGAATTCATGCTCCAGTGGCTGTGGGTAGCTTCATAAGTTGTGTTTTAACCCCTTGTGCCACCAGGGAGGCCCTATTCTATCTTAATATGATTAAGAATTGACTAGGTATTGCTGGAACACATGGGGTTTTTTTTTTTTTTTTGAAGATTTATTTTATTTGTACAAGATCTGGGGCACAGGCCAGAGATGCAGGAGGGTGAGAAGATTTACCAGAGACAGAGCGGGGAGCAGAACAGGTAGACAGACCAAAAGCACCGCTGAGGGGAGCAGCAGGCAAGACAGGAGAGGTCTGCCGCGCCATGTGGGTAGCTCCCTGGCCTGCTGGGAATCAAACCAGCGCTGCAGAGGCTGCGGACAGCTTCACAGCGCTGTGCTCAACCCGCTGCACAGAACGGTCAGACTGATGCCTGCATCAGCCTTTACTGATGCCCTATATATTCCCCAGGTACACTGAATCATTTCTTTGGGCCAGGTGAAGCAGCATCATTCAAAGGTTCACAGTCCCTGGTCTCTGCTGATGCTGGGAAGCCTTGCTATAAAATTAAAGTAATCAGGACAGGGTGGTACTCATACAGGAATAGGTCAGAGGTTTTCATCCAGGAGTGGTTTTTGTCCCAAGGCAATGTCTGGAGACATTTTGGTTGTAAGATTTGGGAGAAGTGTTATTGGCATCTAGAAAGTCAAGGTCAGAGATGCTACTAAACATCCTACAATGCACAGGAAAGTCCCCACCACAAGAATGATCCAACCCCAAATGTGAGTAGTAATGAGAAACTGTGGCATAAATAAATAGACCAGTGGACCAAGATAGAGAGTCCAGAAATAACTCCTCACATGCTAGTCATATGGTTTTTGACAAAAGTGTCAAGGTAATTCACTTGGGATAGACTAGGTCAACTGAATATTCATTGACTCCCTAGCTTACATTATATGAAAAGTCTGAGTCTTAACAATATAGCTACTATAGCTATAACTTCTAGAGTAACAAATGAGATATCTTAGTGATTGTAGGCTGGACAAAGATTTCTTAGATTGGGCACAAAAATGATCAACTTTAAAAAAATTTGTATTACCCTGATACCAAAGCCAGAAACTATAAGAAAACTATAGACTATAACCAATATCCCTTATGAGCTAGTGATGCAAAAATATTCAACAAAAATGCTAACAAACTGAATTTAGAAGCACATTAAAAAAGATTAAACAGGGCCTCCCTGGTGGCGCAAGGGGTTAAGCACCGCACTGTGAAGCAATCCACAGCCTCTGCAGCATGAGTTCGATCCCTGGCTGGGGAGCAACCCACAGGTCTGGCACAGCAGACCTCTCCTGTCGCACCCCATCCTCTCCTCCCCCCCTCATCTCTCGCCTGTGCCCCAGCTCTTGTATGCATAAATAAATAACTCTTAAAAAAAAAAAAAAGATTAAACACCATAACCACATGGGATTTATTTCTGGAATACGAGGATGGCTTGACAAATGTAATTATCAATGTAAAGTATAACACATAAACAAAATGATGGGAAAAGCACACATGATTATTTCAGTTGATGCAGAAAGAATTTGGCAAAAGTCAACATCCTTTCATGAAAAAAGAATTCAACAGAGATCTTCCCTGGTGGCACAGGCAATAAAGACAGCACTATCAAGCTATTGCCATCCACTGCAGTATGAGTTCGATCCCTGGCCAGCCAGGGAGCAACCCACATGGTGCAGCAGACCTCTCCTGACTCATCCGCTGATCCCCTCAGCAGTGTACTTCAGTCAATCCACCTGTTCTGCTCCCCACTCTGTCTTTGGTGAATCCTCTCACCTCCCTCCCCCACCACACCTACACCTTTGCCCTACATGCCAGCTCTTGTATGCACAAACAAATAAATCTTTAAAAAAAATTCAACAGGGCTTCCCCAGTGGCGCAGCGGTTGAGCGCTGGGTTGTGAAGCTGCCCGCAGCCTCTGCAGTGCTGGTTCGATCCCCGGCTGCTCCCTGGCTACCGGAGGAGGGTCCCACATGGCGCGCAGACCTCTCCTGCCGCCCGCTGCTCCCCTCAGCAGTGTACTTCGGTCCTTCTGCCTGCTCTGCTCCCCGCTCTGGCTCTGGTGAATTCTCTCACCCACCTGCGCTTCTGACTATACCCAGTGCTTGTATAAATAAATAAATAAATAAATAAATAAATAAATAAAATAAATCTTTAAAAAAAATTCAACAAAGTAAGAATAGACGGAATACCTTAGCATAATAAAGACCATATATGAAAACTCACAGTTCACATCATACTGAATAGTGAGAAACTGCAAGCTTCTCTTTTCAGATCAGAAATAAAACAAGAATGTCTTGTTTTTCTACTTCTATCAATATAGTGGAAGTTATAGCCAAAGCAATTTTGTTATGAAAAAGAAATAAAAGCAAACAAATTTAAAAAGAAGTAAAACTATCTCTTGCAGGGGACATGATCTTATTTGTAGAAAATCCTGAATATTCCACCAAAAAAACCACAACAAGTGTCAGTACTAATAAACCAGTTCAGCAGAGTTGCAGGACACAACTTTTGTATAATATAAATCAATACATAAAAATCAGTTGAATTTATGTATATTAATAATCATCTGAAAATAAATTTAAGAAAGCAACTCCATTTATAACACCATAAAACAATAGAATCACTTGTGAATAAACAGGAAACTAAAAGTGGCAAATACATAGAAAGATACCTATGTTTGTGCATTGGAAGACTTAATATTGTCAAGATATAAACACTACCCAAAGCAATTTATATATTCAGTATAATTCCCATCAAAATCCCAGTGGTATCTTTTGCAGAATTAGAAACATTCATCATCAAATTCATATGGACTGTGACCCCATCTAGTCACAACGATACAGACCAATATAAAAGAATGAAAAAAAAAAACAGAAATAAACCCTTGCATATATAGTCAAATGAATTTTGACAAAAGTGCCAAAACCTGTGGGGAGGGCCTCCCTGGTGGCTCAAGGGGTTAAGATGCAACCTATGAAGCTATCCGCAGCCACTGCAGCATGAGTTCAATCCCCGGCCAGGGAGCTACCCACATGGTGCAGCAGACCTCTCCTGACTTGCCCACTGCTTCCCTCAGCAGTGCACTTTGGTCAATCTGCCTGTTCTGTTCCCCAGTCTGTCTCTGGTGAATCCTCTCACTACCACCACCACCAACACCACCACTGGGCTGTACCCCAGCTCTTTTTTTTTTTTAACATTTCATATGTATATTCTCATTTGATTGATTGATTGATTTTTATTTATACAAGCACTGGGGTACAGGCCAGAGGCGTGGGAGGGTGAGAGGATTCACCAGAGACAGAGTGGGGAGCAGAACAGGCAGATGGACCGAAGACACTGCTGAGGGGAGCAGCGGGTGAGGCAGGAGAGGTCTGCTGCGCCATGTGGGTATCTTCCTGGCTGGCCGGGAATCAAACCCACGCTGCAGAGGCTGCGGACAGCCTCATAGCGCTGCTCTCAACCCACTGTGCTACTGGGGAGGCCCTATACCCCAGTTCTTGGATGCATAAATAAATAAATCTTTTTTTTTTTAAAGATTTATTTATTTATTTATACAAGCACTGGGTACAGTCAGAAGCACGGGAGGGTGAGGGATTTCACCAGAGCCAGAACGGGGAGCAGAGCAGGCAGAAGGACTGAAGTACACTGCTGAGGGGAGCAGTGGGTGGCAGGAGAGGTCTGCGCGCCATGTGGGACCCTCCTCTGGCGGTCGGGGAGCAGCCGGGGATCGAACCGGCGCCGCAGAGGCCGCGGGCAGCTTCACAACCCAGCGCTCAACCGCTGCGCCACCGGGGAGACCCAATAAATCTTTTTTTAAAAACTCTATGGGGAAAGGATGGTCTCTTCAATAAGCTGTGTTGGGAAAACTGGATGTCTACAAGCAGAACAATGAGGTTAGACCATTGCTTATATCATACACAAAAATTAACTCAGTATGCATCAAAAACCTAAATGTAAGAGCTAAAGCTATATAACTCCTAGAAGATAACAGAGAAGAAAAACTTCACAATGGTGGATTTGACAATGATCTCTTGAATATGACATCAAAAGCATAAGTAATGAAAGAAAAAAATTGGGCTTTATGAAAACTTTAAAATTTTGTGCTTCAAAGGACAATATCAACAGAGATAACCTACTGAATGGTAGAAAATAGTTGCAAATCATGTATCTGATAAAAGACTAATACCCGGAATAATTATCTTCTAAAATCTCCAAAAACTCAACAAAAGAAGAAACAACCCAAATTTAAAAACAGGAAAGGGACTTGTATAGATATTTCTTCAAAGATACATAAATGACCAATTAGCAGATGAAAAAAGTGTTCAACATCAGTAATCATTAGTGAAATATAAATCAAAGCCTCAATAATATTGTTTCACATTCATTATTATAAAAACAAATTGGGGCCTCCCCAGTGTTGCAGCACGTTGAGAGCAGTGCTGTGAAGCTGTCCTCTGCAGCACTGGTTCTATTCCCGGCTAGCCAGGGAGATTGCCACATGGCGAAGCAGACCTCGCCTGTCTCGCCCACTGCTCCCCTCAGCAGTGTATTTCAGTCCTTCTGCTGGTTCTGCTCCCTGCTCTGTCTCTGGTGAATTCTCTCACCCTCCCACGCCTCTGGCCTGCACCCCAGTGCTTGTATAAATAAATAAATCTTTAAAAAAATGGAAGGTAATAAGTGTTGGTGATGATGTGGAAAAATTGAAACTGTTGTGCACTGATGGTGGGAATAGAAAATAGTGCAGTCACTATAGAAAATAGCATGGCAGTTAATAAAAAATTAAACATTGAATGACTATATGATCCAGGATTTCTGTTTCCAGATAGATACTCTGAAGAATCAAAAGCAAATATGAACACATTTTTAAAAGATTTATTTATTTATGCATACAAGAGCTGGGGTACAGGCCAGAGGCGTTGAGGGGCGATGAGAGGATTCACCAGAGACAGAGCGGGGAACAGAACAGGCAGATCTACTGAAATACACTGCTGACGGCTTCCCTGGTGGCTCAAGGGGTTAAGTCGCAACACCATGAAGCTATCTGCAGTCACTGCAGCACAAGTTTGATTCCTGGCCAGGGAGCTACCCACACGGTGCAGCAGACCTCTCCTGTCTCACCCACTGCTCCCCTCAGCAGAGTATTTCAGTACATCTGCCAGTTTGGCATTTTCTTAAATTCTTAAACATATAGCAGATCCTCAAATAACTATTTCATTCAACTATTTCATTCATTCATTCATTCATTCATTCATTCTCATCAATAACATTGATGAGAAAAACTAATCCTGGATGATGTAGTCTGAAATGGTATTATTCAAAGATCTGCTTTTGTTCAACCTCATTTTGCTTAAAGTTGCAGTTCCCAAGAACCTGTCAATGATGTTAAGTGAGGAATTACCATACACCTGTTTAGAATACAGCTATTTCACTCTTATGAATTAACCCAAGAGAAAGCAGATAGCCACACAAAAACTTGTACATGAATATTCATAGCAACTTTACTTGCAATGGCCAAAAGCTGGAAATCACTCAAAGATCCATTAACTGGAGAATGAATGATTAGACTGTGGTCCAGCCACACAATGGAATACTATTCTGCAACAGAAAGGAATGAACTATGATACACATGAGACGTGGTTAATCTCTAAAACAGCAGGTGGACAAGCTTGTTCTGTTCACGAGATATGGGGATGAAGGGACACATTAACTCCAAGCCTGCCCCTCAACCTTTTTCCCACCCCCATTTGGGCTCCTCTCTTAGCAAGGACCAGTGACCCATGGAAAGTCTGGTTCTGATGCTTGGTCATTGATTAAAAGATTGTGATGGTCACTTTTTAAGTCCAAATCTAAAGGTCTCCATAAATCAGCCTGCACAGAGGGTGAGGATTTTGGTCAGGGATGGATAGAGGCCAGATCTGGAGAGGTATGTTAGTTTCTTGTGGTTGCTATAGCTTAAAGCAATAGAAATGTATCCATTCTTACAGGCTGGAAGCCAGAAGTTTGTCATCAGGGTGTTGGCAAGACCCTTTGAAGTCTCTCTTAGAGACTCTCTCCTTGCTCTAGCCACCTTGGCACACCTTGGCTTGTGGTTGTATCACTCCAGTCTCTGCTCTGGTCTCACACGGCCTTCTCCCTGTGTGCCTGTGTGTCTGCATCTCTTTTCCTCTTCTTAGAAAGGCCCATCATAACCCAGTATGCCTCATCTTAATTGAACTATGTACATCGGCCAAGACCTTATTTTCAAATAAGCTCACTTTCTGAGATTCCAGGTAGACATGAATTGGGGGGGATGTCTGAACCCCACACAGGGACTAGATTGCCAGATAAACAGAGTACATTCCCCTTGGGGTTATGGGGATCAAGACAAGTAGGTGGGCAGAAGTGGGTGCAGCCAGCTCTCAGGACTAGAGAGACCTCACAGGCTGGTATGGGGTCAGTGTGGAGAACATTGGGGTCCAGGTACACAGGGCAGTGAGGAGGGAATGTCTCAGGAGGAGCCAGGAAGACAGAGAAGCTGTGTGCCCCGAAGAGTGGTACAATGCACCCCAACTTGGGAGTTCTTGCTTCACTACGACATTTTAATCACTCAGGTTTATTTACTCACAGACTTGGGGCAAAAGACACAGAGATTCACACTCAGACCCGACGAAGATCTGATGAGGCAATCAAAAGGTTTTTCAGAGAGCACAGGCATCAAACCTCAGAGTCTGTTTATTTGGTGAAGTCTCCCACCAAGGATCAGATCCCACCCAGGCTCGCTAGGGTCATGTGACCCTGTACACCGGTGATATGTCAGCCATGGAGTCTCAGCATCGGGCAGCATCCAGGCCTGTCCCTGCCAGGCCCCACGTGCTGTGTAATACCAGGTAACCTCCCTGATCCTATTTCTTCCTCTGTAAAGTGGGTTCACAGTGGTTCTTTAATGGATAAGCTGGGAGAATTGTCCAGGCAAGAGAAGGCTGAGGACATTACTTCTCATTCTTCTTCCCCTCCTGGCCCAAAGATCAGAGATCAGATTGCCTCTGACCCACCAAGCAGGGAGGGAGATGGCAGGAGAGCTGGTATCCAACTCTCCATGAGTTTCTGGTTTGCTCTGTGACCTTGGCAACTTGCTGCCCCTTTCCAGACCTCAGTTTCCCTGCCCTAAAATGGAGTGCAGCAGGTTGGGACCAAAGACCTCCAAAATCCTTGCTAAGGTTCTGATAGTTCCAGAAAAAAAATAAAGGGTTTGTCTTTCTCAGACTCTAATATTGGGTCTGGGGGTTTTCTATGTTGTCCAGAGGGGACACCAACATCTTTCTCTTGTAGGCAGAGGAAAATCTGGCCTTTTGGGTGGGGATAGGAAGGGATGTAGCATCTAAGACTAGGGGCTGCAGGAAGCAGGGGGTGGGATAAAGTGACCTTCTGAAGGCGGGGCTTTGCCTCTTCCCACAAGACTTGCACTACAGCCCCAAATTAATTTGTATATGACACACTGGCCCCTGGCCTGGGATTGGCCACTGAAATTCTGTCCCAGGTGGTCAGTCCTGCACTGGCCCTGTGCTCAGAGGTCTGTCTCCCTCGTGTCATGACCACAATCTTGTCCACTGCCAGGGATTGAGGAGCCAGGCCCCTTCACCTCCTTCTGTCCCAGGAAGAGCAGATGTTCCTCATCAGTGGGCAGGAAGTCAGGGGGCCTCTTGGCTTTGGAGGTCAGTTCCTCAGTCCCCTGGGAAGAGGAGAATAGAAAGATCCATCAGGGACTCCATTTCTGCTCTGTCAAATTCTGTTGTGTCAAGTTCTGAAGGGGACACTGAAGGCCTCGGAGGATAGGGCCTAGGAGGAGTTGTACAGTGCACAAGTCAATCCTATCCCCTTGTTTCCAAAACCTCCATTTACTTCTCTCCCCAACGCCCAGGACACCCACAATCCCAGTCATTAGTGCTTGCAGGGATGCCTTACTCTCCTCTCTCTGTCTCTTCAGGAAAATAAATATTTGCTCACAGCAGCTGGAGGGAGTTTTAAAACATGTCAGGTAATTCCCTTCACTTTCCAGCCCTCCCCCTATCAAGTCCGTGGCCTTAGGACCTTTGCACATGATGTGCCCACCAGAAAATGCCCTTCCCTCAGATCTTCATATCACTGGTTCCTTTTCTCATTCTAGGAAGCCACTCCATCACAATATTCTGTTTTATTGTCTTCCTAATACTTATCACCTGCTGAGATACTACTTGTTTCTGGGTTTAGCTTTCATTTCCCTCCCTCATTCCTGCCTATGAGGTAGGCTAGAGCCCAGCCCAGAGCAGGGTACATGCAGGTGCTTTAAAAATGAAAAAAAAAATGGGGTCTTCTTGGTGGTGCCGAGGTTAAAGTCTAAGAGCTAACAAGCTATCACCAGCCACTGCAGCCAGGGAGCAACCCACATGGCACAGCAGACCTCTCCTGTCTCGCCTTCTGCTCTCCTCAGCAGTGTTTTTCAGTAGATCTGCCTGTTCTGTTCCCCATTCTGTCTCTGGTGAATCTTCTCACCCCCCCCCCACCTCCTGCCAACACCCCAGTTCTTTTATGCATACATAAATAAAAATTAAATCTGAAAAAAAAAAAAAAAAAGAAACAGGAAATCCAATACCAGATAGGCTTAGTATCAGACCCCTCTACCCCTAAGACAATGTTTCCTAAACTCAGGGCCATTCACACAGCAACCACTGGGTTTTAGCTAAAGTTGGTCTACTGCCTGTTACGTTTTTAATAGAAGATTTTCTCTAAGTTGATTCATTTTTGAATTAAGTGATCTTATTTTCAGAAGGGACTTTATAGCGATACCCTAAAGGCAAACCAATTTCATGTACCATAGAATGGAATTAATTGTAAAAACAGAAATGATGAAAATGGATAGTATTCTGCTCACTCCTTGTCAAAGGGGAAAATGGAAAGTGTTGAAGACACATCAGTTCCCACTCAAGCTTTTCTACTGGACGTAAAAAGACTCACCATGTCCCACCTCTGAGTTATGACCATGCCCCAAGCACCCAAAGCCACTTCTCTGACCCTCCCCACACACCAACCATGAGACTGACCTTCACCAAGCTGTCATCCAGGGTGGCCACTTCTTCCTTAGGAGCCACTGATGCTGTTTGCCGTTCGAGATCCCACCACAGCAGCCCGGGGCCCAGGGCACTACGCTTGGTGGGGCCTAGGGGGCAGAGGGAAGTGGAGGCATCTAGGGAAGTGACTTCTCTTTATCTCTTTCCGCTTCTCCTGGGATGAGTGCCCTGTGAACCTTGCCCTGACAAGAAATTTCAGCACCAGGGACAGCGCTTCAAGTCTCATGCTATCTGTCAGCAAGGACTTCGGGAAGGGACTGAAAAGGTTAGTAGGGTGTGGCTCACTTTCTATCTTTGCAAAATAAGGCAATCCCTGTGAGGTGACTGTTGTCCTGAAGATGACACAGCATAAAGGATGCAGAAGTGTCCTGTAAGCAGTGAACACTTGGCAGAAGGGAGTACCCTTCCTCACCTTTCCCCTGGTGGGCCCCAGAGGCAGAGAGGGATGGAGAAGGTAATCTCTGAGGGGGTCAGTAGCCCTGCTTACCCGTCAGGCAGCTGATGAAGGCTCCGCACAGGACAGTGCACAGTGTTCCCAGGGCACCATAATAGAGATAGGAGATGGCATAGAAACTGTCAGCTAAGGCTGGCCGACTGGAGTCCATTCCTAGGCTGGAGGTATGAGAGGTGGGGGCATGAGTCCAAAAGCCACTCCCAATCCATTCATTTCCTCTAGTCTCCACTTTATATATTTATATATAAAGAATATATAAACTATAATTCAACAATAAAAACAGGGCCTCCCTGGTGGCGCAAGGGGTTAAGCACCGCACTATGAAGAATTCGAAGCCTCTGCAGCATGAGTTCAATCCCCGGCCAGCCAGGGAGCTATCCACATGGCATAGCAGACCTCTCCTGTCTCGCCCACTGCTCCTCTCAGCAGTGTATTTCAGTCAGTCTGCCTGTTCTGCTCCCCACTCTGTCTCTGGTGAATCCTCTCACCCTCCACATCTCTGGCCTGTACCCCAGCTCTTGTATGCATAAATAAATGAATCTTTAAAAAAAAACAATAAAAACAAATGACCCAAGTAAAAATGGGCAAAGGATTTGGATAGATATTCCTTCAAAGAAGATGAGCAAACGGCCAACTAACACATGAAAAGATCTTTAACATCATTAGCCATGAGGCCTCCCTGGTGGTGCAGGGGTAAAGACAGTGCTATCAAGCTACTGCCAGCCACTACAACATGAGTTAGATCCCCAGCCGGCCAGGGAGCTGACCCACATGCACAGCAGACCTCTCCTGTCTTGCCCACTGCTCCCCTCAGCAGTGTATTTCAGTACATCTGTTTGTTCTGTTCCCCACTCTGTCTCTGGTGAATCCTCTCACCCCCTGCACTTCTGGCCAACACCCCAGTTCTTGTATGCATAAATAAATAAATCTTTTTAAAAAATCATTAGTCACGAGGGAAATGCAATCAGAACCACAATGAGATATCACTTTGTACCCACTAAGATGGTTAGAATAAAAATGGGAGGCCTCGTATGGTGGCGCAGGCAGTTAAGCGCTGTGCTGTGAAGCTGTCCGCAGTCTCTGCAGCATGGGTTCGATCCTGGCCGACCGGCAAGGGTCCCACATGGCGTGGCAGAACACTGCTGTCAGGTACGCTGCTCCCCTCAGCAGTGTATTTCAGTCCTTCTACCTGTTCTGTTCCCCGCTCTGTCTCTGGTGTATCCTCTTACCCTCCCACGCATCTGGCCTGTACCCCAGTTCTTGTGTAAATGAATAAATAAATCTTTTTTTAAAAAAAGAATAAAAATGGGAAATAACACATATTTGTAACAATATAGAGAAATTGGAGTCCTCATACATTGCTGATGGGAATGAAAAATGGTACAGCCACTGTGGAAAAGTCTGGTGGTTCCTCTAAATGTAAAATATAGATTTAATGTATCCTCCAGCAATTCCACTCCTAAAACTCCAAGAGAAAAGAAAACATGCCTGCATCAAAATTTGTCCACCAATGTTCACATTAGCATTATTCATGATAATCAAGAAGCAGAATCATCCCAAGCAGACAGCAACAGATGAATGGACAAACAAAACATGGTTTATCCATCAATGCAGCTATTATTCAGTTACAGAAAGGAATGGAGCACTGAGCCATGCTGCAATGTAGATGGACCTCAAAACATCATGTGGAGTGAAAGAAACCCTCACAAAAGGCCATATAGTCTTTGATTCACTTACATGAAATGTCTAGAACAGGCAAACCCATAGTAACAGGAAATGGATGAGTGGTTGCCAAGGGCTAGAGGAAGGCTGAAATGGGGAGTAACTGTTTTGAGGTGATGAAAATATTTTTGAGTTAGAGAGTGGTGATGGTCGCATAATCTTGTGAGTGTACAGTCATGTGTCACCTGACAACACTTAGGTCAGGGGTGGACCACATAGACAGTGGTAAGTCCCAATAGGCTGCACCATGTAGCAGGCTGTATCATAAAGGTTTGTGTAATTACACTCTAAGATGTTGATGCAACAATGAAATTGTCTAATGACATGTTTCTCAGAATGCGCCCCTGCTGTTAAGTGATGCATGATCTAAAAAAAACACCTTTAAGTGACTAATTATATGGTGTATGAGATATATTTCACTGAAATAAGTAATCAGCCCAAATTTCTCTTTTTGGACTTCATCTCCTATCCTTTTCTCCTCCCCTTAAGTCTACCCCAACCTCTCCGTAGCCAGAATGCACTAAACTGAACATGCCTCAGGGTCTTTGCACTTGCACTTTCTACCCGGGTGTTAGGATGTCCTTCCCTCACCTCTTCTCAAGTTAGGCTCCTCCTCGTTTGTGACTCTGTGGAAAGGTCTCTCCCTGACCACAACCCCCGGGTCATGCCTTCCCCTTAGAGCAGCCCTCTTACCTGGGGGCCCAGTCGGACACGTTGACTGTGAGGGGCACACTCAGGAGGCTAGAGGCATTGGCTGAGGGCACCCTGCAGCTGGTGGCCGAGGAGGGCAATACCCCCATGGACTGTGCGCTGGGAGGGTACAGAGTGGCACCCAGGGCCACCCAGAGTGAGAGAGCCAATCCAGCAGCCAGCCCAGAGAGGACACCCTGGGAGCAGAGCCAGAGTCAGCTGGTGGTGTATCAGGTCATGTGCCCCCCCCCATTCCCCGGCCCGGCCCTCCCACCCTCTACTCACTGATGTGTTGCAGGCTGGGATGAACATTCCCAGGATGAAGGCTCCAAGGAGGGGGCCACTGATGACTCCCATGACAGTGAAGGAACCCTGGGAAGGTGGGGGAGTTGTGGTGAGGGTGGAGCTTCCCCACCCCCTTGGCCTCAGTTTACCTACTGGGAAAGCAAGACCTGAGGAATTCCACTGTGGGACTTCCAATTTCTCTGTGCCTTGATTTCCCTAAAGGGGAGGGGTATTCCTGAATTGGAGGCAAAGACGCTGTTGCTCTTTCCTGATTAATGTGCTCCTACCTCAAAGCCAGGGTGCCACCCTCCACCTCCTACCTTCCCTCCTTCCAGCCAGGTCACTGCAGGAAATATCCGATTGGTGGTGTCAGACAAAATCCAGTTCTGCCACCAACACTATGAACCCCTCTAAGCCTCCTTAAAAGTTCACGATACCTCAACACTCAGGAGATGGGGCAGGTGGGGCTGGGAGCTTACCTGGAGGACTCCACCCCCCAGCAACGATGACAGAGCTGCCACTGTGATACAGGCGGTTCCATAGATGAGTGCTGTAGTGGGTGGGGGTGGCACTGTCAGCAGGGAGAGGTCACCTTGACCCTCCCAAATCCCATATTCTCCAACTCACAGAGGCCCTTGGATATGATTACGAGTCTCCGGGGTGACAGGTTAGGCATCCGTGGTTTGATGAGGTCCTCCACTGTGACCGCAGCCATGGCATTAATGCTGGTGGATGCAGTGCTGGGGGTGCAAAGCCGGGGTCTTCAGCCACAATAGAGACAGGCTACCACCCCAACTGCCTACACCATCTGACCTGCAGAACGCCAGCCAGCCCAAGGGCAGAGGTGTGGTGACACTCAAGAAGGGAGATGTCACTCACCCCACTCCAGTTCTGCAGGCCTCAGACACCCCCACAGAAGCAAAGCCACCCTAGACCAAGGATCAGAATGACAGAAGCAATAATGGGGCACAAAGAACTGACCTGTGGGACTCTGGTCCTGGAAAGAGCAGGTGTGGCCAGAAGCCACAGGAGATTTGCAATAACTAGAATATGGGCCCACCGCCAAAGGCAGCAGTGGGAGACTGCTGAGTCATAGTGTGACCTAGGATTTAGAATAGCACTGCCTGCCACATTGTAGGTGTTCAATACACACTTGCTTTGGGGAAGAAGAAAAGGAGGGAGAAGAGGCAGATGTGACCCTGTTGGGTGGCAAGAAAATATAGACTTCACCATTGGGGTTCCTGTGCTCAGGGCATGCCCTCTGCTGGAGTCCCCCTGAGCTGCCCACTGGAGATGACACAGGAACTGTAAATAATGGGCATGCCCAGAACATTCTATCCAGAAGGGGGATGCTCAGTAGGGGCAAGGAGGCTCAGAGGGGCTTAACAGTGGTGGGGTGAGAAAGCAGGGTGGCTCACCTGAGGGTGCCGCTGTAGGCACAGGCCAGAAAGAGCCCCGGGATTCCAGGCAGGCCCTCGAAGATGTCCAGCACCATCAGGGGCATGTACTGAGGGGATTCAGGGGTAAACCTCCAAGAAGTCATTCCCCAAGAGCAGGAATTTCTGTCTGTCCTCACCCTGCATGTCCCCAGTGCCCAGTGCAGACTGGGCTAACAGTGGGCATTTAGTGCATTTATTGACTGCAGCATGCACCTGAACCCCACTGTGTGCCAAGCTCTGGCTTTACTGTTGAAGACAGTAAGGCTGAAGAGATTCAGAGCCTGCCTGAGGTTGCACAGTTGGTTGTGGCCAGGTTCTGACTCTGAGAGGATAGCAATGGGATGGCCTTGCAGCCTCTGCCAACTTTGAACCCTGAAGTCAGAGCTGCAACCAGATATCATTCAGACAGGGACACTGCTCCTGACTTGCCTTCAGGTCTCAGGCATTTACTCTCCAACCCCTTCAGCCCAGTTTTCTCATCTGTGAAGTGGGGACCATGACCATCTTGGCCTCAGGACATGCGAAACTAACTCCTTTTGCGTGGAACAGCATGAAGCACAGAGTAGACGCTGGTCATTACTAACATGAGCACCATCATTTCACACTTGATGATGGTCCCAACTCCTTGATATCTCTCAGATGGTCTCTGACTCTAGACCTGAATGTGCCACTCCCTCCTTACATACACCCTTGTGACAACCCATAGCCTCCTGGCCTCATCTTTTCTATGCCATGAAGATCCTCCTCCGAGCCAAGGTCTTTTCTATCTCTACACAGGCCATTCTCTCTGTTAGGAATGCTCTTCCACCATTACCCTCCCTCAGAGGTTCATCCATTCAGAAGCTCAGAGTAGGATGTGGGAGTAGCCTAGGAGCCTGGGCCAAACTCACCTGGTCAGGGGCAGAGATACGCCCTGAAAGAAGAGGGTCACAGTCAATGTAGAGTGTGAACATCACGATGCCACAGCCAGCGGCGCTGGACACGATCAGGAATAGGCCCAGCTGGTTGATGATCAGGGCCCTGGAGGAAGGGGCAGCCTCAGGCTGGGGAGAGGGGTGGGCAGCACATCTCAGAAGCCCACATCCCTCCCTCCCAAACACTCACAGCTTGGCCTCCTTCTCTGTTCGACAAGCAACATAGCGCTGCACCTGTGCTTGGTTCACGCCATACATTGAGAGCCACACCAATGTGCCACCCACTACAAAAGTCCAGAATGTGTAGCGGCTCCTTGGGTCCAGATCGAAGCTGGATGAGGAAAGAACAAGTCAGCCATGTGTGGATGCCACATCGACTTCAGCCATGTGTGGATGCCAATGGCCCCAGATGGCCATTCTGGACCTTATATAAAGACCTTATGGGAACAACTGGGGTGGGTTTTGAAGTGTTAATAGGAGTTTGCCATATTGAAAATTAATTTGTTTATGAAGTCATCTATGTTTGCATCCAAAAGCCATCCTTTCTGTACCCAGCTGGGACCTTGGAGAGGTTTCAGCCCCCAGTCTGGGCTGGAACCTAAGCGGGGGTGGTGGACAGAAGTCTGGGCCAGATGGAAAGATGCGGAGGGGGGTAGAGGAGTATAGAGAGCGAGAGCCAGGTTTGATCTACAGGGAGGCTGGGAGGAGGAGGAAGGAGGGAGTCTGGAGGTAGGAGGCATTAGTTGACTTCTCCCATGACAGAGGGGTGCCAGCAGAATCCTTTTGTAGTACATTCACTTACTCCATCAAGTTGATCCGGGAGTGGTTCTGGGCAAGCTCCAGCACGTGCTGGCCCCCTCCTACAAGTATGGTCCCTCGGGCCAAGATGACCCAGAAGCCTGTCAGCATCACTACCACCTGGAACACGTCAGTCCAGACCACAGCCTTCATGCCGCCCTGCAAGATGTGATGGAAAGGGGGGCGGTCAGATAGGGACCTGTTTGGGGCCTTTGGAGCAGTGCAGAGGGGGGAATAAAAGGAGTTAGATGGGGGAAACTGCCTGGGGCCAACCCAGCTTGGCCTCCAGAAGTGGGCTGAGATAGATGCCCCTCTCTGCCTCAGTTTCCTCATCTGTAAAATGGAATTAATAATCATACCTCCTTTTGGTGGTGGTGTAAGGATTACAATAGTTAATAAAAGACTATGGAACAGAACCTAGCACATACAAGTGCTCAGGAAGTGGCTGCTGCCATTACTATTACTATTATTGTTGTTGTTTTTACCTGTTTAAGCCTTTACCTTCCTGTGGCAGAGCCTGGATTTTTCCTTTAAATAAGTCCCTCCCCCTCTCACTGGACATTCTAATGAGGCTAACCCCTCCTCTAGCTCAAAGAATAGCCAATAGAGGGGCCTCCCTGGTGGTGCAGGAGTTAAACACAGCACTATGAAGCTATCACCAGCCACTGCAGCATAAGTTCAATCCCCAGCCCGGCCAGGGAGCAACCCACATGGCACAGCAGACCTCTCCTGCCTCGCCCGCTGCTCCCCTCACCAGTGTATTTCAGTAGATCTGCCTGTTCTGCTCCCCACTCTGTCTCTGGTGAATCCTCTCAACCCCTCCCCACATTTCTGGATTACACTCCAGTTCTTGCATGCATAAATAAATAAATCTTTAAAAAAATAGCCAATAGAACATCCCAGCTCCACTGGGAATGACTTATCCTACGTGATAGGCAGAGGTAGACAAACAGAGCACTACTGGAGCTTCAGACAACCCCTGCTGAAATAGGGTCTTTCTGCTGAACTTGAAGTCAATAGGGGTGGAAGCCCTGATGGGACCCCAAGAGATGGGAGATGGATCCAGAGATGCTGTGGCAGCCCCTGGATCCACAGAGACCTGAAGTTAACATAATCTTGGGTTCTCAGCAATGAGTCTTTCAAATCACCTCTCATTATAAAGATGAGGAAACCCTGGCAAGGGGGTTTCCTCAAGAGCAAAGGAAGGTCTGTGCCCAGGGTCACCCCCACCCTGTGGGCATGGAGCCACCACGTGGGTTAGATAGGGGACACTCACCACAGTTGTGTAGAAGGTGCAGATGACTCCGGTGGACAGGAGCGATGCCCAGATGTCTAGGCCGGTGACTGTGCAAGAACACCCCACCCCATTAGGCCACGGAGAGAGTATCAAACCTGTGCCAGTGTCTGGGGTCCTTCCCTCCAAGATTTTTGCCTCCCAAGTCTCTCCTGGAGCTACCTTCCCCCCCTACCCCAGCTTCTAAGCCTTTGCCCCTTCCCGGACACCCTCCCCTGCTCTCCCCAAATCAAACCCTGGTTCAGAATGAGCGCCGGGGCGTATATCACGATGCCAGTGTACAGCACCTGCAGGTAGAGGGCGGGCAGGTGAGGCGGAAGGGAGTGGGGTTGCCTCCAGGACTCAGGGACTGAGAGCTGGGGGGAAAGGGTGGAAGTCCCGGCACTGAGTAGGGACAGATGGGCGGGGCCGCGCAGGTAGGGGTGGGGTGAAGCACAAAGACTGGTCGGTGAGGGAGGGTGGGAACTACAAGGATTGCAACCAGATCCGGCAGGCGGGGAGCGGGGTCTCATAGGGTCCCCGGGCGGAACTCTAAGACGGGAAGGCTGGGCCTGAGGCTGGTTGGGGGGAGTGTCTTGTCCTGGCATTGCAGAATGAGGGAGAGCGGTGACCGGTGAGGGCGGGGCCAAGGCCACTTACCGTGGCTATCAGGTACTGTATGGTCCCGCAGAGTCGCACAGCGCGGCAGAAGCGCAGCTCCAGGTACTGCAAGGAGGAACCCAGGATGATGGTTCCCTGGGCAGGTCCTAACCAGAGTCCCGAGGCCCCTGCAGTCCTTCACCCGCCCTCTAGATTTCTGCCTTCTCTCCCGAGGCCAACTGAGCTTTCCGCACTCTAATCCTGGCCACGCACACGTACCCTGACCTGTCCGCACACACCTGTGCACACGCGCCATCTCCGCGCGCGTGCACAAGGCAGGTGCCGAGAGAATCGATGCATCAAGTGTGCAGAGGCTTTCCTGACCATCACTGGTGGCTTGTCTGCCCCTGGAGTGGCCGCAGCTCTGAGAATTTGAACGTAGCAACATATGCAAGACACAGCAGTGCCCTCTTTTGTTACTGGCAGTCAAGCCAGAGAATTTTAATCACTTTACGGACTGTTCTTTTAGCTGGATATGACTTTTGGGAGACTCCAGCAGAGAATTGCACTGCTCACCTACCGCAGATGGCAGAGGAGAAGTCGGGTTTAGCACTGGGAGCTGGCAGTTGTCCTCGCTGCCAGCACAGAAGTCCAGGCAGGTGAGGGGCAGAGTGTGCCCCTCCACATGTGAGTACCTCTGATTAAGCCTGGCCCTGGCCCTGGCCTGGGCTTGCTCCCACAGAAGAGAACCAGGATGTGCCCCCCTCTCTTCCTCCTTCTTGCCACTTACCCCACTGCCTGCAGCTACTTCCCAGAACACTTCCTGCCCGGCTGCCTGGCTGCCTGGAGGGGGGAGGGGGAGCCAGGAAGCAACTAGGAGCCCGCCTGCATACCCCTGCATACACCTTTTAAAGCCCACAGGACCTGCCCTGCATTCTGGGTCCAAAGCCAAGGCAGGTTCTGGCCCAGGGCTTCTCTCCCCTACCTGGTAGGTGCTGGTAAGGCCCAGGCGGTAGAAGACGGGCAGGAAGAGCACTGCGGTGAGCAGGGTGTTGAACACCTGGCCCAGGCACATCCAGAGGAACTTGAGGCCGTAGCGATAGGCCTCAGCTGGCACGCCCAGCACCTGCACTGCTGACATGAAGCTGGCGGCCAGAGAGAGACCAACGGGCAGGGCTGTCAGGTCCCGGCCCCCTGTGAAGAAGTCGTCGGCGGTGCGCTGCTTGCCCCTTGCCAACCCAACCCACAGCCCGATGCCCGTGGACACCAGCAGCATGAGGGCAAAAACCCCATAGTCCCAAGCTCCGAAAGTGGCCTGTGCCCCTGCCTTGACAACGGCCATGAGGTGCAGGTGCAGGTTCCAGGCGCGTGTGAGGGAAACTGGCAGTGGTCAGGGAGGCAGGGCTGTGGACATGGGAGGATGCTTGGTCTCTCCAGGCAAGGCCACGTCTGGCTCCTCGGTGCCAAACTCAGTGAAAGGGGCCCAGGTGGAAGCCAGAGCTCCAGGGCCAAGGATCTGTGGCTCCTCACTGCGGTAGCCGGCCTCTCTCTAGCCTTCACCGTCTGTGTCTGTCCACTTTGCCTCCCACTCGGTGGGGCTGCACTGAGCAACCACCTGTCCACACTGGCTGTCTGTCCCTCCCTGGCTCACCACTGACAACTGGAGGTCTCTTTGGGACTTAAAGATGCATCTCTCGGTGGCACAGCCGCAGTGGGAGCGGCAGGGGCGGGCTGTGGATTTATTGGGCTCCTCAGTAAGCAAAACTCCTCCCCCAGACCTAGGGGCGGGCAGGACCCGCACCCTTTCCGCCCTGGACTGGATCAGACAGGCCCCAACAGGTCACAATGGGTGGCTGCTGGGGAGGGGATGTGGAGGCTCCCAAATACCTCACTTGTTGAGGGATATTCTGTGTGCTCACCGGCTGTTAATGTCTCCTCTTGGTAAGTGAGGAAACTGAGGCTCAGAGATGGCAAGTTGCTCGTGGGATGCCACACAGTGGGTGGGAGCTGGGGCCTCAGCATACCAATCTCCGCTATACTTTTGTACCTTGCGCTACAGGGAACTCTGGAATGGGTTTTATTTTCAGGATTGAGGAAAATTCCGGTAAGTAAAATTCACTCCACTTAAATGCTGCCACCCACAACAGCACCGGACACACCCCCCTCATCTAGGGCCCGGTGAGGGAATCCCTGAAACCACCATCCTCCTCCTCCCCGCCCTCATGCTGGGTGAGACATTGTGGTTCCAGTCCTCAGTGCACACGTACTCGAGGAAGCCAAGGGATAAAATAGCCGCTGCCTCAGAGAAATAAATTAAATCTGCATATCATAAACCTGGCATGTAAATGCCTTTCATTTGTCCTTCATTCATTCATTGGTTCCTTCATTAAAGAGGCACTGAGTGTCATGAGCCAGGCAGAGGTGTATAATGGAGGTCATTTTGGGGGGGGCGGGTATCATTGGCCATGAATTCCCCAAAAGGGAGACCCTAGGCAGGTAGTATCTGCCAAATCTGTATTGTACAAAGAAAATTGAGGGCCTCCCTGGTGGCACAAGGGGTTAAGATGCAGCCTATGAGGCTGTCCGCAGCCACTGCAGCACGAGTTCCATCCCCGGTCAGGGAGCTGCTCACATGGCGCAACAGACCTCTCCTGTCTTGCCCGCTGCTCCCCTCAGCAGTGTATTTCAGTAGATCTGCCTGTTCTGTTCCCCAGTCTCTGGTGAATCCTCTCATCGCCCCCCAACACCTCTGGCCTGTACCCCAGTGCTTGTATGCATAAATAAATCTTTAAAAAAAAAAAGGGAAGGAAACTGAGTTATGAGATCTGGTTTCACCCAGCCAAAGGTCCAGGAAATGTCATCTTGGGGCCCTTTCTTGGTGGACCACAAAAGATTTTGCTCTCTGGAAGCTCTAAATTCAAGTCTTTGACTTGACCTCCTGCTTGCTGACTGAGGGAGAATCCCTCCTTCATAAGGGGGTGGGATCTAAAAAGTAGCCTGGGGGCCTCCCCTGGTGGCGCAGAAGTTAAGCGCTGGGCTGCCGAGTCTGCAACTCAGCCAGCGAGGGTCCCACAAAAAAAAAAAAAAAAAAAAAGATAAAAAGTAGCCTGGGGGCCTCACTGGTGGTGCAGGGGTTAAAGTTTCAGTGCTATCAAGCTATCCCCAGCCACTGCTGCATGAGTTGTTCGTTCCCTGCCAGGGAACTAAGCCATATGGCACAGCAGACAACTCCTTTCTCACCCTCAGCAGTCTATTTCAGTAGATCCACCTATTCTGTTCCCCACTCTGTCTCTGGTGAACACTCTCAGCCCCCACACCTCTGGCCTACACCCCAATTCTTGTATGCATAAATAAAATAATTTTTTTTTTTAAAAAGCCTGGTGGAGTGCTGGCATCCAGGAGTCCTCCAGGGTCTCTGCCACCCCCTGGTGGCCTTCTCTAGCCTACAGTCGGCACCTCACCAGGGTCCTGAGTTCCTCAGGCCAGGGAAAATCTCTCTGTGCCCCTCCTCATGGTGCGTGACACTGGGTCCTCCCCTACCTTGTGGGGGAGAGGATCCATGCTGCAAACTAAAGGCAGGGCTGAGGCCCATTCTTTGTGTCCCTATCTCCTGGGGGGTGAGCACACTCACCCACTGAGAATTAGCCAAGCTTGCAGGGAGCTGGAAAGGCACTTCAGGCCATGGTAACTTACAATGCTAAGGTCTTGAAGTGGGACGCGCAGTGAGACAAGGCATATGCTGGAATGAGGAGGTTCACATGGGGACCTTGCCAGTGTTAAGGAGGGGTATGGATTTTGTTCTAAGGATGATGGGGAAGCCACTGGGGAACCTGGAGCAAATGAGGACTAAGATTTCTAGATTCTAAAAACTCACCATTGTCTTAGGCTGAGGCTGCCAAGTAAGTGAATGGATTCTGTACAGGTTCTTAAGTTCCAATACAAGGGCATGGCATTGCCCTGCAGGATGGTTATCTTGCACCCAGTGGGGAAGGGAGGTCATGGCACTGGCACAGAGCCTCGCAGGAAGTAGGGTGGGGAGACGGAGGCCCAACCCTCCCAGACTAGGATTCCAATTGTCAATGGGAGGGTGGAAGGCTGGGAGGGGAGGCACCAGGATGAGTAGATTGAGGCCCTACATACTACCCCTCCCCTCCCATAAGTGTATAACTGCATGGTGACTCCCTGCAGCTGCAATCTGAGGGCAGAAATATGGGAATACTGTATGGGTACTGCTGCCCTCAACCTGCAGGTCCCCTGGGTACCAGCAGTGCTCCCAATGCCCACCCTCTGCCCCTATCTTGAATAAATATCACTGTCACTAAACTTCTGCCCTGTATGCCATGAAGCCATTATCAATGGTGCTGCCAGTCTAAATTTCCCTGAGGTCTCAAAGGCCCCAACAGATTGTTTCTCCAGCTCCAGGAACTGGGTCAGGCCTCTCACACCACCCCCTTATCTTGCCTTGGTGCCTGACTCAGGAGGGAGGTGCAGATCTCTCCCCTGGACTCCCAGTCCTGCCCAGGAAGGACCCAAGAGCAGAGGCCTGCCCTCACCCTTGGGCTGGCTGGTGTGCCTGAACAAGAGCTGCCCCTCCCCAGGCCCCAGCTGGCGCAGAGGGGGTAAGCAATCCCTGTGGCCACCTTGCGTGAGTTCCACGCACAGCCATGTGGAAGGACCCTTTGCCTTCTAATTCTTGTTAGCCCCTGCAGCCTGGCAATCCCTTTGGAGAGAACTCAACTCAGTGGGCATCACCCCTAGCCAGCAGCAGCTTGAGGGGAGTTAGGTGGGTGATTAGACAGTAGGGCATCTGTGGGCCAACTTCTGAGTAGTTGGCAGGGAGAGTGAATGCACAAGTACAGGTCAGGAAACTGGGTTCACTCAGCTGTAGTTCAAGGGTCCCCCAGTAAGATCAACTCCACAACTGATAACCTGTGACAGGGATGCTTTGGTGGAGCTGCAAGGTGGCCTCTGTGGAACCCAAGCCTTTCCTGGCAGCGTATTGCCCTGGCCCCTTAATCATGACTAGTCTTCCTACCCCACACTCCCACTTCACACTGAAGAGAGTAGGACTAGTGGGCAGACAACTTGAGGCACAGAGATGAGGGTCAGCTCTAGGCCCTAACAGAGGATAAGTAGGCAGGACAGGTGTTTCCTTCTCCCTTGGTTTTAGAGATGCTACAGGCAGGGGGCTCAGGCCTAAGGGAGTATACTCCCACTTGCTGCTTCATCATGGCTTCCTGAAGGCCAGCCTGGGCTTCAGGAGCATGGGCTGATCTGCCTCAGTTCCAGCCAGAATAGCACTTCCTGAAGACTGCACGTCACTACTGCTCAATCCCTACTGCTCTTTCCATCCCTAACAGAAAGAGAAGACAAGTGACATCTAAACTTGTCTCTAAAGGTCTCTGGACTAACCAGGAGTTCCTGTCAGAAACCCCTGAATATTAACAAAATCAACTAGGTAAAAACTGAGCTGATCCAGTATCCTGGGAAAAAAGCACCTGCAACATATTAAGAACCTTATTCTCCCGAGCTTGTCCTATACGGGTGGTTTTATAAGAGACCACAGTTCATAAGGAAAAGAAATGAAGTTCCTAAGAATGATTTTTAAGTAAAGTGTCTTTCACAGAAAAATGGATTCAAATCCTAAAATGTCTTCAGTTATCAGTCTAACCCAGTGTTGGCAAGGCTGCTGGAAGAATAACTGGCACACAGATAAGGTGGCATTTAAAGCCAAAATCAAGGTTGTCCCACCATCACCAGGTCCAGGAATTTATATCCCAGTTGGGGTGTGTGTGCGTGGGTGGCAGAACACTTAGTAAGTCATGGGAAGTCATGTGGCTTACCACCTTGGAGAGGCCAACCCACCAGTGGCAGCTGTGGTCCCAGCACCTAGCCAGGACCCAGACCATCCCCAGGTGGTCTTATGAATGGCAAGCACAGGTGGGATTTGAAGTGAACTGCTTTTCTAGAAAACAGCTGGGTATACCATTCCTGCGTGACCTTCAAAATCGGGAAAGGAGAGTTGTGCATACCCTCCTCCATCCCCTGCCGTCCTGAATGACTGGTGTCCCCAGCTCCTGCGGTCAATGTGGTTGGTGCTCTGACCTGAAGAGGACACCAAAGCTCAGGGCCGGGGCGGCCCAAGTCATGGAAAAGGTGAGGCTCCAAGGTCTAAGCCCTCCGTGTGCCCTACCTTCCTGAGCCCTGAGGGATCAAGCAGGGCAGTCACTCCCAATGTGGGATTAGCTTCATGCCTGGAATTCCCAGGCCTCAAATGTTTCCTGGAGACAGAAGCCTGCTCAGCAAGACTGACATCTGTGGGCAGGATTAGGGAGTGTGATTCAGGGGCCGCCAGTGGGGGAAGGGGAAACCACCTCAGCAGAGCAGGTTGGTGGCCTCTGAGACACCCTCCTTCTATCTGCTGAGGACAGAGAACCTCTACTAGGCCAGATGGGCAGTCCCAAATGGAATGACCACCCCACCATCCCAATTTCCCCAGGGTCCTGTCTATTACATTTCACCAGCAGCAACAACAGACTTGAATGGCAGTAAAGAAGCTAGGGATGGGCCTTCACCATTCCTGGGGTTCTCCTCCTGGACAACCAGGTGCCTGTGTCCCACTTCAGGAGAAGGGCCCCCCAACCCAAAGCAGAGAACTCACAGCTTGACTACACCCTTTTGAGTTCTGCAGGGTGTGCAAAGAAAACAACTGTGTGTTAGCACCCGGGTTTCCCAGGACTTTATTTGTGCAGAGCCAAGATGGAGAGGGCCTTGCATCTAAAAGAAGGTGTTGGGCCTCTTGGTGGTGAAGCGTGGTTTGTGCTGGCGACGCAGAACCCGGTGGGGCAGTGGGAACTTGATCTTCGAGTCCTGAGATAAGGAGAGGAGGGTTAGAGGTGGAGGTCTTTTAATTTCATCCTCTGGGGTCACTGAGGTGTGGCCAACCCCCACTGGGCTCCTGCGTCAGATCTGGTTTCCCCCGCCCAAGCCCAGCGTGTCCTAGAGCACTCACGTGGAACTGCTTGACTGCTGGCCGGCGGCATTTGCTTGCAGCTATCTCCTCCACCTTCATGATCTGGATGGAGTGGGCCCGGGCACGGTGCCGGGCACCCATATCTCGGTCTACAGAGAGCAGGTGAGTGAGGTCAGGGTTTCTGTGTTTCCCCAACTTCCCACCAAGTGCCCACTGGAGAGGGGGCCCATCTGCAGGATGAGTGGCTGCAGTCCCTGGCACAAACCACCAGGGGTGTAGAACCTCCGAATTCACTTTCAGGGGCACAGACACAGCCCCCCAAAGGCGACAAGATCCGATTGCTGTCAGCACCTCTATTTAAACCACTGCTATGAGAAACGGTGGTTCTTGGGTTTAGGTGCTTGGATTTGGGTTTTGGCAGGAGGCCCACCCAGGGATCAAAGTCTACAAGACAGAGGTGGGGGATGGTACAGTCTAGCTGGGAATGACTTGATATCCCTTCCCACCTTTAAAGCCCTTGCTTTTAGCAATAGGTGGGCTGAGTGCATCCTGCCCAATCCTTCTGCCCAAGCAACTCTCTCCCCTGCACCCCGCATTACCATTACTGGGACAATACCCCTCCCCTCAAGCTCTTGCACTTGTCCTGAGTCCCTGTATGTGAGGTCTGTCTACAGGAGACTCAGCATGGGCCGCACTCACAGCACTGGGTGACCGCACCCGCGGTGGTCAGGTCTCGGTACTCTCGGTACATATTGTGGGTGCCACTGCGGGAGTCATAGCGAAGCCAGATGCCAAAGTTCTTCACTCGCAGAGGGGATTTCTCGAACATCTGCCAAGGAGGGGACTGGCTGAACCAAAGCAGTGAGTACGGACCCCTGCCCAGCTGCCCCCAGGGGATAGGACAATTCCCAGGCCTTTCTTCTGGGTTTCCCAGTCCTGGAAGTATAGCTGGCTGTGGAGGAAGCAGAGCACTTCAGGCCAGGCTGCTTCTTCCAGAGAAGCAAAACAGCAGATGCCTCCCAAATTCAACTCTTTCCAAAACCCATTGGCCTCCCCTGGTGGCGCAGCGGCTAAGCGCTGGGTTGCGAAGCTGCGCGGCAGCCTGTGCAGCACCGGCTTGTTTGATCCCCTGCTGCCGGGTGAGGGTCCCACATGGCGCACAGACCTCTCCTGCCATGCCCGCTGCTCCCCTCAGCAGTATATTTTGTCAGTCTGTTCTGTTCCCCGATCTGGTGAATTCTCTCACCCTCCTGCACTTCTGACTGTACCCAGTGCTTGCATAAATAAATATTTAAAAAAAAAAAAAGAAAAGAAAAAAAAAAACCACAAAACCCACTGCCCAGTAAAGCCTCAAGCTACATGGATCCAAAGACAGTGCCTCTCCCCATTTTACGTGTGACCCAGGAAAGCGATAGCCTCCACTAAGGGTGTCCAGCACACCCCCTGCCCCAGCTCTCCCCAGGCCTCATGCTGTCTTATAGGAAAAAGTCACTGAGACAACCATCCCATCCCAACTTGGGGCCCCAACAGCCCTAGGGACTGTATGAACAAGACCAGTGCTCCTGAAATGTAGTGACTACAGGAATGAGGAGTGCCTCACTGCAGGATGTGAATCCACTCCAGACCCCATCCTGTCTCATACATGCCATACCTGCCCACAGTAGACAATTTCTCCTGAAGACTTCTTCATCTTCTTCAACTGAGACACGAAGTACCAAAAGCGCGACTTAGCGACAACGTGATTAGGTGCAAAGATCCGCATTCGGTAGAGGGGTGGTGTGTGGCATTTGGGGGTGGGCAGGCAGCGCCCCACCACCTTGTACTCTCGCAGCTGAAATGGAAAGAGGGGTGAGGTGGGGCCAGCACATAGAGCCTGAGGAAAACAGTGGACTCATGCCACACCCTTTTCTAAGCCTGGTTATGAGAATGAGGAGACAGAGCAGAGTCCTACCCCAGGACCTGCTTGGGGAGTCAAGAGTGACCATGGGTCACAACACTGCAAGAGCCTTTCCCACAAAATGGAGGGTGAGCAGGTAAGATTAACTGAGATGCCTCTGTGCCCTTTCCTGGCTCAGGAAAGCTGGGGGTGGGAGGCCTGCTAACTTTGCTGTTGCTCCCATTCCCTTCTATTTGTGGGCAAAGCCAAGGTCTAGACCTGTGGCATTTGACAAAGTACAGTCAGGCAGACTCTGCAGCTCTAGACAACCTAGCCACCACCCTCTTTCACTCTGGAACCAATTAACAGTGATCAGCTTGGGATCTCCCAGCCCACTCCAGTCAGAACGCGGACTGTAATCCACAGTTGTTCCCAGGTCTTGTGTCTCTCTGCACTGCTGCCCTGCGACTTCGAGCTGCCTCAGTTTCCCCAACTGCAGTCCAAGGGGTGTGGATCCTCAAGTGAAAGCTTCCTGCTGTAGCAGATGCAAAGGTGAGGTCATCTGCCAGCTACAATTCTTGTCACCTACACCGTCAGCCCCGCGGACAACCCATTCAGTAAGGGGCCAATGCAGGCCGCCTCTTCGCCAACGTGGAAACTGAGGCTGGAGCAACACATGACTCGCACTGTTTCTCCCCAGGGCCTGTTCTTCCATCTCTAAGCCACTGCGCCCTCTGACTTTGCCCAGCACTGGCGACAGAGTTATGGGTCGCACCCCATTGTCATTCGGGCTTAGGCTATTCTACTTCTCAAAGCTGCGTCAGAGAAGAACGAATACCACTACTCCACCTCACGCCAACTTTGCAAGTGAGGAAACAAGCTTGGCGGCCCGTGAAGTGTGCCTCCACGCCCCGCATCTTGTCCCATTTCCCGGGGCCCCTTGATCTGGAGCCGTCCCGGCCACGCGCCGGCTTCCCCACGCGGCGCCGG
The DNA here is from genome assembly GCF_964194135.1 of Talpa europaea. NCBI lineage: Eukaryota > Metazoa > Chordata > Mammalia > Eulipotyphla > Talpidae > Talpa > Talpa europaea. Next base: position 47,433,114 of record NC_140079.1, on the reverse strand, counting down.
CCATGTTGGTTGCACCCGGGTCGGCGCCGGGTAACCGCGCGGGACACAGCCAGGACCCCTCACCCTCTCTGCGGCCCAGGCCACCCCCCGGGGCCCTCGCGTCGGTCCGCGCCGCGCCCCGCCAGACCCCCGCCCAGTCGCGCTCGCCTTACTGTTCCCGAGGCCTTCATGGCGTCCTCGCCACGCTCGCCGCCACACACAAAAGGAAGTGGCCGCCCTCGCGCAGCCGCTCACCAGGACTTGGCCGCAGGAAATCCCGCCTTCTCCAAGCCGCGCGCCCATTGGTTCCTTTGATCCGCGCTCAACAAGCTCGGTTTCCTTTCTCAGCCAGACCACAACTCCCAAGAGGCAACGCGGCCAGAACCTTCCGTTCCACTGCGGTAGTAAGAGCCGTCGGCGCGCAGGGCACGCCGGGAATTGTAGGCACTCCCGGGGGCCTCAGTGGCCTGCGGAGCGTCACTCCGGAATGCATTTGCACAGAACTGTACCTGGAGTACCCGGTATGTTTTGTGATGGGTTCTCTCCACTCCAGGATCTTTCTGCCGGCAGATGTGTTACACAGTGGTCTCGAACCACAGACCTGAGACTTCTCATCTGTAGAATGGGACTAAGAGAATCCCCCCATTTCAGTAACCCATGTAAAACATGATACACAGAGCAATCAACAATTAACAATCGCTAACGTTGACAAAGCGCTGGAATGCTAGTTATTATCCTTATTCGGTTCTGATTTGTGTTTCGTGGTTACAGATTTTCAATCCCCTCCACCTGCCTACCTTAAAGGCCCTAGGGGAGCTAGAATTGATCAGGTTGCAGCCCCCACCTTTGAGGGACTATGGGCTTAGCAAGTTTTTCCAGGCAAAAAGAAGCTCTTCTGGAGGGGAGACTGAAGGTGGAAAGGGAAAGAACCATAAATAAGTTACGATGTCAGACTGGAAGAAAACAAATATGAAAAGAGAATATATTGGAGGGGTTATTTACACGGGGTGGGGGAGCTCTGAATTCTACTGGCATTTTACTTTTTTATATTAACAGGTAAGTAACAACTTCACTAAGCTGTAATTCACAACCATACAATTCACCCATTTAAATTGTACAAGTCAATGCAACTCACAAGCACACATTCGTGTACATCTAGTGTAAACACAACTGTGCAACCATCATCATAAATTTTTGGTGCTGGGCCTCCCTGGTGGCGTAAGGGGTTAAGACGCATCCTATGATGCTATCTGCAGCCACTGCAGCAGTTTGATCCCTGGCGGCCAGGGAGCTGCCCACATGGTGCAGCAGACCTCTCCTGTCTCACCCGCTGCTCCCCTCAGCGGTGTATTTCAGTCAGTCTGCCTGTTCTGTTCCCCACTCTGTCGCTGGTGAATCCTCTCCCCACCACCACCACCTCTGGCCTGTACCCCAGTTATTGTATGCATAAATAAATAAATCTTTAAAAATAAATAAATAAATAACTTTTGGTGCTAATTTTAGTTCCATCATCCCCAACAGAAGTCCCTTACCATTAACAGTCACTTCCCACTCACTCCCCGTCCCCCAGCCCTAGTCAACGAAGAAATATACTTTCTGCTTCTATGGAGTTGCCTCTTCAAGACAAAATTCTCAAAAATGGAATCATACAAGGGCTTCCCCGGTGGCGCAGCGGTTGAGCGCTAGGTTGCGAAGCTGCCCGCAGCCTCTGCAGTGCCAGTTCCATCCCCGGCTGCTCCCCCACAACTGGAGGAGGGTCCCACATGGCTCGTAGACCTCTCCTGCTGCCTGCTGCTCCCCTCAGCAGTGTACTTCGGTCCTTCTGCCTGCTCTGCTCCCTGCTCTGGCTCTGGTGAGTTCTTTCACCCTCCTGCACTTCTGACTGTACCCAGTGCTTGTGTAAATAAATAAAAATAAATCTTAAAAAAAAAATTTGAATCATACAAAATGAGATCTTCAGTGATCAACTTCTTTCACAGCATGTGATATATCCTGGACAACTACTTCATTTGTTTTTTACTACTAAACAACATTTTACTCTAAGGATATGTTTTGTTTATTCATTTGTTTATGGACGTTTCCTTTGTTTCCACTTCTTGGCTATAGTGAATAATGATGTAAACAATATTTGCATACAAATCTGCTAGCATATCCCTACATTTCTCTTGGGTATGAGACTAGGAGTAGAATTGTTGGGTCACATGGTAATTCTTCGTTTAACTTTTTTTTTCTTCCAAAGATTGATTAATTTATGCATACAAGAACTGGGATACAGGCCAGAGGTGCGGTGGTTAGGGGGTGAGAAGATTCACCAGAAACAGAGTGGGGAACAGAACAGGCAGATCTACTGAAATACACTGCTGAGGGAAGCAGCAGGGGAGACAGGAGCTGTCTGCTGCGCCTTGTGGGCTGCTTCCTGGGGGCCAGGGAATCAGAAATCAAACTCTTGCTGCAGTGGACTCTTGCTGTAGCGGCTGGCTATAGCTTGATAGCGTTGTCTTTAACCCTTTGCGCCACCAAGAGACCCTGTTACAATTATTATTCCATTCAGTTGTGTGTCAACGAATCTGAGAAAATACATGAGAGGAAAAATGTATTTTATAGAGCTTGTTACATTAATTTCTCCTTTTGTCTTTCTGGTTTTGTTACTTGTTTTTGTGGATTAGAGAGAGTTACCACCTGGAACCATTTCTTTACTCCAATATAGCTCTGCTCCCTCCCCTGCCCTTTGTGCTGTTATATTCAAATATATTGTATTTCCATGTTTTACAGACTCAAGAGTACAACTGATATATATTTTTACACAACTGCTTTCCAAATCAGTTGAGACGAAGGAAGGAGAAATATAGTATGCCTTTATGCTGTCTTTTATAATCACAGGTTGACCCTTGAATAATACAGGGACTAGAGGCAACAAACCCTGCACAATCAAAAACCTGAGTATGACTTTTGACTTCCAGAAAACTTCACTACTAATAGCCTGCTAGTCAGTGAAAGTTTTACAAATAACATAATCAGTTGATGAATATTCTGTGTTATATGTATTGTATATTATATTCTTACAGTAAAGCAATCTAAAGAATGTTATTAAGAAAATTACAATGGGGCCTCCTGGTGGCGCAGCAGGTTGAGTGCAGCGCTGTGAAGCTGTCCACAGCCTCCGAAGCGCCGGTTCCATTCCAGAAAGGCCAGGGAGGCTCCCACATGGCAAGGTAGACCTCTCCTGTCTCGCTTGCTGCTCCCCTCAGTAGGGCTTTCAGTCCGTCTGCCTGTTCTGCTGCCCGCTCTGTCTGTGGTGAATCCTCTCATCCTCCAACGACTCTGGCCTATACCCCAGCTCTTGTATAAATAATAAATAAATAAATAAATAAATAAATAAATAAATAAATAAATAAATCTTAAAAAAAAGAAAAGAAAGCTACAACGAGGGCCTCCCAGGTGGTGCAATGGGGTAAGTCTCAGCAATATCAAGCTATCTCCAGCCACTGCAGCACGAGTTCCATCCCTGGCCGGCCAGGGAGCTGACCCACATGACGCAGCAGACATCTGCTCTCTCTCCTGCTGCTCCCCTTGTTATAGGACAGGGAGAGGGGCAGCCCAAAACCCCGCAACCCTACCTATTCTAAATGGGTTCTGCCATCCGCCGCATCAACACAAAACATATGAGACTTTAATGGGAAGGAACTTTAATAAAACTAGGAAACAATAAAGGTAAGGCAAAGAGTCTAGTTTCTAAATGAAGCACCCAAAGTTACCCGTCCCCTCGTGGGTAATAGTCCATCCAAATGGGATTGGCCCAGAGCAAGGCCCCAAGGCCTGCCACAAGTCTAAAGCATCTTCCAGTGGGGACCCACAGAAAAGGGTCACAAACAACCAGACAAGCCCGGAAGGAAAAGAGCAAAATCAACATCAAGATAAAAGCTGCCATTGTCACCTCCCCATGGGTCTCACCCACATCTGTGTCACCCAGTCCACGACCAAAAGACAAGCGCAGTTTCTTCACGTGTCTCTAGGCTCCATGCGCCTCCTCCAGGTCTCCTGGCTCCATCCTGCTCCTTCCTCAGTCTCTTCTGCTGCTTCTCCTCTTCCTGCTCAGCTCCACCCTCCCTTGGGTGGGGCAGGGAACCTCCCCCTTTCCTGGGGACCACCCTGTTACAGGCTGAGAAAAGGAAGAGGGGGGCCTGTCCCCTGGCTGGAATGGGGGAGAGAGCTTCATGGGACCCTTAGAGACGCCACCCTTATTTTCTTTTTACTCTAAGTACATAGCACACTGCCATGGTGCCTATTTCTCTTACTTATCTTTTTCAGTCTATTTTTGTCTATTTCTCCCAGTAGAATGTCAACGCCTCCCGACCACGGTATTTCTTTGTCCTGGACACACAGTAGGTACTCAATGAAAGAAGGGATGGATGGATGTGATGTGGTTTTTGGAGTTGTTGGGTTCAGAGAGTGCGGTCCTTGGGTTCACTCTGGGAAAGGTTTCACCAGAGTTCCCCTTTCACCAACACCTGTGAGTTCCCAGGCGATTTTCTCCAGCACATAGAGATGCTAGTTATATCCAAAAGGGCAGTGAAAGGTTCGGCGCGGTAAAGAAAAGGAGAGCCAGGCTAAATTTCTCAAGGAAGGGAAAATTTATTGTGCCCCAGGCGGACCTCACGGACCCAAGGTGGGGGTCCGTGAAGCCGCGCATGTTGTCAGGGGGATGCGGGCTTTTATAAGGTGAGGAGAGGTCAGGTGGGAGATTGGGTTCGTAAGGCGGGAAAAGGTTTGTAGGGCAGGGGGAGTTTCTTTGTCTGGGAAAAGATTTGTAGGGCGAGGGAGGTTCATTGTCTGAATCCTCTAGGCAGGCTTCAGCATTCCTGTTCCCAGGTGGGCTGCCTGGTGGGTTTTTGCATTCCGGCCTCCTGCATGGACCTTTCAGGCAGGTTTATTATAAAAGGGGGAGAAAAATAAAGGACACTTGCATGGACACAAATGGACAGAAAGGACTGCCCCAAAAGGGACAGTTTCTTTTTTTTTTTTTTTAGATTTATTTATTTGTGCATACAAGAACTGGGGTACAGGCTAGAGGTGCGGGGCAGGGGTAGTGAGAGGATTCACCAGAGACAGAGCGGGGAGCAGAACAGGCAGACTGACTGAAATACACTGCTGAGGGGAGCAGCGGGCGAGACAGGAGAGGTCTGCTGTGCCTTGGGGGTTGCTCCCTGGCCTGCCTAGGCTCAAACTCATGCTGCAGAGAGTGCTTATAGTTTCACAGTGCTGTGCTTAACTACTTGCATGGCACCAGTTTGATCCCAGGCCAGGGAGATACCCACATCGTGCAGCAAACCTCTCCTGTCTCACCTGCTGCTCCCCTCAGCAGGGTATTTCAGTAGATCTGCCTGTTCTGCTCCCCAATCTGCCTCTGGTGAATTCTCTCACCCCATCCCACCCCACCCCCACACCTCTGACCTACACCCCATTTCTTGTATATATAAATAAACAAGATAAATCTTTAAATAAATAAATCTCCCAACAATCAACTTTTTTAAAAAGATTTACTGATTTATGCATACAAGAGCTGGAATGCAGGCCAGAGATGCAAGGAGTGAGAGGATTCACCAGAGACAGTGTGGGGAACAGAACAGGCAGATCTACTGAAATACACTGCTGAGGGAAGTAGCACGAGTCAGGAGAAGTCTGTCAGGAGAGGTCTGCTGTGCCAGGTGGGTAGCTCCCTGGCCGGGGGTTGAACTCGTGCTGCAGTGGTTGCAGATAGCTTCATAGTACTGTGCTTTAACCCCTTGCACCACCAGGGAGGCCCCCTCCCAACAGTCAACTTCATCTTACCCACAGGGGAACTGTAGCCCTGAGCTGCGATGCACCAGGGCAGTATGAGGGTGTCTGTCCCTTATAAGCAACCGCGTTCTTGGCTTTGGCTCTGCTGCCACCTGGTGGACTCTCTCTGCAACGCCAATTAGAGGGTGGTGCCTTTCTTGGCTTCCCGCCAAGGCTGGGGGCCACTGGGTCCCCAGAGCACCCTCACTCCATCTTGCTCCTGGCAATATCCTGAAATTTTACAGCCTAATTGTCCACAGAAAGGCATTGACTACTAATCTCCTGCTATGCTGGGCTTACCAACTCTTTTTTTTTTTAAGATTTATTTATTTATGCATACAAGAACTGGGGTACAGGCCAGAGGTGTGGGGGTGGTGGTGAGAGGATTCACCAGAGACAGAGCGGGCAGCAGAACAGGCAGCCGGACTGAAAGCACTGCTGAGGGGAGCAGCGGGCGGCGAGACAGGAGAGGTCTGCTGGGCCACGTGGGTTTCTCCCTGGCTGGACGGGGATCAAACTCATGCTGCAGAGGTTACTGATAGCTTCATTGTGCTGTGCTTAACCCCTTGCGCCACCACCGACTTTTTTTAAAAAAAGATTTATTTATACATGCATACAACACCTGGGATATAGGCCAAAGGTGAATGAGGGCAGAGTGAGAAGATTCACCAGAGACAGGATAGGGAGCAGAACAGGCAGATCTACTGAAATACACTGCTGAGGGTGTAACAGGGTGGTCCCCAGGAAAGGGGGAGGTTCCCTGCCCCACCCAAGGGAGGGTGGAGCTGAGCAGGAAGAGGAGAAGCAGCAGAAGAGACTGAGGAAGGAGCAGGATGGAGCCAGGAGACCTGGAGGAGGCGCATGGAGCCTAGAGACACGTGAAGAAACTGCGCTTGTCTTTTGGTCGTGGACTGGGTGACACAGATGTGGGTGAGACCCATGGGGAGGTGACAATGGCAGCTTTTATCTTGATGTTGATTTTGCTCTTTTCCTTCCGGGCTTGTCTGGTTGTTTGTGACCCTTTTCTGTGGGTCCCCACTGGAAGATGCTTTAGACTTGTGGCAGGCCTTGGGGCCTTGCTCTGGGCCAATCCCATTTGGATGGACTATTACCCACGAGGGGACGGGTAACTTTGGGTGCTTCATTTAGAAACTAAACTCTTTGCCTTACCTTTATTGTTTCCTAGTTTTATTAAAGTTCCTTCCCATTAAAGTCTCATACGTTTTGTGTTGATGCGGCGGATGGCAGAACCCATTTAGAACAGGCAGGTTTGCAGGGTTTGGGCTGCCCCTCTCCCTGTCCTATAACAGTAGCGCCCACCCTATGTGGTTAAATATATTTCTTTTTGAGACACAGGGCAAGGTAGGAATTAGGCAGTTTTAGGGACAGTGCAGGAGGAGACCTCGGAGAATTGAGAAAGGCTTCAGAGATAGGGGCAGCAAGAGGAGTGTAACTAATTCCACCTGGAAATACAAACATCCCAGGACCAAGGACAACATTGTTAACGCTGGTCCTGGTTTCCTTCAAGTGATAAAGGGAGGTAGAGATTGGAGAAATGGAGTGTGGTTTAATTTATGGACAACTTAGAAGGGCAGCTGTTTAACTTCAATGCAGGGATGCTCATCCAGAGGACTGGGCCATAAAGATAAAAGATGCAACAAATGGGGAAAGAGAAAGCTGTTAGATAAGGAATGTGAAGACTACCCCCTCCACCCCCAGTAGCAGATGAAGTGAGACAGCCGAGAACTGACCAATCACAGAGAGACTGGTGGAGCTTTAGAATAATGAGGGAAAGAAGGTGTATATTCCCTGAGACACGACTCCACTTTGGCTTCCTTGAGCCTCCCAGGCCTGGTTTCCTGGCCTGGGAGTCCCACTTTATTTCTGTTCTTTTTCTCCTCAATAAACTTTTTCTTTCTCTAAACAAACCTGCCTCTTCTCGCTTGCTTGCCTTGAGAGTCTGCGAAGTTCCTGCTGCGGCTTCGTGAGACACCAACCCGTGGGGGTCTAGTGGCTGGGGCTCAGCACTGCCCCTGCAGCCCGGGATCTGTTCCTGGCTGGGAGACTAGGCCTGACAATTCTGGTATCACTTTTTTGATGAAACACTTGCCTTTCAAACACTTAACAAATACAAAATTCAACAGGCACAAGAAGATAAACAGCATAACTCTCTTTCCCCAGGTCACCTCCCCAGTGACCGTCTTTTTTCTTTTTAAAGTTATTTATTTATGCATACAAGAGCTGGGGTACAGGCCAGAGGTGTGGGGGGTGAGAGGATTCACCAGAGACAGAGTAGGGAACAGAACAGGCAGACTGACTGAAATACACTGCTGAGGGGTGCAGCGGGCAAGACAGGAGAGATCTGCTGCGCCATGTGGTTTCTCCCTGGCTGGCTAGGGATTGAACTTGTCCTGCAGAGGCTGCAGATTGCTTCATAGTGCGGTGCTTAACCCCTTGCACCTCCAGGGAGGCCTTTTTTTTTTTTTTAAGTTTATTTATTTATGCATACAAGAGCTGGGGTACAGGCCAGAGGTGTGGGGGGTGAGAGGATTCACCAGAGACAGAGTGGGGAGCAGAACAGGCAGACTGAGTGAAATACACTGCTGAGGGGAGCAGCAGGAGAGACAGGAGAAGTCTGCTGCACCATGTGGGTAGCTCCCTGGCCGGGGATTGAACTCATGCTGCAGTGGCTGCGGATAGCTTCAAAGGTTGCATCTTAACCCCTTGCGCCACCAGGGAGCCCTCTATCTTTAAATTCATTCCAAGACCTTCAAAATATCCATTCCAAATACATTTTTCTTATTAAATACACACCGTACTTTACTTGCATTCAGAGTTATTACATTCTAGTTTTTAATTTTTAGATTGTAGACTCTTAATGGCAGAGTTCTATTGGGGAACCACACAGCTCACAGAGAGGAGGGAAGATCTTTAAGCCGTCAGGCCCAGCATAGATCTTTCTCCAGAGCCTGAGCAATTAGATACTCATTGCCTCCTCAGGGTACATTTGCATTTTAAAGCAAGCAGGAAGTACAGAAGCTGGAGACTCTTAGGCTGTTATTTGGGGTGCGAGAGAGTGTGAGGATAGGACCTGAAGGGATTGGTGACAGGGTCCGACCGTTTTGATAAATAGGCCCCTGGAAGGTATGTGTCACCTTCCTTTTGACAAAGGAGGCCGAGGGCCTGGGCTGAGTGGATAAAAGGGTAGAAGGCTTGGTGGGGGTTGGGAAGGGACAGAAATGAGAGCCTTTTTGAGCAGGTGAGTGGGTGGATGAGGGCCTTCAGGGGGCCAGGGGTTTGTGAATTCACCTGGGGGTAGCCTCGTAGAGAGGTTTAGCTATGAGAGAAGTTAGGGATCCAGATGCGAAAAGAATTGAAGAGGCCAAGAATCGACAGGAGGTTTCTTTTTGTGGTTGGTGGGAGGAATGCATCGAACAAGGAGGTGTGTCTTGCGAAGGCAGAGGAGTAAGAGTGTTAAGTCCAGGGGCCTCCCTGGTGGCGCAGGCGGTTGAGCACAGCACTGCGAAGCTGTCCGCAGCCTCTGCATGTGCCGGTTCGATCCCCGCCGGCTTGGGAGCAACCCACATGGCGAGCAGACCTCTCCTGTCTCGCCCGCTGCTCCCGTCAGCAGTGTGTTTCGTCAGCAGTGTGTTTCGTCAGTCTGCCTGTTCTGTTCCCCGCTCTGTCTCTGGTGAGTTCTCTCACCCGCGCATCTGACCTGTACCCTGGTTCTTGTATAAATAAAATACATCTTAAAAAAAAAAAAAGGGGGTGTAAATCCCCTGAGTGTTTGAGAGGGTATTGTTGAACTATAACCAGGGTGGAGGAGTTTTGAAGTGTGACTTTGACATATGGGAGTGGTGGGTGGCTACCCGGAGGTGTCTGCAGGAAGGATCTGATGAAGTGAGCAGGTCTTTGTGGAGAGAAGGGAGAGAGAGAGAGAAAAGAACAAAGAAAACTTGCTCATGGGGAACCTCAGACCATTTGCTATTTCGATGGAGGAAGTTATCGAAATCTTTTAAAATGCCAGGGTCAAAAGTACTGAATTGGTTGTTGTCAAGTTTGTAAATGGGCCAGATTTGGGTGGAGAGATGAATAAGCCATTTGGACTTTAAAACTGGCTTTAATCCCATTTTAGAGGTAGAGGAGGCATGGTGGGGAGGTGGATGTGGTGGTGGATGGGGTGTTGCCCATATGGGGAGTGGAAGCAGGTAGAGCTACCTAAAAGGAGACCGAAGGGAGTCTTAGAGACTGAGGGGGAGCCTGAAGGGGACCTTAACTAAGGAGGTCTTTGTGGCCAGAAGGGAGAAGGGGGCCTTAGTGGCTGGAGGGGAGAGCAGAATCCAACAGGTGTCCCTGCAATTCTGGTTACGGAAGGAAATCCTCCCAAGTGAAGTGGACGTCACTACAGGAGGGGGTCACTGTGACCTGAAACCAAGTCCCTTGAGTGCCTTCATGGGAGGTGAAGCCAAAAGGTGGGGGAGAAGGGAGAAAGGACTGGAAGGGACTAAGAGAGAAGAGGGGGGGGAGGGGATTTTACTTTAATTGCTGGCCTGTGGTGGATGTGGTCAGCCAGGTGAGATGGCAGAATGGTCCTTTGTCTGATGGCTGGAAAAGGCAGATCTAGAAAGGCAGAGTAAGGAGTAGTAGATTTGAGGTTTGCCAGGAGGTCCATTGTAGGACTAGGACAAGTCCTTTTGTTAGGGGGAAAAGGATGTCCCAAAGCAAATTCCATGTAGGCTTTGTGGACTCCACCCCCACCCCAGGTCAAAGCCAAAGACACTGGGAACTCCAAATCCCATCACCACCAAAGGGAAGGTGGCTGGGACCTGAGGGTGGGGTTAAGCAGCCAGGTGGATACAAAAGGCAGACACGTGGGCTTTGGGGGGCTCTCTCTCGCTCTCCATTTTGGGCTCTCCATTTTGGGCTCTCGGCCAGCTTGCAGCGTCCGGTCAGCCCTGAGAGTGACTTTGGGTTTCCAGGTCGTCGGATCGGGTAGGACGCATTAAAGACTTTATTTCCCTATTTTCTCCCTGAGTTGTACCTTTTCCTTATTTTCTTTTTCTCTTGTAAATAAACCTTTTATTAACCCTTTTGTGTGTGTCTGTAGTAGGGTATTCATAAGTCTCTTTAAAGCGCGCGGGTGAGGACCCACAGCCAGGAACCCGTTTAATATCGGGGCTGCTCTATAACACTTTCTCCGCTCCTGTGGCATTGATTCTGCTGGTCCTTACTCCCTCTTGGGAGGAGGTCCCCCTGTTGCTTACCAGCTGCTGTCAGGCCTTAGTATGCTTGGAGGGTTCCTTGGTCCTCATAAGTGAAAAGAGGGAAGCGGAGTAGGGGAAAAGGGAGAAAGGAAAGAATAGAGGCCTGTGATATCAGTTTTTTTGTTTTGTTTTGTTTTTTTTGAGTTTGGAGTGCAGGGTCCTTGGGTTCATTCTGGGAAAGCTTTCACCAGAGCTCCCCTTTCAGCAGCTTGTGGTGAGTTTCCCAGACAAGTTTCTCCATGAAACAGAGACGTTAGTTATATTTAAAGAGCAGGTTTAGGACCTCCCTGGTGGTGCAAGGGGTTAAGCACAGCATTATGAAGCTGTGGCAGCCTCTGCAGCACGAGTTTGATCCCTGGCCAGGGAGCTACCTGTCCTGACCCGCGGGGTTCAGAGGCACGGGAAGAGAAGGGCTGAGGATTGAAATGAGGGGCTTGACGACTTGACGCTAGCGTTTGCTTCTTTATTTTTCCTTTATCCTTTTACTATATTTACATGTCTTTCCTTTATCCTGACTTTCTTACTTCCCTGGCCTTCTCTCTGCTCCTCTCGCAGTAACCCTTGCCATATCTCCTTACAGTTTCCTCGCAGTCCTCCCTTTCTCTCTCGCGGTTCCCTTCTTATACCCTGGTCGCTCCTCCCATTGTGCCTCTCAGTCTCGCGTGATTTACAGGAGAACGCAGGGGTTTCTCTGAAGGCGAAACAGTAAATCGAAACCTAATTCATCGAGCACATGTGCAACATGGCGCATGCTCCAGGCGGCTCCGGACAGCTACCCACATGGCGCATGCAGACCTCTCCTGACTCTGCTGCTGCTCCCCTCAGCAGTGTTTTTGTTAGGGGGAAAGTATGTTCTGAGCTAATCCCATACAGGCTTTGTGGACCCCACCCCCACTCCAGACCAAAGCCATCAGGACATTGGGAAAGACAAATCCAGTCACCACCAAAGGGAAGGCGGCTGGGACCTGAGGGTGGAGTTAAGCAGCCAGGTTGGGTATAAAAGCCAAACTCGTGGGCCTTGGGGGCTCTTGCTCAGTCGCTCCACTCCTGGCTTTATGGCTCCTGGCTCGTGGCCAGCTCTCAGAGTGCCATTTGGGATTCCTGATTGGGCAGATAGGGTAGGACACATTTAAAGCATTGTCTCCCACTTTTCTCCCTGAGTTGTACGTTTCCTCATTTGCCCTTCCCTTGTAAATAAACCTTTTATTAACCTTTTGCGTGTGCCTGCAGTAGAGTATTTTTTATTATTATTATTATTTTTTTTAAATAGAGGCATGTTTTATTTATTTGCTTGTTTTGTTTTATACATGCACTAGGTACGGTCAGAAGCGCGGGAGGGTGAGAGAATTCACCAGAGCCAGAGCGGGGAGCAGAACAGGCAGAAGGACCGAAGTACACTGCTGAGGGGAGCAGCGGGCTGCAGGAGAGGTCTGCGCGCCATGTGGGACCCTCCTCCGGTGGCCGGGGAGCAGCCGGGGATCGAACCGGCGCCCCAGAGGCCCTGGGCAGCTTTGCAACCCAGCGCTCAACCGCTGCGCCACTGAGGAGGCCCTGCAGTAGAGTATTGATAAGTCCTTTTAAGCGCACGGGTGAGGACCCACAGTCAGGCACCCCGTTTTGTATCGGGGCTGCCCTATAACATTTTCAGTCAATCTGCCTGTTCTGCTCCCCGCTCTGTCTCTGGTGAATGCTCTCACCCTCCATACCTCCTCTGGCCTGTACCCCAGTTCTTGCATGCATAAATAAATAAATCTTAAAAAAATAAGCAGGTTTATTAGAAAAAGGATAGGACAGGGCCTCCCCGGTGGCGCAGCGGTTGAGCGCTGGGTTGCAAAGCTGCCCGCGGCCTCTGCGGTGCCGGTTCGATCCCCGGCTGCTCCCCGGCCACCGGAGGAGGGTCCCACATGGCGCGCAGACCTCTCCTGCCGCCCGCTGTAACTTAGGTTCTTCTGCCTGCTCTGCTCCCCGCTCTGGCTCTGGTGAATTCTCTCACCCTCCCGTGCTTCTGACTGTACCCAGTGCATGTATAAACAAAAACAAACAAACAAATAAATGAATAAATAAATAAATAACATGCCTCTATAAAAAAAAAAAGGAAAAGGATAGGACAGTAAAAGACACTTGCATAGCCACAAGTGCGTAGGAAGAGCTGCCCCAAAAAGGACAGGTTTGCTGAGAGAGGGCTGCATGGTCGCAGGCAGGCAGCCTTGAGGTAAGTTGCCTCCACTGAAGGAGGTCAGTGAGAAGTCCCAGCACGGCACAGATCACGGGCAGGCAGGAAGGCTGCTGCCCTGCACAGGGAGAGAATTGGTTACAATGCCCCGTGCCATTGCAGAGACTGCATTGATAGTCTTCTTATCTTTGGGAGAGGCTCATTCCTTTTAGAGTGGCCTGTTTGCTGCTGATTTTGGATAACTATGCAGAATCCAAAAGGAATCAGGGATTCCACAATGGCCCAATCTCCATATCTTTGCCCTCAGGTTTGTGCTTCACACACTCCCTACTTGGGCCTTATGCCTTGTGATAAGGAACTGGGGCCTACAGATCTTGATTTCTATAGCTGGGTTAATGGTCATGTTATTTCCCTCTATCCCCATCTCCTTATATGAGTCAGGTTCTGGTCCTGTGATGCCTTTTGTTTTTCTATTCTTTCCTCCATCAACCTGGAGGGCGAGGCCTAACTCGGTGGCTAAAGAGTGAAAATCATGACTTAAAATGGGGAGAGCTGGTCAGGCTACTGATGGAATTTTTTGGCAGGTGAGGGTGGCGTGGTATCATCTGGGGTTGGGGGGCAATGAGTTGGGATTTACTGTAAGGGGCAGGGTTGTCTCCTGCTGGGAGGGTCTGCTGGAGTTATTTAATAAATAGGAACTTTCTCAAACTGACAAGGAACATTTATTAACTTAAAATTCTAAAGGGTCTCCCTCATGGCGCAAGGGGTTAAGACAAGCACTATGAAGCTATCCGCAACCAGGGAGGTGACCTCTCCTGTCACACCCGCTGCTCCCCTCAGCAGTACATATATACATACATACATACATGCATGCATGCATGAATCTTTAAAAAATCACTTTGGTTTCCCTAAGTTCTTTGAAACTATGAATTTTTTGAAAGCTTTCTTTATTTTAAAGATTTACTTATGTATATAAGAGCTGGGGTGCAGCCAGAGATGTGAGGTGTGTGTGTGTGTGAGAGAGAGAAAGAGGTTTCACCAGAGACAGAGTGGGGAGCAGAATAGGCAGATCTGCTGAAATACACTGCTGAGGGAAGCAGCGGGTGTAACAGGAGAGGTCACCTCCCTGGCCAGGGATGGAACTCTTGTTGCAGTTGTTGTAGAGCAACCCCAATACAAAACGGGGTGCCTGACTTGAGATTATCTCAGGACATCCTTTCCCCCTAACACAGTGGTTGCGGATAGCTTCATAGTGCTTGTCTTTTTTTTTTTTTTTTTTTTTTAAGATTTATTTATACAAGCACTGGGTACAGTCAGAAGCGCGGGAGGGTGAGAGAATTCACCAGAGTCAGAGCAGGGAGCAGAGCAGGCAGAAGGACCGAAGTACACTGCTGAGGGGAGCAGCGGGCGGCAGGAGAGGTCTGTGCACCATGTGGGACCCTCCTCCGGTGGCCAGGGAGTGGCTGGGGAGCAGCCGGGGATCGAACCGGCGCTGCAGAGGCCGCGGGCAGCTTCGCAACCCAGCGCTCAACTGCTGCGCCACCCGGGAGGCCCATAGTGCTTGTCTTAACCCCTTGTGCCATGAGGGAGACCCTTTAGAATTTTAAGTTAATAAATGTTCTTTGTCAGTTTGAGGAAGTTCCTATTTATATCTAGTTTGCTGAGAATTTTTAATTAAGTGGGTATTGATTTTTGTCAACTATTTCCTGCATCTACTGAAATCATATGGGCTCATTGTAATTTAACTACATATTTCTTCTATCATGAATGAGACTGAGCATCTTTTTCTGAGTTTAAGGCCCATTTGGACCTTTTGTGACTTCTGGATCCATATCCTGCAAAGTTATGACCATTTCCTTATTGTTTTCTTTTTTCTTTTCTTAGGCTCGGGAGGGTGAGAGGATTCACCAGAGACAGAGCGGGGAGCAGAACAGGCAGACGAACTGAAATACATGGCTGAGGAGAGCAGCAGGCGAGACAGGAGAGGTCTGCCACGCCATGTGGGTATCTTCCTCACCAGCCAGGAATCGAACCCTTGCTGCAGAGGCTGCGGACAGTTTCACAGTGCTGTGCTTAACCCGCTGAGCTCAACCTGCTGCTCCACTGGGGAGGCCCTCCTTATTGTTTTCTAAGAATTGCTTATATAATAAAGATATTTTATCCATGATGAGTCTACCTTTGTTTCCGAGTTCATTTATAAATTCTTTGTTTTTGTAAACTTTTTACTGGCAGAGAATTTGGGATGTTTACATTACTAAAGTTCCCAGTATTTTCTTGGGCAAGTTCTAGGTGCTTTACCCATAATTTCCAGTGGCACCTGAAGGCTAGGGTACACCTCTGTCTTGATTCTATACCCCTTCTGTTTATTTTCAAAATGCCACATCATCATCACACTAGCTCTGTCAGGGGCATAAAATTCAACCTCCTTCCTGGAGGGTGGGGTGCCTCTGTTCCAGGGACAGGGGCTGGAGTACACATTTTGCATTCCTTTCTGCTGAAGCCACCCAGGAAGTAAAAGAAAACACATTATGCTAAGCTGCTGTGCAGCACTTCCTGCCACAAGCCTGCTGTGGCTCCCACTGAGACCTACACCTCTTTCCTCCATCCACAAGATCCTACCAGCTCCTCTGCTCCTCTGACAAATCTCCGCTGTCAGTGTGCTTGCCACCCTGCCCTTCTCAGGAATATTGACCTCTGCCTGGACTTTACCCTCTATTGGTGCTCTGGGTCACACTCTGGCTAATCCCAGGTATCATTGGATTTAACTATCCTCCAGGAAGCCTTCCCAGACTCAGTGTCTCCCCTGGCCATCTGGCCCCTACTGCCGCTGAAACAGTCAATGGGTGGTAACTTGTTTATTGTCATCTGTCCACTAGAACTTTAGCTTCACCAGCAGAGAGGGGTCTGCTCTGTCCCCTGTTGGGCCCTCAATGCCTTCCAACCTTGCCCAATAAGTATCTCTGGGTGATTGAATTAATTAAAGTCCACAATATAGATACCAAAGCCATTAGAGATGAAAGAGACCTCTAAAATCTCTCCCCAAAGCGCTACTTTCTGGGTTTGTGCCCTACTAAGAACACAGGTTCTGGTCTCTTCTGGACATTTTCTTGACCTCCTGACTCCTCTATGCATGATAGCCTCAGGGATGTTAAAAAAAATCAATCAGACCCCCTGTGATCCAGCCCCAGCTGACCACCTCCCAGCCCTTCCCTCTTTGACTCCTCCTGGCTACTCTCTACTCAAACTGCTTGGCTCACTTCCTCGTTGGGACCATTGCCCTTGCCATGTCCTCAACCAGGAGTGCTCTTTCCTTGTTCTGCTTTTGATCCCAACCCAACTGATGGATGGGTGGATGTGGCCTCTGCACACATGGCTGTGCCTATCCCATCATCCTGGTGGTTTCCTTGCAGGCACCAAAATTATGAATTGCTGCCTGCCAGACTAGACAGTGAGCCCAGGACAGACCTGTTCTGTGTGGTTTGCTGGGTTTTAGGGCTGGGCTGGGCCACAGTGCACAGAAGGGAGTTATTAGCCCTCCCAGGGTCTCAGGTAAGGAATACCTTGAAGGAAAATTTGAATAGGACAACTTCCTGCCTCTTTCCTGGGCAGATGCAGCCCAGGTCTCTTATTTTCACTGGGGGCTCAATCCATACATGTTCCAGATGGGTAAACTGAGACCCTGGGAACTGGGTGTTGCCAGGGCCCCACAGAGAGTGGGTGGGGAGCCTGCTGACGCCCCATGTGATCTGGACACTTCCCTTGAGTCTGGGATCTCCAGCAGCCTGTTTGAGCAGGGCCATGGCTTTTGAGGCTTCCGGAACTTCCCACCCCTCCCCGGCTGGGCCCTCTCATGTCCCCACCCCCATCCCAGTCCCCGCACTGCCATGACTTTCGGTAATTGTCAGCGACTCAGGAAGTCGAGGGGCCCACACAGGAAGGAGCCAGCGGGACTTTCTTCTTGCTGCCGCCCTGCCTTCCCCTCCTGATATCTGCCCAGTGTCCCCACCGGCCAGGTAAGAGCTGGTGATGATGCCATGGGGCTTGGTGGGCACAGCATTGAGCAGGGGGAGTGTGGCTGGGGGTGGCAGGGCCGGGGGAAGGAAGTCTGTCTTTCAGGCCTTTCTTCCGAGGAAAGCTGCCAGACAGACTCGAGCAGGGAGGCCGTGTGGTCTCTGGCAAAGGTTTTTCCTCTTTGGGTCTCGGCTTTGTCTTACATAAAACGAGGCCCCCAAATCTTAGTGCCACGAATCACTGCGCATGCTCCGGGAGCTCCTGCCGGCCCCTGGCCGAGGGTGACCAACCTTCCCTACTCCGGATGTGCGCCTTTGAGTGTTTAAACAAGGGTATTTTTCTGGGCCCCGACACGACCTCTAATTTTCCATTTTTTCTTAAATAATCGTTAAGATTTATTTTAAGCTGAAGACATTCTCTGCCTTTCCCTTTATAGAAGGTGCAACATCAAGTTAGTGTTAGAAATAAGACAGCATTCACGAATTCTGTAGGAGAGGCAAGACCCTTGGCTCCTGGGGCTGGAAGCATTCTAGATCATGGTCTGGGAGCTGTGATAAGAGGTCCCCCCCTCACTTCCTGACACACAGGACCACCACACCCCACGGTGCCAGGGGACTTTCCTGCCTGACTTAGCTGGCATTTGTCCAATACCTGCTGGCCCATTACCAAAGATTGTGCTCATGACTCCAGATTGAATGTGTTGACTCTTGGCTGGACAGGTTCTGCAAACATAGGGAGTCAGCCCATTTCACACCTGAGAAAGCTGAGGGCCAGCAGAAGAAGCCAGCATATGGTGGGGTTAAGGTTTGAACCCAGTGTCCAGGGTCATCACCCACCCTCAGGCCTGACCCAGACTTACAGTCCCTGTGTGTTAATACCTCATTAATGTTGTCCAACTTCACACCCCCGTTGTTATTTTGTAGCAAACTTTCCCCCAGTGTTTTATTTGTATCTTCTTCATTCAGTTCAATTCAAGTGGATTTTAGTCATCTTTCCCCCACCCCCCCTCCCATTTCCTCACTGGACTCCAAGGCCAATCCCTTGTCCCAGCCAGCCAGGGGTCCTGAGTTCTGGGTCCCCCAGAGCAGGAGAGAAAGATGGAATTTGGCAGGTGTGGAACACCTAGAAATAAGGCGGGTGCTTTCCTCCTGACCCATCCTAGAAGTGTCCTTTGTATGCCTGAGGGGGCATATGAAAGTGCAATAGGGGACTAAATGGCAAAGGTGATGAAGGGGCAGAGATGGTGGAAAAGTAGAGGCAGAGACCTGTTGGCTGAGCTGGCAGACTGCGTATGCCGACAAGACACATATCATACCAGGTGCAGAAGTTTCCAGCCCCAGTCCTAGAAATGTTTGAGTCCCCAGACCCAAAAGGAGTGACAGAGATCCCTGTCCCCTTAAATTCTCATGTACACAAGTCAGTACCCATATACTTCCTGGTGGACAAATTTGTACATTTGAGAGCCTTTGCTCGTGCCTATTGGAGGCAAGGATTTATTGGGGTCTTGAGTCAATGCTGCAGATTGACTGGAGATGTCTGGCCTGGGTATCGACAAGCATCTAGGATACATGTGAAAAAAAAATGGCGTGCAGAATATCTTCCAGTTCCCAGTATAGTTCTGGTCTGGGGGTTTATAGCTCTGACCCACCTTAATGCTCTGTGTGTTAGCCGTTCTCTCTCCCCTGCCCCTCCTTTCCTCCCTCCTTCTCTCCCTCCCTATCTCCCCAGCTCTAACCCTACCTCACCCAGCAGTAGGCACCCCATTCTCCACCCAAGAGAATTTTTTTTTTAAGATTTATTTATTTATGGGCCTCCCCGGTGGCGCAGCGGTTGAGCGCTGGGTTGCGAAGCTGCCCGCGGCCTCTGCGGCGCCGGTTCGATCCCCGGCTGCTCCCCGGCCACCGGAGGAGGGTCCCACATGGCGCGCAGACCTCTCCTGCCGCCCGCTGCTCCCCTCAGCAGTGTACTTCGGTCCTTCTGCCTGCTCTGCTCCCCGCTCTGGCTCTGGTGAATTCTCTCACCCTCCCGCGCTTCTGACTGTACCCAGTGCATGTATAAACAAAAACAAAACAAACAAATAAATAAAGCATGCCTCTATAAAAAAAAAAAAAAGATTTATTTATTTATGCAAATGAGCTGAGGTACAGGCCAGAGATGCGGGGGTCAGAGGGGTGGGGGTGGTGGTAAGAAGATTCACCAGAGACAGAGAGGGGAACAGAACAGGCAAATTGACTGAAACACACTGCTGAGGAAAGCAGTGGGAGAGTTAGGAGAGGTCTGCTGCACCATGTGGGTAGCTCCCTGGCTGGGGATCGAACTCGTGCTGCAATGGCTGCGGATAGCCTCATAGGTTGTGTCTTAATCCCTTGCACCACCAGGGAGGCCCCCACCCAAGAGGATTTGTAACCTCCTCCCCTCTGCCCAGAACTGAGGAGCTACCTCTTTTTGTGTCCAGGCAGACTGCAATCATGGCACCTCCAAGTGAGGAGACACCCCTGATCTCTCAGCGCTCCTGCAGCCTCTCATCTTCAGAGGCTGGCACACTACACGTGCTGTTGCCCCCTCGGGGTCCTGGACCTCCGAAGTGTCTATCCTTCTCCTTTGGGGACCACTCAGCTGAAGAGCTATGTGTTCAGGCTGCTAAGGCCAGTGGTGAGTGGATCCCTAAAAGCTAGGCCAGAAGGAGGCCTGTATTGGGTGGGAGCTGGAATTACTGGCCAGTGAAGTCAGCATTGGAGTTGGGGTCTTGAAGGATGAGTAGGAGTTTGGTAAATGAGGAGGGTACATGGGGAACCACCTGTGGAAAAACTCAAAGGTGTGATAGCACATGAGGGAAGGCAGCAGGTCATCCTTCCAGGTAAAGAGTACAATGGAAGGTGCTCTGAGGAGAGGGGCAAGGGCTCCCCCAGAAACAGGCTGAATGCATGACAACTCTCCTGAGGGCTATGGGGAACTCTAGATTGCATATGAGCAGGGGTTGGACTCAATATCATAACTGAAAATGAGAAAGCCCTGTGGGACATTGTGGGGACAACCATGGCTGCTCTGCAGGGGACAGATGGAGAGGCTCAGAAGGGAGCTGATGGGGTGTTTCCTCAGGTATTCTGCCCGTGTATCACTCTCTCTTTGCTCTGGCCACGGAGGACCTGTCCTGCTGGTTTCCACCAAGCCACATCTTCTCTGTGGAGGACTCGGGCACCCAGGTCCTTGTCTACAGGCTCCGGTAGGAAGCCCCCTCCCCTGTGTCCTCCCACAGGTGTGGGTTAAATACAAGGATAGCATGTTTTTTGCCAGGGGTGAAGAAATGGGGGAATAAAACAACAGTGATCCCCACAATCTTATCATGTCCTTGGACCTCCTGGTGGGTGCATGATCATTGCTCACATGATCATTGCTCACTTCATAGATGAGGAAACTGAGCCCACAGGGTGGATTATTTGCCTAAACCACACAGCAAATTGGTGGCAAACTCTGGGCTCTGTGAGGTCTTGACACAGTCTTCCACCTCCCCCAGACCCCCATTCCTGCTGAGGCCAGTGACTCCCTCACTCATGGTCCCCTCCTTTTCCTCAGCTTTTACTTCCCCAACTGGTATGGACTGGAGAAGTGCCACCGCTTTGGGCTACGGAAGGACTTGGCCAGCGCCATCCTTGACCTGCCAGTCCTAGAACACCTCTTTGCCCAGGTGGGGGTCTGTGTGGGGCTCTATGCAGGGATGAGGGTCCAACGGGCAACATTGGGGCTCGTGTTTGGGTGGTCTTGGCTAACCTTCCCTCTGGCTGCCCAGACTTTGGGAGTCAGCCCAGGGCTGGGGCTCCAAAGGGCAACATCAGGGCTCACGGTTGGGCTGTGACTGGCCCCCAGCATCGCACTGACCTGGTGAGCGGCCATCTCCCCGTGGGCCTCAGCCTCAAGGAGCAGGGCGAGTGTCTCAGTCTCGCGGTGCTAGACCTTGCCCGGATGGCCTGTGAGCAGGCCCAGCGGCCCAGAGACCTGCTGAAGACCATCAGGTGAGGGCTTCCAGGTGGTGGCATCTAGCCTCTACCTGGAAGTGAGTGAGTGTTACCCTGCCAGGACATCATCTGAGCCTGGGTCCCCATGGGTGTCCCCCTTGTGACCCAGGCTCCCCCAACTCAGCTCCAGTCTCCCACTGCCCACTGAGGCTCCAGCGGGAGGGAAGTCCTGTCCCCTGTAGCGAGAGGCCTAAGTGTCCTCCTGTCTGACTCCAAGGACCTGCCCACCTTGAAGCCTTGGCCCCATGAGTGTCCCTCTGTGTGGCTCACATACAGTTCACATTCCAGCCTCTCGACTAAAACCAGGGCCTGTGTGTGTCCCTGTCTGTCTCTGAGGAGACCCCTCTCCCACACTGAGGGTCCCCACCCCCTACACGCAGCTACAAGGTCTGCCTGCCCCCTGGCCTGCGGGACCTGATCCAAGGCCTGAGCTTCGTGACGCGGAAGCGTATCCGGAGGACGGTTCTCCGCGCCCTGAACCGCGTGGCCGCCTGCCAGGCAGACAGGCACTCGCTCATGGCCAAGTACATCATCGACCTGGAGCGGCTGGATCCGGCCAGGGCCGCTGAGACCTTCTGCGTGGGCCTCCCTGGGGCCGCTGGGATTCAGGATGCGCAGGGGCTGCTCTGCGTGGCGGGGGTCAGCGGCATCGCCTGGAGCCCGGCAGGGCAGGAGGTGAGGGCAGACCACGCGGCAGGGGCGGGGCCGGAGAGGAGGCAGCATGCGAGGGGTGGGGCCGGGGAGGGCGGGGTCATGGGGGGAGCGGGAAGGATTCAGGGTGGGGCGGGAATTAAAAATGGGCAGGGCCAGAAGGGAAGGGGCTAGTTGGTAGGTGGGGTTTGGGGCGGGACTAATTGTAGGTGGAGGGAAGAGGCAAGACTAAGGGTGGGGGATCGCTGGTCAGGACTGGTGGAGCTCACGGAGGGACTGGTGAAGGGGGTGGGGTTTGGCAGAGAAATATGAAGATGGGCGGGGAGGGGTGGGGTTGGTGGAAAAGTTGGGGCATGGCAGGGTGGTGTTGGAAGAAGGGGTAGGGAGGGCTGGAATGGGTGGGCTCGTGCGAGTGGGTCTGTGGGGGCTTAGCTTCCAAGAGGGATTAACATCTCCGAGAGGGCGGGAACCCCCCACCCCATCAATCTTCTTCTCCACTCCAGGTCCTCCAGCCCTTCTGCGACTTTCCAGAAATCGTGGATATCAGCATCAAGCAGGCCCAGCACGCCGGCCTGGCCGGGGAGCATCGTCTGGTCACCATTACCAGGACAGACAACCAGATCCTGGTGGGTGCTGGACGACCTTCTCTCCCGATGTACCCTGAGGGCAAGGACACAGACCCGTGCCCTCAGTCCGCAGTGGGCCCTGACGCAGGTCCTTGCAGGAGGCTGAGTTCCCAGGGCTGCCGGAGGCCTTATCCTTCGTGGCACTTGTGGACGGCTACTTCCGACTGACCACCGACTCCCGGCACTACTTCTGCAAGGAGGTGGCACCCCCGAGGCTGCTGGAGGAGGTAGCTGAGCAGTGCCATGGCCCCATCACGTAAGGACCTGCCCCCTTGGCTATCTCTGAAGCAGACCCACCAGCGCTCAGTGTTCTCAGTTCTCAGGAGACCAGGACAAGGTGTCAAGCGCTCAAACAGCACTTGGTGCATAGTTGTTGCTCAGTGAGGCTGCCATCTCTTCCCTCTCTCTGCCTCCTCCTCCCCCCCTCCCCCTGGAGCCCCAAGGCCATTCCTGGGGATGGATGGGGTGTCTGGCTTGAAATCTTGTTTAATCCCCCAGCAGAGGTGCTGGCTTTTGGCTCATTTTATAAATGGGGAGGTCGGGGAGTGGGGTATTGTATGGGAAGAGTCCTAAGGCTTCATAGAGACCTGAATTGGAACCCAGGTCCACCTAGGTTTCTCTGCCTCCATTTCTCTGACTTTCTGTCTTGGATTCTTTTTTCCTTCCAATCTGCCCCTGCAGTCTGGATTTTGCCATCAACAAGCTCAAGACTGGGGGCTCACTTCCAGGTTCCTACCTTCTCCGCCGAAGCCCCCAGGATTTTGACAGTTTCCTCCTTACTGTCTGTGTCCAGGTTGGCTCATCATGGGGGTAGGGGCAAAGCATTTCTGGTGGAGGGAACAGTATATACAAAGGCCCAGAGACGGGATGCTGGAGGAATAGGGGGTGAGGGAGAGACTGTTGTCCACTGTCACTCAGGAACCCCTTCTCCTTGCAGACCTCCCTGGGACCTGATTACAAGGGATGCCTCATCCGGTGTCACCCAACGGGAACCTTCTCCCTCGCTGGTATTGGGCATTCCCACAGCAGTCTTCGAGCGCTCCTGTCAGCCTGCCGGGATGGTGGACTGCATGTGGATGGGGTTGCACTGAATCTCACCTTCTGCTGCACCCCAAAACCCAAAGGTGAACTTCTCCCATCTGTCCCAGCTATTGTGTGATAAGTGGCAGAAACTGCAGGTGAAGGTGGATCTATTGACTCATGGGATAGTGTTGCCTTCAGGCACAGCTAGATCCAGGCACAACTGGATCCGTGTGATGTTACTAGCACACTGTCTCCAGCTCTTGCCTCTTCTTCTGAGTGAATTTCACTCTCAGACAAACCTCTCAGATGGGACAAGTCTGAGCTCACACCTAGCAAGACTGGTTGAGGCCTGGTTGCTCACAGCCTTACCTGATCACTGGTACTCCTTGCAGAGTTCCTTCCCTCTCTCTTATTCCCCAGTCCCAGGAAAACTTCGTGGTATCTCTTTTCAAATAAACCATGTGCCCCTGCGTCTTCACCTCAGGGTTGGCTGGGAGTTCTGAGGGAAAACCCAAACTAAGACAGAGAGTAAGCAAAGCTTGGAGGACCTTTCACTTCTGACCTCTGATAATTTTCCCTCTTCCTCCTCCCCATAGAAAAATCCAACCTGATTGTGGTCCGGAGAGATTGCAGCTTGCCCACATCATCCCCCATTCAGTCCCAATCGCAATGCCAGCTGAGTCAGATGACGTTTCACAAGATCCCCACCGACAGCCTGGAGTGGGTAAGGGGCTGCAGGAAATGGGAGGACATCAGTTGGGATCCACAGGTGGGGTCTACATTGACTCTGCTGTGTGGCCTTTGGCGTGTGACATAATCTCCATGTGCCTCTATTTCCCTGTCTGTAAAATATGGCCAGCACACATCCTGGGGCCAGGACTCTTAGCAGCCCCAATCTTTTCCCCCCTCCCTCTAGCATGAGAACCTGGGTCACGGGTCCTTTACCAAGATTTACCGGGGCTGTCGCCATGAGACTGTGGATGGGGAGTCCCGGGACACGGAGGTGCTGCTCAAAGTGATGGAGGCCAAGCACAAGAACTGCATGGAGGTGAGCAGGGTGGAGACCAGGCCTTTGGGCACCAGGCTGGCTGAGAGAGGGCCATGGGTTCAGAGAAGTAAACACACAGCATCTAAAAACAATGGAAATGTAGCCACAGCATCTCCAAACTGAGAAACACAAAAGGATCAGGACATTTAGATGCGAACAGAAAGAGTACACCAGACAGCATGAATAGCCTAGGCAAAGGTCCTGCGGCAGGGCTGAGCCTGGCACATTTGAGGAGTGGAGAGGAGGATGGGGGCTGGGGAGGAGACAACAAGGGGGAGGCAAGGAGGAATTAGGTGGAGCACTAGCAGACATCAGGCCATGCAGAGGAAGGAGGAGGATCCCTTCTCAAACTCTGACTCTTTCACTTCTGCATGACAGACGAGGCAGATTATAGGAGGTGCGTCCATCTCCTATGAGAAGATCATGACACAGTGCTGTGTGCATTAATGGTGGATCCTAGGACCCCAGGAGGCTTGTGGGATAGAAACTTTCAGGCATGGCTAGATCCAGGCACAGCTGGATCCAAGTGATTTGACCAGCATTTAAGTTAGCTTGTGAGCAGGTTTGTGAGTGGCAAGTTTGGGGTTCTTGTTCTGACCCATGTTTGGGAGGAACTCATATGTCATTTCTCCTTTCTTCCTCCCACCCCTAAGTCATTCCTGGAAGCAGCGAGCCTGATGAGCCAAGTGTCATACCAGCACCTTGTATTGCTCCATGGCGTGTGCATGGCTGAAGACAGTGAGAAACTCCCCCACTCCTCACTCCTTGCCACACTGGGCCCATCTACAGCGTCACCATCAATGTACACCCAGAGCTTATCATGGTGGGGGGCTTGTATCCACCAAGGACCGTAACTCTGCCCCCACGTCCCTTGATTGTCATGCCTTGAGCAGTAGCTCCAGGCTCCCACCAATATCCAAGTCCAAGGATTACCTCAAGTCAGCCAGACCTGGGTTCCACTCTCACTTGCTGTGCCCCTACTCTGCAGCTTTGCATGGGTTACAATACCCCTCCAAGCCTCCATCTCAGGTCCAGCTCACCAACTATTTAGCAGGATATGCCAGGAGCGGGCACATAGCATAGAACATGACAGAATGGGGAGGGTGATAAGTGACCATGTGTGATGGGGGCAATGGGAGACCCTGGGTGGTCAGAGTCACTAACCTTGCTTACATGTCTAGCATTGATTCTGGGTAAGCAAAGATAAGTAGGAATTACGGAAGAGAAGGACAATATTCGAGGCAGAAGACAGAATGTGCCAAGGGCTGGAGATGAGATAGCACCTTCCAGGCATTTCTGGCAAATAGAAAGCAGCGCTGCCTCCCAACACTCCCCTTTTCTGCTGCTCCCAGGTATCATGGTGCAGGAATTTGTACACCTGGGAGCCCTGGACACGTATCTGCGTAAGTGTGGCCACCTGGTTCCAGCCAGCTGGAAGCTGCAGGTGACCAAACAGCTGGCTTATGCCCTCAACTATCTGGTGAGTGCTCCTTTGCCTGCTTTGCCCACCATTTGAAGGGGTGGGGGAGCAACTGAGAGTGGGCAAGGTGGGCAGGGTGACATGTCAGACCCAGTGGGAGGTTTGCACAGAGCCCCTCTGTGTACCTGACTGGCAAGATTGGTGTGCTTGGTGACTGTAATGGTGTGAGCTGGGGGTGACGAGAAGGCATTTTAGTTGAGGGAACAGCATGTGTCCAGGAGCAGAGGTGTGAGAACACAAGGGAACATGTGGAATTCTGGGGGACATTATGAGCCATGAGACTGGACACAGGACAAGACTTCCCAGAGGAAGGAGCTAGGGACTTAAAGCTTGAGTAGTTCATCGAGAGGAGAAAGGGAGGAGAGCATGTCAGGTTGAGGGGACAGCCTGGGCAAAGAAGGCATGTCCCATGTCCTGGGGTGCACCAGGCAGTCCGGTGGGCAGGAGGCCAGGATGGGCATGTGGAAGCTCATGGGAAGAATGAGTGAGGGCTGGATCTCAAAGAGCCTTGAATGCTCTTTGACTTTATCCTCAAGGCAAGTGGGGAGACTTGGTGTAGAGAAGAGGTGTTTGAGAAGGGAAGGGACACAATCAGGTGACACAGAACAAAGAAGCCAAGACAGGATGCCAGGAATCTAGCGAAAATGTTGGAGTACTGCCCACAAGCAGTACTAGTGGTGAAGACTGTTTAGGAGTTTGCCAGCCAGAATATTCATTCATCAAACCTTTGGTGTTCCCATTTGCTGGATCCACTTAGGAAGATAAAGGCCTTCCCCATGGCAATGTCTCAGCCCGGAAGGTGCTCCTGGCTCGCGAGGGGGGTGATGGGAGCCCACCTTTCATCAAGCTGAGTGACCCTGGTGTGAGCCCCACTGTGTTAAGCTTGGAGAGTAAGTGCTGAGGGGTAGGGGAAGGGGGGGCCCTCATGGGGCAAGGAAGCAGATCACTGACCCTATCCCCATCCCTCCAGTGCTCACTGACAGGATCCCCTGGGTGGCCCCTGAGTGTCTCCAGGAGGCCCGGACACTTGGCTTGGAAGCTGACAAGTGGGGCTTCGGTGCCACAGTTTGGGAGGTGTTCAGTGGTGTCACAATGCCCATCAGTACACTGGATCCTGCCAAGGTCAGACCTTGAGAGCCTTATGGCCTTGAGAGCCCACACATGAGAGAAGGTGGACTGGAGTCTTCTTGGGGGTGGATGGGCAGGTCCAGTGGGGTCCTCTGAGGGTGATAAGCCCCTTCTCCTGCCCTCAGAAACTCCAGTTTTATGAGGGGCGACAACAACTGCCAGCCCCCAAGTGGACAGAGCTGGCCCTGCTCATCCAACAGTGCATGGCCTATGAGCCAGGCCTAAGGCCCTCCTTCCGAGCTGTCATCCGTGACCTCAACAGCCTCATCACTTCAGGTGCCTACAGGGCTGGGCAGGGTGGGCAGGTTGCATGTCAGACCCAGTGGGAGGTTTGCACAGAGCGCCCCTCTTTATACCTGACTGGCAAGATGGGTGTGTTTAGTGACTGTAATAGCATGAGCGAGGACAGCTGCTGTGACAAACATGCCCCTCAACTCAAGAGTAAAAATGACCTGAAGCTCCTGTTGAATCCTCTGCAGACAAGAGAGAGATTGTGCAGGGTCCCTTGCTACATTTCCATGGGCCAGGCCTGAAGGGGCACCCAACACATCTCCCTCATCACCCCGAGCTCAGCCATGTGATCACATCTCATTGCACTGGAGTCTGGGAAATGCTCTTTCATCTCCATAGCCATAAGTGCTTGCACAGGGTGTGCACTGCACAAGGGGGATGTGCCAGGAGGCACATCCTTGAATGCAAGAATTTTGCCAGCGCCCGCAAAGTATCCTTTGACTTGTAGTGGTCCCGCCCTAATGCACAGTGAAGGGAAGCATGTAGAGGGAGGTCAAACAAGTCAGCTCAGGAGTGGCATCCAGTGCACTGCTCATTCACCACCCATGCCCCCAGATTATGAGCTCCTCTCAGACCCCACACCTGGGACCTTGGCACCCCGTGATGGGCTGTGGAATGGCGCCCAGCTCTATGCCTCCCAGGACCCCACCATCTTCGAGGAGAGACACCTCAAGTACATCTCGCAGCTGGGCAAGGTGAGATGGACTGGACTGGGGAAGACAGGGCTGCACCGGGCACACGGATACCAGCCCTGCTGTCCCCCAGGGCAACTTTGGCAGTGTGGAACTATGCCGCTACGACCCTCTGGGAGACAACACAGGTGCTCTGGTGGCCGTGAAGCAGCTGCAGCATAGCGGGCCAGAGCAGCAGAGGGACTTCCAGCGGGAGATCCAGATCCTCAAAGCCCTCCACAGTGACTTCATTGTCAAGTACCGGGGTGTCAGCTATGGCCCAGGTGAGCCACCTCCCTAGTGGGTACTCTTCACATCACAAGTCTTCACTTGTGGGTGGTCTGGGAACACCACCAGTGACAGGCCTGATTCTCTTCTGTATCCAGATTCAGACCTATCACTGGTTTGAATTTCATCTGTATCCCTTATTAGATTAGCAACCTTGGACAGGTGACTTAACCTTGCTGAGTGTCAGTTTCTTTTTTTTTTTAAAGATTTATTTATTTATTTATTTATTTATTTATACAAGCACTGGGTACAATCAGAAGCATGGGGAGGGTGAGAGAATTCACCAGAGCCAGAGCGAGGAGCAGAGCAGGCAGAAGGACCTAAGTACACTGCTGAGGGGAGCAGCGGGCGGCAGGAGAGGTCTGCGCGCCATGTGGGACCCTCCTCTAGTGGCCAGGGAGCAGCCGGGGATAGAACCGGCACTGCAAAGTCTGCGTCGCAACCCAGCGCTCAACCGCTGTGCCACCCGGGAGGTCCTGAGTGTCAGTTTCACCATCTGAAAAACTGGTTGTGAGGTTTAATAAATTTATGTATAGTTGACCCTTGAACAACATGGGTTTGGCCTGTAAGGGTCCACTTATACACCCTTTTTTTTTCCTATTAAGGTTCTACTTTCAAAAATTCAACCAACTTCAGGTGTTGGTTGAATTCTCCAGTGTGGAACCCATGGTATGGACAGCGGTTGTAGGCAGATTTTCCACTATGTGGGGGTGGGTGCCCCTAATCCGCTGCATTGTTCCAGGGTCCATTGTATATTGTAGAAAGTACTCTGGAGACATTAGCCACAAGTATCATTGCTGCTGTTTACATTTTGCAAAAAGCAGCAAAAATTTTGCAAAAATGTCCAGAGGGACCTAAGGTCCCATTTTAACCGGGGAAAAATGGGGTGGGGGAGTAGACTGAGTTTGGCCTTGTGGTGACCCCTTCCGATGTCCACGGCATCCCCCAGGCCGCCAGAGTCTGCGGCTGGTCATGGAGTACGTGCCCAGCGGCTGCCTGCGCGACTTCCTGCAGAGGCACCGCGCGCGGCTAGACGCTGGCCGCCTGCTTCTCTACGCCTCGCAGATCTGCAAGGTGGGGCCTGCGTGAGACTGTTGGGCGCCCCGGGGCTAGCTGAGGGTCTCAGTGAAGTTGCGGGGAAGGCTGAGGGCTGAAGTTTGGGGTCCAGGTCGGGTCGGAGATGGGGTTCAGTTAGAGGTACGCTCACAACTGGAGTGCAGGATGAGTTGGTGTAGGGTTAGGCTTGGAGTCTGGGTAGAGCTGGGGTCGAGATTGGATTCCAGGTCAGGCTTGGGGGTCCCTGTTGGGTTGTCATGGGATCGGATCGGTACCCGTGATCACCCCGCCTACCACTCCTCAGGGCATGGAGTACCTGGGCTCCCGCCGCTGCGTGCACCGCGACCTGGCCGCACGCAACATCCTGGTGGAGAGCGAGACACACGTCAAGATCGCAGACTTCGGTCTCGCCAAGCTGCTGCCCGTAGACAAGGACTACTACGTGGTCCGCGAGCCGGGCCAGAGTCCCATCTTCTGGTGAGACCCTTTCCCTCCTCGCCTCACCCCGGGCCCCTCCCGCGATGCTACTGTCCCGGCCTCTCGCCTCCTCCGGACTACCCAGGCCGGGTCCCTGCGCTCAGAGCCCGCCCGCCCCTCTAGCCCCCAGCTCGCCCCCCGCGCGGGCCGCGCCCCTCTCTGTCCGCGCACCAACCCCGCCCCCCAAACTGTGCTCTGACCGCGCCCAGGCCCGTCCCAGACCTGCCAAAGGACTGGAGAATCTGCTCCCCTATTCACAGTTGGGGAAACTGAGCCCCGGGCTGGGACTGACCTTCTCACAGCCCCCGCAGACTCCACCGGCTTCCCAGCCCAGGACCGCGCCTTTCCCCACCCTCTGCCTCATCCAAGCCCTCCTTGTCCCCGCCAGGTACGCCCCCGAGTCCCTCTCCGACAACATCTTCTCGCGCCAGTCGGACGTCTGGAGCTTCGGAGTCGTCCTGTACGAGCTCTTTACCTACAGTGACAAGAGCTGCAGCCCCTCAGCCGTGAGTCGGCACCCCTAGGTCCCCAGCTCCTTCCCTCCACCTTTTGGCTAATTCGCACGCCCTGGCCCACTCTGGCCCCACACGCGTCACCCTTTTGTTCAGGAACACCTTGTCCAGGCAACTTGGGCCCCAGGTAGGCTGACGCCCTATCTGGGCAACCCCTTCGCCCTTTGGACACTGGGAGGGCCATCCCCACCTCCCACACCCATCACCTGTGGCCCCACCCCCTCCCTTATCCAGTTCCCCCTTGGCCCCAGGAGTTCCTGAGGATGATGGGATGTGAGCGAGACGTCCCCGCCCTCTGCCGCCTCCTGGAGCTGCTCTCCGAGGGCCAGAGGCTGCCGGCACCTCCTGCCTGCCCAGCTGAGGTGAGCACTTGCCTCTGTTTCCCACTTTGTTGGTTTGCCTGGGGATCTTGAGCAAAAGCTGGACTGTGAGGATTCTGGCCTTTTCTTTGCGGCTCTCTCCTGTTGAGCAAGTCACAAACACTTCACAATCTCAGTTTACCATCTCCAAATGGGACTGACTCTGCTTTGCAGGGTGGGGGAGGATCAGACCCGTTAACACCCATCCAATGTTCAGCATAGGCCTGAGCACGCAGCTGGTGCTCAGTTAATGGTGGTAAGTTTTACAGTTTTTCACAACTTTTGTGTAAGTGTCTGACATATCTTAAATTAATTTGTTCAAGCCCCAAGCAATTATTGAGCACTGGCTGTATGCTGTACTCTGGGCTGGGTCCTGTGGAGCCAGCAGACCACAGAACAGATACTGCGCTGTCCTCCCTGTAACCAGTGGGCATTAGCAGGAACATCCTGGTGGGATCAGTGCCTGGAAGGAGATGAAGGGGGAAAGGACTGGGTGTGTGTCAGGGAGGACTTCTCAGAAAGGTGGATGCCTGAAGGAGCAGGAGGGGCCCACCCCCAGGGAAAGCTGGGAGGAGACATATGCAGAGGAGGCCACCATAAGTGCAAAGACCCTGAGGTGGGAATGAACTTGGTGCATTGAAATAAAGAGATGGGGGCCTCCCTGGTGGCTCAAGGGGTTAAGACGCAACCTCTGAAGCTGTCTCCAGCCACTGCAGCACAAGTTCTATTCCTGGCTGGCCAGGGAGCTACCCTCATGGTGCAGCAGACCTCTCCTGACTCACTCGCTGCTCCCCTCAGTAGTGTATTTCAGTCAATCTGCCTGTTCTGTTCCCCGCTCTGTCTCTGGCGAATCCTCTCACCCTCCCCCCCCACCTCTGGCCTGTACCCCAGCTCTTATATGCATAAATAAATAAATCTTAAAAAAAATAAAGAGATAGGGGGCAGATATGGCTGCATGGAATGAGACAGGAGGTGATGGAGGGAGGCGATGAATGGAGGGAGGCAGGGGAGAGGATGAGATTTTGTTCTAAGATCCGTGGAGAGCCATGGAGAACTTTGGAGCATAGGAGGGAAGGAGTCTAACTTATGTTTTGCAACTCTGACAAGGAGCCATGTCCTTCACACAGCTCAGACATGTAACCTTGTTGTCTCCTGTCACCCTCTCAGGTTCATGAGCTCATGAAGTGGTGCTGGGCCCCCAGCCCGCAGGACCGGCCATCATTCAGCACTCTGGGTCCCCGGCTGGATGCACTGTGGACTGGAAACCAGGGGTAGCATCCAGGGGTGCAGGACCTGAGCCTTCCCCGCCTGTCTTGAGGGAGAGCTTCACTCACTGTCATTTTCATAGCTCCTGCACAGATTTCCGGGGCCAGTCTTCATAGGCTCTGTGACCCTCGGTGGGGGCTGCCCTTCTTTGGGCCTCGTGCTTCACGACCCCTCCGCCCCCATGAGTGGGGTGAATGGCATTGATTTTGAGGGACACCCATGGCTTGTGAAGCAACAGCAGCTTATGGCCTCTGGAACTTGTAAAGAGTCAAGACAGGTGCATCAAGGAGCGCATTGAGAAACCAAATCTAAGCCTTTCCTGTCCTCCCATCCTCTCAGAGCCTGGCCCTGGGCTTCTGGTCTCCTTCCCAGTGGTGACCTTTTATAGCTTAAAATGTATGATTTCAGGCTTGAGCTCTGTCCCTCTTCCTGGAGGCCGAGTGTCGCTGTCCCGAGTGTCGCTGTCCTGGTTGAAAATTTGCTTTTGGTGACAGGAGGTTGTTTGGGATCTTGTGAGAAGCTGGGGCCCCAGTCTACCCTGATTTTAGTTCTGTTTCCTGGGGCTTCGGTTTCCCCAGCTGTATATGGGGCCCTTTCTGTCCTCGCCAGAGGATCATACAAGAAATGACATAGGAGCGTGACAAGAGTTCTTCGTGCACTTGAGGGAGGGAAAAGTATTCTTGGAAGAGGGACAGCAGAGTGAGAGTGAGGAGGCTCAGAATAGGGAGTTAAGAGTCCAGGTGTTGGAGTCCACACTGCTGCCATTTAATTGTTGTGTGATGGTGGGCAAATTGCTTCCCCTCTCTGACTCCTGGACAATGGACAGCAACAATGCCAGAGTTTCCAGAGGCTTGTGAGAAGGTGTCTTGTGCAGATTAAGTCCCCACCAATTCTCGTCTGCTTGCAAGGCTTTTCTGCCACTTCTGCTTCCCTAGAAAACTATGCATCTCTCAAAACTCCAGCTATAACCTCCCTACAACACCGCCTGGTATGCTCCCGCTACTCCCTGCCAACCTTAGGGCTGGGGAGGTGTCTATGTGTCCTCCAGCTTGGCGGCTCCTTGGGAACTGGGCTGGGGTGGGCACAGAGGGGACTCTGGGAATGTTTGTTGAATGAATAAACGAGTTTAATGACAAAAATGACTTGTGGCTGAACATGCAGGGATGTGGAGCCTTGGGGGTAGTGAAGCAGGAAGGAAAGTGATATGGAATTGGGGGGTAGAGACCCCTTCTGGGGCCACCAAGAGGGCCTCAGGACAGGCTGGGGAAGAAGGGCTAGTAGGGAGGGGCACTGGCCGGTGCCATGGAGGACAGAAACCCTCCCCCCAATCCCAGCTGTTGACCTTGGCTCCATCCTAGAGGAGCTAATTACAGGCCCTTGGTGGGTGGAGAGAACAAGATGCTCTGGGAGTGGGGGGTGGGGGCAGAAGGCAAGGTCAGGTTGGGAGGCCTGTGGGGGAAGGGAGGGGGCAGCCAGTTTCCTGTGCTTGTCAGGACTTCTGAAAAGATGGGGAGACACACATACACACACAGCACACACACAGAGCGAGAGCGCAACAGAGACAGCTATTTGAATCTCTGACCTAACCTTTCAGCCCAGAAAGGTTGCCTGACTTGTGGGAAGAGATGACGACTGCTCTGGACTCTTCATTGCCTTGGGTCCAGCATACTCTCCTCTCTCACCCCCAGTTTCTCTCCTTGTTAAAATAAGAAAAAATGGGGGGCTTCCCTAGTGACCTAGGGAAGTCTCAGAGCTATCACCACTATGGTCTATGGCAGAGTTTGAGCCTGGCCATGGAGGTGACCCACATGGTGCAGCAGACCTCTCCTGTCTTGCCCGCTGCATCCCTCAGCAGTGTATTTCAGTCAGTCTGCCTGTTGTGCTCCCCACTTTGTCTCTAGTGAATCCTCTCAACCCCCCCCCGTACCTCTGGCCTGTACCCCAGTTCTTCCACACAAAAATAAATAAATAAAATGTTCAAAACAAGCAAGCAAGCAAACAAACAATCAGGAAAAATGGGGCTCCCAGAGCACCAGGCTGGCACAAGTGGATACTGACTCACCATCCAGCTTTGTTCCAGGCCTGAACAGTACATGGAAACTCTGAGGTGGGGGGAGGCAGAGCTGGCCAACCAGTCCCCAGCAGCAGGGACCATTAGGGGACCTGGGCACTGTTCAGACTTCCTCTATCTTGGGCAAGTGTTGGACCCCCTCTGAGTCCTAGTTTCCTTATTTGTACAGTAATAGGGACAATGAGATTCTGAGTATCTTTGGTCTCAGTTGGCCAGATGCTACCTCCTCCCTGCAACCCCATGGGATTATTCCTCAGTTTATCTATTTCAGCTCTTTAAAATGGTTTAAGAGGAGAAAAAGACTCCTCAGCCAGTGCTCCCACTGGGGGAGATAACACCCAAGGTCCTGACTCAGGGAAAGAGACCCTGCCCTGACCCTGCCCTTGACCTTCTCCTTGGGCCATCCTTCAGAATGCTCTGTCCCTCTCCAAGGCCCCAGCTGGGGTGGACTGGGAGCCTATAAAATGGGTGGCTGAAGAGGCTGGGTGCCCTTCCACAGACATGGATGCCCGAGCGCTCACCTGGGCACTGATACTTGTGGGCCCGGCCCTGGCCCTTGCTCTGCATCCTATACCCACCCAGGAGGCTCCAGAGAAGCTGTGCGGCCATCACTTCGTGCGTGCTCTGGTGCGATTATGTGGTGGCCCGCGCTGGTCCTCCGAGGATAGGCGGCCTGTGGCTGGCGGTGACCGTGAGTAAAGTGAAGTGAGGGGGCCCCTGCAGGACTGCATTCTGGGCTGTGGCAGCTGCAGGTGCACGTGGGTGTGGGCAGAAGGCTTTGCACGCAAGTTCCCTAGGTCCCTCTGCTGACTGAGTGTTGTCTAAGACAGCGGAGGATGCAGCCCCTGCTTGGCCAGAGTCAGTAAGAGGCAACAGAGGCAGAATTTTCCATGTGCATGATCAGATCCTGTTTCTATTTATACTTTCAGTGCTTTGATCTTCATGCATTTTTGCATGAAGTTTGATTATTTGAAATATTGCGTTAAAATGATTGATCTTAAATGTTGAATTGTTTGGGTGCCTCCTTAATT
Organism: Talpa europaea; assembly: GCF_964194135.1. Classification (NCBI taxonomy): domain Eukaryota; kingdom Metazoa; phylum Chordata; class Mammalia; order Eulipotyphla; family Talpidae; genus Talpa; species Talpa europaea. The sequence goes on along the minus strand of NC_140079.1, from coordinate 47,397,876 downwards.
GTGCGCCTGAGGCCAGTACTTCTTTCTCTCCCTAGTCCTGACCCAGGGACAGAGGCAATAAAACACGTGTGTGTGCATGTATGTCACACACTTGTGAGTCCTGCATGGTGCATTTGTGTGCACATGGTAGTAGGGACTGACTGGGGGTATGTGACTGTGTGTGTTCACCTGAGGGCTTGTGTGTGATGGTGTGTGCCCATGGCCCAGACACATGTGCACATGTATGTATCAGATCACATGCATGTGCATGTGTATATGAGTTGTGTAGTATCTGTGTGTTGGTGTGGTTGGTGGCTCCTGGGGACTTGAATGTGGGCATGAGTTGTGAGTGTATGCACTGGAAGTGCATAAATGAATGCCTATATACAATAGGCACTTAATAAACATCTACTTTCCATTTGTATGTGTGATGACTGTGTTTGGTACCTCATTGATGGAATGTAAATGTGCAGGTACGTGCACACAGCATGGAGGGGTCCCCTGCCCACACTGAATTCTGCTCTGTTCCCAGGTGAGCTACTGCAGTGGCTGGAAGGACAACATCTCCTCCATGGACTGGCAGCTGATAGAGAACCCGCACTGGCTCCTGCCCCACAGCCCCTGCCCAGGGCCTCACGTCATGGTCGCAGCCGCCGGCAGGTAGTTATCAGCAACCCTGCCCACCAATGCTGCCTCCATGGCTGTACCCGGCAGAAGCTACTGTCCCTCTGTCCTCACTGAATCCATGTGGTGCATGGCTTTGGGGAACCTGAGACCCAGAGGGGACTGGCCTGGCAGGCTCCTGAGGCCACACAGCACCATAAAGCCAGATGTCTGGAGGGACATTGCTCATTACCTCCCTCCATGCCACCTGCCTGCCCTCTGTGGGGCCAACTGGGGAAAAATTGTACCCCAATGCCAGCTTGAAGGATCCTTGGTTTTTAGATCTTAGATCCCAAGATCCAAATGTCCTCATCTCAGAGGAGTCCCAGGCACCACCCTCCCTGAATTTGTGATCATTCCTCAATAGTAAAAGAATAAAGGTCCTGCAGAATCTGAAGCAGCTGTCTGCAGTTTGTACAGAAAAAGGGAGGGCTCTGGGTCAGCCCTCCTGTGGGATTGTCCCCTGGAGGCCATGGAACCACCAACCCATCTAGGAGCTTGATAACAAGTGGAGTCCTCACAAGACAGTGTGGGAAACTCAGGAGATGGCCTCCCAAGAAGTTCAGGTAGGAAATGACCAAGGATTTGAATCCAAGTCTCTGTGAAGACCTATTTGGCGCTCTAATATCAATTAATGTCTACGTAATAATTCATGTGTGGACGCACACATGGATATCTGAATGCATAGACTTTCATTGATCCAATTCTGACTATTCTTTTCACGTGTATCCTCTGTTTATCCTGAGATAGGGATTCTATGTGACTCCCTGGTAAAAATGATCAATCATCTGTCTGTGTGATCTGTTCCCAGGTGCATTTGTTTCCTAAAGTTGTAGTAACAAATTACCACAAACTGGGTGTAGGGGGAGGGAGGAGGGCACAAAATAACCTAAATTTATACCTTCACCTCACAGTTCTAGAGACCAGAGTTAGTCCACAAGGTTGGTTTTTTTTTTTTTTTTAAGATTTATTTATTTATGCATACAAAAACTGGCCAGAGGTGCAGGGGTTGAGAAGATTCACCAGAGACAGAGTGGGGAACAGAACAGACGATCTACTGAAATACACTGCTGAGGGGAGCAGCAGGTGAGACAGGAGAGGTCTGCTGCACCATGTGGCTCACCTCCCTGGCCGGGATCGAACAGTAACTGTGGATAGCTTCATAGTGCTTTGTCTTAACCCCTTGCGCCACCAGGGAGGCCCAAGTTTGGTTCTTTTTGAAAGACTCTAAGGGAGAATCTGTCCCAGGCCCTTCTCCAAGTTTTTGGTGACTGTTGGCAATCCTTAGCTCCATCTTCACATCACCTTCTATTCCACATCTCTCTGTGTGCTCTCTGTGTCTTTTATAAAGTTCCTCTCAATGGATTTAGAGCCTATCCTAATCCAGGGTGGGTTTTCTCTTAATATTTTTTAAAGATTTATTTTATTTATGCATACAAGAGCTGGGGTGTAGGCCAGAGGTGTGGGAGTGTGAGAGGATTCTCCAGAGACAGAGTGGGGAGCAGAACAGGAAGACTGACTGAAAAAACACTGCTGAAAGGAGCAGTGGGTGAGACTGGAGAGGTCTGCTGTGCCATGTGTGTCATCTCCCTGGCTAGGGGTTGAACTCATGCTGCAGAGGCTGCCAATCACTTCATGGTGCTGAGACTTAATCCCTTGTGCCACCAGGGAGGCCCCTAGGGTGGTTTTATCTCCATCCTTACCTTAATTCATCTGCAAAGATCCCATTGCCAAAGGCCATATTTTGAGCGAGTGGACATCAAGTTTTGTCATTCAGTTTTATGGGACATGCTTCGGTAGAGTGGGAGAGAAGGACTCCCTCCCAGGGCAATGGGGAAACACAGAGATATGTGATACAGTCCCCACATCCTCCAGACCTGGATGCTGTCACCTCCCCTTCCAACAGTTCCTACTGTAGCCACCAGGCTTCTTAAAACTTCGAAATCAATCATGTCACTTCCATCCTTCAGTGGTACAAAATGCACCCTTTCCCCTTACTTCAACCCATAAAGCCCCTTGTGGCTAACTCCTGAGACCTGTACCCCCTCCTTTTCTATCTTCTTTACTTACTCAGCTCCAGTCCTGTCTCCCTTTTGTGGCTCAAATGCTCCCAGCTCTTTCCACCTCAGGACCTTTGCACATGCTGTGCTTACTATTTAAGTGCTCTTCTCCTTTCCCTCAAGGCCGTGGCCTCAGCTCCAATGTCATCTCTGCAGTCCTGGTACCCTGTCCTCCCGGCTCATGCTTATCCCCTTCAGTCTGTGCCCTGTCCATTTTAATTCTCCTTAAATCTCTTACCACTTCTGAGGATTTCCTATTTGAATGCACTCGCTGACCCTTCTGTGGGGCTGGGAGGAAGAATACAGGGTGAGGCGTGTAGCACCCAATAGGAGCACAATAAATACTCAAGGAGAGAAGGTGGGACAGAAGATAGTAGAGTTGCAGTGCCAGGGGAAGGAGGTAAGCCTGGTAGTGGCTGGGGCAGGTTTCAGCCAACTTGCTGGAAGTGGAAGGCCAAGGTGAACTCAGTGTCCCACCTGACCAAGGACAGTCCCATCAGGTGTGTTTCTCTTTGCTAAGTCTGCCATAAAGCTGGCATTGAGACCTAGTCTTGGGGAAGATGAGTTGAGGGCAATCAGAAGTCATGGAGGGTGTGTGAGCAGTGGTGAGAGGGGATCAGATATCAGATTTGCCTGATAGAAACCCCTGAAGACTTACCTCATCCATATGCTGTTTTCACTGGTGTGTATTTTCTACTGAAAATGAGACTTAGGTGTGTAGATTGGTTTGAGTTAAATCTTGCAAATCACTTAAAAAAACAACCTCTAGGTGTTCATGAAATGTTTTATTTTCTGAGGATGCCAGTCCTCACTCTGCCATGTGAGGTACCACACCACCCAATGCCTGTGAAACCCAAGTCCGACACCTGCCCATGGCTAGTGGGGCAGGGAGTCAATGGTTTGCTTGAAGCTCCTGACGCTGACACACAGAGTGTGGGGACCATTCCTGGATCAGGGATCTGAGTCACCTAAGAACCCGAATCTCCCCCTTCTCTAGGTTGCATAGTGTGTGTGCTGGCCTTGAGTCCAGTGAATCCCAATGCTGTTCTTTGTATTCTTAGGGAGCACAGGTATGAGGCCTGTGCCCTTCCAGTGTCCCCAGATATTGAGATCCCACAGCCCAAACAGGTGGCTGTCCAGGCCTCCCCTGCCCAACACTTGCACCATAGGACACTTAGTACCACAAGCAGGGAGCAGGGGCGGTCCCAGTCCACAGTGTCTGTTCCCTCCCACCATCTGAGGGGTCAAGAATAGAATCCCTATTTCAGGGGCTGAAAAATGTGTCTCACTTCATCTTCATGTGGACCCAGGACTTCCCAATTGGCCTTGAACCATTCACCATAAAACTACCATAGGTTCATTACCAAGAAGGGGATGGCCACTGCTTAGGGTCCAGCTCGTGATCAAGGTCAGGGCTGGGAAGTGGCACCTCAGTTCAAATGACCTCAATGCAGTAGCAACTGAAACCCTTACAGAAGTGCTTCTGAAATGCTCCAGACATTTTCTGGGGTCACTCTAGCTGACAAGATGCTGGGGAATATGCTGGACCTTGGTCTAAGTAGTACCTGGTAAGTTTTGAAGGATGTGTAGGAGTTTGCCAGCCAGACAATTCATGCACCAACCTCTCCCTGGCACTGTCCTGTGTCCTGCCCACTTAGGAGGGAAATGTCTGTTTCCTGGGAGGAAGATGCTGGATTCTTGCCGGCCGGCAGGGATTGAACCCGCACTGCAGAGGCTGCGGACAGCTTCACAGTGCGGCCCTCAACCACCTGTGCCACCAGGGAGGCCCAAGATGCTGCCTTTCTTATGGAGGTGGAGACAGCAGCCTAGGGGCAGGGGTCCCTGATTCCACCTCAATCGATCTGTGTCAGCTTGCCACAGGTCAGGCCAGACTGGCTCAGTGCATCCCACATGAGCAGCATCTCGTAGGGCAAGAAGCGGTGTACCAGCAGCAGGTTTTGGTAGATGCAGGGGTCAAAGGAAGACAGGTGTTCTGAGGGCACTTGCACACCTGCCGTGAGGATGCCGCTGTGGGAGGCAGGCTTCAGGCCCTCCTGTTGTAGGCACATGCCCAGGAAGACATCATCAATAGGGAAGAGGTCCAGGGCACCAGAGGCTCGGTATAGGGCAGCGGCAGTGAAGTGGGACAGCAGAAAGCCACCCCCCCCACAATACGACGGGTAGTGTTCTTCTGGTGTCACAATCTTCGGCACATAATACTTGCTCCAGGGATTCCGGATGGGGCCCACATTGTGGATCAGGTGCCCCACAAAGAGGTGGTGGTCAGGGTCTTGGCCCTGCAGGTAGGAGACCATGTTGTCTGTGTGTGCAAAAACGTCGTCATCCCCATTGAGAAAGAAGCTGGCTTGAGTGCACCGAGTTGCCTGCCACTGTAGGAACAGGACCTGTTGGTGGGGTGAACAGGCATAAGGGCTTGAGGGCTGGGGCCATTGGCCATGGTCCCTGTTGGTTAACCCAGCCCAGGAAGTCCCAGCAAGGATGTGTCCTCCAGCCAGATGAGCTGAGCCTCAGTTCCCAGCCTGCCAGCCAGCCTCAGCAGCCAGCTGCCTTCTCCACCTGTTTCCAACTTTCTAAACAGAACTCAAAGGGGACATGCCTCCAGCAGAATCTGGGATGTAACTGCAAATTGGGTAACTTAGACAATTTATTGTTATTCCTTTGATTCTGTTAGTTGAGCCTTGGTGCTACATAATTACTATTTAACATCTACGCTGCCCCCCTCAACACATACACCAGGGTAGGGGATCTGTTTCTCCTACTAGTGCCATCTCCCCAGTACCCAGCATGGGACCAGTGCTTCACTGCCACAAGAATCATGTGTGTCAAACTGATGTTCACTTTTGTGTTTTTTGCTCTAAGACTAAAGCATGTTGAAAGGTTCTGGTCTTTTTCCATAATAACCTTTGCTGCACGCCAGGCACAGTGCTTAGCACCCACCTATCTTGAATCCCTAAGGCAACCTTAGGAGACAGGTGTGTCTTCAACCTCATTTGCAGATGAGGAAGCAGAGGTTCATAATGAGAAGAAAGTGCCTTGAACAAGGTCATACAACAGAAAAATAGCACTGGTTCCCTGGTGGTGCAAGGGGTTGAGACGCAACCTATGAAGCTGTCTGCAGCCACTGCAGCACGAGTTTGATTCCCGGCCAGGGAGCTATCCACATGGCGCAGCAGACCTCTCCTGATTCACCTGCTGCTACCCTCAACAATGTATTTCAGGGCCTCCCTGGTGGTGCAGCGGTTGAGCACTGGGTTGTGAAGCTGCCCGCAGCCTCTGCAGCGCCAATTCAATCCCCGGCCGCCGGGCGAGGGTCCCACATGGCGCGCAGACCTCTCCTGCCACCCGCTGCTCCCTTCAGTAGTGTACTTTGTCAGTCTGCCTGCTCTGCTTCCTACTCTGACTCTGGTGAATTCTCTCACCCTCCCGCACTTCTGACTGTACCCAGTGCTTGTATAAATAAAAAAATAAATAAATAAATAAATAAATCTAAAAAAACAAAAAAAACAATGTATTTCAGTCAATCTGCCTGTTCTGTTCCCCACTCTGCCTCTGGTGAATCTCTCACCTGCCCCCACCTCTGGCAATAGCAATTGAGAGGTTAAAACCAGAGCTTCTCTCTTCAGGATGAATAGGAACCACACTGAACCCCTTTTCACAGGAGGTCTCTACTTAGCTTGCTCCACCCCTATCAGGTGTCTCCTAGGACCTCTAATTTTTCCTCAGTGTATGAACAGAATCTCTCTACCCCTTCCCCAAAACTGGAGGAGACAGAACCAGAACAAAAAAATGTGTTCCCTCCCTCTCCTTATGAACATCTTCTCATGTAAGCCTCACAGGATTCAGAATGCTGCCTGCAACCTCTGCCACCCTGCCCTACCTCCCTGCCTGCTTTAGGGAAGGAGGCTTCCAGGACCTGGAAGATAGTGTGGGGCTTAGGGAGGCATCCATGAAGTCTTCCCCTGGGCCCCTCAGAGGAGGTGGTGGCAATTTGGGCAGGAAGGGTAGGCGCCCCAATTAGGTGATCCCTGGCCCACCTGCTTGAGCGTGAGGTTGAAGAAGGAGTCGTGGAAGTCCCACTGCAAGATGTCCCCGTGTGCCTGCGCCTCCATCGCCAGCAGTCGGTTGACCTTGAGGGCCTCCAGTGGGTTGGGGTCAGTGCCAACCAGGAAGAGGCGGCGCAGCTGGAGGCCCCGCACAGCTCGCTCTTGGCCCCAAGTGCGCCGCACCAGCTCCCGCTGCTCATAATTTTGGGGTGAGGACTTGATTGCCAGCAGCAGGAACACCGGCTGAGCGCACTTGTCCGGTGGAGCGTCCTGCAGCAGCTGGAAGTCACGGCAATGTCTGTACAGCAGGAAGTTGCGCACGTGCTGTGGCTGTTTGGCAAAGTCAGGCAGAGCAGTCACTGAGCCATTGGCCTGGCAGGGGACAGGTGGTGGGTGGGTGGGCACAGCCTGCCTGGTCAGAGGTGTGGGGGTGCCCAGCGGCTCCTTTGGGACCTGGCAGGTGGGTGGTGCCATGTGCAGAATGAAGATGAGGAGGAGGAAGGTAGCGCTGCCCAGGGCCAGAAACAGGCCCACCTCGGCCTTCCGGAACCTGGAACACCTCATGCTGGTCAGCTAGGGGAGACTCCTGGGCAGCTCCTGCAGAGAATAATACCCACTGAAGATCCTGGAGGGAACCAAGGGTTTTGGGGGACTATGTATAGACAACAGCACCTGGTTGCAGCCTCCCAGTTGCTCAAATTGGTATAATATTTAAATTCACCCCCACTGATTCTGTGTTCCCCATCTTTTTCAGCCTTCCCCTGCCCATTGTTGGTTTTGACAGTTGCTCGGGCCCTGCTTGAGGATTAAATATTTACAGAGAAAAGGGAGGTAAGGAGATGCCAACTCAATTTCCCAAGACTGGGTGTGTCCAGAAGCCTCTTATGCAGCCTGGGCCTCCTCCTGCTTAAGATATGACTAAAGAGCCTCCCCCAGCAAGGCAGAAAACTCCCATTTTATCATTTAAGAAGTGCTGGGATTCTTGCTTCTCTTTTTACCAGCTTCTCAAGGAAGCTCTAAGCTTCTGGAATTTTAATCCAATTGTCACCTGTTCTTGACTATTTTTAAATATCTGCTGACCTGAGCATGGCTGTATGTTCATCATTAACTCCACAGGCCCAACACATCGCAAACAAAACAATCTTTCTTGGCAAACTCCTATCCCTCTTTTAAAACCCATCTCAATGATCTAAATGGAAAGCCCTCTCTAATACTTCAGAGAGAGTTCTGGTTCCCTGTTTGGTACATCTAGCCCTGTCATACTCTTTGGCCCAGTCATGACTTCAAGGGAGTGTCTTTGTCTGACTGTCTTCCCAACACTAGGGGCTTTTTGGAGGTTCTGTCACCATCCACTATGATGATGACACAAAGGGAAAACAAGGAGGTTTGAATGAGTGAATTTATGAATAAAGGTAAACGCATTATGTTTCTCTCTGGCAAGCTCTTACACATTCTTCAAAACCCCAGCTCTAATGTCCCCTTCTCTTGGAAAGTTTCTCTCCCCATGTCTAGGCAGAGCCCTTGGTCTCCCTTCCAGAACCCTTTCCCTGGCTTCCCTGAACTTCTTCAATTTTTTTGTTTGTTTGTTTTCCCAGAAAGATAGTGTTTGTGCTGTTTTCCAGGTCTAAATTGAAGGATGTATTTTCCAGTGCATCCTGAAAATGCTGGATTAGGCCCAAGGCAGCACTTACCTTGGAGAAGTATATAACACTCAGCATTCAAGAGCACAGATACTGTAGCCCAAAACTTGGATTTAAATTCTAACTCTAGGGCCTCCCCGGTGGCGCAGTGGTTGAGCGCTGGGTTGTGAAGCTGCCTGCAGCCTCTGCAGCGCCAGTTCGATCCCCGGCTGCTCCCCGGCCACCAGCGAGGGTCTCACATGGCGTGCAGACCTCTCCTGCCGCCCGCTGCTCCCCTCAGCAGTGTACCTCGGTCCTTCTGCCTGCTCTGCTCCCCGCTCTGGCTCTGGTGAATTCTCTCACCCTCCCGTGCTTCTGACTGTACCCAGTGCTTGTATAAATAAATAAATAAATAAATAAATCTTTAAAAAAAAAAAATTCTAACTCTACTATTCCCTGGCTGTGTGTTCTTCATACCCTGCACTTGCCTATAAAGGGGGAATCTGAGAAATCCCCAATTACAAGGTTGTGCAGCTATGAAGGGAATACTTAGCACCTGGCACTTAGTGGGCACTCAGTATTTGTCGAATGAATATGTGAATGTCAGCATTTACCTCCGGATGCCTCAGTGTGCCTGTATTAGTCTATGGTCTCCTAGATTTCCCAACTGGCACCTGAATAGTGTGGGACAGTCATTAGTTCTGTTAAGACCTTCTAGCCCCAAATGACCCCACCCAGGTATTATCTGTGAACCAGGAAGAGAATAACTTCCTATTTTTTTTTTTATTTTCTAAGTTCATGCCTTTTTTTTTTTTAAAGATTTATTTATTTATACAAGCACTAGGTACAGTCAGAAGCGCGGGAGGGTGAGAGAATTCACCAGAGCCAGAGGGAAGAGCAGAGTAGGCAGACTGAGGAAATACACTGCTGAGGGGAGCAGCCAGTGGCAGGAGAGGTCTGCATGCCATGTGGGACCCTGGCCCCCGCTGGGGCGAACAGGCACTGTAGAGGCTGCCGGCAGCTTCGCAACACAGTGCTCAACCGCTGAGCCACGGGGGGAGGTCCTAACTTCCTATTTCTAATGGAGCTACAAATTGATGCTAATTGAGGTAGACTCAGATTCTTTTTCACAGGTTTTGCTGTGTGATATTAGAAAAGAAGTTTGATCTTTCTGAGCTTAAATCTAAAATGGAAGGAATCAACCCTTTGAGTCTTGCTCTGGTGATTTTAACCTCAAACATGCAGGCACTGTACAGAGGTTATTCCCTCTGACTGGATCCCAAGATTTCTACACAGTTCCTTCCCTCACAGGGAAGTGTTCAGGTTGACATTGGTAGCCCTGAGCCCCCACCATGTTCTACTTTTCTTCCATAGTACTTTTCATCTCCAAAATACAATCAGGGCCTCCCTGTGGTACAAGGCATTAAGATGCAACCTATGAAGCTATAGGCAGCCACTGCAGCATGAGTTTGATCCCCAGCCAGAGAGCTGCCCACATGGCACAGCAGACCTCTCCTGACTCACCTGCTGCTCCCCTCAGCTGTGTATTTCAGTCGATCTGCCTGTTCTGTTCCCCACTCTGTCTCTGGTGAATCCTGTTACCCCCCACACCTCTGGCCTGCACCCCAGTTTTTGTATGCATAAATACATTTTTAAAAAATACATACAATTTTGAAAATGTATTGTTTCTTATTCATCTTTCCTAGCAGAAAGTGAATTCTGTGCTATTTGTCTTGTTCACCACCTTCTTTCCAGCCCTGAAACTGTGCTTGCTGCACAGTAAGTGCTCAATAAATGTATTGAGAGGATGATGAATATTTGGTTGCCTCAAAATCTGAAAAAATATTGACTCTCAATGATTTTATACATTTATAAATTCAAACTAATATTTATTGGGCTTCTGTGCACCAGACATTTCTGGGAGCTGGGGACGCTTGGTAAATAGGCATAGGAGTCCTAAATGTCTCTACCACTATTAAATGTTTGAGGGGCAACAAACATTTAATAAAAACCTCAACGAACTGATACAAGGTGATGGGTTTGGGTGGCAGGTTTGGATTTTGATTTCTGGATGACACTTAAGCTGGGAAATAAATGGCATGGGGGAAATAGCCTGGCTAGGGTTTGGGAGGAAAGTTTCCCTGGGACATAAATAGCATGCACAAAGGCCCTGAGGCAGGAATGAGCGAGTGGTTCTTGAGCAGATGCAGGTTCCTACCTGTAGGTGGGCAGCACAGAGCCTGTATTGTCCCAGATTTGGCTGCCAGCCCCTGGGTTTGGCTTCTGAAGAGCAGGTCTGGGAGACCCAAGGAGGCAAATAACCTTGGGATGAGATTGTGAACAGATGAAAGTGACACAAGAAAGAACAGGACATTTTCCTGAGCTGAAGAGAGGCTGTGTCCAGGATGGGTGGCAAGAACTATATCTGAAATGTGTCTTTGCTCCCAGGCAAAGCTGGCTGTAAGAGCTGTAAGCGTGGGGAAGAGCTGTGAGCGTGGGGAAGAGCTGTAAGCATGGGGAAGACCTCACTAGCTGCAGTAGTAGGACAAATCGCCAAAAAGAATTCAGATCAGAGATGCCCCTGCATTCTCCTGGGCCATCCCCTACCTCCCATTTGGAGTTTAGAATCAAAACCAGGGGTTTTAAGCTAGGGGTAATTCTGCCCCAGGGGATACTTGGCAATGTCCAGAGGCATTTTTGGTTGTCATGAGTTGGGCACCGTGGCAGTGCAGCTCTGCTAATGGCATTAAGTAGGTGGAAATCAGGGGCGCTGCTTAAATGAATATCCTACAGGGACAGGAGGGGCTTCTCACAGAAGACAAGCCAGCCCCAATGTCAACACTGTCAAGGCTGAGAAATCCTGGGCTGAAACAACAAAGAAACCAAATAGAGAAGTCAAAATGAGAGAAGATCAGATAATTAGTGTCAGGACGTGACCAAAGAACCTTGATATAGTTTTATGCAAATTCATCATATGGAGTTAATTCTGAGATTTATTATTATTTATATATTCATTAAAAAGAAAACAAGCCTAACCATCTATATATCAGTTCACTGGGAATGTATTTTTAAACTTCCAAACTAGGGCTTGAGAGCAAAAGCAAATATAAATATTGTAACTCAGTTAAACATGGGCTTTGGGGAAGGGGAAGGCATGAGAGGACATAAACAAACAAATGACTCATTAATGGGGTCAAAAATAGAACCTCTTGGGCCTCCTCGGTGGCGCAAGGGGTTAAGATGCAACCTATGAAGCTACAGGCAGCCAATGCAGCACAGCAGGAGTTCGATCCCCCGCCAGGGAGCTACCCACATGGCGCAGCAGACCTCTCCTGCCTCGCCCACTGCTGCCCTCAGCAGTGTATTTCGGTCAATCTGTCTGTTCTGTTCCCCTCTCTGTCTCTGGTGAATCCTCTCACCCCCGACCCCACCTCTGGCCTGTACCCCAGTTCCTGTATGCATAAATAAATAAATCTTTAGGGCCTCCCTGGTGGCGCAGCGGTTGAGCGCTGGGTTGGGAAGCTACCCACAGCCTCTGCAGTGCTGGTTTGATCCCAGGCTGCTCCCAGCCACCGGAGGAGGGTCCCGCATGGCGTGCAGACTGCTCCTGCCGCCCACTGCTCCCCTCAGCAGTGTACTTCTTCAGTCTGCCTGTTCTCTTCCCGGCTCTGGCTCTGGTGAATTCTCTCACCCTCCCGCATTTCTGACTGTACCCAGTGCTTGTATAAATAAATATTTCATAAACAAACAAATAAATAAATAAATCTTAAAAAAAAATAAATCTTTAAAAAAAAGTTAAAAAAAAATAGAACCTCTTGGGGTGGCCACTTAGTTTTAATTAATTCCTGTAATGCCTCTTCCTTGCATTTTTCTTTCTTGTTTGTAAGAACTCTGCATATGAAACAAAGACCTTGTTGGCTACCTGCATTTCCAGGCCTGTGGTTTCTCTCAATTGAGAGGGTCGTCTGACTACTCTACCTTTGCAGCAGTCATGAGGTTCCTGTGAGTTCAAGTTGGGGGAACAGGATAAAAGTGGCTCCTCCTCCCTCCCCCATAATAGCCTCCATTAATACCTCTAAGATCTCCTTCCCTTTTCTTTTTTCTTAAAGATTTATTTATTTAGGGCCTTCCCGGTGGTGTAGCGGGTTGAGTGCAGCACTGTGAAACTGTCTGCAAACTCTGCAGTGTGGGTTTGATTCCTGGCTGGCCAGGGAGATTCCCACATGGCACGGTAGACCTCTTCTGTCTTACCCGCTGCTCCCCTCAGCAGTGCTTTTAGTCCATCTGCCTGTTCTGCTCCCTGCTGTGTTTCTGGTGAATCCTCTCACCCTCCTGCGCCTCTGGCCTATATCCCAGCTCTTATATAAATAAATAAATCTTAAAAAAAAAAGATTTATTTATGCATATAAGAACTGGGGTGTAGGCTAGAGGTGCGGGAGGGGGTGAGAGGATTCACCAGAGAGAGTGGGGAATAGAACAGGCGGATCTACTGAAATACACTGCTGAGGGGAGCAGCGGGAAAGACAGGAGAGGTCTGCTGCGCCATGTGGGTCACCTCCCTGGCTGGCTGGGGAATCCAAATGGGGCTGCAGTGGCTGCCAATAGCTTGATAGTGCTGTGTCTTTAACCCCTGCAACATCAGGGAGGTCTCTTCTTTCCCTTTTCCATCCACCAAGGCCCCTGCTAACTTATTGTCCCTAAAAACCTCAAATGGGAAATTACCAACTTCACAGCCCCCCACATACAGATTGGTGTGAGAGAGAACCTCTAGGCCCTCTTTCACTGAACCTATTAATGCTGAGAATTCACAGGTCTAGTAAAGCTGTGGGTGCCTCTGTGGTAAGTAGTCATTAACCTGTTCTCATGGTTTATTATCTGAAAGAGCTGGGACCTCACACTATTAAAGCAGATGTTGGGGTACAGGGGCCTGGTTGCCAAGGAAGGGACGCCTCTTGGAATTACTTCCTCCAAGAGCCTGGGAAGTGACTCTGTGGTCTCTGCTGGAGGGGGCTGGGTGACTGATGAGAAACTCTACCCAAACCTGGGTTCAATTTATTAATCCCCACCCAAGATTCTGCTGCCCACCCTCTTCTTCAGGTTTCACTGCAAAATGGAATTATTGGCCTTGTTGAAGCCCAGAAATCTGCTTACCTGAAGTTCATGGGGGCTGGACAAACCTGAGGGAATCACCCCCATTTTATAGATGGGGAAATGGTTCAGGGAGCCAAGGTGGCCAGGGGGTGCTTGCCATTACCACAGAAGCAACCCATTTTGTCTCGTGGTTCTGAAGAGTACCAGCAACTCTAATACCAAAACACACACATGAAAAATGCTCATTCAAATAAATTCTGGAGAACCTGGCAGCCTCAGCCCTGGGCCTGGTCCCCCAGATGCCTCCAATCTGGGTGAGAGAGAGCCAGACATTCATGGGATAATGACTGGGCCAGAGGAAGAGAACTGAATACTAAAATTGAAGCTTTGAAGGTTGCATTAAGAGTTCACCTATGAATCACGTAAAGGGCATTCTGGTGGAGGAAAGAGCAAATGCAAAAGCAGGGAATGGGAAATAAAACAAGATGTGTTCAAGGACTTGCAATTTGAACTTTTGCTGAAAGGTCACTTGCAATTACATGTCAATGGGCTGGCACACACTGCCTGTGTGGTGACCACCTCAGTGGCTTTGGCTGGCCATTCTGGCTCCTTCAGGGCCCCTAGAGTCCTCACTTACAAATGGGGATACTGGGGGTAAGAGTAAAGCAGAACTGAAACCATGACCCTGATGGAAAGGGTCCCACGATGTGGAGTCACAGGAAGCAATTCCTTGCTAGGGCCTCAGAATCTTTCAGAATCTGTCACAAGGACCATGTGATGAAGGACAGAACACTTGAATCCAGGCTGTTCAAGGCTTCCCAGCTGGGCTACCCTGGGTTTAGGCTGGTGAGTCAATGAAGTGCACACGTCCTATCCTTTTACTTTGCAGTGACCCATGGACTGCAGAGTATTCATTGAGTGCCTACTGTATGCAGGGTCACAGACACTACCAACCAGCTCTTCCTTTACGATCTTAAAATGGGAAGAAGTGATCAGTTTAGTGGCAACCTTGATAAAGTCTGTTGAAGAAGGAGGAGCCACTGGGGGTTAGGGGAGGGGGACCAGACCAGCTGGGCACATCCTAAAGGATGGGGAATTATCTGGGTAAAACCCTGGGGAAAGGCATTCCAGGCAGAAGGCAAAGCAAACACAAAGGGTCTGAGGTAGGCAGGCTCTAGGGGTTGGTTAAGGTTGTCAGACCATTCTGGGGGGGGGGGGCGGGCAAACATCAAGAACCTCTTATGTTGCCTCTAGGGAGCAATGGGGAGACACGGAGGGCATATGATGGTGGAGGGACAAGACTGATTTATGCTTTGAAGTCCCCTGTGGCCATTCAGGAGGAAAAGAAGTCAGGGTAGGGGTAGAGGCAGGAAGGGAGAATTTGGGAGTCTGGACGGGGGCCAGTCAGCAGAGTGCAGGGAAGTGAGTGGGTTCAGAAAATATGATGAAGGAAGTTGTCACTCTTTGGAGCCTGGAGTGGGGGATGGAAAATGAAGGACCAGGAGGAACAGAATGTGAGAAGCTTTCATGCCTTACACAGGGATGAAATGAGGCAGCAGGTGACCGAGGTGTGGTGGCCAGGCAAGAGGTCTTGGGATGAAATGACAAGTATCTGGGAAACCCAACAGGTATTTGATGGGTGAACATATCCAAATCCTGTCTGCAGGTGCAGGGCCTCCCCCAAGCTCTTCCCTCTGGACTGGACATAATGCCACAGCTGGCAATGAGGCCCCCCAGGGCAATACCAGCTTGCCTAGGCAGTTAGCCTCCAACGCTCTGGTGTAATTTTGATATCACCCACAACCCACAGCCTCCAGCACCCTTATTGGCTGAGACCTAAGAGCTTCCTCTGGATCCCCTATCTCTATTGACCTCTGCCCCCTCGCTTACACTTCAGCCACACCAGCTCCTTTAAATACCCAGGCTTAGCCCTGCCATTTGGCTTTTCCTTTCACCAGGGATGCCCTGCCTTTCCACTCCCCCCTACCCCCATTCGTCTTGATCTTCAGTCTCAGTCCAATGTCACCTCCTTAGAGGGGCCCCAACCTCCCAGCACGCACATCCACTGGATGTGGGAAAGTTATGCACTTCTCTCTGCCCTCTCCCCAACAAGCCCGCAGTGCTAAGCATGGGGATCTTGTTCTCCAAGGCTGTGCCCGCATGTGATGCTCCCGGTGTGTGCTGCATGAGGAAATAATACTGACTTTGACTCACTGGAACTGACCATTTCCCCTGCCTAACCTCTGCCCAGGAGTGAGGCATTTAATGAGCAAGAAGCGCAGAATACTAATGAAGTATTGAATACCTGCTGGATATGCATAAGGCACCTGTATTGATAATATGCACAATACAGTTGACCTCTGAACAACTTGGGGGTTAGAGGTACCTACCCCTGGGGAATAAAAAATCTGAGTACAACTTTTGACTTCCCCAAATCTTAACTACTACTAGCCTGATATTGATTAGAAGCTTTACTGAGAACATAAATAGCTGATGTTACTGGTACTACATACTGTGTTCTTATACAAAGTAAACTAGAGGAAAGAAAATGTTATTGAAAGAATTATAAGGAAGAGAAAATACATTTATAGTACTGGACTAGATTGATACTGTAAGTTTATATTGTCTGCCCATAAGAAAATCTGCATATAAGTGGATCCATGTGTTTCAAACCATGTTCAATTCTCAACTATAGTTGTAAGGCAACAATTTAAAAGTGTAAATCACACAGGGATGAATATTAATATCATCATGAAAATGAACAAGCCACTAAATAATGCCAAGGTACTAATGTACATGGCACCGAATACTTATGAATATTCATATAACGTGGTACTAAATATTAATGACTCGTTGATTGCTAATGAGACACTAGATGCACTGAGGAGACAGACTGCACAGCAGATTTAATTCAGAGCCCCCATTGGTGAGGTGCTCTGACCAACCCTTAGCCCCAGGTGATAGCCAAGGCCCTTAGGACTCCAGGCACCTGGGTCTGCTTGTCACTGTCCCTGGGAAGCCAGGGAGGCACAGAGGCTTAGACACACGGGGGTCTAGTCATCCAGGTGTCAAGGCCCCGTCCATTTGAACACTTGGGGCCTGGTCATGTCCCTTCCAACTCCCATCCTTGCCCTGCACTATTTTGAGCCTGTCTAATGCTGACTTGGAGGCTCCATCACACTGGGGAGTCCACACATAATGCTCCTACTTTGCAATGAGGAAACTGAGGCTCAGAGGGGGTGAGTTCTGAATTCCTCTTCAGGCTCCTCAGACACACCATCCTTCTCCACCCTCCTCACCCCAACTCCAGGGACCCACAGGTCTGGGTGTCCCCACTTGTCTAACCTCTGGGTTTCAGTTTCTGAATCTGAAAAATGAGGGCTCACTGCCTAACAGCTGCCCTTGAAGCACCATGGTGGCCCCGGGGGAAGGACATCCTGACCTGGTTTCTGACCATCAGAGGAGAAGGGGGGCGGGAAAGGAGAAGGCCTGCCCCTGAATCCTCATGCTCAAACTCAGGGTTTGGCTCTAGCAGGTACCAACTAGCAGTGTCACTGTGGCCATCACTGTGCCTACACTTCTCACCAATCACAGCTGGGATTTGATGGGGGCAAAGAACATTCTGGGGTTGCCAAAAGGCAGTGGTGATGGTGAGGGGCAGGGGTGACAGAAGCATCTGGAAGGACCCCATTTTTGTACGTGAGACCCAAGACCTAGGAGAGGCTGGAGGACTGCATGGTGCTCTTTTCTCCAACTGACACATTTATGAACCACCTACAGTGACAGCAGCTATCATTATCACTTGCACCCAGGTGGTGCTCTGAGAACCAGGTGTATGCCACACCTGGGTCTAGATTCAGCCAGCATGATGGAGTTCCCATGCCCATGGAGATTATGTGCTAATTATGTACTAATGGGGGACTGAGCAGCAGCAAACAAGACAATTTTCTGGAGAAGAGCAAGTTACAGGGTTGAAGAGACTCCAGGATGGGAGTTGAGGCACTTGCAGCACAAGGTATGAGCCCCTGGCCTGTGGATGAACTCCAGCAACTCTTCCTGAGCTTCCCAGAGGGCCCTCAGTTCCAGTTTGCAGGTGGGCCAGGACACAGAGAGGGTGCCTACGTACCAGAGGTCATATAGCAGTCGAGGTGAAGAGGGTTGGTGGGATTTGAATCTTGACCTGCTGGACCAGAGGGTGATTCCTCATAGGCTCTTTACCAGCTTATTCCAACTTGGCCCTCCTGTAATAATGGGCTAGACCATTTTACAAAAAGCAGGAGCTGCTTTAGTAAACAAAAGAAGATAAAGATAATCTCTTAGATTGGTTGCCCATGGCCAGACCCTGATTTAGTAAAAAACCATGTGTATGCAATGGACTTTATGCAAACATACGCCCAACATACACACAGGTGAATTGCTGGACTTACGAGCAGAGGTGGGATTTAGAGAGCAGGGTAAGGTGCACCCTTTAGACTGTTTCCAATCCGAATTTGCCTGGGATGACTCATCTGTGGTTGAACTGGATGTCCCCACTTCCTTGGGACATCCCACATCACTCCAGGAAGAGATCTGGGGTTGGACAGATGCCAACCCTTGCCCCAGTGAACCTCTAAGGGCGTCTCTGGGCTCATTTCTAAGAAGGGGAAACAGGCTAAAGGAAGTAGTAGGCCATGCATCCCAGTTCAGCCTCCCTCTCTTCTCATGATCCAGGCCCAATGAAGAAACAGAAGTGATGGGCCCTTCTTCTGGGGTCCTCCTGAAGGACCCCCACATCTTTAGCCTGATCAGGTCTTGTACTTGCCACATTTCTCTTGTGCAAAGATAAATGTCATGAACAGAAACATAATGAGCCGCATAATCAGGATCAGTGTTAACATGCATGTGGCATGTCCACCATCTGCTCGTCTACATTTCACACCTGGACAGAGAGGAAGGGCTGTGTGGGTCTTGTTTTTATGGCTAGAAACTGAGGCACAGAGAGGTCAAGGAACTCATTCAGGGTTAAGTGGGAGCCTAACCCTTGTGTTTAACCACCACTTGGCAGGGTTTTCTTTAATTTGCTATGTTAATAGTGGCTCCCCACAAGGGGTCAATCAAGTCAAGCCAGACAGAGCCCACACTGGGCATTCTCCCTGGCTCACAGAGGAAGGGGCTGCTGGACAGAAGAGAAGTTTCCATGTGACACCTTACCTCCTTCCAGCCCATCCCAGGGTCCCTAGGCTAAGCCAGCTTGTCTGGATCCCCTAAGCTCTGGTCTGAAGCAGGCAAGATCCAAGGCCCCTTGCTGGTTGCCCACACCCATAAGATGTGGCAGGAATTTCTACACCCTGGGGGTGAGGGAGAGGGGAAGGGAGAATGGCTGGGCTGGGCTGGGCAAACAAGAGTTGTGCAGCTAGGAGAGGGGGAGCAGATACCTGATGAAGGGGACACACCTCTTCCTTCCAACTCAATCACACCTGGTATGAACACTGCCTTGGGAGAAGTGGTGACCTCAGTTTCCCCTGCACTCTGAATTCCACATCGGGACTAGAGGAGACCCTGTCCCAAGTGGGGGTCTGGGAAAACTCAGTGGAAACTAAAAAGTGGACTTAAAAAACTCTGAGCCATGGGCTTCCCAGTGGTGCAAGGGGTTAAGCAACTCACTATGAAGCTGTCCGCAGCCAGCCAGGGAGCTACCCACATGGCGCAGCAGACCTCTCCTGTCTCGCCCGCTGCTCCCCTCAGCAGTGTATTTCAGTCAGTCTGCCTGTTCTGTTCCCCACTCTGTCCCCACAAACCTCTGAGCCATAAAGAAACTTGGTCAGGAACCTGGAAAATTGGTTAATCATATACTTGTAATTATGATGGTTGCTACAGTTTTTAATGATTGCTACAGTTATGGTGATAGATGGCAGGAGCCTTTTGAGTGACTGAAGCACTTACAGACTTTTTTCACCCTCCCCATAGCCCCCCACCACAAACCCCACTTGACACATAGGGTCAGAGACTTAATGTGTGCAGTGGACTTTATGCAAACATACACCCAATATTCACACACAGGTGAACTGCTGGACTTATGAGGAGAGGTGGGATTTAGAGAGCAGGGTAAGGTGCACCCTTTAGACTATTTCCAATCCGGATTTGCCTGGGATGACTCATCTGTGGTTGAACTGGATGTCCCCACTTCCTTGGGACATCCCACATCACTCCAGGAAGAGATCTGGGGTTGGACAGATGCCAACCCTTGCCCCAGTAGAGCCTCTAAGGGCGTCTCTGGGCTCATTTCTGAGAAGGGGAAATAGGCTAAAGGAAGTAGTAGGCCATGCATCTCAGTTCAGCCTCCCTCTCTTCTCATTGATCCAGGCCCAATGAAGAAACAGAAGTGATGGGCCCTTCTTCTGGATAGCAGCACCCCCATCATAAAAGATTCTCTGGTTGAATACCTGCAGCATCCTCATGGGTGTAGGGTCATTGTTCTCCCTCAGGGAGGGGAAACTGAGGTATGGCCAGAGACCAGGAGCACCCTGTCTACACAGAACTGACTGAGCAGGGATCTGAACCCCAGGGGAGGCTGTGAGCTGGAGATCCCAGGAGAGGTTAGCTCAATACCTGTCAGGGCTGGGGGTCAGCAGTGGCTCTCCCTTAAGAAGCAATAATTCTAGGGACTATGGATGCCTTAGCAGGTGGGTGGGTGTGAAGACCTGCTTCTGAGGTGTGAGCCTATGCCTTTGAATCACATACGGGTTCAAAACCAATATTGCCTCAATTTAAAAAGAAAAAAGGAACAATCAACCCAACCTGGAAATCAGGTGGTGTTCGAGCCCAGACCCTCCCAATCAATCAGCATGTTTACAATCTCAACAAGACGGCAGCGATAGTAACGGCCAGTGCATACTGAGCGCTCCACTCCAGGTTTCCTATCTGGCCCTATTTGGGGAAAAGGAGGCGGCTTTGGGGTGGGGTCACTGTGTGCGCGGCCCAAGTTAGAAATGGCCTGGGTCAGCTCCCACCCCCTAGGCTAGGTTGGTTTCCCTCTCCACCAGCTCCCAGGCCGCCTTGGAAACGCTGGCGATCACTATTACCGATAGATGAGGGCGACTGGGTTTTGAAACCTGAGGCTTCAGGGTAAACGCGGCGGAGACGCGACCCCACGGCCCTGCTCCACCCCACCCCACCCACGCCCACGGGGGTCAGCCTGACCTCTCGAGGCCCCCCGTACTCACCCACACACAACGGCCCAGCCTCCGATCTCCGTCCCGAGAGCGCTCGGCCGGGCGGCAGAAGGGTTTCACCTGAGCGCCGGCCCCCGCCCCGTCAGGGCCTCGCTCCCTCCAGCCAGGCCTCCTCCCCCGGCCGGGGCTGGCTTCCCAGCCGCCGAGCTAAGGGCCCCTGCCGGCCCCGCCCCCTTCCCCTACGGCCCGGGCAGCGCCCCTGCTGCTGTCTGTCCTCCCGGCCTCTGGACCCTACCGAGGTCCCGCCTGCTGCTGGGCGAGCTCCTCCGCGGCTGGAGACGTGCAAGGAGCGCCGCCTCAGCCCCCGGCCCGGGGCCCCTGGCAGTGCTGGCCCAGCTAGTGAGGAAGACGCAAGGAGGCAGGGTGACCAGTGGCTCTCGGGTTTTTTGCAGGGCGTTCAAAGATTCCAAACCCGGCTTGTGCCCGGGGCATCCGGAAAGGTTCTGGAAGCTGGAAGTCTAAAGTTGGATTCGAAGACTCTTGGGGTTAGTGAGGATTTGAAACCCGACAGCCCCGGGCTGCATCTGAGTTTCTTGACACTTTGGCGTTTCGGAGCTCTGGGCTCCACCCGTTCTTCTTTCCTCCCGAGGAAGGCGGGGCGGGTCCTGGCTGTGCCTCAGTTTCCTCCTCTACAACGGAGCAACTAAGGCCCCGGTGGTCGGGTGTGTCGCGAACGTGATAGGTAAGCTTCAGTCAGAAGTTGGCTCTCGAGGAGAATTTTATTCGTATATTGGTCACGCAGCACTTAAGTTCACACAGGCAAGCCAACCCCAAGTTCCCTAGTACCCTTGACTGCAGACAGCAGCCGCGATGTGTCTTGGCCGGGCCTTCCACCTAGGTGGAGGTCCGCAGGCCGTGGAAGTCTCGGCTCGAGGGCCCGCGGCGCAGTGCGGATGGGCGCGCGGGGTGCTGAGCTGGTAGGCCGCTTGTGCCGCTGTGTGGGAGCAGGCCGCAGGGTCGGGGGAGCAGAGCCGGGGAGTGCAGGTTGGTGCGCGGTGTGCCCAACCGGGGAGCCAGAGAGGAGCGACGCCAAGGAGCCAAGGAGCGAGGAGAGGTTTGGGCTGAAGAGCGAGTGTGAGTCCAAAGGAAGGCAGCGAGCTGGACTCCCCAAGAGTAGCTTCCAGCGAGACTTTTGCTCTGAGTCAGTTTTTAGGACTGCTCTGAGTCTGCTTTAGGTAGCTGCTCCTTTTATACCTTATCAGCCTTAGGGTCAGGCACCATCTGCTTTATCAGTCTTTAACACTCAGTATGTGGCCTCAGCTACTTTCACTCATAGTGCTCGCAGGCACCTTAATATTTTCAGTTTTACTTGTAAGTTTTATATGTTCTTACAGGTGCCCCACAGGGAAAGTGATTTCTTCAAAGGTCACGACATCCAATGGGAGACCTTCAGATGGCAGCACTGTGGGGCGCACCTCTGGCCGGCTTATCATTAGAACTTTGAAGTCCATAAAGGCAGAGTCTCTCTATTGAGGTGCATCAGCTCCTTGGTTTAAGTTCAAGTTCTCGCTTGTCTGTGTGGTAGCCGTGAGTTTCCTGAGTTGTGGGGGCCATAAAAGAAGCCCAGATCAAATGCTCTGGCTGGCTTCTTTCCTCCCATCTGCCCCATCCGCTCAGTAAATTGCGAAAGGAAGTGAGCTGGGGGCGAGCTGGGGGGCTGATCAGTACATGTTTAAGGCACATAGAACACAGCCTCCACCCCCCTTCTCCAAGTGGCTCCAAAAAATTACAGGAGGCTAGGTATGAAAATGACCCAGCAGGGATGCAAACATATGACCCAGCAGGAATTATAGACCCAAAAGGTCCTAAATGTGTTCAAACAAATCCGTGTACATCCATGTTCACAGCGGCCCTGTTTTCAAGAAGTGGGCACAACCCAAAAGTCCATCAAAAGGATGAATGGGCAAAAGATGTGATGCGTCCACACAGGGGCGTATCACTCAGCTATGAAAAGAAGTGAAGCCCTGACACACGCCATAAGGTGGATGAACCTCAAAACATGCTGAGTGAGAGACCAGATACAAAAGGCCACATAGTGTGTAATCCATTCATTGAAACATCCAGAACTGGCAAATCCAGACATAAGGCAGACTAGTGGGTTGTTAGGGGCTGGGGGAGGGGAGCAATCCCTCATGGCCATAGATTTCCTGTGGGGTGATAGAATGTTCTCGAACTAAATAGAGGTGGCAGTTGCACAACATTATGATTGTTGCCACTGAATTGTTCACTTTAAGTGGCTAATTTTCTGTTATTTGAATTTTACCTCAATTGAGTAACTAACTAGGTCACTCACCAACTGGAAAGTTACTTAATATGCAAAGACTTGGCATGTAGGGGACACTCTCCTAGGATCAGGCATTTGACTCTGGCTCTTATATGGGGCCCTTGAGCTCAGGGAACCACACGGGCTGACAGAGCAAGGGTAGGCTCTGAACTTGCACCTGGGAAAAGAATGCCTGAAAGAGGGCCTGTCTCACCTAGCACAATGTTTGGTGCAGGAAACCATTTACACTGGACTACCAGAGCCTCAAGTGCCCCTATTTGATGCAGCCACTCCTGTAATGGCTCTTCCTGCAGGCGATGTGGACTGTGTGCTTGCTCTGAGCTGAGGAAGCTCTCTGAGCCTCCCGCAGGGAGAGGACTTTCTTCTCCACCCCACAACCATTTTATAGACAAGAAAAGTGAAGCTGGGACAGACCCCTTCTTTTTTTTTGGAGACAGGGTGGAAGGATTAGAGAGAGCACAAAGCAGATCTTGGTCAAATCTTGCTTCCTGCTTCCTGAGTTTCATCTGGCCCCTGCGTGGTCCCTGGCATCAGCATGGCCTCAGGGTCAGGCACCCGAGGTCCCCACACATCCATTGGGACCAACGATTGTCCAAGGATTGGACCAAGGACTGAGCTCAGCTACAGTCTGCTGTTACCACACCTCTGCTGGCCCCATTCAAACCCTCTTGCCTGCTGGTACTGAGACCTGCATCCAAGAGCTTTGTCTGCTCATAGCTGTGTCCCTACTTCCTGCATATAGTAGGATTATGTTCATGGATTAACTAACTGCTTTCTTTTTTTTTTTTTTTAAAGATTTATTTATTTATTTATACCAGCACTGGGTACAGTCAGAAGCGCGGGAGGGTGAGAGAATTCACCAGAGCCAGAGCGGGGAGCAGAGCAGGCAGAAGGACCGAAGTACACTGCTGAGGGGAGCAGCGGGCGGCAGGAGAGGTCTGCGCGCCATGCGGGACCCTCCTCCGGTGGCCGGGGAGCAGCCGGGGATCGAACTGGTGCTGCAGAGGCTGCAGGCACCTTCGCAACCCAGCGCTCAACCGCTGCGCCACCGGGGAGGCCCTAACTAACTGCTTTCTCATGGAATTCAGAACTCACCATCTCTCTGCCTAGGATGCATGGCCCATTGTGCAAACTCTTATTCATAACTCAAAACCTCATTTATAATGCCCCTTCCTTAGGAAGTCTTCCTGACATCCCCATCTAGGTTCCTCCAGGACTTGTCCCTCCCATCAGCCCAGAGAGGGATGTCCATATCTGCCTTTTTCCTCCCCACCACCTGCCCATCACCCTGCACAGGCCAGACCTGGCGAAGAAGGGTAACATTAGAAATATTAGATCCTCCCCACTTAACCACTTCTCTCTGGTGAAGTGAAGAAAACTTCCTGGAGCAGAAAAAGGCTCTTTTAAATTTTTATTAGAAAATAAAGTGTTTATTCAAAGGACATTAAAAGGCCAAGGACGTGTGGGGGAGTTGGCGTATGGAGGAGTGACACTCGTAGGCTCAGACAGGCTGGGCGTGGGGCTCCTCTCCAGGGACTCAGAGGCTCTGGGGAGGTGGGGGAGGGGAACCCCGGAGCACAGCAGAGGGCAGTGCTGGGCTGGGGTCAGCAGCAGGCGGGCTCTGTGGGCCTAGCAGCTTACCAGGTACATCCCTGTGGAGGGAGGCTGTGAGGGCACAGGAGGGAAGGGGGACTATGCCCCTAACCTGGGATCCCGCAATTCTCTTCAAACCACCCCATAAATCGCTGTTCCCACTGCCCTAGTAGCCCCTCCTGAGGGAGGAAAATGGAATGGGGGTGAGGGGATGGTGCAGCAGTGGGGATCCTGCTCCCTGTCTTGGGTCCTTGAAAGGATACCATCTAGAGCACACCCCAGGCACATGCCTCTTCTCAACCCCTCCCACACGACCCTAACTGCCCCTCCCCACCCTGGGTCTCCAGGCCCCAACACCCACTTATCCTTCCCAAACACCCCAAATGCCTTCCCCCACCCCTGCACCCTGACAGAAGCAGAGGGTGGCTCAGGACTCAACATGGTCTCAGGGTGCTCAGAGGCAGGGTTGGGAGTACCTGTGGCGAATCTCCTCTTTACCAGCGACATGCGGTAGCCACTGCCCACCAGTTCCAATTCCACCCCTGACAGAGTGGTCCCCTCGCTGGTGAACTGGGCAGCCACAGGGCTGGGCGTGCTGGGCCCCGAGCATGGCTCCCAGCTGGCGGACAGACGGCCGGATCCTGGGGAGGCCTGAGGTCAGCTGTGCTCTACCCCTGGCCCATCCAGCTGTGAGCTAGGCCAGCCCTGCCAACCCCTGTGATCTGTGCCCCTCTGACTCTCTTGTACCCCCTGCCCATTCTCCTTTGGCCCTGCAGGGCTGTGTATGTTTTTCACAGGCGTGGGTATACCTGCCTTGTCTATCCTAGGGGTGCCCTCTCTTCCAGCTTTGCCCTTTCAAGTATTCCTCAATGCCCACAATTCTCCCCCCTCTCCCACAACCCCAATTCTCCCACCAGATCCCCCAAGCCCTCTTGTACAACCATACTCACCCCCTGCTTCTGACACATCTGGAAGTTTCCAGAGGAGCCGCTTCTCCTCCAAGTTCCTGGTATCAAGAGAGGCTCAGTCAGGTCTCCCCCTCACAGGACACTGGAAGCCCAGGGTCCCAGCACAGCTGCCTCTCAGTTACATGACCCCAGAAACCAGGTCTCCTTCCTTGCCTCAGTTTCCCCAGATGCGAAATAGAGGTAGGGTATGGAGTAGCTGGTTCCTGAGGGCCCCATCACTTTGAATCATTTTTAGATAAATCTGGCTTCTCTGGGGCAGGTTGTTTGTACAAAAAAAATGGGAACACGGCTTAGTGACTAAAAGCCCCAGGGCTAAGAAATGGCACCTGGGTTCAAATCCTGCTGTGAGCTCCAATAAGAAACCTAACCTCGGGCCTCCCTGTTGACTCAGGGGGTTGAGACGCAACCTATGAAGCTTTCCGTAGCCGCTGCAGCGTGAGTTCAATCCCCAGCCAGGGAGCTACCCACATGGCACAGCAGACCTCTCCTGGCTCTCCTGCTGCTCTCCTCAGCAGTGTATTTAAGTCAATCTGCTTGTTCTGTTCCCCACTCTGTCTCTGGTGAATCCTCTCACTTCCCACACCTCTGGCCTGTACCCCAGCTCTTGTATGCATGAATGGATAGATCTTTAAAAAAAAAAAAAAGAAACCTAACCTCCCAATTCCCCAATACCCCTCCCATGATGGGGAGGATAGCAGCCTAACCTAGACTGAGCCCCAAGCCAGTCAGCCTGCGCAGAGCACAGGGAACATGCCTGACAGGCAGGAAATGCTCCTTTCTGGATGTTAACAATGTTACCCTTCAAAGTGAGCCCCAGGACAGACCCTTGAGTTGCTGCATCAAGGTGAGGCCTGGGGGGAGCAGTTCTGGGGGCACTGTTGAGGCGCCCTTGGCACAAACCCTCACCAGGTGGCAGCTGGCTGCAGGCGGACGTTGGTCACAGGCTCTCCCACCGGCAGCAGGATCTGGACATTGGTGAGCGGCGTGGGCACGGCTGTCGCACCAGGCCGGTAGCTGTACTCCACCGAGACCTGAGTGAGTGTTGCCCCACAATGCCAGTGGGCGGTCAGCTGCAGGGGCACCGACTGCGGACCTGGGCGGGAGAACTAGGAAGAACCAGAGAAGGGACACAACTTGGGTTGGGCTGTGCTGCCACTCTGGGCACTCAACCACCTTGATGCTACCTTTCAACCAACGAGACTGCACTGCACAAAGCACCGGATTCCTGGGAGACTTTGGAGATCAGAGTTGGTATTACACTAGCTTCCCAGCAGAGGGCAGGAGAGTACCTCATACTAGCAAAGTCACCTGTTAGACTGCAGACCTATTAGTTGTTGCCTGGCCAGGTGTCTGGCAGGGTCCTAGGGAAGGGGCTCTTCTAATTTTCAGAAAGGTGCCATGGACACTATGGGAGGCTTGTCTCCCCTCCAGCCCCCTCCACTTATTCACTGCTCATCCTCGAGACCCACCTGGTATCGGAGCAGCACGAGGTTGTAATAGGAGGCAGCTGGGTTCTGCTCTGCCTGGCGTTGCAGGGCCTCGGTCAGAGCTGCCATGTTGAGCCAGAAGTCTTTGGTCTCAGGGTCACTCTGGGAGGGGTCACTGCAGAGACCAGGAATGATCACCCTGCCCTCAGGAGATGCCATCCCAGGGTCCCCAGCATCCCACCTACCCCAATGGTTTCCTAAAGATTCAGATTCCCAGCTCATCTTGGCCCAGCAAAAACATGACCCTCGGGGGGACAAAGGGTAGGGAGCAAAGGAGGGAGAAGTGAGGTTCAGGGAGGGAGAGACACTTGCCCGGGGTCACACAGCAGATCTCTGAAGGCAGAGCAGGTATTCAGAGGTAGGGAAACCCTGGCTTCCACCAGCCTCTGGGCCCCCCTGCCCTGGCCCCGCTTCCTCCCACAGTACCTGAAGAGCAGGTCAGCATTGGGCTGGAAGTGCTCGATGGGGGCTGTGTGCACCAGGCGGAAGCTGAGGACAGGTGGGGGTGGGGTCCCACTGAACACCCTCACGATGCCAGCAGGGAAGGTCATGGTCAGCTCCCCAGTTACTCGAGCCAGGCAGCTGGGATGGAAGGTGGGGGGGAGAGACTCTGGACTCTGGCTCAGGGCTCTGCCTGGCACCTCATCTTCCCCTCTTCCTTTTCCTTGAATCCTGTGGCTCCCTAGTTCCCTCAGAAATGTAGGGCCTTGACCATACCCCACATCTTCACTTCCCATCTCCTCCCCTGGCATCCCTGCCTGGACAGCAAAGCAAGAAGCAGGAAGAATCCACACAGGGCTGAGGAGTATAGGAACACTCCTGTCCCTGGTTCTCTTCTTCCTGCAGGCCACCAGGAAGCTCAAAGCAAAGCATTCAGTTTAATAATTGGCTTCAGCATGGGTTTCAGGTATAATACTCGCTTCTGCCCCTTACTGCTGGCAAGTGGGCAGGGATGGGGCACAAACAACATCGAGGGTGTCCAACTGGCCTTATCTTTGTGATTTGATTTTTAAGAACTTTTTGGACGGGGGCCTCCCTGGTGGCGCTCAGGGGTTAAGTCTCAGCACTATGACGCTATGCGCAGCCTCTGCAGCATGAGTTCGATCCCCACCCGGGAGCTACCCACATGGCGCAGCAGACCTCTCCAGGCCTCTCCTGACTTGCCTGCTGCTCCCCTCAGCAGTGTATTTCAGTCAATCTGCCTGATCTGTTCCTAACTGTCTCTGGTGAATCCTCTCACCCCCACACCTCTGGCCTGTACCCTAGTTCTTGTATGCATAAATACATACATCTTTTTGGGGAAAAAAAGGACTTTTTGGATGGGTCTGCCGCCAGATTATACCTGACCCCTCAAGCTACCCCTAACTTGTCACCTACCTCCTCCCTGGGGCTGGCCTCTGGTCTCATTCCTTCTACTTCCGTGCCCATAGCAACCTCAGAGGTTCCTCTAAACTGTGACCACAATGCCTCCCACTACGCAAATACCCTCATGGTCTCACTACCCCGGGAGAGGGGCCTGGTTGCTTAGCTCAATGTTCAAGGCTCTTCCACAGCCAAGCAGGTTAGATGCAGCCTTCCTGGGAGCCCTGAACCCCATCACTGTCTGTACTGCTCCACATCACCACATACCTGGTACTGTGGCCCCGGAAGTAGGCGTGGACATACTCTGTGAAGGCGATGGCCACAGGCAGAGCATCTTGAGAGCCTAGGACAACAGGACTTGGGCCCCGGGAGACTCCTGGAAGTGGAACGGGAGGGAGTGGGGGGCAGAGAGGGTGGGCACAGGTTTCAGAACCCACCCTCTGCCAACAGGGTCTCTACCATATCACTTAGCTACCCACCCAGACCAAAGAAGGCACCCCACATACCATGCCCTGTCTGGGATGGGAAGTTGGGCCGTTCTGGGGCCATGCTGGGGGCTGAAGAACCCAGTGGGGAGGGACTCAGGGAACGAGACTGGAATTGAAGGACACAAGGTGGGTTGTGAACACCCCCAGGAGCAGTGCCCTGAGGATGAACTGAAGCAGGCCCCAGCCCCGCCCCTGCCATGCCCCCTTATCCTACCAGGTCCCCGTTGCTGCGTGTGAGGGGGCAGGACACCTTTCTGGATCGGTGTCTTTGCGGTGGGGCGGCCAGGCCCTCCCTGGATATTGGCTCAGCAGGTACAGGCGTCAGGTCTGCGAGTAAGCATGAGAGATGTGGCATGGGGCCTCCCACGCTGCCCCAGGGGCTGGAACTTGGCCCTCACCTGGGAGTCAGGCTTGCTTGGGGGAGACCCCCGATGGTCTGAAGTCCTCGGCTGCACTCAAGGTGCTGGACAGGACTGCGATGCCACCTACTACCCCGAGCCTCCCAGAAACCTGACTCTGGCCCAGAAGCAGTGAGCTCCCCGTCAGTGGGGGTATGCGAGAGAGGGCTGCAGGCTTAGGAGGCAGCCATACCATGGGGGGATCTGGCAGGGGACTTTAATCCGACAGCCCTTCAATGCGGGTGAGAAATTTGGCAATTCCACCACTTTGATCCTCTCTGAGAGGATGAGCAGAGTCCCTTACCCTGGCATATATCTGAGTTTCCCTTCTTCTAATCTAATAGTCACAGCGTAACACTCAGATTTCCCTGGATTTCCTGCCTCCTGCTCTGCCCCATCTACAATCACTTGCTCTTCCACCTCCCCTCCCACCCACACCCCAGTGGTGCCGCTCTCTATCCCAGGGTTTCGCAGCCCTGGCACTGCTGACATCTGGGGCTGGATCATTCTCTGTGGTGAGACCATCCTGTACACTGCAGGGTGCTGATCCGCACGCTAGTCTAGACCCACCAGTCGCCAGTAGCAACCCCCCTCTCCCTCACCCCCAGTGGTGAGAATCAAGGATCAGTAGTGACACTGCCAAGTGTCTCCCGGGGCGTGTGTGCGCACGCAGAATTGCCCTGGGTGAGAATCTCTGTTCTACTCATCTACACTCATGGCCTGCACACTCCCCTCAGCCCTCCCGTGAACTAACTCCAACAAGGTCTTTCTCTTTTGGGGAACTTGTGTGGCCACAGCCCACAGGTCCTCTGGCTCAGGTCCCCAGGAGTCCAACTACTGGTTTGGCTCGCCTCCCCTGTCACTCTCCAACTCCATCCCAGACCAGCCCTGGGCCCTCTCCCCGCCCCTCCCTTCTCTCTTTCCTTGCAACCTCCTGGGCCAGGTCCACCACCCACCTGCCATGTAAAGGTCCAGCCTCCACATGCCCCGGCCCAGCTTCTTCCTCCCCAACCCCACTGCCCCTCTGCCTCCTCTGCTTCCTTCCAGCCCCTGTCAGCCCTGGCTCCTCTGTCCTCTGACCCCCAAGTCTGTGGCCTAATCCTGCCATCATCACTTACTTGGACTCACCTTCTTGGTCTTTATCTCTGTCTTCAATGCCCAAATAATCAGAGGGAGCCTGGCTCCCCAGTCAGGTCCCGCCCCTCCTCTGCTCACATGGCACCCTCCTGTGACTCCCATCTTGCTAGCGGTCACATTCATATCCCTTCCTGGGACTGTTTCACATCCCTGTTCCAGCCACAGCAGCCTCCTCGCAGCCCCTCAAAGGGCCTAGTCTACTTTTACCCCAGGGCCTTTGCACAGGCTGTGCCCTCTGCCAGAAACGCCTTTGCTCTTGTGTCTTCCTCCCATGCCCATAGCATTAGTCTTCACATCCGCTCAGCCACTGGCAGGGGCACCCACCCTCTGAGCCCTCACCAGGAGGTGCCACTTCCTTCCTTGTTACATATCCTCTCATTATTGTCTCTGCAAGGGTGGGGGTCTCCCCGGCCTCAGCTCCAGCTGCGTCCTCAGCACCCTGACCACAGCAGGTGTGCGGTCCTCCCCCTCACTTCCCCCGGCCTGCTGGACTCACCTCCTCCAGTCACAGCCTCCAGCCCCCAGGGGCCAGGGGCCAGTGTGAAGGACTGTGGCGAGTCTGATGGCGGCAGGGGACGTGTGCCCCTTGACTCAGGGGGCAGTGCCCTACAACCAGGCGGGCTCTGTGGAGTGCCTGGGCGGGGGACCCAGGAATCTGGGGAGGGGCCAGGTGCTGCGTGGGAGGGTGAGTCCAGGCCGGAGTCCTCCACATTCTCAGGAGACGAGGAAGAGAAAGGCGAAGGGCTGGAGGTGAAGCCCAGGCTACTGGAGCCTGGGGGAGGAGGAAAAAACCCACTGATGCCCCGTCTACCTACCTACTGCCACACAGGCCCCACTGGCAGGTCCCATCACTGGCACCGTGGCTCCACCCACCTCATCGATCTGGCGCCCCCTTGCCGCCAGCACACACACACTGACCCACAAATGACCGTCACAACCTCCCTCCAGCTGAGCCCACCCTTCATCCAACCAGCAGGAGTTAGCTACCCTTGCCAGGGCCCCACACATCCCCCTGCTGGACCCTCCCAGGAGCGTGCAGCCCCTCCCCCGACACCTGTAAAGTCTTCGTGGTCAAAGGCGGATTCTAGGGGTGGCCCAAAGAGGTTCTTGGAAAACTGCTCATCGGACTGAGCCTTCTCCGTACAGCTGAGGGAAGCGGACAGAAGAGAGGGGCTTTTCTGGTTTCCACACGCACCACTCCTCAGGGCCTTTGCACCTGTGGCTCTTGGTCTTGAGCTCCTTGCCCAGTTCTCCCTGCAGCCACCTCCCACCTCTTCTCAGGCTTCAGATCAAAGTCCCCTGAGGAGGCCCTTCAGCATCTGCTAAAGCTGCCCACTTCTATCCCCATCACAGCACCTAGAAGTGTTGAAAATGCTCAGACCCACTTGCTATTCTTAAAATCTGAGCCACTTGATGTAACCGAGAAGCGGGAACTGACTCAGTCATAAATCCCTAGGGCCCAAAACAGCACAGCAAGTGCTCATCAAGAGATTCAGGGGCCCCTCAAAAATGGAATACCCTAAACTCCCTGCCAGGGGGAGAGAAGCAGAGGAAGAGACACATGGAGAGGCAGCAGGGGAGGAGGATGGGAGAAGTGGGGAAGGCTCCCAGCTGACAACTCATGTCGACCCAATGCGGAACCCACCTGCTGGCCCTTGGGGCAGAGCGAGGCCTCTGTGGTTTCCCAGCAACATCCCCTACAAGAGATGAATCCAAACCTTTGCTTAAGCCCACCCTCCCCTAACTAGCCAACACCTAAACCCCAACACTGGCTCCTTCCTCTAGGAAGCCCTCCTGACTCCCGCTCTGGAGTAACCCAGCACCACCCCCCTTTGACCAGCCCTGACCCTACAGGACTGGCATCTACATTTGGAACTTCTTCATCCACACTGGAAGCTTCATATACCCCCAGGGTATGCACAGAGAGGGCTGCTAATGGTGGATGGATATAGCCTTCCTATTGCCCTACTGTTTCCAGTTCCTACTGTTCCTACTCCACGGACTAGGAGACCAAGGCTCCGGGTCATCCAGTCAGCTGCTAAGGTCCCCTAAGGTCCCTAGCAAACTAGGCAGAGAGGGATCAAACCTGAGTCAACCTGTCTCTAGGTCTTGGCTTCTTTTAGGCACCAGCTACCCCTTTCAGCTCTCATTTAATTCTCACACCAACCGCATTGTACAGAAGAGGAAACTGAGGGTCAGAGTGGGTAAGCAATCTGCCCGAAGTCACACAGCAGAACTGAGCTCTTAGCCCATGCCCACATCCAGGCCCAGGCTTCCCTCCAAAAGGCTCCTCCCCAAACTGGAAACCCCCCCTCCCAAACAGGCTACTCACGTGAAGAGTGACGTTTCATGGTGCCCTGTGGACCAAGTGGGTGTGGTATTAGCGAAGACCATGCAGCCAACCCCACCAGCCCTACCAGGAGCACCCTTCCCACACCTCACCCCTGGGCCGGGAGGAAGGATGAGGCTGCCAGCTGTAGCCCTGAGCTGCTCAGCGGCAGCCTCAGAGCTGCAGGCTGGGGCTCGGGCAGGGGCAGGCTTGATGTGCACGTAGAACTTGCGGGGCTCCTCGTCATCGAAGTCTGAGTCGCTGGATGAGAAGCGGGAAGGCTCAGCTGTGCGTGCACTATAGTCAAGGGGCCAAGCTGATCCCGACATGGGGTCTCTTCCCAGTGCCCTCACCCTGACCCCTTCCTGTCAAAGCCTCTTGAGCACAATGCCATCTCTCACGATGATGACTCTGACACCATGTTTTGCCCTCCCTGCTTCCCTCCACTCTACAAGCTTTGTACAAGCATGCCCTCCCCTAACAAGCAAACTATGTTGCTGCTAAACCTGCCCCCTCCTCAACCCTCCTCTGGGTAACTAAGCCTCCCTCTCTCTCTTGACCATCCCTGACTGCACTGGACAGCTGTCTGCCTGTGAATCTGTTTCCACCACACTGGAGGCCCCACCGGGGTGCACAGAGAGTTGTCCTTGTGCTAACAACTGGCCTCCAGGGGCAGATGGGAGGATATTGCTTTGGGTCACATCAGGCCGGACAGTGAAACCTTCTTCATCCACTTCTGGACATGTCTGGGGGGAAAGGCGTGTCAGACTCCCCCTAACAGAACCTTCCATTTCAGCCTGCCATGCTGCATCCCACCCCATCCCCGCCTCCAGGCCCTCACTCAGACCTAAAAATAACCCGATGGCAAAAACTGTGTTCCCCGAGTGTGGGCAGGTTTCTCTGGGAACAGAAGGTGCCCTTGCCCATCCTGAGGGGGAGGGCTTTGTAGGACATCAGTCCCTCCCACACGGTCCGCAGGAGTTTGCATCCCAGATGGGACTTGAACCTGGCCCCTACACTGCACCCCCTCCAGCCCTGAGAGCTCTGGGCTTTGGGGGCTAAGGTAGGACTGAACCCCTCCTACTTACAACCTGATCTGGCTCCTCCCAGGGTACTCACCCCGGAATCGGGCTCCAGGGAACCTCTGGGGATGGATAAAAAGAAATTGGTGTTAGTTCCCCAACTCAGTTGTTTCCTGCCACCCCAACGCTGGACATGGCCCCTGTGACATTGTGCTGGGATAGCCCTACAGGCAGTGGGACCTTGCAGCTTACTTGGGGTGAGGGCTGGTGGATCTGGAATAGTCAAGCAGGAGGTGTTCTCAAACAGTTTGGAGGGGAGGAAGCCTGGAGCTAGTCTGAGGGGTTGGCCTGAGAAAGCAGGGAATGCAGGGAATGCCAGGGCTGGCCTTGGAAAAGAGGAGACCCCTGGGCTAGCAGGGGAACGTGGGCATAGGAAGGATGTGGTGCTGGTTTGAGCAGGGAGATTCCTGTGCTCCTTCTGGCCAAGTCAAAGCTACCCAGCTAGATTAAGTGGGGTAAGGAGCAGAGCTAGGCTTGACAATGGCAGGACTCGGGGGCCAGTCTGGGCAGGCAGCCCGGGTCTAGCCTCAACAAGAAGTAGGATTCGGGACTCCTCTGAGTAGTAGTAATACTGAGCTAACCTGAGGGACTAACAGAGGGGACTAACAGAGGGACTCCTGGTCTAGCCTGGATAGCAGGACTCCTAGGCTAGCCTAGAACAGGAATACTCCTGGGTTGCTCTAAGCAGGGGACTTCTGGGCTAGCCTGGGCAGAGGGAATCACCCCAGATTAGTTTAGGTCAGGACTGGGTGGGGGTGTTTCCTCACACAGCTGCAGGTGGCTCCCGTTCCCGCCGGTTCAGTCCTGGGAGGCGAAAGGCCTTGGATCCCCGCAAACGTTTCATTGCTGAGGACAGATGGGGGGGGACAGTTAAGTCCTGGGGGTGCCCCCTTCCCACTCCTATCTGCTTCCCTTGTCCACACGGTCCAGCCTGGGCATCCAGGTCCAGACGTACTTGCCTTCCTGTAGGGCAGCCTCGCTGTATGCCTCAAAGTCCAAAGGCCCTGAGACAGAAGAGATGGAGAAGCTCAGCTGGGAGAAGAGCCCGGCGCTGGGAAGGGGAGCGCATGTCCTGGGCCGCCCAAGGGCACCTGGATCTGTGCTCAAGGCAGGGCCCAGGACAAGAGGCTAAAAGCTGAACCAGGGGCCTTCCTGGTGGTGCAGGGGTTAAAGACAGCACTATCAAGCTATTGCCAGCCTCTGCAGCACGAGTTCAATCCCTAGCCAGCCAGGGAGCTACCCACATGGCGCAGCAGACCTCTCCTGACTCGCCTGCTGCTCCCCTCAGCAGTGTGTTTCAGTCAATCTGTTCTGCTCCTGTTCTGCTCCCTACTCTGTCCCTAGTGAATCCTCTCACCGCCCAGCCCCCCACACCTCTGGCCTACACCCTAGCTCTTGTATGTATAAATAAATTTTAAAAAATTATACTTAAAAAAAAAAAAAGAAGCTGAACCAACCTCAAGAGGAAATGAGTGGAATGGGCCAAGGATTCTGGTCCCAATTGGGCAGTGTCACTTTGGGATGGACGGGAGGGGAGAGCCTCGGTGATTTCCACATGAATCCCAACATTCGTGGGTGGAACGCAGGTGGGTCTGGGGATGAGTCGGCCCATTGGGCTGGGCCTTAAGTAGCGGGATAAGGAGCTGGGACTCTCTCCCAAGAACGATGGGGAGCCATGGAGGGTGTGTGAACAGGAACAGGGCATGACAGATCTGGGACAATGAAGAGCAAAAGTGGGGGCCCACACAAAGAGGGGAGGTTTGAATTAGTGAGACAGGAGAGAGACAGACCTTAGTGATCCACTACACTTGGGGACATAAACTGTGTACCAGCATTTATTGAGTGTCTACTATATGCCAGACACACTCCTTGCCCTTTACCTGCATCAAAATACTCAATAGTAATAGCATTGGGTGGAGATAATGTCCTTACTCTACAGTTGAGAAAATTGAGGCTCAGAGAAGTCAAGAGAGATGTCCAAGGTCACACAGCAAATGATGAAACTACAAATCCAGATATGATCCCAATACTTTTGTTCTCAACTCTTCCCTGACCCTGCAAATTGGCCTTTTGCTCAAGAACCTTCAGTGGCTTGCTTGGGTCCTCAAAAATCTATTCAGCTGAGCCTGACACTCAAGACCCCTCTGGTATACGTTGTAGGAGATTTACACACAAGAGCAGCCATCAAACCCTCTTTAATGAGGGTGGCAAAATTAGACTGTTCATTAGCGCATTTTCTCCAGGGAAGTCCAGTCTCCTGCTCCTAGAATCCTGTTCTTTCTCTGGAACTATGGCCCCAAAGCCCAGCCTCCCAGCAGCCCCAACTCACCAGGCTTTTCCCGGCCTGTGCCTTTGCTCTCGGCAAACTTCCTCAGCAGCATTTCCACAGTGACGTTCTCTATGTTCTGCTTAAATTCCTCATGCACCTGGTTCAGGTGGGGAGAGTGTGTAAATGGACAGGGCCAGGGCCTCTTGCCCAGCACCCCCTGGCTCATTCCCCACTCCTAGTCTGACTCACCTGCCCAATCTGCACATGGGTGTCCTCCACTGAGTGGGCATAGGAGCCCAGCAATGCCTTCATGTGCCGCAGGTGAGTCTCCTCCATGGCTTGGAAGCGCTGAGGAGGAGGGGGGGAAGGCAAGGGGAGGTGGAGGTCGTAGGAGTGACCATGTGGTCCAGCCCAAACAATCACAACAATCCAACCCATCACAACATTCCAACCCCAAGCCTCAGTGATTGGTTGGGGAAAGAGCCAAAGAGTCTGTTTTGTGACTTTTGCTGGAACTATGGGAAGAGATACTTTCATGTCCTGAGTCAAAGAGTTGGTGGGATGCATGTGGGGCTGCTGGTAGCCACTTTGCTGCACACACTCACATACACACCTCAGGAGGGCATGTGTGCCTGGGGGAAAACAGACTAGAGAAGCATAGCGACACAACTTCCTGCTAACACATTTGAACACCTGGATCCAGTCATGCCTGAAGCCCGCTCTGAAATTTTCAGTTCGCTGAGCCTATAAATCTCCTTGTCAGCTTGAACAGAGGTTTCTATCACAGGCAACTTTCTAACTGCAAAATCAGAAAAATAATCTGATTTCTTTTTTTTTTAATAAATTTTATTTTTATATTCCCCATACAATTGCAACCCCTTATTTATTTTTTTTTAAAGATTTATTTATTTATGCAAGCACTGGATAGTCAGAAGCACGGGAGGGTGAGAGAATTCACCAGAGCCAGAGCGGGGAGCAGAACAGGCAGAAGGACCGAAGTACACTGCCGAGGGGAGCAGCAGGCGGCAGGAGAGGTCCGCGCGCCATGTGGGACCCTCCTCCAGTGGCCGGGGAGCAGCCGGGGATCGAACCGGAGCTGCAGATGCCGCGGGCAGCTTCGCAACCCAGCGCTCAACCGCTGTGCCACCGGGGAGGCCAGCAACCCCCTTATTTTGACCCCAATCCCTCCCCTCCCCATACCCCACCCCCCATAGAGTGTCTCTGGTTCATAGTTTTTTGTTGATTTTGATTTTCACTTTCTTATAGTTAAAAATAATCTGATTTCTAATCTTGAGATTTCACTTGGATTGTCATACATTTGCATGGACAGAGACCCAGAGAGGTGCAGTGTCTTGAAAAGAAATTACATAGCAGTGAGGGTGGGGCCTTGGTCCCAACTTAGGTCTTTCAACCACCATGAAATGTCGTGAGACATGTGACCCATGGATAAGACAGGCCCTACTTTCAAAAGCCCTCATCAGTAATAATAGAAATAGTAATAATAGCTCAAAGAGTGGTTTTTAAGCACCTGGTATTAGTCTGAAAATTTTACATATAGTGACTCACTTAATCTTCACAATTCTATGAGGCAGGTGTTATCACTGTCCCCATTTTATGGATGAGGAAACTGAGGCACAAAAATGATTTGACTTTTAAAAAATAAAAACAGGGCCTCCCCGGTGGCGCAGCGGTTGAGCGCTGGGTTGTGAAGCTGCCCGCAGCCTCTGCGCTGCCGGTTTGATCTCCAGCTGCTCCCCGGCCACCGGAGGAGGGTCCCGCATGGCGCGCAGACCTCTCCTGCCACCCGCTGCTCCCCTCAGCAGTGTACTTCGGTCCTTCTGCCTGCTCTGCTCCCTGCTCTGGCTCTGGTGAATTCTCTCACCCTCCCGTGCTTCTGACTGTACCCAGTGCTTGTCTAAATAAATAAATAAATAAACAAACAAACAAATAAATAAATCTTTAAAAAAAAAAAAAAACATCAGTAATAATAGCCAATTGGCTCGAGGATCTGATTACTTTAAGACTGTGACTCTAAGTTTCCTGGGAGTTGAGGGTCTGGAAGCTTCAGGACTTCCCAAGCCCATAGCATCCTAAGCCCAGGAAGGTGCGGGTCTTCAAGAGACACAAGCCCCCCGTTCTTACCAAAGCTGAGTCTAGCATTTTCTGTTCGAAGTCAGCGCGAGCTGAGTTGTACTTCTCCACAGAGCGCCGCAGGCTCTCAGCTGCCTTCTTGGTCTTGGTTTCTGCCTAGGAGGCCCAAGGAGGAGACAGCGTGGGGAGGAGACACTCAAGGTGCTTCTCATGGGGTCCCATCACCTGGCAGGTAGACTCCTTGGGGTGCCCAGGGTGTGGTGACCACATGCAGGTTTGACAACCATTGTGCTGTGATAAGTTTTCACTATGCCATTGGGCAGCCCCCCAGGCCCCGTGCAAACTGACCCGACCCACTAGGGCTGGGGACCCAC
This sequence comes from Talpa europaea, assembly GCF_964194135.1. NCBI lineage: Eukaryota > Metazoa > Chordata > Mammalia > Eulipotyphla > Talpidae > Talpa > Talpa europaea. The sequence goes on along the minus strand of NC_140079.1, from coordinate 47,359,327 downwards.
CTTGTCCATTTCCTTCTGGTTGGTGCTCTCCCTGCGCAGTCGCTCCTGGTCCATGCAGCGGTTCAGGTAATTCTCGCGGGACTTGGGCAGTAGCTGGCTGACACCTGTGAGCACCTGTATCGCATCTAAGGTGCCCACCGCTTCCTCCTTGCACTGGGGGCAAGACTGGGTGTCACCTGAAGCCCCCCCACCCCCGGGATGCAGGACCTGGGTGGACCCCAGGTACACACAGTGAAATTTCCAGCTTCCTAAACACTCACATGATAGAGGTATTATAGGGTACTTTTTCTTAGTACAGTCTTCATTTCAACTTTTAAAATAGGCAATATTTATACTTAATTTATATTTCAGAAAGCTTTAAGGTTAGTTCAGTAAAAAACCTTTCACTGTGACTCCGAGCCTCCCCAGCCCAGCCTAGGAGTCCCCCATTGTTACAGGGGTACTTCTCCAGAAATAATCCATCCATGGACAAGCAAATGCACTGTTCTAACCTATTTTTTATGACAAATGGCAGCAGTCTGTGCAGTTTAACTCACTTCTTATTCCATTTAATAATCCATTCCCCCAATTTTTCCACATCCACCCATAGAAAACTTCCTGTCCCCCAAACTTTTTGAAAGAAATTGTAAAACACACATAACCTAAAATTGGCCATTTAAGTGTACAATTAACACTTTAAGTGTACAATTCAGTGGCATTAAGTACTACCAACCCCCCTTTAAAAAAAATTGAAGTAACATTGCTTTACAACATAAGGGTTCAAGTGTCTAGCCTCATAAAACATCTGCATATGCAAAGCCTAATCCATCCAAGAGCAAAAGATCCGACACATTCCCCCATCCACCCACACCTCTCTCCTCTCAGTAACCACTATTTTGTTCTTAACAGTCTAAAGCTGTTTTCATTTGCTTTGTTTCTTTGATTTCATTCGTATGGTAATTGCCTGTCTGACTTCACTAAGCATAATACGTTCTTTCCGTTTGTTGTATCTTCAGTTTCTTTTAGTAGTGTAACAGGATGATCCCCAGGAAAGGGGGAGGTTCCCTGCCCCACCCAAGGGAGGGTGGAGCTGAACCAAGAAGAGGAGAAGCTGAAGAAGAGACTGAGGAAGGAAGGAAGCAGGATGGAGCCAGGAGACCTGGAGGAGGCGCATGGAGCCTAGAGACATGTGAAGAAACTGCTTGTCTTTTGGTCGTGGACTGGGTGACACAGATGTGGGTGAGACCCATGGGGAGGTGACCATGGCAGCTTTTATCTTGATGTTGATTTTGCTCTTTTCCTTCTGGGCTTGTCTGCTTGTTTCTGACCCTTTGCTGTGGGTCCCCACTGGAAGATGCTTTAGACTTGTGGCAGGCTTTGGGGCCTTGTTCTGGGCCAATCCCATATGGATGGACTTTTACCCACGAGGGGACGGGTAACTTTGGGTGCTTGATTTAGAAACTAGATTATTTGCCTTTCCTGTATTGTTTCCTAGTTGTATTAAAGTTCCTTCCCATTAAAGTCTCCTATGTTTTGTGTTGATGCGGCGGATGGCAGAACCCATTTAGAATAGGCAGGTTTGCGGGGTTTGGGCTGCCCCTCTCCCTGTCCTATAACAGTAGTGTCTAATAGTTTTCAGTGTACAGGTCTTTTTTTTACCCTATTGATTAAATTTATTTCTAGGTATTTTATTCTCTTTAGTGAAATTACAAAGAATTGTTTTCTTACTTTCTCTTTCATTATGTATAGATATACCACAAATTATTGTATATTGATTTTGGAGCATGCACTTTCACTATCATTTATTTCTAGTAGATTTTTCTGAGTCTTTAGAGTTTTCTATGAATAAAACCATTTCATCTGCAAGTAGTGACAGTTTTCTTCCTTCCCTATTTGGGCGCCTTCATTTCTTTTACTTGTATAATTGTGCTGACTAGAACTTCTAATACTTTGTCGAATAGTTGTGATGAGAGTGGGCAACTTGTTTTAGTTCTGATTTTAGACCAAAAGCTTTCAGTTTTTCACCATTGAGGGTGGTGGTGCTAGCTGTGGGTCATATTAGGCCTTTAATATGTTGAGGTACCTACCTTTTATGCCTGTTTTATTGAGAGTGTTGAATGTTGTCAAATGCTTCTTCTGTATCTATTGAGATGATCATATGGCTTGTAGCCTTCATTTTGCTGATGTGATGTCACATAGATTGACTTGCATGTGCTGAATTACACTTGCCTCCCTGGAATAAACCCTATTTGATCATGGAATATGATCCTCTTATGTATTATTAAATTTGGTTTGCTAAGACTTTGTTGAGAATTTCTGCATCTGTGTTCATCAGGGATATTGATATGTTCTTTTCCTTTTTTTCTAGTGTTCTTGACTGGATAAAATATTCCCATTTCTCCAATTTTTGTGAAGGATGTGTATTAGATCTCCCTTGAAAGTTTAATAGATTTCACCAGTGAAACTGTCTAGTCCCATACTTTTTTGGGGGGAGGGGGTTAGGATGAGGCTTTTTTTTTCTTTTCATAATATATATTTTTATTTTGTATATATATATTTATATATTTTTTTACATTGTTCATTTTTTTTTTTTATAATGTATGCTTTCTCATCTCAGTTATCCATTTCTTGTAGATTGTCCAATTTGGCATATGTATATGGTATAGTAGTCTCTTATGGTCCTTTGTATTTCTTTTCTTTCTTTTTTCTAAACCATATTGGTCTTCTCACTGTTCCTAATTATACTTGGTATATTCTCACATCAAGACCATTACTAACTCTTTTTTTTTTTTTTAAAGATTTATTTATTTATTTATACAAGCACTGGGTACAGTCAGAAGCGCGGGAGGGTGAGAGAATTCACCAGAGCCAGAGCCGGGAGCCGGGAGCAGAGCAGGCAGAAGGACCTAAGTACACTGCTGAGGGGAGCAGCGGGCGGCAGGAGAGGTCTGCGCGCCATGTGGGACCCTCCTCTGGTGGCCGGGGAGCAGCCGGGGATCGAACCGGCGCTGCAGAGGCTGCGGGCAGCTTCACAACCCAGTGCTCAAACGCTGCGCCACCGGGGAGGCCCTGTATTTCTTTGGTATTTGTTGTAATTCCTTCTCTCTCATTTCTGATTTTATTTTCATGAGCTTTTTGCTTAGTGTGTATCACTAAAGATTTGTCAATTTTTAAAATCTTTTCAATGAACTAACTCTTGGTTTCACTGATCTTTGGTATTTTCTTTTTTTGTCTATTTCATTTATTTCCATCCAATTTTGTTCACCCTTCTACAGCTTTTTGCTTTTCTTTTTCTAGTTCCTTTAAGTGTAAGTTTAGATCGTTTATTTGAGTATTTTCTTATTTCTTGAGGTAGGCCTGAATTATTATATACCATCAGCAATTCAGTAGCATTTGGGTGTATACCATAGGTTCTAGAAGGTCACTGCTTCATTTTTCATTTGTCTCCAGGTTTTTTTTTTTTTAATTTCTCCTTTGATTTCCTCATTGATGTAATAGTCATTCAGGAACATGTTTTAGTCTCCACATTTTTTTTTTTAGCTTTCCTCTTATGGTTCATTTCTAGTTTCATAGCATTATGATCAGAAAATATGCTTGTTATAATTTCAATCTTTATAAATTTATTGACTTTTTTGTATCCAAACATTTGATCTATCCTTGAGAACGTTTCATGTGCATTTCAGAAGAATGTGTATCCTGATGCTTCTGAAGGACAAGTTCTGTGTATGTCTATTATGTCCAATTGAATGTGTCATTCAAGGCTATTGTTTCCTTGTTAAATTTCTATCTGGATGATTTGTACATTGAATACACTGGGCTGTCAAAGTCCCCTACTATTATTGTGTTGCTATCTATTTCCCTCTTTAAGCATGTTAATATTTGTTTACATAGTGCTCCTATGTTGGGAGCATATATATTATATCTTCTTCATGGATTAATCCCATTATCACTATATAGTATCCATCTTTTTTTAAATTGCTTTCTTTTTGCTGAAGGTCTATTTTATTTGATGTGATTATAGCAGTTTTGCTTTTATTCTTTATTGTCTGCTTGGTATATTTTTCTCCACCCTTTTACTATGAATTGGTCTTTAGAATGGATATGATCCCCTCAGCAGGGTATTTCGTCGGTCTGCCTGTTCTGCTCCCCGCTCTGTCTCTGGTGAATCCTCTCACCCTCTTGCGCAGCTGGCCTGTACCCCGGTTCTTGTATAAAAATAAATAAATCTTAAAAAAAAAAGAATGGATATGAGTCTCCTGTAAGAAAAGAGTTGGGTCCTACTTTTCATTCCACACAGTCACTCCGTGCCTTTTTGATTGGTGAGTTTAGTTCATTCACACATGAGTGATTACTGATACATAAGGATTTACTACTGTCATTTTATCTTTTATTTTTTGGTTGTTCCACAGTCTGGCTGTTTTTTTTCCTTGTGTTTCCACTGCTATTATACTTGGAAAGTTTTCCACAGTGATTCCCAGTTCCTTTTTTATCCTTTATGTCTCTGCTCCAGATTTGTGTGTGTGTGTGTGTGTGTGTGTGGCTACCATGAATAAAAATTTAGATACTCTTTTATTGTGCTGGCATCATCCTGTCATCATTTACCTGTATAGATTCTGTCCTTTTCATTTTCCTCTTTTTTTTTTAAAGATTAACTTATTTATGCATACAAGAACTAGGGTACAGGCCAGAGTTGTGGGGGGTGAGAGGATTCACCAGCAACAGAATGGGGAGCAGAACAGGCAGATTGACTGAAAAATCACTGCTGAGGGGAGCAGCGGGCTAGTCAGGAGAGTCTGCTGTGCCATGTGGGTTGCTCCCTGGCTGGCCGGGGATCGAACTCTGCAGTGCTGCAGAGGCTTCCGGATAACTTCCCAGTGCTGTGCTTAACTCTTGCACCACCAGGGAGGCCCCTTTTCATCTTCCTCTTTAATGCTTTTTTGTTATCTCATTTATTTCCTTTTATACTGCAGATTCATTGTTAAGTTGAAGAAACTATATTGTTTTTAATGTTCCTTTCCTTTTACTTTTTGTGCTATAATTAACTATTTTACACCTTATTCTGCAATATAGTTGCAAACTTCTAATTCTGTCTTTCTTTCTATTTTCATCTTTCTGAAGGGTACTTTCGCTTTTTCTTTCCACGTATAAGAATTTCTAGTAAGGGGACCTCCCTGGTGATGCAGGGCCTAAAGTCTCAGCACTATCAAATTACCCTAGTCACTGCAACATGAGTTTGATCCCCTACTAGGGAGCTAACCCACATGGCACAGCAGACCAATTCTGTCTTGCACTGCTCCTCTCAGCAGTGTATTTCAGTAGATCTGCCTATTCTGCTCCCCACTCTGTCTCTGGTGAATCCTCTTAACCCCTGCACCTCTGGCCTACACCCCAGTTCTTGTATGCATAAATTAATTAATTAATTAATTAAAAATAATTTCTTGCAAGGCAGGTGGTGAGCTCCATTAGCTTTTGTCTGGGAAAACCTTTATTTCTCCATCATATTTGAATTATAATTTTATGAAGTAGAGTATTCCTAACTGGTAGTTTTTATCTTTTAGTATTTTGAACATGTCATGTCACTTTCTTCTGACCTGTAGAGTTTCTGCTAAGAAATCAATGATAGGTGGATGGAGTTGCTTTTGTAGGTTATGTATTTGTTTTCCTCTAGAAATTTTTATTGTTTAATTGTTGACTTTTGATAATTTTATTACTATTGCTTTGATGTGGTCTTTTGTGGGTTTTTTTGCATAGAAGAATGGAGTGTAGGCCAGAGGTGTGGGGCAGGTGAGAGGATTCACCAGAGACAGAGTGGGGAGCAGGAAAGGCAGATTTCCTGAAATACACTGCTAAGGTGAGCAGCAGGCGAAACAGGAGAGGTCTGCTGCACCATGCATGGGTCTCTGGCTTAGGATTGAACTTAGGCCATTGTGGTGATAGTTGAGACTTAACCCCTAGGCCACCAGGGAGGCCCTGGTGTGATCTTTTATGATATAGTTAGGTGTTCTGTTGGCTTCATAGACTTTAAGTTTTTTCCCCAGATTTGGGAAGTATAAGTTATTAATCCCTCTATTCCCCTCTCCCTCTCTTTACCTTCCTGGATATTCATTATCCTTATCTTTCTTTTCCTAATAGAAACTGATGGTTCTCATAGTTTCTTCATTTTTTCTAAATCTTATTTATCATCTTCTACTTGAGTCATTTCTATATTTCTATTTTATACATTTTTTTTTAAAGCTAGCAGGGTTTATTTATTTATTTAAAGATTTATTTATACAAGCACTGGATACAGTCAGAAGCGCAGGGTGGATGAGAGAATTCACCAGCGCCAGAGCAGGGAGCAGAGCAGGCAGAAGGACCGAAGTACACTGCTGAGGGGAGCAGCGGGCAGCAGGAGAGGTCTGTGCGCCATGTGGGACCCTCCTCCGGTGGCTGGGGAGCAGCCGGGGATCGAACCGGCACTGCAGAGGCTGCAGGCAGCTTTGCAACCCAGTGCTCAACCGCTGCGCCACCAGGGAGGCCCTATTTTATACAATTTTACCAACACTTTTCTCCTTAAGACCTATCCTACTTTCCAAGCTTTCCATACAGTCATTTCATTTATTAAATTCATCATATCAAGAGTTTCTTCATATCTTGAATCAATCACTTTGGTGAAGTACTTTTTCTTCTCCTTAAATTTCCTTCCTCAGACCATTAAATTGCTGTTTGATGTTTTATTGTAGTTCATTGAATTTCTTCATGAAACGCAATTATCTGTCGATTAGAACTCAAAATTCTATGTCTTGAAGTTTGACTTCTAGAAATCTGTAATTCTGTATTGAACGATTTTTCATCTCTGACTTGCTGGTGTGCTTCTCTGTGTATTTGGGTTATATACAGTCATGTATCACTTAACGATGGGGATATGTCTGAGACTGTATTATTAGGTGATTTCATTGTTGTGAATAACATAGAGTATAGTTACACAAATCTGGATGGTGTAGCCTACTATACACCTTGGCATGGTAGAATCTATTGAACCACCATCATATATTCAGTCCATTGTTGACTAAAATGGTGTTAAGCAACACATGACTGTAATAATAAACAGAAATCTTTTCTTCTTTTCCCCAGCAATCCACATTTTAGTTTCAGGTTTCTCTTTGTTTCTCTTTTCTGTAACAGGGACATGGTGGGAAGGGCCAGACCTGAGAACATAGTCACTTTGCTGCTCCTTCACACTGTGAACCTGGACCTGTCTTGTCCTGTGCATGAAGTCTTTGTCACTGCTACCCTGTCAGGGTTGGACCCTGTCAAGTCCCACACACTTGCCTTGGCCAACCTCCCTAGGTCTTGCTTGCTTAGTGAGCCTTTCCTCCTTCACTGTGTCTCACTGGGGTGAAAAGTGTGGTTGTCCACACTGTTTCTGGTCTCCCCCCGATCTGGTCTGTGGATAGGGCTGGTGGCCTTGCCATCTCCCTTGCCCTTGCTCTACCACCTGCATGGCCTTTAGACACACATATTCATTGGTCTCTCTGTTTTCCAGCATGATTAGCAGACCGGAGGTTTTGAGTTTTAAATGTTTACAATTGTAGATTAAAGGGGAAAAAATGATAGTAGCTCTTTACCATGAACCTGTTATCAGTCCCCAATTCCCTTTTTCTTTTTAAAAGATTTATTTATGCAAACAAGAGCTGGGGTGCAGGCCAGAGATGCGGCGGGTGGTGGTGAGAGGATTCACCAAAGACAGAGCGGGGAGCAGAACAGGCAGATCTGCTGAAATACACTGCAGAGAGGAGCAGCAGGCAAGACAGGAGAGGTCTGCTGTGCCATGTGGGTCACCTTCCTGGCCAGGGATAGAACTTGTGCTGCAGTGGCTGCTGATAGTTTCACAGTGCTGTGTCTTAACCCCTTGTGTCACCAGGAAGCACCCCCTTCCCCAATTCCCTTTTTCAATGGAGGTTTAAAACTGCAGATTCTAGGGCACTGTAAATTCAAAGAATCTATGTCTCTAGAACTATAAGCTTTGAACATTCTAGGATCCTGAGAGTTTGAGGCATGAGCATTCCATGATTCTAGGTTTATAAGTCTAAAGTTATAGAAATGTTGAATAACAAGATCTGTAACTTCTAAGCTCTGGGTTAGAGGTCAGTAAATTTTTTCTGTAGAGGGAAATGTGTTTGACTTGTTACAAACAATAAACTCACTGTTGCAACTCAAAAAATAGCCACAGACAATAGGTACACCAATAGGTGTGTCTGTGCACCAATGAACCTTTATTTACTGGTATTGAAATCTGAAATCTAAGTACCAGATTTCATGAAATATTATCCTTTTTTGGATATTTTCTCCAACCATTAAAAAATGTAAACATCATTCTTAGTTCATGGGCTGTACAAAAACAGGTAGTAGACTGGTTTGGCTGGTGGGCTGTGTTGTGTAGACGACAGCCTAGAATACTGATGCTCTAGAATGCTGAGAACTGCAATTTAAATTCCAGAAATTCTTTTGCTCTCAAATGCTCGGAGGTGGAATTTAAATTCCAGAGATCTGACAATGCTCAGGTATGTGAAATTCTGGGTTTGAGGTTATGGATTTACTGGAGTTCTCAGTACACACCAAAGACTAGAGGTTCCAGAGCCCCAGAAGATCTGGGTTCCTTCATCTCCTAGCATCTCCTGCCCAATATATCCATGCACACACCTTCTTGTGGGTCTTAAGCTGCTCCTCCCCATAACGGAGTATATCCTTGATGAGGTCCTGCAGTTTCCGGGTCAGCTCCAGATGACAGAGTGCCAGCTTGTCCGAGGAGACGCGAAAGACCTCCCAGAGTGGGGCAAAGGTCCTGGGGATAGGTGGAGTCATACCTAGGGTCCAACAGACCCAACCCCTTGGGATCCCCTCAGAGAGAATGCCTGGAATTGTCCCAGGCACCTACTGTGCACCAGGCCCTGCAAAACATTACACATATTAACTCTTTACCCTCCACAGAAACCTTACAAGACTGGCCTAGGACAGTTGGGGAAACTGAGGCACAGGAGGCTTTGAAACTCACCCAAGGCCTCTCAGCAAATGACCATCAGAGTTGGAATTCAAAACCAGGCCTGAGTTCCCACAGTCCTTACTCTGGACTCCAGGTCCTACCTGATATTCACTGGCACCCAAGACTCAACTTGCCCAAACCATGTTTATGGGGCCTTCCTACATCAGAAGTCCCCTGCCCGCTCTGACCACTCCCCCAACTTTCCTCCCTGCTGCCTCCATTTCTGCCTCAGCAAAAGTTTTGTTCCACGCAGTTACAGGAAACTTTGAAGATGCCTACAGGCCCATATCACAACTTGGTTTAAAAGTCACCTGTGTCAGGATCCTGTGACACCTCCCCTTCAATGTGCTCCCATCCCCCATCTCTACCTCCCTCAGGCCCTTCTTTTATGTTTTCCTTTTGGGTCTTCCTTGAACATATCAAGTCACAGCTGCCTCAGGGCTTTCGTACTGAGCTGCCCACCTGGGTCTCTGGCCCTAAACATGGGCTCCTTCTTGTTATTGAGGTCTTGGCTCACGAAAGAGGAAACGCCTGCCTTTGACACTCCGATTTCATTTCCTTTCCTAACACTTTGCACATCTGTCTCATTACACATCCCACATGTACATGACATAAACACAGCAAGAAGGTCATGGGGGTTTTATCTGTCTAGATTGCTGCTAGGTTCCTGGTGCCTAGAACAGTGCCTGGCACATACTAGGTGCTCAGTAAATATTTCTTGAATGAATGAATAAACTAGAGTATGAATGAATGATATACCTTCCTCTTTCTAAGTAGCCCCCAAATCAGGTGCATGAAGACATCCAAGAGCAGTCTCCCAATGCCTCTCTGGCCCTGAAATCTTGATGAACCCCCTGCCCCATCCATGGTCCACTCACCCCATGGGGGTCCCATTGCTGGCCAGCTTGGAAAGTTTTGCCATTGCCTTCGAGTAGGTCTCCTCAATGGTGGCCCTGGATAGGAGGATAGGGAAAAGATGTAGAAGGTTCTAGGCACCCTTGGGAGAGAGTATGTGACCTCACCGCCCCCTCCCACTTAGTTTTTCCATCTCAAACATCTGAGTAATGGCTCTCAATGAGGAGTCCGACTAGAGGGAGGCGTTTTGGAAATTCATGGGAAAGGATTTTTCCTTAAGTGATATGTTTTATTAGCAACAGCAGGAGCAGCAGCAGCAGCAGGTAAAAGAATCTGAGCACACGGTATAAAGGTAGAAGCTGTGCTAAATGCTGTACACGCATTATCTCATATACTTGTAGAAGATAAACTCATGTTTTCCTTTTGGACAGACACTGCTAAATGACTATTTAATATCCACTCACAATTTCGTCTTGACCAGAAGAAGCTCAATTTTGTTTGCGGAAGCAAAAGTCCCAGTTCAAACCAAATACCCATGGGGATGTTTTTTCTTTTTAAAAAGATTTATTTATTTATGCATACAAGAGCTGGGGTATAGGCCAGAGGTGTGGGGGGTGGGCTCACGAGAGGCAGAGTGGGGAGCAGATTAGGCAGACGTACTGAAATACACTGCTGAGGGGAGCAGCGGGTGAGACAGGAGAGGTCTGCTGCGCCATGTGGGTAGCTCCCTGGGCTGGGATTGGGAATCCAACTCGTGCTGCAGTGGCTGCTGAGAGCTTCACAGTGCTGAGACTTACCCCCTGGCACCACCAGGGAGGTCCACCATGGGAGTGTTTTTGATAGAGGCATTTGTGGGTACCACAAGGGAAACTTGAATGGATCTAGGTGCTGAAGGTCCACAAAATAAAGAGCTGCCATGTCACAGATGGCTCAGACTCTTTCTGCTTCACAGCCAGAAAGAGAAAAATCCTAGTTATAATCCTCTGGACTTTCTGCACAAATTTAATGGACATTCAGTTGCTGAGTGTTGAGGGGGCAGGAAGCTACTTTGCAATTCAAGTTTATTATGTTTACTGGAATATGGATGTCTGAGCATCTACTAGTTGAAATAGAAACTATTTCATCATACTTAGGTTTTCTTGCATCATACTCAGGGGGTACCAGATTGTTTTTCAAAATTCCCCTTGTTAAATTGGTTATATTATCATCTCTTTAGAAGGAGGTATTAGGGCCTCCCTGGTGGTGCAAGGGGTTAAGATGCCATCTATGAGGCTATCCGCAGCCACTGCAACACAAGTTCAATCCCCAGCCAGGAAGTTACCCACATGGTGCAGCAGACCTCTCCTGACTCACCCCTGCTCCCCTCAGGAGTGTATTTCAGTCATTCCGCTTGTTCTGATCCCCACTCTATCTCTGGTGAACCTCTCACACACACACCCCACCCCCGCCCCACACCTCTGGCCTGTACCCCAGTTCTTGTATGCATAAATAAATAAATCTTTAAAAAAAAAAAAGAAGGTGGCATTAGAACCCTGGGGATTAATGATTATAAGGGGCCATGAAGCTAACAGTGTTGAGAGCCTCTGGTTCCAAGGGTCATCAAGTCTGTTTTGTTCCTGGAGGCCCCTGAAACCTGGATCTGATATAGTCCCAGGGCAGGCAGTGGAAGAGGTAGCAAGAGCCAGGTTGTGGCCATGAGATGTGAAAGCATGGATGAGGGGTGTGGGTGGGTTGTGGGAACCTCACCTCTCCCTGATGAAGTCGGCCAGCTCTTTGGTGGAGATGGGCCCCTGCTTCACACTGTGGTACAAGACCTCAAAGCCATGGTTCTTCTCCCCCTGTAGAGGATGAGGGAGGGTAAAGATTCAGAAAGGGGAAGAAGAGGGTGTCACGGCATACCAGCAGAAGTCTATTCCCTTGTAGGGTTGGTTCAATCTGAAGCCAATCAGCTTGTTGCATTTCCTTCTGGTCACAAGGATTGGTTCATAAATCTTATGTTGGTCCAATCAGAAAAAAGCCTGGACTTTTTGTTCCATAGTACAGGGAGAGACATTCTCATTTACAAATTGTCTCTCTCCATTTTCATCTGTCTTTGTGTCTCTGTCTTTCTCTCTTTCTCTGTGTCTTTCTGCCTGTCTCCCTCAGTCTCTCCCCCGCTATTCTTTGTTTGCATCTTTCCATAAATAAGGACTCATGTGGTTACAGGGGTTAACTGAAGCCAAGTGGGAACTATGAACTTTCAAAGAAGTTGAATCTGAGAGCGCCCAAAATTTAAGTATGTTGAGTGAAATTGCTGGATCAAACCAGTCTTGAAAGCTGCATTACCACACAACTTTTCACTTTTGTGAACCAATATAACTTCTGTTGGTTTAGTCAATGTAGTCATGTTGTCTGTTCTACTCAACACGGGAACTTCACTTCTGAGACCCCACCAAATTAGGTCTGGGTCTGACACCTTTCTTTGCAACCTTTCCTCCCAATTCTGGGGTTACCCTGGCAGGGGAGGCCAGGGCTATGTTTTGTGAGCCAGGAAGTCACTGTCCCTCTCTAAATCTTCAGTGACTCCTCATTAAGATGAGGTTAAGGAGTCATCTACCTCTCATATGGGGTTAAGTAAACATCAGATGATCCACATCATGGGTCCCCAAAGCCCCAAAGGCTACCTTACTTTTCACTAATTTGTGGTACGAGTCACTTAAAATTTTCCTTTAAGTTTGCTCATGTGTAATCTCCAAACACATTTACTTAGGAGTGCAACTTTTACCATTATGCTAAATGAAAAATCAGGACCCCTTGTCATAATGAAGGAAAACAGGAAAAAATATGACAATGACTATATTTTAATGCTGGCCAGATCCTATCTAAGGAGGGCATCATGTCTCAACACTTAAAACAGGCAGTCAGCTGGGGTCTGAGAGACTTGAGACACTTTAGTACCGCAGAGGGCTTTATAGTTGGGACTGAAAGGGGAGGCTCACAGAGGGAAGTATCTCATGTAATTTAATTCTCAGCACAAATTAGTGAAGCTATCTCTTTGGCAGTGCTTAGTAGTCCCCCATAAATGGTGGTTTCCTTCATCTTCCTCCAACTTATAGGGCTCACCTCCCTCTCACCTGGAAGCCTTAAGAATAAAGACAAAAGTCACTGCCAGATAATTCCTTCTTGCTTCATGAACAGAAAAACAAAATTAGAGCAGACCCACTGTGGTATGAACCCAAATCTCCTGACAGCTGTTCCTCATTCTAGAATCATCAGTGGCTCCCTATTGCCACCAGCTTAAGTTCAAAGTCCCAGCCTGGAACTGCCTTTCCAGTCTCATCTCCCATCTGCCTCCTGGCCTTGACAGTGAAGAGATAGATAGCACAAAGACAATGCTATGCCTGCCCACATTGGTATGTTTGCCCTGGCAATTCCCACCACCTGACTCACCAATCTGTATCTTTCTATTCACCCAAATCCTTCCATGTCTCAAGGATCATTGCCAGGCCACCTCCCACAGAAACGTCAGAGTCGCCTTCCTCTGAATATATGTTCACTGTTGCCTCCTCCAGCTCCCCAGAAATATAATTTCTTGCTTCTCGTGTCTGGAGCCTGGCTTCAAGGTTTAAGCACCAACTCCTTTTATGCACTGGGTCACTTTGAGTCAGTGACCTCACCTCTGTTTCCTCATCTGACAAATGGGTTCAAGACAATAACTAAGGTTCTTAGTGAAATGAGACTGGAATTGAGCTGGACCTGGGGCCTCCTGTGCAGAGTCAAGGGCTCAGCATATAGCTCCAGCAGCGCCCTGCTCACCCTACTCTGCCCAGGGGATCCTCGGGTGAGGCTGCACCAGGCACCGCTGCCCAGGCCAGCATCTGGGGCTGACGCAGAGCCAACTGCTGGATGGTTTCCCAGACCTGGCAAAGCCCCCAGCAGTGTCTGCCTTCCTCAAGCCAGGCTGGCAGCTGAGGGTCCCAAGAGGGGCTGTCTCAGGCCTGTGTCTTCTATCAGAACCTCTGGGCTCCCACCTTGACCCAATGCCAGCCCCAGAGGGATATTTCTAATACAACTTGCTTAAATCCATCTCCTGCTTCACTTCCTCTGTGGCCCCCTAATGCCCTATATTCCTCTAGTCCCTCCCTGGCCTAACGGGGTGGCGGGGAATTGTCCTTGTCCTGGCTTGATCTCTGGTGACTGAAACCTCCTTCAGGCCAGCCAGGATCTCAGTATCACCTAGCAAAGAGCCACTGATACAAATATCGGACGAAAAGAAGCACTGATTAAAAGAAACATATCCTAGGGGCACTCCCTCAAATTTCATCACCCTCTCCCAGATGGAGAAACTGAGGCTTGGAGATGCAAAGTGCCTGTCCAAGAACTCCCAAGCAGTGCCGAATTCAAATCCCAAACTCAGAACCCTTACCCACTCTGCACTAGGCTATCTTTGGGTGGGGGGTGGGTTGAGGGTGGTTTCTATTTTCTCTTTGCTAATCTGAATTTTTTGCAGTGAGCTTGCATGCCTCATGCAATTATAAAGAATTTAAAATAAATGTAGGTGCCTCATGCCATTAAAAGAAATTTAAAATTAATGTAGGTGCTGCTGTCAGGGTTCCAAAAAACGTGGGTAGACTGATCCTTAAACCATCACCCCCTTTACAAAGAGGTACCAATAGGGGCAGAAAGGGACAGCCCCTCCCAGGGGGTCAAACAGCCATTCAAAAGCAAATCCAGAGAATCTGACCCCTGGGAGTAGGCCAGGTCAGTTCTCCTGCAGGGTGGCAGGAGGGTATGGCCCCTTTAAGAAAGTGAGTGCCAGTTAGAGAAACCCCAGCTGGGGAAGGTAAAAGGGAGGGAATCGGGGCCTGTTGCCAAGGACAACCAGTTGCCCAGCAACGGGGCTTCCTCTTAGCAAGCTTAGGGCCTGCATATGGGGAAGGGGCTTTCTTCCCTGGTCCTTCCCCCACTCTCCTGTTCACACATCCTCTGTGGCTCTCCACTAGCCTGTCCCCTCAGGTGGAGTCCTGTGTCCTCACTGTTATACCTCTGAGCTTTGCCTAGGCTGTTCCCCTTCCGTGGAATGCCTTTCTTATATCCTGGGAAATCTCAGCCTTCAAAGTCCAAGGCAAACAAGGATCTGTGTCTTGGTTCCTTTACCAGGTGCCCCCAAGACTAGGCTCAACCCTCAGTAGGGCTGGAGATATCTGATCAGCTCTGTGTCCCCCAGACTGGAGGTTCCTTGGCATCACGGTGGAGAGAGTCTCTTGGGGACCCTATCATCTGCCAGAGTTGTCTGGGCATGGGGTGGTAGGGAGGGAGTCAACTAATGAATCAAAATAAGGCTGTCTCATTCAGGATACCCCCCACCCCCAGCCCTGCTTCAGTCACATTATGTGGTCCAGCCCAGAGGATAGAGGGTTGAGGGGTCAGTTAAGAAAATCCCCCAATTCTCCAGGATGGGAAAGATGAGAAATTACCTAGCTGGAATGGCCTGGATCCTGGGACCAAACCCAGTCTGACCCTGGATTTGAACTCTGACTCCACTTTCCCAGTGGGTGACTTTAGATAAAAGATTCTTACTTTGGGTCTCAACTGTCCCTATCCTTTCAAGCTGTTACTTGCCAAAGTCACAGACCCATGAGGGATAAGGGGCGTATAGATTCAAATCCAGCCTGACTCCTCACACTTTAATTTCTACCCTCTGCAAATCTTCACCTGCCAAAGATGCTGCCCACAAGTTGTCAGGTCCCCCATCTCCATAAAAGTCCCCACAGTTCTGCCAGGAGCCCTTACCAAAATAAGAGGGGTATTACTTACCCAAAAATGTTCCCCAAAGTACGACATCCTGATGGCCTTGGTGGAGTCGCCTATAGGCTCCTGTCTAATGCCTGTCTAAAGAGAGAGGCAAGGTTGAGCTGCAGAGTAATGGCCCATGCAGGCCTGAGGAGGGGAAATTCCAACTGTCCTCCTGTGGAGGAGGGAGAGGAAGGACAAAAGAGGAGCCAAATCCCATGCTGGGAGCATGCCAGAACCCCTAACATCTTAGGTCTGGGTCTGGCCCCAAGTAGTCCCCAGTCTATGTGGACAGAGCTAGACCAGATGGAGGGAGAGGGGCTAAGGGAATCTAGACTAGGGGAAGGGACAAGGGAGGTGGGGTTTTAAAGACAAATAGGAATTCATGGGCTGGGGGTACTGGATGAGCCCAGCCTGGGTGGAAAAGCTCTGGGCCATTTCACAGATGGGAAAACTAAGCCCAGCTTCCCCAGAGGGGAATCCACTTGCCAAGAACACACAGCTAGGAAGTGACAGTGGATTTGCACCCTGGACCAGCTGAGTCCAGACTGAGCACTCAAGTCCACGCTGGGCAGCTCCTGGGGGAAAAGGAGATGGTGAGATAGTGACACTGGCTGTGATCAGTGTGATCAGCCACATGGGGGTTGGATCCATGAGGGTCCTTTGAGGTCTCCCTAGTACCTCTACAATGGTTTCCATTTCATGCATACTCCTAGGGTGGAGAGCTCACCCCTCACCATGGTGACCCAACCAGCACTTGTGTCCCCATGAGTCATAACCCTGAACCCAGAAGCCAGCATTCACATGGTATCTGAGTCACTGTCTAGTTCGGTGTCTCAGTTTCCCCACTATCAAAACAAGAAAAGCGGCTAGAAAGGGTCTTTCTAGGGACCCCCAGGTCTCCCTGCAGTAGGTGCTGGGCCAAGTTTCTGGGCATGGGAGGGACACTCAGTGTCCTTGGCATGTTCTCGAGGCCGGGTTTGTCACTGGAGCCTGCAGGCCTCATCCATAATTCATGACCCCGCTGGTAGCTCAGCAGCAGCTGGGAGCCCAGGAGGTGCAGTGGCAGCAGGGACCACAGGATGGGAAAGCTCCCAGGCTTCCCCAGGAAGGCCTGAGCAAGGACCTCTGGCATGGCTGCCCCTCATTGATCCTCAGTTTATCTGATCTTGAAAGTGAGTTTAATTTGACCAATGATCATCTATTCCCCTACTCCCTTGATTTCTGTGAATCATGTAGCACCTATTAGCCCACCCAGGCGAGGACAATGCCAAGTCCCATGAGATGATTCAGCCTCAGGTCTGGTGCCCGAGGGACCCCTAGTCCAGGGGGAACGGAGCTGGATGTGACATCCCAGTACTGTAGGGTCCAGTCTGGGCCACGTGAAGGAATGAGGGCTGGGGGATTCTGGAGTGAAGAAGGGGGCATGGGAACTGGGGTTTCCAAGCACAAGCAGGCGTTTAACAGGCAAGAATTTATATCAGCAAATATTGCCAACCACCACTCTGTGCTGGGCAAAGCTGGGGCCTCTGAGAAAACCCAGTCTGGCAGAGAGCATAGGAGGTTGATATCTCAAGGAGGAAAAGGCCTGAATTCCCATTCATTCCTTAGGTTCTGGCCATGACCTAGACAATAGTCCAGATCCCTTAGAGGGGTACTGACCAATATGGGAACCATGAGCTCCAAATGGTAACTTAATTTTAAAGCTCTCTGCAATTAAACCCCAGCTTCTCCATGTGCTAGCCTTGTTATCAGGACTCAGTGGCCACATGGGGCTGGTGGCTGCCGCCTTGTGTAGCACAGATAAAGTTCTGCTAGACAGTGCTTGCTAGATGATTTAAGAGCCACTGGGTCCAAGTTCCCCAGAAACCAGGAATCTCGCTATTGTTTTTACAACTCTGAGTAAATGGCCCCTTCCCCACACATACACCAAGTGCCATGTGTGTGCCCAGCTCTTACAGGTACCAGTTCATTCAGCCTCTACAATCACACCATGAGGCTCAACCCCAACTGTACAAATAGGGAAACTGAGGCACAGAGCTGTCAGTTGTTGCCCCCAGGCCCGTGAGATTTTATCCCTGACCTGTCAAAGAACTCTAGCACAGAACAAACATATATGGCTCTGGATCTCCAAGTTCCATCTACAGCCCTACTATAATGGGGAGCAGGAAGGCAGTGAGGAAGGGGGCCCTCACGCAGGTACAGGCCCAGCCCAGGAAGTGACATCTGCTGCTTCTCCCAGAGCCTCAGGGGGCAGATAGGCCTTCCTTCTCTCAAGGGGGTTGAAGAGGGGCTCCAGGGCCATAACCTGAACTCACCAGAGAGGGCAGCGGGTGTGGCTGGGGCCCCAGTGAGACAGGCCGTGCCAGCAGACAGCCACAAGCCTGCCACTTCCGTCAGCACCACGCAGAGGCCCTACTGTGTCGGGACAGGAAGCTCATCCCGCCCCGCCCACTACCCAACCGTCACCTTAAGTCCCCTCCCAGACCAGCAACCCTGGGGCCTGCCTGGAATCCCACTGGCCTCAGGTGGGTAAACTGAGGCCCCTGACTTGGTGCCTCCAGTCTGGGGCAATTATTACTGAGCATAAAATGCACAACAACAATTGTGAAATAATACACCCATAAATTAAGCACCAAGCCTGGGTAAGTAAGCATTCCACATCTCGCCATCCAAGGTGTAGCAATGATGCCTGCTTCACAGAGGGTGAAACTGAGGCTCAGAGAGGTTAGCCTAAATACCAAGATTGCACAGCAAATATCAGCAACGCTGAGACTCAAATCCAGGGCTGCATTAGCATTTTCATGGACCCTGAGGCAATAAATATTGCCTTTGTGGGCTCCTTTCTCCATTAACAAAAGAATATAAACCCTGTTTTACAACTGCACTGGCATGGAGACAAATATATTAATGTTACATATGAATATGTTTTCTTTGTCCTAAAGCTCATTTTTTTCCCCTTCTGAGTTTAAAGGAAGTTAAAACATCATCACAGGCCCCAGAAATTTTGTGCCTCAGACAGAGTAGTTACTGCATCTGATGGGCAAGTCAGCTTGTCTTGAACCAGGTCTCCTGGCCTCTGCAGCACCCAGGCAAAACCCAGAGAAGGACCTGACCAATGTCACACAGCAGGTTGCTGGCTGACCTGGAAGGCCCCATCCTTGGGTTGCTGTAAGTGGGGAACAGAGTCCTTCCCAAGGGGGTTCTGACATGAGCTCTGGGCACCACCTGGAGATACATCCTGCCACGTAAGCACCAGTTTCCCAAACCCTGGACCTCTGAGGGGGTGTGAGAGTGTGTGGACAGGCCCAGGAGCAGACGAAACAGCACAGGAACCAAGTCAGCAAAGAAGGGTTCTGCTCTTCACATGGCAGGGTCCCCAGCACCCCTGACCTCTTGCTGGGTGACCTTGGACTGTCCCTGACCTCTGAGTCTCCAGGGTCCTATAAAATAGGATCTGACATTTTGCTCCCTGCTGGACTGCAGTTTGCACATAGTACAGTCCACGTAGGGGCTTTTCTCTCTTTCTTTCCAGTAACCAACTACTCTGCCTGTCGGGTACCACTCTGATTCAGTGATTGGCTCTGTCAGGCCTTTCCTCCCCTTTAGGCCTCAACACCAGGGCTGGGAGCACGCGTGTGACTGGCTTGGTTATCAAAACGGCACCTGGAAGCTGTGTCTCATCTCAGTCATTACCTCAGTAGGGAAACTGAGGTATGGGCCCATGTAATGCGGCACCTGGGCTGCTGAGTGGGCATTTGAGTGCAGAAATTTTTCAGTCCTCCTCACTGCTTCCCTGGCTCTTTGTCACTTCATTTGGCAAACACCCATTGAGCACCAAATGTATACATGAGTCTAGGTTCTAGAAACACAGCAGACAACACCCTGGCAAACTCCCCTTTGTTCGCCCCTCTCCCAGCCAGCTGTGACCCCATTTATGATCGTTAATATCACAATTAGTATTATAATGATTATGTCTGCATTTACAGCACTCCCAGCCTCCCACAGTGTTCTCTGATCCTCTGAGAGAGGGATACAGTCCATTCCACAAAAGGAAATACCAAGGCACAGAGGGCAAAGCCCCACACACAGGGGAAGCCACATTTGAACCTGGGGGCATCTGACTCCCGACTGAAGGTTCAACCCTACACATGCTCTCAGGACAGAGCGTCAAGGGACAGGTGATGGGCTGCCCTGGCACCTCTCCCATCTCCTGCCCAGGACCCCGCCCAAGAACTGGCTCGCCCCTGGCGTGGGTGATGGTATGTGGGTCAGGGTGTGCCCTGGGCAGCCCCACCGGTGAGGCCAGGGTGTCAGAGGCCCTGTTCCTACAACTGCAGCTTGATAACATGTTTTATGGTTGGCCCTTCCAGCAATGCCTAGATGCAACCATCAACCCATTTTGCAGTGCAGTAAACTAAGGCTCAGAGACCACCAAGTCACATGGGGGTGCCTCTAAACTCACTGCTCTCTCATCCCCAAACCTCCAACATCTTAAGCAGAAGGGTAGAATCACAATCTGGCAATGGATGAGATGAATGGGTTTCAGAAACGTAGAGCACAGGCTCCAAAGCCTCCAACCCCATTTCCAAACAGGGAAACTGAGGCTCAGGGATTACAGTCACCTGCCCAAGGTCACTGGTGAGGCAGGTCCCTTTGAAGCCACCTCATGGTCTCCACTGCGGCTGGGGCAGGCAACTCCCAAGATCTGAGGCAGATGGAGGGGCTGCCCACCCCCAAGCCTCCTCCACACCCCACTCACAGTCAGCCTCCAGCAAGATCTTAATTTACCTCAATTTATTTTAATCTGGGAACAGATGCTCGCTGCCCACCCCCCTACTGAGGAAGGGATCATCCCCAAGTCTGATCTCCAGGCCCTTTCAGACCTGACTGGCCAGTCTTGGCCAGGCAAGACACCACACTGACCCTTTCCCCAGAATTCCAACCTTGGGGTCCTGGCAGAGGATGCCAGTGAAACGCCCTCACCCCATCCTTGTAGGGAACTGGAATAGGACCATTGAGAGGAGGAATCAGGGGATCCCCAGCTCCTCAGCCAGGCCTAGATCAGGGTTCACAGCCTAGAAAATGGGAAGGGGGCTCCTCATCTCTGTCCTCAGGGTAGCAGGCCATGGCTGGGAAAGGGAAATTGGGATAAAAACCACTTCGGCTGTTTCTCTGGACCCCAGGTTGGAGTGGGAGCAACGCCCTATCTCTGCATCCCCGAACCCGGATCCAGGCTTAGAATAAAGGGATTTGGGGAGGGGTCTCGCGTCGTAGCCGCCCCTCTGTTCGCTCTGGTTCTAGGGCTGGACACCGGGTACGTGGAATGGGAACCCTGTCTCCCTCCACTGACCAGCGATGATCGAGAGGCGGGGGAGGCCGGGACGCCCACCGCGCAGCCCCCCACCCCGTTCGCCATCCCTCACGCTCCGTCGTGCCTTTGCTCCCGCGGGCTGCCAGGATTGCCCGGCGCGGGGGAGCTGAGCGGGCCGGAGGGTTCGGGGTTCCCGGGGACAGCACTCACCTCCCGAGCTCGGGCCGAGCCCCGCGCCCGCCGCCACCTGCGGCTCGGTCGCTGACACCCGAGCCCGCCCCGCCCCGTCCCGCCCCGCCCTTCGCGGCTGCGGCGCCGCCGCCCGCAGCTCCACCCCCGGGGCGTGGCCAGGGGAGTCCCCACCCCCGCTACCGCGCCGGGAGGCTGGGGCGGGCTCTGAGTTCGCGTCGCCCGCCATTGGGCCATTTAGGCGGCCAGCGCCACCAGCCCAGTGCGCTGATTGGCTAAACTGAAGAAGAGGCTCTTTTTTAAAAAAAATTTCTCCCCCCTAGCACCACCCTAAATCATTTGCATAATTTAAAGCGGCAGGCGCCATTTCTTCCAATAGAGACCTGGTGGGAGCGGGCAGTGGTGACATGTTTCTTAGCCCCCAGTGTATTCCAGGCACTGAGCAGGCTCGTTTGATGTCCCCCACAGACCTGTGAGCGGGAGGGTAGTAATCCTTATTTGAGCCACAAAGTGGAGAACGTTAGGAGGGCAGCTTCAGGATCTGGCCCCAGGCCGAGAACCATCCCCCCAAGAAGTCTGTCTTATCACCAATCTTTAAGGCCTCCCCTTCTTATCTGAGTCGGTGCCCCATTCAGTCTTCCACTGGGGCCCTTGACTGCTGTCCCTGGCAGTAAGCTTGCTCCACCTTGACCTCCCAGCTCAGTAAGGGAGCCTCAGAGGCAGACCATCAGGGTGTCCCTAAGCGTCTTCTCTTTATCATTCCACACTTGGTCCTGCTGCCCCTGTGTCTCTGAGACAGGCCCAATTTACCCATTTTTCCTGTGCACCAAGGTGGCTCAGGTCCTGGTCCAGCTATCTGCAGCTTGGTTGCTGCCTCAGCTTCGTAAGCAGGCCTCTTACTCCCGCTACCCAGATCATCTCTGTCCCCATGACAGCAATAGTGTTTTGTAAAATAACAGTTTTATTTTAGAGCAGTTTTTAATTTATAGGATTATTATGAAGATAGTACAGTGAATTTCTGCGTAACCCACCCCCACATGCTGACATCTTAACATTCCAACCACAATGCTGTGAGCCAGTACTGAGGCATTATTATTAATTGAAGCTCACATGTTATTAAGACAATTCCATTTCCCCTAATGTCCCTTTGCTGCCAGCACCTCAGTTCACATTTACTATCAGATCCCTTAAGTTCCTCTGGGCTCAGATATATTTTCACTTTCTGGTTTTGATATCCTAACAATTTTGAGATCTGTTAAGGAGTGTGTGGGATGTCCTCAGTCAGGGTTTGCCTGGCGTTTTACTTGTAGTTGGACAGGGGAATGGGTTTGGGGGACCACAGAGGTGATGTGCCCTCTCACCACAGTGTGTCCGAGACACTTGCCATCATTGTGATTGCCACTGACAGGGCCTTGGTACTTGGCTGAGCAGCATCTGTCAGGTGTCTCTACTGTAAAGTGACTCCCCCCACTTCCATGCCCTGACCTTTGGAAGGAAGTCCTGTGCACAGACCCTGAAGGTGGGGGGTCCCTCTTCTCCCCTCCATAGCATCTGCACAAATTATTTGGGATTCTTCTGCCTGAAGATTTATTTTTGTCCTCCATTTATTATCTTTATGCTTTATTGATTATGTTGCTGAAATTGTACTAACTTTGGCTTCTGGAAGCTGGTTCACTGCATGTCATGTCCCTAGGACATGTCTCCATTGCATCCAGGTTTTTTTAGTTTGTTTTAGTACTTCCTTACTTTTGTCATTACGATATGCTCCAGACTCATCTGGTATATCTCCTCCCCTAGTCCTTGAGTAGGGCTTTTTTTCCAAAGTTATAATCCTGGAGGCTTTCTTTTTTTTTTTTTAAAGCCATTTTCTTTTTTTTTCAAGATTTATTTATTTATTTATACAAGCACTGGGTACAGTCAGAAGTGCAGGAGGGTGAGAGAATTCACCAGAGCCAGAGCGGGGAGCAGAACAGGCAGAGTGACGAGGTACACTGCTGAGGGAAGCAGCGGGCGGCAGGAGAGGTCTGCTTGCCTTGTGGGACCCTCCTCCGGTGGCCCGGGAGCAGCCGGGGATCAAACTGGTGCTGCAGAGGCTGCGGGTAGCTTCGCAGCCCAGCGCTCAACTGCTGCGCCACCTGGGAGGCCCCTGGAGGCTTTCTATAGAGAATCCTCTTAGAAACTGAGGTCTGGGGCCTCCCTAGTGGTGCAGGGGTTAAAGACACAGCACTATCAAGCTATTGGCAGCCACTGCAGCACAAGTTTGATCCCCAAATCCCCCACCACCCAAGGAGCTGGCCTACATGGCCATGGTACAACAGACCTCTCCTCTCTTGCCCACTGCTCCCCTCAGCAGTGTATTTCAGTAGATTCACTTGTTCTGCTCCCCACTCTGTCTCTGATGAATCCTCTCACACACCCCGCACCTCTGGACTACACCCCAGTTCTTGTATGCATAAATAAAAAAAAAGAAGAAGCTGAGGCCTGGGCAGTAGGCATGCTGGTTGCTGCTGGGGTGCTGTTGCTTCTAAGTCCCTCAGATGACAGGACAAGGACACAAATGTGTGTATATGAACCTATGATTAGGCACATATCTATAAATATTGATTTTCCATATGTAGCTCTTTTGCCTAAATTGAATGGTATCTATATTAAGTTAAACATGAGCTCAGGCAGATGTCTCTGCATCTAATCTATTATCAAATGAATCCTTCCAGTCTCCTCCCCTTGCCTATCTGCAATCTCCCTCTCCAGCTGCGAGAGGGAGCTGTCTCCTACCACCTGCCCTGCATTTGCTTGCTCTATTCCTGTGTACACGGCTTCAGGACATTAACCGGGGCTCACAGAGCATTTCCAAACACAATCACCTTCCTCTCCAGCTCCAAGTTCTCTGGTAACTGCCCAACATCATCATTAAAGACCCTGGCTGTCTCCCTGAAGTCTTCAGGGCCTACGTCGTCTGGCCTGGCTCACAAATCTGTCTTCACCTCTTCTGCCACCTGGCTGCGTCTAGCAGAATTGTTCCCACTTTCATGCCCTTTGTCCAGTCCCACATCTGACTGGTAACTTCTCTATCTATAACTCTCAGTTCCTATATAGTTGCCTCTCGCCTCCACCCAGCCTTTCTTCCACATCATCGCTGACCCTCCAGGGCTGGGGTGGTAGTTTGAGGGTCCTGGCACCACTTACACTGTCCAACTGTATTGCTCCTTCCCATACATGCCTCCCCAAGGGCAAGGGGGGAGGGCAGTGGTTCCCGGTTTACAGATGAGGGGTTGGGGAGGCAGGCATCAAAGTCATGTCAGAGTCACTTGACGCAGGAGCTCTGGTGTTAAAGCTTTCATCCGCCCTGACTTTATATCCCCAAAGATGACATAGGGATGGGAGGAGAGAATGCAGAACCAGGTAGTTTGTTCATAGTCTGAGGCACCTAGAGGTTCAGGTAATTTCTTATTTCTGAGATGAGGGAGCAGAAAAGTAACATTCCCAAGATCAACCAGCAGTACCGCCAAGCTAGGACTCAACCAACATTTCCTGAGCACCTACTATGTACAGGAGGGTAAAGGCACCAGCTGTGTGTTGGTCAGCGGGTGCACACCCTGTCTTCTCCCAGCAGCAACCCTGCTGCCCCTCTGTCCTCAGGGGTTCACAGTGGGGAGAACAGATAAAACAGAGTCTGGAAGGGTTAGGAGTTAAAAAAAAAAAACCAAACAGACATGTTGGTGGACAGTGTGGCATTTAAAACAGAGTGCGCCTGCAAAAACCAGAGGAGGAGCAGAAGACCAAAAGCAGGGAGAGCTTCCTGGAGGGACCACAGTAGATGCGGCTGGGGAGATGAGCTGGTGTTACCTGCCTTTCCTGGCAGGCCAACTATCCATCCCACAAGCCCACGTCTCCCCAGAAAAGTGCCCTGGTTGGTGATGCTCCACAGGGAACCAGGGCCTCCAGCCCCAGCATCAGCCTCTCCCAACTCGTTCTCCCAGACCCCAACAGCCCTCGATCCTGGCCACCTCCCACCCCTGGAACGGGAAGTCGCAGGAAGCTCCAGCCGGGTATCTGAGCAGCTGCAGCGCCAGCCACAGCCCCAGGTTCCCAATCTCCTCTCGGTTCCTCTAAGCAGAGTCTGCCTCCATGGGTCTCACGGGAGGGGCAGAAATGAGCTCCTGCTCCCAACATGGCTTAATCTTTGCATCCCATAATGGCTCCGGATCCCCGGGTGCCTCATGCATCCCCTGTGTGTCTCCCAACTTGAGTTCACCTCGAGAGGGCAGCATCCACTGATTTGAGTGGTTGCCAGTGATGAATGATCTAAGGGAGAGGACCCCCGGCCTTCAAAGTCTGGAGCTGATTCTATATTGAAGCAATACTGAGAAACGGGGTGGGAGGGAGAAGGGCAGACTCAAGGTGAATATCGAGGGGTGGAGTTACAGGCCAAGGTCACAAAGGAGGATCCTGAGCCTGCTGCAGGGCCAGGGCCTCCAGGTATCTTGGCAGCAGCAGGGATATTTTTAGTGCAAGCTCAGCTGAGGCTGAACCAGACAGCTGTCTGGAGAGATTGGGGGAGAGGGAGGGAGAAAAGGAAAGAGTGAGGGTAAAGGGGATAGAGAGGAATGGGGGAGGGGAAGTAGAGAAAGGGGTGGAACTCCAGTCCCCAAACTGTTCCAGCTCTTGGATGGGAAAGTCAGAGACTATGGCCCTTAGGCAGGACTTGGCAAACCACCGCCCTAGGGCAAAGTGCCACCTTTGTCTATTTGTGTAAATGAAGTTTACCTCAGGGTTGAGTGGACTGAACAGAGACTGTATAGCCAACAATACCAAAAATGGTTTACTATTGGCTCTTTGCAGAGACAGCTTGCCCACCACAGCCAGGACAAAACTCTCCTTGGGGGAGATTTGTCAGCAGTGATTGATTTTCACCAGTGATTTTGCTTCTCCTTGCTCTCCTCCTTCCAGGCCCAGATGGTCCCCACTCAGAATGGTTCCAATTTTCAACTTTATGATGGTATGAAAGTAATAAGCATTCAGTAGAAAGCATGGAAATGCAGTGTGATCCTTTTAAGACTGGGCCACAGGAATGATTTTCCAGTCAGCCAATACGCCTGTGTGTGCAATCACCACACGAGATATTCCTCGCTAGTATAAAATGGACTTTGTGCTAGATGATTTTGCCCACCTGGAGGCTAATGCAATCCCTCCCTGAGTTGAGGCAATTTGTACAGGGAGCTGTCATGTGATTTGCTTTGGTCAGTGACATGAGCGGCAGTGGTACCTGATTCATCATGTCTCTCCTCTCCCCCTCCTGCCTCTCACCACATGTTCTAGGTGGTTGGAAGTTGTGTGATCCTCGGCTGCTGAGTGAGGGTGATGAGAAAGAGCAACATCAAAATCTGAAGCAGGGAAAGATACACCAAGTGCTGAGGGCCAAAGCCCAGGCTCAAAGTGGAGTTCGTTCTAGGAAGTAAGGCTGGGTCAATATAAGAAAAACTATCAATAACTCAAAAAAGGGAGGGGGGAGGGATAAATGTATGATCCCCTCCAGTAGCTCTTTGAGACTGTGTTATCAAGTGCACACAAGTTTGAAACATGTTATATCTTCTTAGTGAAATAAAGCTTTAATTTATCTCATTTCTGGTAACATGCCAAAACTTTACATTATGTAATCAATATGGCTATATCAGCTTAAAAAAAGATAAACTAGATTTGTTTTCCCCTTTTTCTTCAGTTTTCAGCATCTTTATGTTTAGATGTTTCTTTTAAGTAGCATGAAACTTCACTTTTCAAAAATACAGTCCAGGGGCTTCCCTGGTGGTGCAAGGGGTTAAGTCTCAGCACTCTGAAGCACTCTGGGCCAGGCAGATGACCCACATGGCACAGCAGACCTCTCCTGACTCGCCCGCTGCTCCCCTCAGCAGTGTATTTCAGTACATTTGCCTGTTCTGCTCCCCATTCTGTCGCTGGTGAATCCTCTCACCCCCCACACCTCTGGCCTATATCCCAGCTCTTGTATGCATAAATAAATCTTTAAAAAATATATATAGTCCAACCATCTTTCCCTTTAAATTTTTTTTTGGTTCATTTAAATTTATTGAAATCACTGGAAATTTTTATGCATTTCTATTATTTTGGGTTATTTGTATCACCGTCCCTTTAGAAGGACTATTTTGCTTTTGAAAGATTTATTTATGCATACAAGAACTGGGGTACAGGCCAGAGGTGTGGGGGGTTAGAAGATTCACCAGAGACAGAGTAGGGAACAGAACAGGCAGATTGACTGAAATACACTGCTGAGAGGAGCAGCCGGCAAGTCAGGCAAGGTCTGCTGCATCATGTGGGTTGCTCCCTGGCAGGGGATCGAATTGTGCTGCAGAGGCTGTGGCTAGCTTCATAAGTTGCATCTTAACCCCTTGCGTCATCAGGGAGGCCCTGGAAGGACTATTTTGGATTACTTCTTTTTCACTCTAATCCCCCTTCCTCTTTAGTAGTTGGGAAGTTACAGTTTACTTCTATTCTCCTAGTCTTTACTATGACAAATTTTTAATATCATACTCTGCTCACCCAAATAATGTTCTCCCATCAAACAGGATTTAAAGCTTTCTTACTCCATCAGCTCTTCCTTCACATTGTTGTCTAAATTTAATTAAGTTTTTACTCCTATACCTGGGACATTACACATCTTGTTAACAAAGATGGCGATTCTTTAGTGGCACTCACATATTTCCCACTTTTATGTTCACCATTTCCTCCTTTTCACAGTCCGTCTAGCTATTTTCTGAAAAATTGCCTCAGAATTTTGATCAAAGAGGGTCTTCATTTCTCCCATATCCTCCTTTCTTGTTGTATGATAGTTTCTGGGTTGTTATAATAACGGGATGCTAAATGGCCTTTTACCAACATGGACTGCATATATGAAGGTGGTCTTAGCACTGTGCCATCAAGTCTAGGTGTGTAGGGGCTGTCCCATCTACATTTGGGTAATTATACTTTATGACACTCACACAATGACAAAATTGCCTAAAGGCGTGTTTCTCAGAATGTATCCCGGTTGTTAAGAGGTGTGACTGTTTTTCCCCAGCCCCTTGAAGAGGATCCCCACTGTGTCCTGGGTTCCCTGTTGTGGGCTGGGGCATTGGCGCTCCAATTGTCATTCTTGCTTTGCTTCTCAACTTTGTTTTTCTGCACTTTCATTCTTGTTTTTGTATATCCTTTTGGGGGCATTCTGAAAATACTGACGTGTTTAATGAATTCTGGAAAATTCTGTCATTACCTTCCTTCAGAGTTGCTTCTATTCTTTCAGTGCTTTTCTTTTCTCATGTTTGAGAAACGTCCTCAGTCCCATCTTCCAGTTCATCAGATTTTTCTTCCTCAGCCATCTCACATCCATGATCAACCCCATCCAGTGTTTGAAATCTCAGTGATTAATTTAATTTCTCTTCTATCTGGTTCTTCTGCAAATACTACCTTTTGCTTTGTTCACATTTCAGAATTAAACATACCTGTGGTGGGTCTGATGATCCCAAAATTGAAAGTTCTGGCTACTATCACTTCTGTTGGTTCCCACTCACAGCAGGTTCTGAGTGTTTTTTTTTTTAAAGATTTATTTTTATTTATTTATATAAGCACTGGGCACAGTCAGAAGAGCAGGAGGGTGAGAGAACTCACCAGAGTGGGTAGCAGAGCAGGCAGAAGGACCGAAGCACACCACTGAGCGGAGCAGCGGGCTGCAGGAGAGGCCTGTGCGCCATGCAGGACCCTCCTCCAGTGGCCGGGGAGCAGCCGGGGATCGAACTGGCGCTGCAGAGGCCGCGGGCAGCCTCGCAACCCAGTGCTCAACCGCTGCGCCACCGGGGAGGCCCAGGTTCTGAGTTTTGATGCTAGCTCGTACTCACTGGGATGTGATTGGGAAAATTCCTTACAGCGTGTGTGTGTTTGTGTGTGTGTGTATGTGTGTGTGTATGTGTGTGTGTATGTAGTTTCTTCCAGCAAACCCCTAGGGTCACTACCATCCTAGACTGCTGTAAACCATGCTGCCCAGTGGAGGCTGGCAGACACCCAAATAATGTCTGGGTTGCAAACTCACATGAGGTGACAGTCATGGGACTTGATTCACCACCTCCAATTCTCCCCCCAGCGCCAAACTACAAGGTTGGAGATATCCAAGTTTCCTTTCTATCCTGAAAACTAATTCTGATTCTAAAAACACCCTTTGAGGTCTTATCAGACTCACCATCCGAAAGTCCAAGAAAACAGAAGACCAAAGCTGCCTTGTCCAACTCAATCCAGCACTTCCAGTTGCTTTAACTCGATGGGGAGGGGCAGCTTGGCTTCACTATTTGGTCAGAAACAGAAGCTGACATCATTTCTCCTGCATGTGTCTGGGCCCCTCTGTGGAGATCTGACAACTCCAACAAGAATGAGCATGGGAAAATAGAAGGGAATTGATGAAGGAAAAAAATAGAAGAAAAAACCACCTAATCAGCTATTTGGACACCAATGACAAGAGCATGGAAAAGAAGTCAGCCCTGGGTTAGAGCAGATTCAGAAAGAGGCCAATACACAGTCTCATTCAGGGAGGAGGGCTTGTGGGACAGTCACTCATCCCTCTGGGGTGGGCCAGCCCTACTTCTCTTCATCCCCAAATAAATCCTAAATGGTAAAAAAAAAAATAATAGGAACTTATAAGCAATTTGTTTTTTGGGAGAATTCGTGTCAACTGCAGGAAAGGTCTCCTAAAGCACCAAGAGAGATTTAATGAGTGTGGTTTGAAAACCATAAATAAATGAATGGCTTTGCTATAAACGTTTTAAACAAAACTTGAAAGGTGAGTTTGGAAAACATTTACAACACAAAAGTTTATTAATGGTTAAGATGGTAAATTTTATGTTTTTGCTTGCCAAATTAAATATATTTTTTAAGTTTATTGTCCCTATTGAAAAAAAATTATAATATACAAATGAAAAGAGACAAACATCTTATGAGTTAAAGTTAAACAAAGAAAACCTCCCTGGTTAGGAAAGAAATGAGAAGATGCCACCCCCACTTGACAGTTTAGGCAAAATGAAAATCGGGGGGATGCAGCCTTGTGTATGAAATGACCCATCTGGAGACTGGGACTAAGTGATCATAGGAGGGCAAGGAACATAACCCACCCTGCCTGGCAGCAGGAGTGGCCAGTGCTGACTTTGTGTTGAGTCAACTTGGCAAGACCCAGGACTTCCTTCCCTGAAAATTTCCCTGGAAGTAGAGGGTGGAAATGGTGATGAGAGGTGGTTGCAGTCTCTGATCCAGACCCCATGACCTCTGAAGCCCTGCTTGTCACTGCGCCCCCTCCTGGCCACCATGTGTGCACTGAGATGGTGACCAGGTACCGGTTCTCGGGCATCACCGCCGTGTTCTCAGTGTCCACAGTGTTCTCCTGTGTCTCCAGGGGCTCCCATAGGATCACCCAATGTCTATCTGCCCATCCTGACTACCAGGCCCAGAGATAGGTCTCCACATTTCTCATGAAATTACCAGTGATTGTTTACCTGGCTCCCATAGGAAGTTGCCAGGTGCTGAAACCAATCCTTTGTTGAAATCTTCATGCTTGCTGCTGGCCCTGCAACTCTGATCCCCAGTTTTATGTATTCCCCACAAATTCAAAATTTGTATGTGAATGTCCTAATCTCCAAGGTAATAGTGTCTGGACGTGGGGCCTTTGGAAGGTAGTTAGAGTTAGATGGGCTCATGAGGGTGGTTCCCCATGATGGGATCAGCACTCTTATATGGGCTCCAGAAAACTTGCCGACTAGTGTTCCTCCCTCTGGCCATGTCTGTACATAGGGTGAAGGCCTTTCACCTCCAAGTTAGGAAGAGAATCCTGACCAGAAACTAACTCTGTGGCACCTTGATCTTAGATTCCCCAGCCCCCAGAACTGTGAGAAATGTGTTGTTTAAACACCCCCCACGCCCCAATCTGTGTACAGTAGTCCCCCTTATCCTCAGAGGATCTGTTCCACGATCCCCAGTGGATGTGGGAAACCATGGACAGTCTGACACCCTACATGTGTTGTTTCTTCCTATACACACATACCTCTAGTAGTTTAAATTATAAATCAGGCAGATTAAGAGAATAAAAACAAAAATTAAAAATAGAACAATTTTAACAAATATAATGTATAGAGTATAGTAAAATTTGGGTAAATGTGGTCCGTCAAAATATCTTATTGTATGAAATATTTTTGGACCATGGTTGACTGTGACTGACACCTTAGATGAAGGGAGACAAGCGTACTCTGACAGCAGTCTGAACGCACTCAGACACGGACTGTGATGCAGAGGAGCCTGTACCACGGAAGCCCATGCAGCCGGCCACACAGCGATCCAGTCACCGTCTGCAGGAAGAGAGCATGTGCTGACGCAATGAGGTTAGACCATGCTGTGGGGTGTGTCCTTGGGCCACCATCACAAAGGATCATGTATTGGAGACTACAAACAGGACTTTATTCTCTCCCAGTTCTAGACACTGGGAATCTGAAATCCATGTGTGGGCAGGGCTGGTTCCTTCTGAAAGTTCAATGGAAGAATCTTTCCTGACTCTTCCAGCTTCTGATGGCTCCAAGTGTCCTGTGCTTGGAGTGCTAGCACTGCACTACCTACC
Organism: Talpa europaea; assembly: GCF_964194135.1. NCBI lineage: Eukaryota > Metazoa > Chordata > Mammalia > Eulipotyphla > Talpidae > Talpa > Talpa europaea. The sequence continues at coordinate 47,327,563 of NC_140079.1, read as the reverse complement.
TCAGGCTTCATGTGCCTTCTCCGAATCTCCTCTTCTGTCTCTTAGGATGCTTGTCATTGGATTTAGGGCCACCCTAATCCAGGATGACCTTATCTCAAGATCCTTCATTTAATCATATTCACAAAGAGTCTTTTTCCATTTGTGGGGATACTCACAGGTATTGGGGTTCAGACTAATGTGGTTTTGGGGTAGCCATTCAATCCATCTTGATGGGACCTTGTCTAATACTCTATCTAGGTGTTTTTATATGGTACAGAGACAGGAAGGGGGGATCCCTCTGAAGCCCTTCCTGCAGAGTGTGCCTCTCCTGCCATAAGTGCCAATGGTTTCTGAGATGGAGTTTCACTGGTTTAATGGCTTTGGAGCAGAGACTGGGTTCACAGCTCACTTCAGCACTGACTGGTTTGTGTGACAGGGGTCCTGCAGTTGACTTTGGGGGGAATGCCACCTTCCCAGTCTGTCAAATGGACCCTTATGGTCACTGGGTTGGACCGGAAGGCGGTAGACAGCATGGTTGTTACCTGAGAGGTACTCTCACCCCTAGGTCTGACCTGGAGCCACCAGGGGAGTCCTCAGAATCTGTCCCCTGGGACTGAGGGCCCACTGTCTCAGACAAAGAATCCCATTGGTACGAGGAAGTGAGGCTACAGCCAATTGAAGTACCTGGTTTATTTCTGATGCAGGAGAATCTCAGAACAGTGGCAGGTTCTGGCAGTGGGGAGGTACTAGAACTCCACCTTGCATGCAGGGAAGGCCTCATCCTGCATCGATACAGTGCTGTTGCTGCCCAGCACCGTGATGCCCAGAGCCTGGTGCCGGGCATGCGTCTCCTCATACCATTCATGCATCGCCACTGAATCGAAGGTAGGAATCAGGGTGACCTGTGAGAAGACAAGCGAACCGCTATTGAGTGAAGTGGCTTCCCATCCCATTCCATACACTGCCGTGCATCACCTGATGCTTACAGCCAGACCAGCCCCAAAGTCCCTTCCCTTCTCCACAGCACCCAAAGGACCCTCACAACACAGTTCATCATAGCTCTGTGAATCCCTGGACCACACCCCATGCTTCTTATTCACCCTCTGCCTCCATTGCTCCCCCCTTTTCTTGTTCTGATCTCCCTCTGCTTCCTTGGTTAGTCAAGTTGGCTCCCACCTGCTGTGCCTCCCATCTGGGACTCTGCTCTATCAGCTGTGTAAGAGCAGAGGTTGCTCATACAAGGCCGGTGTCAGTGCTCACACACAATACCTGTGTACCATGTATCTGGAAACTTCCCTGTCTACCTAGATTTGGCTCAATATGTAAGGCTCTATTTCTATGTGGCTTTGAGCAAGCACAGCCTCTGCATAAATTCTCAACTTTCTAGCTGCATAGACACCACATATCCCATCATTTTCCTTGGCTAATTTTCATGCGACCACAGTGGTTAAGAGTCAGGGAGTCAAACCAGCTCTCTCCAGGTCCAAGTTTGCTACAGATGGATAAGGACATGGACATGATGGGAACAAGGTCCCGAGACTGGGACAGACTCCTCACTTTGGTCTCATTGTCCTGTTGGGAACAATCTACTTCCTCCTCTGTGACTTGGGTGAAGGTGGCACCGACCTCACAGGACTGTGCAGGGTTAACAATAAGACATCAGAAGGCATCTCACCCCATGTTCCATGCCAAGAGCTTGGGCAACGTCATAATGACATTTAGTGTTGTCAGACTACCTGAGGCCTCAAGTGGCTACACACCTGGAGGTCACGGTCCCACTGCTGCTTGCCGGCCAGCAGTGCATCCAATACAGACCGCATGCCTTCCTCCTTGCACTGGTCCTGACCACTGATGACATAGCAGAGGGCACGCACGCGCCGGAAGAACTCCTCATCCAGCAGGCGGGTGCTGTTCCCACTAGGCAGGTAGGCCAGGTCAAGGTAGACAGGAGAGCCAGATGAAGCTGCTGATCCTCCTGGACGGCTGCTGGTTGCCCCTGCAAGCAAGAGAACAGGGTCAGTCATGAGTTTCTGAAACCAGAAAGGGGCCAAGACCCAGGACCCAAGACAAGGCTCCCAGCACCACTGGCATCTCTCTGCACAGCACCACACTGGCAGGGGCAGTTATCCCAATGATCTCTGCAAACACCCAAGGCTCCCTTTCAGTGCCTGGAACCTCCCTGGCCAGTGCCTGAGCACAGACAACCCTAGAGTCAGAGGGTGGGGGCAACTGGGAAGGGCTTCCAGAAAGGGAGTTTTGAGAAGCTTGAGCTCCCACAGCAGCCAGAACCTGGAATGCGCTGCTGCTTCTGCAGTCTCCACATGTTCAATTACTCAAGAGACACTGATCACACCCTCCTGGGCCGCCAGGCCCTGAGGACATGGTGGTGACCAAGCAGACAAAAAACCCTGCCCCCAACAGTGATAGGGACCCAGAGGGGGTGTGGGAGGAACAAAGCTGCAAAGGGAAACTCAGGATGTGGCAGTCTGGATGGAGACAGAGTGAATCCAGAGTCTAAGGGGATGTAGCCACTCCTGGGCACGTGGGCTCATGACCAGCTGATCACAGCAGGGTATTGGGTGTGTAAAGTCTGCTCGACACTTAAACCATCCTACAATCATAAACACTGCCCAGCTCAGGGTGTGGGCCCATGGGGCACCTGTGGCATTTGCAGAATAATAAGACCCCAGCTCTAGGGCAGCAGAGTCTCCCACTCATAGCTAGGGATGGAGAAAACAAGGACCCAAGTGGAACCTTGGGAAGGGAAGGTCATCAAAGCTGTGCAAAGTGTGGGGAAGTTGGAGGCAGAGCATAATGGCAACAAGAGATCAAGGATTCCGGGCCTCCCCGGTGGCGCAGCGGTTGAGCACTGGGTTGCGAGGCTGCCTGTGGCCTCTGCAGCGGTTCGATCCCTGGCTGCTTCCCGGACACCAGAGGAGGGTCCCACATGGCGCGCAGACCTCTCCTGCCGCCCGCTGCTCCCCTCAGCAGTGTACTTCGGTCCTTCTGCCTGCTCTGCTCCCTGCTCTGGTGAATTCTCTCACCCTCCCACGCTTCTGACTGTACCCAGTGCATGTATAAACAAAACAAGCAAACAAACAAATAAATAAATAAAACATGCCTCTATAAAAAAAAAATTAAAAAAAAAAAAAAAAAGAGATCAAGGATTCCATGGGCAGGATAGCGGTCAAGTAGGAGCCCTAAGTTATAGCCTGGCAATTGCTGCTTTTGTGGTTAAGCTTTACTAGAACACATGCCCCACTCAGGTACTTACTGAGCTGCATTTGCCCTACAGCAGCCGAGATGATTATGGCACAGACAGCTGGCCTGCAAAGCTGAGAATGTTTACCCTTTAGCAATCTGGATTTGTCTTAAGCAACTAAAAATGGAGGGCCTCCCTTGTGGCACGAAAGGGTTAAGCACAGCACTGTGAAGCTATCCACAGCCTTTGCAGCACGAGTTCGATCCCCAGCCAGCCAGGGAGCTGACCCACATGGAGCAGCAGACCTCTCCTGTCTCACCCGCTGCCCCCCTCAGCAGTGTATTTCAGTCTGTCTGCCTGTTCTGTTCCCCACTCTGTCTCTGGTGCATCCTCTCACCCCCTGCACTTCTGGCCTTGTACCCCAATTCTTGTATGCATAAATAAATAAATCTTTTTTAAAAAAACTAAAAATGGAAACACTCTTGGGGATCTATCATCAACTCAAAAAATTATGTGCTCTTGCTATGTTTATTGCAGCATTATTTACAATAGCTAGGGTACGGAAACAATTAAGTGCCCATTGATAGAGAACTGGATCAAGGTATGGTATATCCACACAATGGATATACCATAAAGATGAAATGTTGCCACTTACAGCAAAATGGAATGGAAGGAGTTGGAGGGAATTATGTGTAGAAAAACAAGTCAAAACTACAAATATTGGACTTTACAAAGTGGATTACACAAAGCAAAATACTCTTAAAAACTAGTGATGCTAATAAATGATATGAGGCTTCTAAGGTTAAGAGCGAAGATGCTAGGGAGAAAAGGTCAAAGGGGTAGAAGAGAAGGTGGCAGGGAATAAAACCTTGCCATAGTTGATGAAAGACATAAACATAAGCATCAAAGTAGCTCAATTAATCCAAATGGGATGAACTCAAACAGACCCATACTGACATACAAAATCAAACTGTTGAGAGACAAAGAGAGAATCTGTTGAGACAGCTCAGGGGGAGCTTATAACTATAAATGCTTATATTTGATGTAAGAGAAGACTCAAATCAACAATAAATTTACAACTTAAGGAACTAGAAAAAAAGTTAAATTCAAGTCTAGAAGAAAGGAAATAATTAACAGCAGATTAAAAAAATAAAAAAAAAAACAACAGAAGAAAACCAACCAAAAGTTGGTTCTTCTAATCTAAAAAGGATTAACAAAATTGAAAAAGGAAAAAACCCTCAAATTTGTAAAATCAGAAATGAAAATGGGGATACCACTATGACTCCACAGCAATAAAAACACACTATGAGAGTATTATGAACAACTGTGCTCCAACAAATAGGAAAAAAGTACAAATTCCTAAAAAATAAAACCTACTAATACTGACTACAAAGAAACAGAAAATTTTTAAAGAAATGTAACTTTCCATAGTAAGGAGATTGAATCAATGATCAAACTGTCTGGGCTTACCTGTGAATTCTACCGAAACACTTAAAGAAGAACTAATACCAATCCTTCTCAAAATTTTCCAAAACACTGAAGAGCAAGAAATGCTTTCTATGATGCCAGCATTGTCCTGACACTAAGGTCAGACAAAGACACTATGAAAAATGAAATACAGACCAATATCTCTTAAGAACATGATGCAAAAATTAACAAAAATACCAAGAGACCACATTCAGTAGCATAGTAAAATGATAACACACCACAACCATGTGGGATTTATTCCTGGGGTGCAGGGATGGTTCAACAAACGAAAACTGAGCAATGTCACACATCACATTGACCGAACAAGGGAATAGCCCACATGAGCATTTCAACTGATACAGAAAGGCATTTGACAAAACTCAACATTCTCAACACTCAACAAACCTGGAATAGAAGGAAACTATCTCAACAAAAGAAAAATTATATATATGAAAAACCCAGAGTTCACATAATACTTAATGGTCCAAGACTGAAAGCTTTTCCTCCAAGATCAGGAACAATGCAATGATGCCACTTTCACCTCTTGTATTCAACATGGGACTAGAAATCTAACCAGAGCAATTAAGAAAGAAAAAGGTGTGAAAGCATACACACTGGAAAAGAGAATGTAAGGTTATCTCTTCTACAAAATGTAGTAGTATAGAAAACCCTAAAGATTCCACACACACAAAAGAAATCTGTGAGAACTGATAGATGAAATCATCAAAGTACTAGTTTGTGAACCAAAACCAGTTGAATTTCTATATAATAACAATGAAAATGCAAAGGGGGAAATTAAGAAAACTCCACTTACAATGGCATCGAAATTAAAGACACCCACGTTCATGAATTGGAAAACTTAACCCTTTGCACTCCGAACCATTTTACGATATTTTGATTTAATTTCTTGTGCCATTTCAAGATAAAACTTCAGGGAAACATGCATGTCTCAAAAAGTTGCGTTGAAATAACCTCAATTCCCCGTAATCACTAATAAATTGCAATGTCCCCTGAGAGGGGACATCCGAGTGATATGCTAAAATTCTGATGTCCCCTGAGAGGGGACAGCGGAGTGCAAAGGGTTAATACTGGTAAGGTATTAACACTACTAAAAACCATCTATAGATCAAAATCAAAATCCCAGTGATGTTCTTCTGAAGAAACAGAAAAATTCATTCTAAAATGTATAATGGAATCTTCAAGGGATCCCAAATAGCCAAGACAATCCTGAAAAAGAAGTACAAAGTTGGAGGATTCACACTTCTAGATTTCTAAATTTACTATAAAGCTCAGTAACAAGACAATGTGTTCTGGCATAAAGACAAGATATATAAATCAGTGGAACAGAGCCCAGAAATAAACCATCCCACATATGGTCAAAAGATTTTTGACAAGGGCACCAAGATCATTAAATGGGGACAGTCTCTCCAATAAAAGGTGCTTGGAAAACTGGTTCTCCACATGCAAAAAGATGAAACTGTAATCTTAATTAGCACCCCATACAAAAATGAACTTAACTGATCAAGAGCCAGACCTATAAAACTCTTAGAAGAAAACCTAAGACAGAAGTTTCAGGACATTGAATTTGATGATCTCTTAGATATGACACCAAAAGCATAGGAGACAAAAGGAAAAGGAGACAATATGGACTTTACAAACTGAAAACTTAGGAATCAAAAAAACCCACTATCAACCATATAAAAAGGCAGTCCACAGAATGATAGGAAATATCTCAGACATTTGTACACCATGCTCCTAGCAACTCAATTGTCCACTGGATGATGAGAGGCTAAACAAAAGATGGTTCATCCAGACACTGGAATATTATTCAGTCTTGAAAAACTGAAAATTCTCACACAGGCTAGATGGATAAATATTGAGGACATTTTGCTGAGTGAAATAAGAAAGAAACAAAAGGGCAAACACTGATTCCACTTATGAGGTCCCCAGAGACAGAAATTAGGATGATGGCTGCCAGGGGCTGGAAGAGGGGTTGTGGAATGAGTTTAATGGAGAGAGTTCTGAAAGATGAAAACGTTCTGGACATGGAGAGTGGTAATGGATGAACAACAATGTGAATGCACTTAATGTCACTGAACTGCACACTTAAACAGAGTTAAGACAGGAAGTTGTATCACTTGTAATCAGGGAAATGCAAATCAAAACTACCATGAGGTACCATCTTACACCAGTGAGAATGGTACATATTAAAAAAACTATCAACAACAAATGTTGGCAAGGATGTAGAGAAAAAGGAACTCTCCTGCACTGCTGGTGGGAGTGCAAACTGGTCCATCCACTATGGAGAGCTGTGTGGAGATTTCTGGACCTACTAAACATAGAGCTTCCATATGACCCAGCAATTCCACTCCTAGGTATCTACCCAAAGGACACAGAAACATCCATTCCAAAGAACACCTGCACCCCTATGTTTATAGCAGCACTGTTTACAATAGCTAAGCTTTGGAAACAACCCAAATGCCCAAAAATAGATGACTGGATCAAGAAGATGTGGTACATATATACCATGGAATATTACTCAGCATTCAAAAAAGATAAACACATGCAATTTGCAGCAACATGGATGGCGCTGGAAGGGATCATGCTCAGCGAAATAAGCCAGAAAGAAAAAGAAAAATACCGGATGGTCTCACTCATAGCAGGAATCTAGAAAACTTAAATAAGGGACCAGGAAAAAGAATAACTATAAGAAAGAAAATATCAAAATCAACAAACAACTATGAACAAGAGACACTCTATGGGGGGTGGGGAGGGGAGGGATTGGGGTCAAAATAAGGGGGTTGCAATTGTATGGGGAATATAAAAATAAAATTTATTTAAAAAAAAAGACAGGAAGTTGTTTCATATAGTTGACCATTAAAAAAAATTTTAAGCACTGTGGGACTGAGACCACTTTTCTCAGAAAGCTGACAGGTTGGCCCCTTGGCTGGTGTCAGGGAACCTGGATTTCCATCCCTCCCTAAACCCTAAGAGCAGCTCACTCTACTAACTGTCCATATATGAATGTGGCTTACATGGATCCCTGCTTTCCCCTTTCTGGGAGAGTGGAATTTAGGGTCATGTCAGGTGGGGGCTGGGGGAGAGACCCTATGTTATCAGCCCCCAATAGAAATTATGGGTGCTGAGTCTATTGGGTTCCCCTGGTAGACAGAACCCCACACAGATCTTCTTAACATAGTGAGAGATGGAGTCAGCACTGTGGGTACCCCCCCATGAGGGCGGCAACAGGAGGCTCATGCCTGTCCTTGTGGCCTCCCTTTTGCTTGTCTGCTCTGGGTCCTTTTGCTGTAAGTCTCAATTGCAAGTCTATGCCCTCCTCCTGGTAAACCAGTGAATCAGGGCCGAGGCGGGGTGTGTGGTGGTCTCAGGAACCCTGGGTATGGTTGAGGTCACACAACAAACAGGGCACAGAAGGAGCTGGCCAGTAACCTACTGTAGGTTTTCCCAGTCCCCAGGCACTTACCAGTTGGGCCTCGAGCAGCTGTCTTGGGGGCTGAGGACTTCCTGGACAGGGGTGCCCGACCCCCCTTGTCACTGAGCTCGCTCCGGGCACTGAGGGGTCGACTGTTCCGGTCCCCACTTGCCAGTCCCTTGGTTTTGGCAGTAGTCACTGGAGTGGCTTTGGGGGCTGTAGTCCCGGGGTTGGTGCGGACAAGGGACTTGCGGGTACGGCTGAGGGCTTCCGCTACTCGGGCCTGCTTGGGGGGCAGCATCTCAGGGTCCACCATGCAGATGCTGGGCGGAGTGGGCAGAGGTGGGGGAAACTTGAGGGGCTCAGGTAGGGGGTCATGACGAGGGACCCCAAAGCCCTCTGTGTCCTCATCTGAGTCCACAGTGCCAGAGGCAGCAGGCAGTGGGTCTGAGTCAGACAGGGTGGGCAAGGACTCGCTGACAGACGTGGGTGGCGTTTCCTCAGCCCCTGGAGCCCCTGCTCGCTCCTGGGACCGGGCACTACTGTCGTTGGAGCTCCCAGGCGATGCAGGAGCTGGTGCCATGGACATAGCCTTGCGGTGCTCAAACTCACAGGGCGACACCAGGCACAGGTCCACATCGTGTGGGGAAGCTGAACGCCGAGCCCTGGGGCCCCGCAGTGGGAGGCTCAGCCCGGTCTCATTGGCAGTGGCAGGAGCTGGCGGCAGCACCTGCTCAAAAGAAACAGACAGGGACTCGTCCACCTCTGTGGAGTGTGGAGAGCCCACCTCAGCAGGCAGTGAGGGTGTAGTCACTGTGGGTGAGGCATCTGGCCCAGCTTCCCCACCCCGCAGGGGGCTCAGGGACATCCGCCCACTGCCCTCGGCTGGGCCCTGGTGGGCTTCCACAGGCGAGGGGGTACATGGCTGGGGGGTGCTGTTGATTAATGGCAGTTCCAGAGACTTCTCCTGTGAGTTGCCTGCATTCTCCCTGGCAAGGTTCAGCCCCAGTTCCAGGCTGCTCTCTTGACTAGGTGCGGCCACCTGTTGGGGGGCAGGGGAACTGTGGGTCTCTGAGGGAGGGCTGGCCTCTCTGCACTGGAAGCTCGGGGGGCTGTGGGGTCCATTCTCTGCTGGTGGGCCACCAAGACTGGTGGAAGCAGGTGCTCTGCGAGACTTAGGGGCTGCCTGGGCACCTGCTTTCTTGACATTGACCACAGAAGAGGCTGCCCGGCGCACTTCACGGACTTGGGGCTGGGCCCGAGGGACACTAGGCTTGGGTTCCTTCTTCAGCTCCCGGGGGGGCCTAACTTCTTTCTCAGCTCTTCGAGGGGCCTCAGCCCGCGGTGGTTCCTTCCGGGCCACCCCAGAGCGCTCCTGGACAGGCCTGGCAGGTGCTTTTGTCCGGCTCTCTCTCCTCAAGCTGTCCCTGGAGCCCACGCTTTCCTTGCTCTCAGCACGCCGAGGTCCTGCCAGATCTTGGGGCGTCACCACAGGCTCCCTCAAGAACCCCAAGTGCTGCAAGCGCACCAGACCATCCAAGAGGCGAGCAGGTGGTGTGCAGCCAGGAAACAGCACACGTACCACCTTCTCTGCAATGCCAGCAGGGTGCCATACCAAAAGGGCACACACAGAGGCCAGAGAATGGTCAGCTCCAGCTGCGGGTGGGTGCAGCACATACATGTCCAGCCGGCCCACACCCATCTTCTGGAAAAGCACAGTAGGCTCGGCTGGCAGAGGCCCACGGCTCAGGGGCAGGGGCGTGAGGCCTAGGCGAGTCAGGAGGCTCAGGGCCAGCTCTGCCTCATCCTCACCGCATACCAGGCGTGAAGCTGCCACACGGGCATTGAGAAACACCACCCCCAGGGTTGGGGAGATGAGTCTGCGCAGACGGTCATCCCCAGAGCCCCCACCAGCTGCTGCCTCCTCCCGCTCCGCCAGTTTGCGCCGCAGGAGGCTGTTGAGGCCAGGGAGGCTGTCAGCACCTGCATGGGTCACTAGCACAGCATCCACCCGGTCCAGGTGCCGCACCAGTTTCCAGAAGCTCGACTTGGGGTTTGAGCCACCGTTAACCAGCACAGTGAAGCCATTGACGGCAAAGAAGGCAGCATCACCGAGACCCCCAGGGAAGATGTAGCAGCAGGGCCGAGCGAGCCTGAGGAAGCCCACGGAAGCTGGTGGCTCAAGCAGCTCAAAGGGAGACGGCGGTTCCAGTGACTCAGCCACGTACTCTAGGAACTCACGCAGGCCCTCAGAGGCTGGCAGCTGCCCTGGTGGGTTTAGTCGCAGCTGCAGCACCCCTTGGAGGCCCAGCACTTCAGGAGCCAGCTGGGCCCAGTCCCCGAAGGTTGGACAGGTGATGGTAAGCTTGGAAGGCTCTGTAGGAGGTGATGCTGAGACCAGTAGATCCTGGATCTGTAGAGGGGCAGGGAAAGGTTAAGGGGCTACCCAGTGCCAGGCAACACCCAGACCCTGGAGAAAACTAGGCAGATACCCCATCCTGCTTCTTGGAGTTTGGAGGGTCTCTTGCTAACTCAAGAGACCAGGACAAAATGCAGCCCTCCCCAGGTTGGCTTCACCTATTGTCCCTCTCCTCAACCCTTCCCTGCCTCTAAGCCTTTGCTCTTAATCCCCACAACAGACTCCATGCCCCACCTCTGTGCTGGCTTTATTCAGCATCACTATACTACCATATCATTCACAGTGTGAAAGTGAGGTTGGCAGCATTTTCTGCTCACTTGCCCCCCCTACCACCACCCCCCAGCTCTGTCCCAGAGAGGATCAGGAATCTGGGCACCACTAGAAGCCTCTGGGACATCCTATGACCTTAGGCACAGTCTTTACCGTGACTGGACTCTGAGAACAGGGGGCACATGTGCCACCACCACGGTCCACAGAGCAGGAGGGGATGGGGCTCACGGGAAGGGGGGCAGCAGGTCGCTGTAGCATGCAGCCAGATGGGGATGAGCCAGGATGGGCAAAAGTATTTACCTCTTTGTCCCCCAGAACCTGAAGGAAGTGGCGGGATGAGAAGCCCCCTGTCTGGAGCAGCAGTTCCCCAGTATCCTCCAGGCAGGGCCCAGCGAGTACCAGGAGCTTGTGAGGGGCAGGGTCCAACAGGAGGTTCCGAAGCTGGGGTGGGAGGAAGAGTGTTATAGGAGCTATTCTATGCAGTGACATAACCAGAACCCCTCTTTGGGGTAGCCCCAAATCTATACCTGTTCTGGTCCCAACCCAGGGCTAGGTCAATGTTCAACCCTAATAGAATCTGGAAGGGTATACTCGAGGTCTTCTGCTGGGCCCTACCTCCACCCCCCCCGGCAAACTCCTACTCATCCTACAAAGCCCAACTCCATCCTACAAAGCCCACTCCTCCTGGAGACCCTCTATACCTTTTCTGTGCTCCCACAAGCCCAATCCTAAAGCCATGCAGAGGGAGGTATCCTCCAGAGTAAGCCCCTTGAAGGAGTAAATGTGAACATTTTTTATCTGATGAATCAAGGGTCTCTAGAGGAGTGCCCCAGGGCTCTATTGTACTCATCTCCCTGATGGGCAATAATTGGCCGAAGGCTTCAGAAGCCTACAAGATTGAGTATTCAGAATTCAGTGCTGATAACTAATGTGCCCATATGGGTAAAAGCACATCAGCAGAGTCTTGCCTGTTCCCTTCCATCTTTACGGTCCCACCCCTTTCTCCCAAATTCCAGCCTTTTCTGATCTCAATTCTTCCCCAGGAGAGAGTATGTTGAGGCTGGAATCATCAGGAGTGGCTTCCTGTATAGAGACAAGGATTTCATACAGCATGATGTCAGGGACAAGGAAGATCAGGATAGGAATGGTGACCGGCTATCTCCCCTAGGGTCCGATCCCTGCCTACCTCATCACACAGGGATTTGTCGGATGGGTTCAAGAGGACCAAGGTCTCCAAGGTGTCTCCACGGTGGTGTAGGCTCCGCTGGCCTGTGAGGGAACCAGACCCTATGAGTTTGGGGCTGTCCCAGGATCAGACACTGCCTGCCCTGTGAGGCCCCAGGCAGCCACAGGCTCCTGTAGACTATTTCCTGGGAACTCCAGCCAGAGGGTCACCCAGGATTAAGAGGTACATGGAAGAACCACAAATCATAAGGCAGAATCAACAAGCCATTTTGAAGGTCACACACTAGCATGGCGGTGACAAGGTCTCTTGTGGGGCCCTACTCCCAACTGTTAGCTCTGTGGGGTATACCATGATCACTCCATTTTATAAACAAGGAGTCTGAACCCAGGAAGAGCCAAAACGGGATGCCCCACAAGAGGGCTCATATGGGATAGGCCCTGAGACAGGACCAAGGTTTCTGAGGATCAGGAAGTGGTGGGTGGGGCATAAAGCCTCATGGGCTTGGAGGGGGGAGCCAAAGCCTGGTCTGACCCCATAGCCCAGATGTGTTCTAAATATCATGCTTGTCAGTATTAGTCTTATCACACAGATGTTGTCTCACTAGGGGGAAACCAAGGCACATAGAGGGGAAGTGGCCAACAAGGTCACACAGAGCAGATGGGATTTCTAGCCCTTCATCCTGTTAGAGGCCAGGAAGCCACCAGGAGTCACTGGGACAATGAGGTGACAGACACTTCCTTCCCACCCAGAGGCTGGGAGGTGACTCAACATGCTGGGGGCGGGGGGGGGGGGTTGTAGGGAATACCCATGCCACACTCAGTTGCTCTGTTCACCCTGGGTCACCCCTGCCCGCTCCCCAATCCTAGCCACATGCTAGAGAGAGTGGGGTAGGGAGGAGGCCAAGGAAGAGTTGGTTACTCCTCCATCTGGCCTCTTCTCAGCCCATCTATTCAGCAGCTACTGTGCACCTGGTCCTCTACAGAGGTCACCACTACAAGCCAGACACAGTCCCTCCCTATGCGGGGCCCATATTCCACCCCTGGGCCCTCAATCTTCGCAGTGCCTCTCTTTCTAAACGCCCTTTCCTACTACTAAGCCTCTATATGACACACCACCTGACACGCCAGCCCCAGCTGCTTCTGACCCAAAAGACTGCTGGTTGGAGGTCTCCCTTCCCCTATGCCTCCGCTGCCTCATATGTAAAAGGTGGACAAAATCACTAATTCCTGCTTTGTCGGTTGTTGAGGACTGAGGACGTTGACACTGGGTCAGTGGCCACCACTGCTTGGTATTCACCATTGGGGAGAATCTCAGCTACACTATTACTGAGGTTATTTATTACCGTGCCCCCCTCTCTCCACGCCTAGCATTCAGAAACACCTAACCAATGGACAAGTGGAAGGGAAGCACCTAGGACACCTGGGGAGCCCAGTCTCACCTTTCACGATGCTGGAGAAGGTTGCTGAGTGCCGGGACACGAAGACCTTGAGTTGCTCATCCAGGCTACAGAGGCCAGGGTCAATGTCCCAGGACCGAATGCCTGGTAAGGGCAGGGCATGGGGGTGTGGGGTTAGCTGGGCTCCTTAGCTCCCTGAAAGTTTCAATAACTAGTATCTGGTGAGAGGGGTTACCCCAGCATCCTCCCCTTGACTCCCATTGCATCAAGAACATAGAACATAACCTATAATTTTACAGAGAAGACTCAGAACATTAGCAAAAAAGTCCGTCTCCCAAGTGGTCAATGTCCCCTTCATCTCACCCTTTCCTCTGATTTTGCAGCTCCCCTGACTTTCCAGTGTGGCACAGGTCATTCTCACTGCCCGGAGGCCCTTTCTCTTGCCATGCTCCCCTAACCTTCTACATTGTCTAAGCACCCCTGACACCACGGGAGTGCTTAAACTTGGTCTATCCTCAGAACTGAAGTGTGGACTGCAATCCCATTGTACAGGCCATGAAAGGCACCTGTCATTCTGAGATGCATGGGTGAATACCTTCCAACTTCGGTGTGGGGTGCACCACATCTGCCCAACCTACATGCCAAGTGGCTGCAGGTGAACCTTGCAGGTGCACCCATGAGTCACCACCCCAGCTGCCAAATCCTCTGGGCAGGTCGCACCCGCCCACACCCCAATTAGCAGCTTCTCTTAGAGCAACTAAAAGTGAACCCCGCGGCTCTGGGCATAGCCTCTCCAGGCCTACTCCTCCCTGCAGCACTACTCTGCTGCTAAGCCCAGGCAATGCAGGCCACCCCGCCTTCCCCTCGACGGTCCCGGGCTGGCGGGAAGTTGAGCGGTCGCCCGCGTTACACAATTGCCAGGGCCTCAAAGCCCAGCCCGTGTGCCCTCCCCGGTCTGCACCCTTGTCTGCATCCCAGGCTGGGCGGGGCTGCCCAACTCCGACGCCGATGCCGCTTCCTACAAGGGCGCCCAGGGCCTGTGCCCGAGTCATGCGCCTAGTGGTGAGGGGGTACCGAACCGCAGGCCGCCAGGGCCTAGATTCCTCCGTTTACGGTCCCACCCCTCTCCTTTGCCCCAGAATTCCGCCTGGGAACCCTGCGCCGCCCTCCCGGCCCCTCAGGATCCAGCCTCCGCCCCCCCCCCGACCGGCCGCCCCGCCCCTGGGCCCCACTGGCCTCCCACACCCGGAATCCTTAAATCCTCTGCTCCGGCTCTTGGCCCCCTCGCCCTGCCTCCCCACCCCTCGCCGCTGAATCCCCGCCACCCCGGGTCTTTGCCCCAGTCACCCCCAACCCTGACACCCCTGGGTCCAGTCCTTATCCCGCGAACAATCCCCGCTCCCGGCCCCGAGGTCCCGCGGTCTCCTGCCTCTGACCCCCCACCCCGACCCCTTCCTCGGGGGCCAGAATCTCGGCGCGCGCCCGCGCCCGCCCCGCCGCGCCCGCGCCCCGGCCCGCCCCAACCTCGCTCGAGCTCCTCCAGCACGTAGGCCAGCAGCCCCGGGCACCCGCACTCTCCGCCCACCACCAGCAGCAGCGAGCTGGGCGCCTCACTCGCGCTGGGGCCGGCCGCCGCGGGCTCGGGCACCGCCGCCATCTTCGCACCGCCCTGACGCCGCCAGCGCCCGCCCCGCCGGCCCCGCCGGCCCCGCCCCGAGGGGCCGAACCGGAAGAGCCGAAGACCCCGCCCGGAAACCCTGCCCCCGCCCCATCCCCCGGCCCCGCCTCTGGAGGGCCGGCGAGTTGGGGGATGCGGATGCCCAAGAGCTTGGTGGACTCTGGAGTTTCCACTTTAGGACCGCCTCCAGATGACCCTTTATGCAATTCATTCATTCATTCTTTCAGCAAGCTTCGACTTCTCCCTACCGCATGCCAGTCGGAACCCTTGACCCCAGGGAACTCACTTCTCATGCTAGTGGTCCAAATCAGAACTAGGCCCAGATGATCCCAGCTGCCTAGGTCAAGGCTTGAACAGAGAAAAGAAAGGTATCTTAAGCTAAGATTTTGAGGATTCTGTAGGAGTTTGCTAAATGTAGGTAGTTGGTACCTTGATAGCTTGATAGAGCATGTGAGGCAAAAGTTTAGAGGTACATAAGTACACGTGTTTGTCACACATTCTGGAACCCTCTGGTCCTGGAGCAAGGTGACATACTTCTGCACATACTATGTGCCAGGTATTCTATTCCATTAGCCTACGGAATACATGGCCAAACCTATAGGTAAGTACTGTTACCATGATCATTTCAGATCAAAGGAGAGGAAGCTGAAGTTTGCAGAGGTGAAGTCACCAGGCATGTAAGTAGTATAACAGAGATTTGAACACCTGAGGGTCTGATTTGAGGTCCATCCTCTGGCAGGGTCTGAGTGCCTGGTGGATATGGGTACTCTTCCCTTCCCAAACAATCTCATTCAACCCTTTTACCTAAGAGAGCCACTACTCAAAAAATCAGGTTGTGTAAAACATTTATTTTTAGATTTATTTATTTATGCATACAAGAACTGGGGTACAGGCCAGAGATGCGGGGGGTGAGAGGATTCACCAGAGACAGAGAGAGGAACAGAACAGGCATATTGACTGAAATACACTGCTCAGGGGAGCAGTGGGCAAGACAGGAGAGGTCTTCTGTGCCATATGGATAGCTCCCTGGCCGGATCGAACTCGTGCTGCAGAGGCTGCGGATAGCTTCATAGTGCGGTGCTTAACCCTTTGCGCAACCAGGGAGGCCCTAAAACATTTTGACAGTTGCCTAGACTCAGGAAGTGTTGGGCTGTCTCCCTCAGGAATGAACTTCCCATCTCCAGAGATGTGAAAAGCAAATCAAGACAAAAATGAAAAGGTCTGGCAGCAGGGTCAGCCTCCTGCTGCCTTTCATTATCTGAGTTGTTCAGCCCAACTTCCTCCCTGGTCAGTGTGTAACGGTCACTGGACACATGCAAGCTAATGTTCTAACATCCACTTCCTCTCTTTTTTTGATCCAGCATCCTTCCTCTGTCCTGTTTCCTCCCTCTTGGCTCTCTTCCCTGTGTCCTAGCTGCTGTGATTTTTTTCTCTTAGTGCTCTGAGCAATAATGGGAATGGGAGTTTCTGTGTCAGGCTCTGTCTTCTTCTCCAGGCTGGGAGCATGTTGGAGGTCAGATTAGACAGAGGCCTCCCTGGGGCCCTGGCTTTTTGCATGAGAAGGCTGAGCTGGAATGGGATGAAAAACCCATTCATCCACCATTCATTTGCTCATTTACTCCTTCATGTATATTTATTGATTGGGTCATTTTCAAGCCTAGGACTTTCTGACTGAAGTTTGTGCTTTTCCTTCTGCCCAAGGCTGTGAGCCATGATTGTTCATATTTCTTCTAGTTGTTCATAAAGGGCCCTGAGGTACCAAGATGTGACTCTAACTGGGGACTGATGTGGGTGTGAAGGTTCCCTTTAAGGCCTCCAAGGCCTGATGTTCTGGTGTGTTGAGATTTACCTGTCCCAAAATGTCCTCAGACTAAAAACTGGTGTAGGGAATGCAGGGAACATCTCCTCACACGTAGAGCAGGAGACCATTTGTACTTTTTTAAAAAGTTATTTGAATTCTGTGGTGAGTGTGTGTGAGCATATTTGTCACCTTTAATTTTGTTTTTTCTTTTTTAAACAGCAGAAATTTTGTTTCTTTTCACTGCCTAACAAAATTTTAATTGAAATTGGTCCCTTTTTTCTACTTTTTTTAAGGTTTATTTTTATTTATTTATGAGTACAAGAACTGGGGTGTAGCCAGAGGTGCATGCGTGTGCACAAGTGTGTGTGTGTGTGTGTGTGTGTGTGAGGGAGGGAGAGAGAGAGAGAGAGAAAGAGAGAGAGAGACAGAGAGGATTCATCAGAGACAGAGTGGGGAGCAGAACAGGCAGACTGATTGAAATACACTGCTGAGGGGAGCAGCGGGCAAGATAGGAGAGGTCTACTGTACCATGTGGGTAGCTCCCTGGTCTGGGATGGAACTCATGCTGCAGTAGGGATAGCTTGATAGAGCTGAGACTTATACCCCTGCACCACCAGGGAGGCCCCCCCTTTTTTTCTACTTTTGAAGATAACAACAAAAACATCCCTATATCCTTTTCACCTTTTTTCCCTCCCCACCTTCCAACCTGTTTAACCTCAGATAATTTCAATTTGGTTATCAGAATCCACTGTGTCTTCATATGTTACCCATATATGCAAAATCATCCAATATTTGTTTTTGTCTTTCTTGCTAACTTCACATAACCCTCTCAAGCTTCTTCCATTTTGCTGCAAAAGGCAACATTTCATCTTTCCTTATAGCTGAATAGTATTCCTTTGTGTATCTGTACCACATCTTTATCCAATCCTTTGTCAGCACTTAGATTGCTTCCATATGCTAGCTATTATAAATACACTACAATAAACTTGTGGCGTATATAATTTTTTGAATTGATGGTTTTGTATTCTTTGGATAGAATACAAATACCTCTGGCTACACCCCAGTTCTTGTACTCATAAATAAATAAAAATAAACCTTAAAAAAAGTAGAAAAAAGGGACCAATTTCAATTAAAATTTTGTTAGGCAGTGAAAAGAAACAAAATTTCTGCTGTTTAAAAAAGAAAAAACAAAATTAAAGGTGACAAATATGCTCACACACACTCACCACAGAAGTGGGATTGCTGGATTGTATGATATTTCTATTTTTACTTTTAAAATAAGCGTCCAGACTATTTTCCAAGATGGTTGCACCAATTTGCATTCCTACCAATAGTGAATAAATGTTCCTCTTTGTCCACATACTCTCCAGCACTTAGTAATTTCACAGGTATGAGATATCTCATTGTGGTTTTGCTTTGCAAACCCCTTAATAGAACTGATGATGAGTGTTTTTTATATGTCTGTTGGCCATCTGTATATCCTCTTTGGAAAAATGTCTATTCAGATCTTCTGCCCAACGTTTAATTGGATTATTGCTTGTTTTGTTGTTTAGGTGAGTTCTGTTGGTGCTTGGGATGTTAACCCCTCGTTGCTTGTGTGATGTGTTAAATATCTTCTCCCATTCAGTAGGCTATCTTTTTCATCTGGTATTTTCTTTCACCATGTAAAATTTGATGTAGTCCCAATTGTTTATTTTGCTTTTCTGTTTATTTTGCTTTCTGTTGCTACAGGAGTCTCCAAAGATATTTTTAGTCATTGATATCATAGAACTTATTATCTATGCTTTCTTCTATGTATTTTTTATGGATTTGAGACTTATATCCATGTCTTTAATTCATTTTGAATTTATTTTTGTGCTTGGAGTTAGAGTGATCCAGTTTCATACTTCTACATGTAGCCATTCAGTTTTCTCAACATCATTTGTTGAAGAGACTCTCTCTATTGTATGGTCATGGCTGCTTTACTATAAATAGGTGTCAATATATGCATGGATTTATTTCTGGGCCTTTTATTTTGTCCCATTGATCCATTTGTCTATTTTTATTTTGAAACTACATTGTTTTAATTACTGTTGCTTTTAAAAATAGTTAAAAATCAGGTAACATGATGCCTCCACCACCCTTCTGCCCCCCCCCCCTTTTTTTTCAGGATAGCTTTAGCTATTCCAGGTCTTTTATGACTACGTGTGTTAGTGCTTTTTTGGTTCTAACTTCTTGAAGAATATCATTGTAATTTTAATGGGAACACATTAAATCTATATACCACTTTTTTAAAAATTTTTTATTTGATTTATTTATTTATACATGCACTGGGTGTAGTCAGAAGCGCGGGTGGGTGAGAGAATTCACCAGAGCCAGAGCAGGGAGCAGAGCAGGCAGAAGGACCAAAGTACACTGCTGAGGGGAGCAGCGGGCGGCAGGAGAGGTCTGCGTGCCATGTGGGACCCTCCCTCCGGTGGCCGGGGAGCAGCCAGGGATCGAACCGGCACTGCAGAGGCTGCAGGCAGCTTCACAGCCCAGCACTCAACCGCTGCGCCACCAGGGGAGGCCCTATATACAACTTTTGGTAAAAGTCATCATTTTCACTATGTTAATTCTCTTCATTCCTGAACATGGACTATCTTACCAACTCTTTATGTCTGTTTCTGTATGTTTTAATAGTGTCTTATAGTCTTCATTGTATAAATCCTTCATCTCCTTGCTAAGTTTATTCTTTTATTCTTTATTTTTGATGCCATTGTAAATGGGATTGTTTCTTCTTGCTCATTATTTGCATCTGAGAATGCAACAAATGTTTGTGTGTTAACTTTGTAGACTGCTACTTTACTGTACTCATTTATTGTTTTTTTGGTAGAGTCTTAGGATTTTCTATGTATTGTATTATATCATATGAAAGCAATAATAGTTTTACTTCTTTTCCAATCAGTATTCTTTTTATTTTTCTTTTATGATTGTTCTAGTTAAAATGTCTAATTCTAAATTAAACAGAAATGGTGAGTGAGAGTGGGCATCCTTACCTTGTTCCTAATCTTTTTTTAAAAAAAAGATTTATTTATTTATGCATACAAGAACTGGGGTACAGGCCAGAGGTTTGGGAGGTGAGAGGATTCACCAGGGACAGAGTGGGGAACAGAACAGGCATATTGACTGAAATACACTACTGAGGGGAGCAGCGAGCGAGACAGGAGAGGTCTGCTGAGCCATGTGGGTAGCCCCCTGCTGGGGATCGCACTTGTGCTGCAGTGGCTGCAGATAGCTTCATAGGTTGCATCTTAATCTTCTGCATCACCAGGGAGGCCCACCTTGGCACTGATCTTAAAGGGAAAGGTTTCAGTTTTTCACTGTTAAGTATGAGATGAGATGGCTGTAGGTTTGTTATACATGGCCTTTATTATGTTATGTTCCTTTCATATTCATTTTGTTAAGAGTTTTTATTATAAATAGGTGCCATATCTTGTCAAATACTTCCTCTGCATTTAGTGACATAATCATGTGATTTTTTATTCTTTCTTTTTTTTGAAGATTTATTTATTTATACAAGCACTGGAGTACAGGCCAGAGCCGCAGGAGGGTGAGAGAATTCACCAGACAGAGCAGGGAGCAGAACAGGCAGAAGTACTGAAACACACTGCTGAGGGGAGAAGCAGGTGAGACAGGAGAGGTCTGCCTCACCATGTGGGAATCTCCCTGGCCGGCCGGGAATCAATCTGGTGCTGCAGAGGCTGGGGACGGCTTCACAGCACTGCGCTCAACCCTCTGCGCCACCAGGGAGGCCCTTGTTCTTTCTTTTGTTAATACAATGTATTACATTAATC
Organism: Talpa europaea; assembly: GCF_964194135.1. Lineage (NCBI taxonomy): Eukaryota > Metazoa > Chordata > Mammalia > Eulipotyphla > Talpidae > Talpa > Talpa europaea. The sequence continues at coordinate 47,306,917 of NC_140079.1, read as the reverse complement.
GATCCATATATGTTAAAGCATTTTGCATTCCTATAATAAATCCTGTTTGGTCATTGGTATATAATCTTGTTAACATATTGTTGAATTCAATTTGATAGTAATTTGTCAAGAATTTTCATATCTGTATTCATTAGAAATATTGGTCTGTAGTTTGTTTATTTGGTGATGTCCTTGCCTGGTTTTGGTATGAGGGTAATGTTGGCATGATAGAATGTATCAGGAAATGTTCTGTCTTTTTTTTTGGGGGGGGGAGTATTTGAGTAAAATGGGCATAACTTCTTTGAAGATTTGATAAAGTTCACTTAAAAAGTTATTTGATCCTGGACATCTGTTTTTAAGGCGGTTTTATTTATTTATTTATTTATTTTAAGATTTATTTATTTGTGCATACAAGAACTGGGGTACAGGCCAGAGGTGTGGGAGGTCAGAGGTTTCACCAGAGCCAGAGTAGGAAACAGAACAGGCAGATTGATTGAAATACACTGCTGAGGGGAGCAGCAGGCAAGACAGGAGAGGTCTGCTGCACCATGTGGGTAGCTCCCTGCCTGGGAATCTAACTCGTGCTGCAGTGGCTGCGGATAGCTTCATTGGTTGGATAGCTTCATAGGTTGCGTCTTAACCCCTTGCGCCACCAGGGAGGCCTTGTGTTTAGGGAGGTTTTAGATTACCGTTTTAATTAACTTTAATACTTGTAATTAGTTTATTCAAGTTGTCTCTTCCTGGTCAATCTTGTAAATAGCATTCTAAAAAAATTATCCATTTCTTCAAGATTATCAAAATTTGGGGCATATAATTATTCATAGTAGGCGTATTTTGACATATAATTGTTCATAGTTCAAAGGCTCTCTTATGATCCTTTGTATTTTTGTGGTATCTGTGGTAATTTCTCCTCTTTCACTTCTAATCCTATTTATTATCATTTTCTATCTTCTTTGTGAACCTAGCTAAAGCTTTGTCCTTTTGTTAATCTTCTTCTTCTTCTTTTTTTTTAAAAAATATTTATTATTTATTTATACAAGCACCAGGTACAGTCAGAAGCATGGGAGGGTGAGAGAATTCACCAGAGCCAGAGCGGGGAGCAGAGCAGGCAGAAGGACCGAAGTACACTGCTGAGGGGAGCGGTGGGCGGCAGGAGAGGTCTGCGCGCCATGTGGGACCCTCGCCCAGTGGGCGGGGATAGAACTGGCAGCTTTCCAACCCAGCGCTCAACCACTGTGCCACCGGGGAGGCCCTTGTTTATCTTCTTAAAGAACCAACTCTTGATTTCAGTGATCTTCTGTATAATATTTTTTACTACTACTTCATTTATTTCCACACTAATTTTTATTATTTCCTTCCTTCTACTAACTTTTGATTTCATTTGTTCTTCTTTTCCAAGTTGTTTTAGGTGTAAGGTTGAATTTTTTGAGATATTTCTTGCCTCTTTTTTTTTAAAGATTTACTTTTTGCGCGCAGACCTCTCCTGATGCGCCTGCTGCTCCCCTCAGCACTGTATTTCGTTGGTCTGCCTATTCTGTTCCCCACTCTGGCTCTAGTGGATTCTCACCCTCCTGTGCTTCTGACTGTATCCAGTGCTTGTATAAATAAATAAATAAATCTTAAAAAATAAAGATTTACTTTTATTTATTTATGCATACGAGAACTGGGGTGTAGGCCAGAGGTGTGGGGGGTGATGAGATAATTCACCAGAGACACAGTGGGGAGCAGAACAGGTGTATCTACTGAAACCACTGCAGTGCATCTTATTACTACAGGGAGCAGTGAGCAAGACAGGAGAGGTCTGCTATGCCATGGGGGTTACCTCCTGGCCTGGGATCTGGCAATAGCTTGATAGCGCTGAGACTTTAACCCCTGTGCCACCAAGGAGGCCCATTTCTTGCTTCATAATGTAGGCATACATTACAATTAACTTCCTTCTTTTTACAATTAACTTCCCTGTTACAATTTGCTGTATCCTATAGATTCTGATAATGTATGTCTTCATTTTCATTTGTATCCAAGTATTTTTTTTCAATTTAACCATATTCAGATATGTTAATTAAAAATTTATCAAGGGTCTCCCTGGTGGTGAAAGGGTTAAGACGCAACCTATGAAGCTATCTGCAGCTATTGCAGCACAGTTCGATTCCCAGCCAGCCAGGGAGCAACCCACATGGTGCAGCAGACCTCTCCTGACTCGCCCACTGCTCCCCTTAGCAGTGTACTTTGGTCATTCTGCCTGTTCTGTTCCCCACTCCTTCTCTGGTGAATCCTCTCACCCACTACACCTCTGGCCTGTACCCCAGCTCTTGTATGCATAAATAAATAAATCTTCAAAAAAAAATCTATGAAGAGTGCGCATCAAAAGAGTGGAAAAAAATAAAGAAGCCCATCAAAAATGGTTCCCTGGAAAGTGTCAGGAGCCCTCTTTAGGGAAGGAAATGTCCTGGTCATGAATGCCATTTCTTTAAAATTTATTTTTAATTATTTTATATATGTTTTGCATCATTTTTCACTTTTGTACAATGTATGCATTTTCAACTTGGTTATAGTCCCCATAAAGTTCCCACCACCCATTCACCATATCACCCTTGTGCTCTTCCCACCCTTGTTTTGATCCTACTCCCTCCCCCCCCACCCCCCCAGTATGTCTCTGGTTTTTAGTTGCCTGTTGATTCTGATTTTCACTTTATTATAATTAGTTTTTTTTTCTGATCCCTTATTTTGATCCTCCACTTTCCTGCTATTTTTCTTTTCTGGTGTTTTTCTTTTTCTTTCTGGCTTATTTCAATGAGCACGATCCCTTCCAGCTCCATCATGGATGCCATTTTTGTCAATGATTCAAACACCAAAGGTTGGCAGACTCAGGCTGAAGCATTTGTGGAACTTCTCTGTACATTTCCTAAGAAGGTCCACTGCTCTCTCATGTGAGAGTTGGTGTGCATATTGGTGCAGGATACTGAAAGTTAGGATGGCACCATAGCCGTGGGCTGCAAAAAACACCTTGGCCAAGGATGCTAGATAGTCCAGGTAGTAAAATGCTGGGCCCTCCTGCTCATCATAGCCAACTAGGATGAAGATGACGTGATATGGGATCAGACTCCAAAGACAGCTAAGTTTCAGTGTGTGAAATTAGCCTGCTGCTTTGGGAAACAATTCATAACTATTTTGTATCTTATAAAGTTACAAAAATTTCTGAATATAGTCTGCAAACTGTACAGTGTCTCCAGACTCTCCAATACATAACAGTAAGATTTTACTTATCTTAAACACCTTGATCTGGCTGATCATCCTTCACCTGGATAATATTGCTAGTGGTCATCCAGTCAGAGGTAACAAGGACATAGTTGGGCCCCAGATGCCAGTGAGGTGCTCTATGGTGGTAGGAGGCAGAGGACTGTGAGTTCGACAGAATGCAGGACTCACCATCTTCCAAGTATTTTAAAATTTCTGTTTTAACTTCCTCTTTGAGTTAGTGATGTTTGAGCAGCTTGTTATTTAATCTCCATATGTTTGAGTTTTTTCATTTTTATAGTTGATTTCTAGCTTTATAGCATTATTATCAGAAAAATGCTTGGTGTGATTTCAATCTTCAATATGTTTATTGATAGCTGATTTGTGTTCCAACATATGGCTTGTACTTGAGAAAGTTTCATGTGCACTTGAGAAAAATGTAAATTGTGCCGTTTCAGGGTGGAGTTTCCTGTGGATGTCTGTTAGAACCACCTGATCTAGTTCATCGTTTGAAACTATTGAATCCTTTTTTTTTTTTAATAGAGGCATGTTTTATTTATTTATTTGTTTGTTTGTTTTGTTTATACAAGCACTGGGTACAGTCAGAAGCGCGGGAGGGTGAGAGAATTCACCAGAGCCAGAGCCGGGAACAGAACAGGCAGAAGGACTGAAGTACACTGCTGAGGGGAGCAGCGGGCACAGCAGGAGAGGTCTGCGCTCCATGTGGGACCCTCCCCTGGTGGCCGGGGAGCAGCCGGGGAATCGAACTGGCGCCGCAGAGGCCGCTGGCAGCTTCGCAACCCAGTGCTCAACCGCTGCGCCACCGGGGAGGCCCTTGAATCCTTTTTTATGTTCTTTCTTGTTAATCTGTCCATAATTGCAAGTGGAATGTTTAAATACCCTCCTATTATTGTGTTGTTAATGTGCCTATTTCTATTAGTAATTGCTTTATATATCTTGATACTCCTTCATTTGGTGCATATATATTTTTAAGTGTTATATCATCATGTTGTATTAGACCTTTATTTACTCTGTCAATCTCCTCCTTCTATTACACTTTTTAACTGGAGATCTATTTTATTTGATATAAATATAGCTGTTACTGCCTTTTTAAAAAAATTACCATTGTTTATAGAATTGTCTTCCAGTTATTTAATTTTATTATTTATTTTAAAAAATATTTACCTATGCATACAAGAACTGGGGTATAGGTCAGAGGTGCAGGGGGTGAGAGGATTCACCAAAGACAGAGTGGGGAACAGAACAGGCAGACTGACTGAAATACACTGCTGAGGGGTGAGTCAGGAGAGGTCTGCTGCGCCATGTGGGTAGCTCCCTGGCTGAGGATCAAACTTGTGCTGCAGAGGCTACAGATAGCTTCACAGTGCATGCTTAACCCCTTGCACCACCAGGGAGGCCCCAGTTTTTTATTTTAATCCTGTGCTTGTCTTTATTTATTTATTTATTTACCTTTTTCCCCCTGCGCTTGTCTTTAGAAGTGAGGTGAGTCTCCTATGAACTATTGTAAGTTGGACTTTTTTTTTTTTTTTTTGGACTTTATTATCTATTCAGTCACCATTTCATTGATGAGTTCAAGCCTTTTACATTTAAGGTAATATATATATAGAAATATATATTTTTATCTCCTCTTTTGTGTTTTTATAGTTTGTTCTTTATGTTTTGATAACTTTCTTTTATGTTTTGTTTGGGTTTCATTTCCATCAGCTGTTTCCTTTCTCAGGTTAGTCAGACTCATTTGTAATTTCTTTTTTTTTTTAAAGATTTATTTATTTATTTATTTATTTATTTATTTATTAATGCATATAGGAACTGGGGTACAGGCCAGAGGTGCAGGAGCTGAGAGACAGAGTGGGGGACAGAATAGGCAGGCTGACTGAAACACACTGCTGAGGGGAGCAGTGGGCGAGTCAGGAAAGGTCTGCTGTGCCATGTGGGTAGCTCCCTGGCTGGCCAGGGATTGAATTCCTGCTGCTTAGGCTGTGGACAGCTTCACAGCACTGTGCTTAACCCCTTGCACCTCCAGGGAGGCCCTCAGTTATAATTTCTTTAAATAAATTTTCTATCTCCTCTCTCTTCTCCTCTGGGACCTCCATGATCTGGATAGTGTTTCTTTTCATATTGTCTTAAAGAGCTCTTACACCATTTTTATTCTTTTTAATTCTTTTTTCCTTTGCTGGTCTGTTTATATATTTTCCACAGTGGTGTCTTCAAGCTTGCTGATTCTGTCTCCATCTTTTGTTTATCTACTATTGAGTCCCTTTATTGTAATTTTAAATTCAGCTATAGAATACTTTAATTTCTTTTTGAAGCTTCCTCATATGTTTTCTTTGTTGCAATCCTGCAATTTTTCTGTCAATTATTTTTCTTATTTCAATATAGTTATTACTGTAGCTTTAAACTCTTAATTAGATAAATTACATAGTTCTGATGGATTTAGATTCCTCTGGGTGTTTGTGTGTTCCATTATTTGTGGTATATTCCTCTATGTCTTCATTTTCAGTTTTTATAGGTTGAGATAAAGAGCTTTCTTTCCTTTTCTTGGCCTTGCATTAACATCACAGATTGGGGGGTATAGTCTTAGAGTTTTTTTGCCCAGGATCCATAGGCATCTGTTACTTTATAGAATGGCACCTGTTTAGATGACCACACCTCTAGAGTCAAAAAGTGGAAAGAGGTAAGAGTTGGGGGAGAAGGTACCAAGAGGTTGCTACAAGTCTCCTAAGGTATTTTGGACGCATGGATTGGGTGTGTTTATGAGAGAATCTACAGATTCCTTCCCAGATCAATTCCTCAGCCTCCCTAATAGTCTGAGGATAGCACCAACCTCTCAGCTGTGATCCAGTTTTGCAACAAGTAGTTTTTCACCTGGGGTACAGGCAGGAATAGAGTGGTCTGAGAACTGTGGGCTCACACTGCAGACAGGCCACTGTCCCGCTTATGATCACAGGCAATGAGGGGTGTGTGTCTCTCAAATTTTGCTCTGCTGTCCACAAAAGACTTATTTCCTTGCACACCTCTTGATCTTCTCAATGTTTGTAACATCAGGAGGGGACTGCGGTGCCAGGGGATAAAGTTGTGAATGAATCTGTTCCCTGTTCCCTACTTTCAGGTACAGAGTTTTGCCTTGAGGTACTACTTACAGCCTCTGGGACCCAGTGTTTTAAACTGGTCATGAATAACATACGACTTACATGGGTGTTATCTCAGCTTTAGCCCAGGGCAACAGTAAGACAGTGTTTTGCATAATACAACAGTCAACTGTAGAGAAGAGAGACTCCTCTTATGGAGACACATACAAAAAACTTTTTACCATTCAATTCCAGTTCCTCTAATTTATTCTTCCCCACTGGTTCAGGCTCCAGCTGCTCATATTAGGGAATCACAGGCTCAAACCAACAATCACTAGGCTGATAGTCACTATGACTGCTGTCCTCAGACACCACTATTGGGGGTGCAGAGTATTTCACCCTCCAGCCCTGAGCTTGGCTGCTTTCTAGCAGTACAGCTTATGTATTAGCCAGCATCAGTCAGCTCTTCCAGCATTCAATCACAGATCTGTCTGACTCCTGTAGCTCTCCAGGGGTAGCCTTCCATGCTGCACACTGATTATGTACACTCCACTCTCCAGTGCAAACCAGCAGTTCTAAAATCCCCTATGTGAGCATGAGCTTTTCAGTCAAAAGAGAGGCTCCTTATCACAGCCATCCCTCCCTCTCTTGAGTTTCACTGCCCCAGTAATATCCCAAACACCATTATATTTCAAATTTCCTGGTCTGAGGACCATTTTTTTTTTCAATTTTAAACACTACAGTGTTTAATTTACATATCAAAAATTTAACCATTTTCAAACCAAAGATTAACTGTTTAATATAGAAAAACCATACTTATTTGGCTTAAGGTCTCACTAAAACATACATGTTCCAAGTGATTATCTATTTTTTCTTAATTTAAAATTATGAGGGACTAGGATGCTGAAATAAATGCCTAAAGCAAGTCAAAGATTTAAGATTGAGAGGATCCTGGAGCACTGAAACCATGTTTATTATAAACTCAATATTCCAACTCATACCAAAACACTTTGTTCTATTTCTCAGTTGCCTTTTCACAAAAAGTTACTGGTATAGACAAGTGAATGACGCATACCTGCCTCACAACATTCAATTTTAGATCACTATAAAATTTCTAAATTTCTATATCCAATTAACAATTTCAAGTCATCTGACACTGTTACTATATTCCTCTTGCCTGTAACACCCTTGATATTCCTTTGGAAATCAGATTCAAGCCTTTTCTCTGTCAAGTCCTTCGGTAAAACTGTTTCTTGTTACTTTTCTTAGCACACTAGAACTGACTTGAACTGTTTATTTGCTTAAAAGTTTGAAAGGATAATCAGCTTAAGGAAAAAAAAAAAAAGCCCCAAACCAATGATGACTTTTATTATTGCATCTTAAAGATGTATCACAAATAGGTCTAAGAAATCATCCATTATCTTGCTGCTCTGTAGCTGGACAACTTAAATCTTATTCATCAGCTTGCTGAACTGTTCCTTTTTCAAAAACATAGATACCATCCAAAAATTTCCTGATATCTTTGTTTTTAACTGTCGTGGCTTGCTAAATCAAAGCAGCTGAATTTGATACAAGTTCAATGTTGTTTCCTTCAAGAATCAACTCATCTTTCTGGGCTTGAGATACTGAACAAGCAACACCTTGTCTCATCCGAACCCTGCGAATATATTTTTTGCCCAAGAAATTTCGGATTTCAACAAGAGACCCATTCTCCTGAATAACAACGTTGATAGGGAAGTGAGCATACACAGACCTCATCTTAAAACGGAAGCCCAGTGTAACATCCTTGATCATGTTCTGTACATGACTACAGATAATGCGAACAGTAGCCAGTTCCTTTCTATTTCCCCACCATTTGTCAACCTGGAGCCTCTTCTTTTTCTTCCCAAGCAGACTGAGTTCGACATTGATGTGATTGAAGTCCCTCCGCAGGGTGCCTCTGGGGCCCTTCACAATAACAGTGCGACCCTTCAGGGAGATGTCAACATTTTCTGGAATGTCGACAGTCTGATTGCTGAGAACGGTCTTCATTCTCGCTGTAGATGCGGCAAAGCCTGAGGACCATTTTTGAAATCCCAACTTTGAACTCAGATCACAGCCCTCCTGCCCGTGTTCACATCAAGCTCCATGTCTGTTTGCAGTCCCCAGAGGAGTCAGGTGATGATATTTGTGGGGGAGACAAAACCCTGGGCCCTGAAAACTTCCAGACCAGTTTCACCTCCCCCTGGCAATTTTCCCTTATTAGCCATTTTGTTGAGGTTTAACATGGGCATGGCCAAGTTCACAATGTCAGGAGTGGAGCTTGATGAGGGTGATGACCCTCAGGTCAAGATTTCCTAGCTCCTGCTGGTTCATGGGAGCCTCCAGTTGATTATCTCCTCCCGCAAGGTGATCACTACCCTGACTTCTGTTCCTATAGATAATGTTGACCTGATTTTGAACGTCACATAAATGGGATCACAGAATGAATAGACTCTTGAACATGCTTTTCCTGTTTTTCTCACTTCAGTGAGAATCATGTGCTTGTTCCTTTTTCATGGCTAGATAGTATTCCCTGTTACCAGTTTTTATTTTTATATAGTCATGCATCACTGAACAATGGAGATACCTTCTGAAAAAAGTGTCATTAGGTTATTTTGTCACTACACGAGTGTCAGAGTGTAATTACACAACCCTGGATAGTACAGTCTACTACATACCTAGGCTTGGTGGTGTAGCCTATTGGGACCACCATCATCTATATGGTCTGTTGACTAAATTTTTTTAAAAAGATTTATTTATTTATGCATACAAGAACTGGGGTACAGGCCAGAGATGCAGGGGGTGAGAGGATCCACCAGAGATAGAGTGGGGAACAGAACAGGCAGATTGACTGAAAAACACTGCTGAGGGGAGCAGCAGGCGAGACAGGAGAGGTCTGCCTCGCCATGTGGGTTTCTCCCTGAACGGCTGGGAATTGAACTCGTGTTGCAGAGGCTGTGAATTGCTTCACAGTGCGGTGCTTAACCCCTTGCGCCACCGGGGAAGCCCTGTTGACTAAAATTTTATTAATGCGTGACTGTGGCAAAATTCTTATGACATATAACTTGTCATTATAAACATTTTAAAGAGTTGGGTGCCCCCTGTGCACTGGATCCTGCAAGTCCTGGTTCTGTTTTCTGGAGATTCTAGCTCAGTGTGTTCAGGAGGACCAAGGGCTCCATAATTTTTGATACAAGATTCATTTGTTAATTATTCCACTGTACATACATTTCTTGAGCACCTACCAAATGCCAGGCAATGAGGAAGATGTTTGCTGATATTCTACTCTGGCTTTGTAGGAACTTGCTGCTTGGTTGGGAAATAGACAAGAAAGCTGTTATGATGAGAACACAGGATGCCAAGGATCCAAAGGAAGTTGTCAACTCAGGATGGGGAGTCAGGGAAGGCTTCCTAGAGGAAGGGGCACTGAGAACAGCAAAGAAAGTAGCTTATCCTGGAGAACAGAAAGGAAGGGGTGTTTCAGATAGTAGGAAAAAGCATGTGCAAAGGCCAGCAGCTGAGGAATTAAAGACATTCCGGGAGCAGAAAACAAACAGAGGTGCAGGACAGGGGGAGTAATTGGGGGCCAATTACTGTGTTAGAAGGTCCTTGTGGACAGAATTTTAGAAGGTATCCTTTCACTGTTTCTATGTGTTCTATGAGAGCCTGGCAGGTTGGTTACACTTATCCTAGTCCAATCAGCAGTGTCCGCAGGGCCATGATTAGGGACAGAGTTGCAGTTCATCCTGGTGCCCTAATCTGCAGTACAAAGTGACCCACCTCGGTGACTCAAAGTCTTGGGGGTGGGGGTGTGGAGAGGACCAAGATGGATCTTTTTTTTTTTTTAAGATTTATTTATTTATGCATACAAGAACTGGGGTACAGGCCAGAGTTGTTGAGGGTGAGAGGAGTCACCAGAGATAGAGTGGGGAACAGAACAGGCAGATTTGACTGAAATGCACTGCTGAGGGGAGTAGCGGGTGAGTCAAAAGAGGTCTGCTGCGCAATGTGGGTTGCTCCCTGGCCGGGGGTTGAACTCTTGACCAGGTTACCAACTCCTGTTCAGATGTGAATCCCCAAGGCAGCACTATGTCCTGACATCCAGACTCCAACCAAGTCAAATGGTCATCATTGTCCCTGTATCTCCCGTCTCTTTTATGACCTCACTATGAAACCAAGCATAGCAAACATATGGGTATAGCTTGTGTTGTTCAAATTTCAGCTGTGTCCTTCTCAACAGTGTGAACTCCTGACCGCTTAGAGCCTTAGTTTCCCCATCATTAGAACTCATATCATAACAGCCTCCCAGGTAGAAGGGATTAAATGAGTTAAAACATGCAGAGGGCCTCCCTGGTGGCAGAAGGGGTTAAGCACAGCAATATGAAGCTATCCACAGCCTCTGCAGCGTGAGTTCGGTCCCCTGCCGGCCAGGGAGCTATCCACATGGCACAGCAGACCTCTCCTGCTGTGCCCGCTGCTCCCCTCAGCAGTGTATTTCAGTCAGTCTGCCTGTTCTGTTCCCCACTCTGTCTCTAGTGAATCCTCTCATCCCCCACACCTCTGGCCTGTACCCCAGCTCTTGTATGCAAAAATAAATAAATCTTTAAAAAAAACCATGCAGAGTGTGAACCAGTGCCAGCAGATGTGTTACTGAGGAATGGGGCCTCTACCTGATGTTCATATATCACTTAATGACAACAGGTATTTGAGAAGAAAAAATCAGCTTTCTTTGCAAGTTGATTGGCAAGGAGATAGGTGATAAACTCAAATCTACCTCCTCAGTTAACAGCAGAAATGAGGCATTTTGATTTTGGGGACCAAGATTAATTTTGAAACCAAAGGAGTTGACATTTATTAGCTAAAGATTAGGTTGGGGCAAAGTAATGTGAAGTTGACTGGAGCTCATTGGTAGTCACAGGACACTTAATACATGAAATACGAATAGGCTTTTCTCCAGGTAACCGGAGTTTTGAATTTCTGTTGGTGGGTCCCTGCCCCTGGGTAGCCCCCTCCTCCTCTCCATTCTCAGTCTCCAGCCAGCCTTGGTGCTCAGCTCAAGGTCGTTTGTTTCTGCTTGCTCAGGCTGTGTCAGACAAATTGTGTCTGTAAACACACGCCTCAATGAGAAGATTTTTTTCTCTTTTGTATTTTAGGGTCTCAGATCAATTTAACCATTTAGCCTTGGTTTGATGCTCATCCAGTTAATTATTCTTGGAATTGATCGTTTTGCTTTGGAACGTCACTGGCTACAGGTTACTCTTGGATACACAGCTGGTGGCTTCCCAGGGAGACTATATCCAACCCCACTTCAACCCCAGCACAATCATGAATCATGCATCACCTAATGATTGGGATACAATGAAAAATGTATTGGGATACATTGAGCAATCACTAGGTGATTTCACGCAAATCTAAATGATACTGTCTACTATGCACCTAAGCTAGACAATACAGCCTACCAGGGCCACCGTCATAGACGCAGTCCATCATCGACTCAACGGCTGTTAAACAATGTAAGACTGTAAAGTTGACATCCTATCCCTGAACATAGTTAAAGTTCAATTTATTTTGAGTTTATAGTTCCCCAGGAGCCAAAGTTTGTTTGTGTTTGGTTTGCAAACATTTACATAGCTCCTCAGAGTGCTTAGCAGCCCCGGGAACCCAAGATGCTGAGACAACCCTGCCTGACAGTGTCTTAATGGTAGGCCAAGAGGCATGACAGTCTAGAGCTCTGGGTTTAAATTCTAGATACTGCCTGGGCAGTTTGGGAAAATGGCTTTGATCTCTGATCTTCCATCTCCCCCCTGTCAAAGGTGACATTAACCAAGCCCCATGTCAAATGTTCTTAGTCCCTTGCCCTTCAGGCTGGATTTTAGGCCATGGGGTCTCCAGCCGGTCTGGAGCAGGGAAGCAGGGCTTGAATAAAGGAGCATGAATAAAGTCATGAATAAAGGAGCAGCCCTAATCTGGGGAATCTTTTCCAGCAGGGACCTGGAAACCGCAGAGGGCAGACATTTGGGGTTCCCACTAACCCCTCTTCTGAGCTAGTGACCCAATGTTAGATAAGGGCCACATGCTCCTGGTATTCTCAGAATGTAGCACCACTCTGGTTCCCAGTATCTTTCCTTTATGTCTCAGTTTTCTCATCTGTGAAATGGGAACATTATATATACCGCAGGGAGCAGGTGCATAAGTAATGGGCACATGAAAGCTCAATAGTTGTTCAGATGGAGCCATTACATTTTTGCTGTTTTGTTTTTTTTTTAACTATCATTGTAGGGAACTTGGGGAAATAGGAACCAGTGAGTGGAATGCAGGGGTTAAGTGCTGTCTTCTTCCAAATCCTGGCCCAGCATGTAGGACAATCTTAATTAACACCCCTCTAACATCTTTTAAAAAAATAAAAAAAGGACCTCCCTGGTGGTACAGGCGGTTGAGCACAGCACTGTGAAGCTGTCTGCAGCCTCTGCAGTGCGGGTTCGATCCTGGCTGCCTGCGGAGATACCCACATGGTGCGGCAGACCTCTCCTGTCTCGCCCGCTGCTCCCCTCAGCAGTGTATTTCAGTCAGTCTGCCTGTTCTGTTCCCCGCTCTGTCTCTGGTGAGTCCTCTCACCCCGCCCCTGCACATCTGGCCTGTACCCCGGTTCTTGAATGCATAAATAAATAAATCTTAAAAAAACCCAAAAAACCCAAAACAAAAAAACACCCCTCCAGTGGGCCCCCAGTCCTGGAGGTGCCCATTGGCTCAGTGCTTCCCCCTGCTGGTTGCCCTGGAGACTTCAGACTGAGACTCACCTTCAAGCCTAGAGCTCCACCCCCCACCCTGTCTGAACCTACTCTGTCTCTTTGCCAAATTAAATGTCCCACCCTGCCTCACTCTCCTGATCAATCAAATACCTTTTTAAAATTGACCTTCCCCAGGCCAATCCTTCCCTTTCCCTGTAAAGAGGACAACTCCCACAACTCCCACTCTACAGCCTTTCTGGTCAGGGTCTAGAACTTGCAAGGAGTCAGAGTTGTCCTCCTCCTGTGAATTCTCCGGGAAACAATTATTTTTTTAACCCCCATATAATGGCCAGTAAACCAAGATTGCTCTCATCAATTTTGCTTTGTTACCGCTGGCCTGAGGGCCACGCAAGTCCATGAGGAGCAGAGCATTTGTTCTTCTCAAGCCCGCTGCCAGGGATGTCCCTTCTCCTAGTGCCTGCTGTTCTTAGCAAGGCCTCCTCACTCCCCAGCTTTCCTTCTTTCCCTCTTTCCAGCATCCCAATTGGAGCTTCCCACCTGTCCCTCTCCCTACAGTTGCCCAGCCCTGACATTAGAGATTGGCTTCAGTTGTCCCACACTATCCCCATCCCTGACCCCAAGCAGGACCCGTGACCTTGGACATGGCATGGCCAGGGGTAGGGATCCAGGATGTGTTTTTGAATGAATGATTACATGAAAATATTTGTTGCAGAGAAGAGTAATGCGGAAAGCTGGTCCAACCTTACTTTATAGCTCAACCTTGTTCCTCCAACCTCTCAGGAACTCAGTCTTCCTATCCATAAAATGAGCGCAATATTGCTCCTTCCTCAGGTTGCAGAGGGTTAAGGGAAATAGCATATGTCAGGCACTCAGCACATTGCCAGCATGGTCCCCTCAGGGACCAAGTGGGGTACTCCTCCTTTTTCCAATTTTGAGAACCTTAAACACAGGATCCGGTCTCCTCCATCAGTACTCCCCTTCCCATCCTGCTCCAGTACCCAGGGCAAGGCCGTCGCTGACAGAACTGTTGCAGGGAGAAGACAAGAATGTATGGCCGTCTGCAGGGCTCGGAATTCCATGTTCCCTGCATATCCCAGTACTTGCTGCCCTGATAATAGGGACTGGGATTGGGAGTGGACAAGCATGTGGAGGCTTTGATGATGTCCAGGCTTGATGTGGTTTCAGACATGGAAGTCAGGGGGGCCTTTACCTCTGTCTATACTGTGACAACATCCCATCCCATGTTGATGTCTATCCATTTTTGTCACCAGCCGACCTCTCCCCTGAACTTCAGACTTCATACACTGCCCTGGTGTTGTCAGTGGGTGCCTGGTAGGCTTCTTGAACTCATCAGGTTCCAAGCACAGCTCTCAGTTTCTCATCCTGAGAACCCCCATCCTTTTGATGGCTCCACCAACACCCAGCTGGGCTTATACTTGTCACTTCTCCTTCTTTACCTGCATGTCCAGTCAGTGGGTGGGTCCTCCAGGCACAGGCTCCAGAATGGATCAGAACCTTCCCTGCATTCTCACGTGATGCTGCCCTAGACTCCTGCCACCTACATGGCTGCCCCAGATCATCTTGCTCCTTGGGCAGCCTCAAAGGGACTCTTTTTTTTTTTAAATTTATTTATTTATTTTATTTGTTTGTTTGCTTTGTTTATACATGCACTGGGTACAGTCAGAAGCACGGGAGGGTGAGCGAATTCACCAGAGCCAGAGCAGGGAGCAGGGCAGGCAGAAGGACCGAAGTACACTGCTGAGGGGAGCAGCGGGCGGCAGGAGAGGTCTGCGCGCCATGTGGGATCCTCCTCCGGTGGCCGGGGATCGAACCGGCACTGCAGAGGCCACGGGCAGCTTCGCAACCCAGCACTCAACCGCTGCGCCACCGGGGAGGCCCTCAAAGGGACTCTTAAAACCCAAAATAAAATCCTATCCCTGGGCCTCCCTGGTGGCACAAGGGGTTAAGCACAGCACTATGAAGCCTCTGCAGCACAAGTTCAATCCCCAGCCAGGGAGCAACCCCCTCTCCTCACACTGTGTATCTCAGATTAAATCCCAGACCCTTCCCTATATTCCAAGACTCCTCACAGCCCAGCCCACATACCCTCTCTCCCACACGGTACCAGCTACACCTGCCTCCTCAGTATTCCTCCAACACATCAGGTATGAGCGTCACTCCAGGGCCTTTGTACCTGCTCTGTCATCTGCCTTGAACACCCCTACCTCCACGCTCTCCTCCCCACGCCTTGCTCCTTCTCTTCCGTTGGGCGTCAGCTTATGCGTTGATTCACCGGGTGGCAGTTCCCCACTCCTTCACCATTCCTCTCTTCCGTGGTGCCCTCCCTGTTTTCCTCCTTTTCCTTAGTTTCTTCCCTGCATGCTTGTTTGTTTCTAACCCTCACGCTAGGCCATGTCACTCGGTGGAACCTGATGAGGAGTGTTCCAGCATCCAGACGGCACCAACAAATGTTTGCTGAACAAATTGATTAGCATCTGACTCATACCCACCCCCTCCATGGAGTTTCACACCGCACCAGAAACATCATTGTACTTAGGACAAAAGGGATTTTTTAGAAGGTTCCCCTGGGTTGGGGCTTCTAGAAGAAGCTCTGCCCCTTCCCCATTAAAAGCTTGAGTTCAGCAGATGCTGTGAAGGGAAACTTTCTCACTTAGTGCCAGATTTTTCATAGTTGCTCTGGGCATAGGGGATGGGCTGATTTTGATCAGAGCAGGGCCCCTAGGGATGGCCAGGACGGCTGGCTGTGCCGTGGTTGTGGCGGCTGCGGGGGGCTGCTCTCCTGGTGTTTGTGCAGGTTGTGCTTTACACCAGTCCGTGCACCCTCTCCTGTTACCTCTCTTTCAATTATTTTCTTTTCTGTAGGTGTCATTAGATGGTGGAGAGAGAGTGAGACATCAGAAACCAAGAGAGAAAAGACAGAGCCAGAGTCTGAGAGAGTTTCTAAGAGGGATGATGCACCATGTGAAAAGTCAGGGGAAGAGGGAGCTGCAGAGAAGACAGGGAAGAGAAAGATGAGGGGGAGGAGTGTGACTTTATTAATAAATAAATCTATTTATTTGAGACTGCTCAAATAAATAGATTTGGAATGAGCCTAGCTCTGTTGGGAGCAAAATGGGGCCCCAGAGCTTAAAAATTAATTGGATATGAGTGATAAATTAATCAGGGGCTTTGGAAGAAAGAGAAAGATGAGGTGTGGGCAAGAGAGACAGACAACAGAAGAGACCAATGCATACTGAATGTGTTGGGAGAATATAATTCACAAGAACAGACTGAAGGTCAAAAGTTATATTGGTGAAGGAAATGTGTTTCCTAAAACTCCCCATCCCTTTGTGGTAAAAAAAAAAATCTTAGCAAACCAGAAATAGACATGAATCTCCTTCACTAGATTTTCTTTTGAAACCTACAGCAGATTTCATATTTAATGATACATATTGAAATGTTCTCTTTAAGATAGGGGGATACGGTAAGGATGGCTTAATTAATTAATTTATTTATTTATTTGCGACAGCTCGAATAAATAGCTTTGAAATGAGCCAAGCTTTGGTACTGAAATTGCACTGAAGATCTTGACTTTCACATTAAGGCAAGAAAAAGAAATGAAATGTTAAGGACAGGAAAAGAAGAAATGAAAGTATGTTAATTTGCGGATGGCATATTTGTATACAATTAAAACCACAAAGAATCTGCAGGTATCTTATTGGAATTGTAAACACAGAGAATACGCCTTAGATGCTAGAGCCAAATGCACTCTGTAGTCCTGAAGCTAACAGGTTTTTTTAAAAAAGGTAATCCCCCAAAAGGTCATTTATCTGTAACATAAAATGTATAGAACATCTAGAAATAAATCTCAAAAACAAAAATGTACATGAGTTTTATGGAGGAAGTTGGAAGCTTTATTGAAAAATAAGCAAATGGAAATGTTCATTGTCTTTATACTTTGAAGATTCAGTATCACAAAGGGTGGTGATTCTAACCATTTGGTTTATAGATTCAACGCAATCAAAGTCCCAACTGGCTCTCCCCATGGAAACCAACAAGCTGAGAGAAAAGTGAAGAATAACGCAGATGCTCCTGAAGACAGAGAACATGATTTGATGAGTGACATCACTAGCTAATATCACAGATAAAAGTATCCGAGTATAAAACTTAGTGACAGGGCTAGATGGCTCCAGAATAGTAGAGAGGCAGAACCTTGGAAGAGACATCAGCAGCACTGTGTACATTCTGGCTGGTCTCTGCCCAACCATTGAGTCCACACGTGTGAAAACTTGCCTTGTGACAGTTTCATTAAAAGGTATTGGAACGGGGCCTCCCCTGGTGGCGCAGGCAGTTGAGCGCAGCGCTGTGAAGCTGTCCACAGCCTCTGCAGCACCGGTTCAATCCTGGCCGGCGGGCGAGGGTCCCACATGACAAAGCAGACCTCTCCTGTCTCGCCCGCTGCTCCCCTCAGCAGTGTATTTCATCAGTCTGCCTGTTCTGTTCCCTGCTCTGTCTCTGGTGAATCCTCTCACCCTCCCGCGCATCTTGCCTGTACCCCGGTTCTTGTATAAATAAGTGAATAAATCTTTTTTAAAAAAAGGTATTGGAACAATACCTTTTTTCCTTTTCCACATGGAAAAATATATGCAATTGCACTTATCTCATTCCACACTCCTAGATCAGTTCTAAGAGAAATCAAGACTTCACTGTCATTGACAAAATTTTAATTTAGAAGATGCTTTGAGAATATCGTTATGATGCTGTGGCTCGTTCTTAATTACATTACAGTGTATGCTCTACACAGGAAAAGAAGATCAAGTCTTAGAGTTTAAAATTAAATCCAGGGGCCTCCCTGGTGGCGCAAGGGGTTAAGCACAGCTCAACCATTGAGTCCACACGTGTGAAAACTTGCCTTGCCTACTTCACATGTGCCAGGCTGTGAACCTATCCGCAGCCTCTGAAGCAGGAGTTTGATCCTGGCCAGGGAGCTACCCACATGGCGCAGCAGACCTCTCCTGTCTTGCTCACTGCTCCCCTCAACAGTGTATTTCAGTAGATCTGCCTGTTCTGTTCCCCACTCTGTATCTGGTGAATCCTCTCACTCCCTGCACCTCTGGCCTGTAACTCAGTTCTTGTATACATAAATAAATAAATGATTTTTAAAAAATTAAATCTATAGAGACAAAAGGCAGATTACTGGTTGCCAGGAGCTGGCTGGGAGAAAGAAAATGTATGGAGATGGGGTTTCCTTTTGGGGTGACAGAAATGTTCTGGAACTGGATAAAAGTGGCGGTTTGCACAATATCATGAATGTACTAAATGCCATTAAATTGATTAAGATAATCAATTATGTTATTTATATTTTACAGCAATATAAAAAGGGATCTAAAAGTAAGAGCTTCCTAGATATTCCACTCCATGGGCTAGAGCATCATCACTTTCCATGAGGATGGACTGGGCTTAGTGATTGGGTTACAAAGAACAGAGTAGGGGATAAGAGGAATAGGATTTGACAGGAAAAAACCTGGCAGATGCCACTTTACTCAGGTGATAAAAATCAACATCACCTCTGATGTGAATGAACATCAGAAACCTCTGATAGGATGTGATGAGGTAGGAATCCCATCTCTGTGAACATCCTCCCAATGCCCATAACCCAAGTCTAATGATAAAAAAAAAAAAAAGTAGTCAAACGCAAACCAAAAACCTTTCTATAAAATATCTGATCAGGGCTTTTCAAAAGCGTTAAGGTTATTAAAAATAAATAAAGACTAAGAAAGTCATAGGCCAGCGATCAAGGAGACTAAATGCAATGTAGGTTCGTGGACCAGAGAGAGAACCATTGGTGGAAAAACTGGTGAAATATAAACGCTGTAACTTAGTTAATAGTAAATGCTAAAGTTAATGTTTTAATTTTGATATATGTACCTAGTAGCCACGTGTAAGATATTACTATTAGGGGAAGATGGGCAAAAGGCTTACAGGGACACTGTGAACCTTTTACAGCTCTGTACCCCTTACAACTTTTCTGTTTACTACAATTTTTCCAAAGTAAATAAAGCTTATTTAAAAGCTAAGAGATTCTGTTCAGAAAACCATCCCTAAATATAATGAAATCAAGTCATAAAATTAGAGATGTTTACACCTATTAGGTGTTAATTTATGCACTATCTCTTGGAACTTTGAGCATAGGCCCTATTATACTCTCCATTCTACAGGCAGGGAAGCCAAGGTACAGGACAGATCATGTGACTTACATGTCCATGATTAGAGACAGAGTTGGGTTTTTAAAAAAGCCTCTCTCACAACTAACTCCATGTACGTTATCTTCATGAAGCTACTTCACATGTGCCAGGGGCTGGGGACTCTGTGGGACTTAGCTTCATACACTGTTCTTGACACTGGAGATACAGTTTTGCAGGGAACAACTCACATGGAACTGTCTGGCTATATGCATGGGTAGGGATAGTTCGCAGGGCTGGTATCGCTATCAGAGCCAAAACCAGAAGCAGAGGTGGGGGTTGGGCAGTCCCAAAAGATAGAGTAAAGGCTCAATTTGGGGGAGTCAGGAAAGGCTTCTTGGAGGAGGGGATGTTTAAACTGGGCCTTGATGGATGATAAGGGTTTTCCAGTTACAAGTGGGCATGAAAGATGTGATCCAATCTGAGTGTGTGCAAAGATCCACAAGCTGAGTGAATTAGAGTGCAACAGACAAAGACCTAGACAGGACATGGCAGAGAAATAGAAAGACTGAATGAAGAGAGAACCAGAGCATCCATGTAGTGACTCAAGCAGAGAGGAAAACAAGCAGAACCAGAAGGATCTGCTTGGGGGCGCCCTCTGTCCCTCCGGTCAAGGAACCCCAGGGCCAAGTGGCACCACCTGGCCGCGGCCCTTTAACGCGCCCCCCTTCCTGCCGGCACGCGGCGCCCCCGCCCCATCAGGCGTCCCTGGGCTCCACCCGCCAGCGCCACATCAGCGCCACGTCAGGAGCTGTCCGCGCCCCCGGTGCTGAATCAAGATGGCCGGCGGCGGAGGCCGGGTCCCGGCGTGAGCCGACCGCCGGCTGCAGCACCCGCCATGCCCCGGCCCAGCGGCCACTAAGACAGACCCGAACGAGCCGGCCCGCCGGCAATCCCGGAGACATGTCTCTGCTTTGCGTTGGAGGTAGGAAGCGAGGACGGGGCGGGGCGGGGGGCCCGTGTGGACCCGGGCTGGGCTCGGCTCCGTGTGGATGCGCCTGGGTTCCTGAGGGGGCGACCCGAGCACACGCGGCTGGACTACTGAGGAGATAGTCCGTGTAGACGCGTCAGGCTGCCTTGGAGATGATGCATGCAGGCGCTACTGGGCACTTAGGTGGTCCTGGTGGTCGCTGCTGGGTATCGTGAACATAACTGAATGTGGAGGCCGGTGTGAACACTGGCAGAGATCTGGGGGCACTACCTGGGAACGGTCTAGATGGAGTCATCTTTGTAGACCAGGTTATTAGGGGGTCTTTGTGAAAGGGGCTGAGCTGGGCATTTTGAACCCTGCAGGGTACTTGGCAGGAGTCCTGTGCGTTGGGTTGGACTGCGGGCCCGCATGGACTCCGACCCGGTTCAGAATTCGGAGAGGAGTGCAGAGGGAGGGATCTCTAAGCCCTGAGCATGTAATAGGGTAGGGGGCTCAGCAGTCGGGACAGCCGCGAACTCAAGGTATCCCCCAGCGCTAAGAGTGGAGAGGTCTGGCAGGGGACCAAGAAGACTCTTCCCTACGTCCTGAGAGGTCTGTAATTGAGGGGTCGGGGGCGCTTTTCCAGTTGACTCTTTTGGCTTCCGAGAGGGGGCTGGAGGAATGGCATGCGGGCCTCCCTCTCCCTGCCCGCTCTGGTCCTACGAAACGCGCTTCCGGTCTTCTCCGCAGGGAGTCGATCCCTCGGAGGTGCAGCACCCCCTGTACCTCTCCCAGCCCATCCTCACTTCACCCACTTTGACCGAAGGGAGGGAGGGAGCGGCGGAGTGGAGCTATTTTGGGGCCAGGACGCCATCTGCACCGAGGCCCACGCCCAGGCCCACGCTCTGCGTTGGGGGGTGGGGGAGGACAGAAAGCGCGGGAGGGGCGGGAGCGACCCCCCCACCGCTGAGACTGGGTGGGGTAGAAGCCAGACCGGTGGCTCCCCGGCGTCTCGGGTCACTCCGGCTGAAAACGCAGTCCCTGGGAGCCCTTAGGCGGCGGGTTTTAAGGACAGGGATCCGCCCCCCTCACCCCAATTCCCTGGGGGTGGCGAGAGAGGTGTGTCAGCTAAGCCTGAGACGTGAGGCTTCCGGAGACCTTTAGGCAGCAGGGAGTGGACACGGGGGGGGGGGGCTGCGGGGAGAGCGCGAGCGAGACCGCGAGCGCGCTGAACCCCGGCTCCGCCTGGACCTGATGGTCGGGCCCCAGAGCCAGGAACCGCCTCCGCCACCCCTCCGGCCCTCCCCCCGCCGCCGCTCCATTCACAAACCCAGCCCCGCCCGCCTGCTCCCTCCTCGCGGCTTCCAGTGTACCGTTCTCGCTGAGCTGGGTCTGCGCGGACATGGGTGTTCTTAAAGAGACAGGACGCTCCTTTCTCAGAGCCCGTTCCGGACGGGCGGGGCTGGTGCTGGGAGAAGGCCTGGTGAGATCAGCCATTCATGGCCTGTGGAGTTCGGGGAGTGGGAATGTGGAGGAGCCCCCATGCAGCCTACACAGACACTTCAAGAAAGGGGAAAGTGACTGTCCAAACTTCTATTGGCCTCTCCCCTTCTCCAAGTTGAGGAGCACTTGGGAGTGAGAGGGGCACTGGAGAAGGGGACTGCCTTTTGGAGTGTGGGTTTGGAGTGCCAGGTCCTTGGGTTCACTCTGGGAAAGGTTTTACCAGAGCTCCCCTTTCAGCGACACGTGGTGAGTTTCCCAGGCGAGTTTCTCCATGAGACAGAGATGGTAGCTGTATTTAAAGGGCAGGTTTACTAGGAAAGGGGACAGGACAGTAAAGGACACTTGCATAGACACAAGCAGGCAGGAAGAGCTGCCTGAAAGGGACAGGTTTGCTGAGAGAGGCCTGCATGGCTGCAGGCAGGCGGCCTTGAGGAGAGCGGCCTCCACTGAGGGAGGTCAGTGAGGAGAAGTCCTGGCATGGCACAGGTCAGGCAGGGAGGCTGCTGCCCTGCAGAGGGAGAGAGCTGGTGAAAAAAAGCACCTGCATAGTCACACTGGGCAGTGGGATTGCTGCCCCGAGCCAGTGCAGAGACTGCACTGATATAGTCCTCTTCTCTTAGGGAGGGGCTCACGCCTCTGTGGAGTGGCCTGTTTGTTGCTGATGTTGGATAACTAGGCAAAACTGGAAAAGGACCAGAGATTCCAGAATGAGCCCAATCTCCATGTCTTTGCCCTCAGGCCTGTGCTCCACTCCCTACGAGAGTCCGAGCCTGCTTGGGTCTTATGCCTTGTGATAAGGCACTGGTGCCTGAGGGTCCTGGCCTCTACAGCTGGGTTAATGGTCCTGTTATTTCCCTCTACCCCCACCTCCTTGTGTGATTCAGGCTCTGGTCTTGGGGCACCTCCTTTCCAGTCTTTCTATTCTCGTCATCCGTCACCTGCAGATGTTCTGGCTGACTCCTGCATCCCCACTGCAACCTGCTTCAGGTCTTCTGGGTTGGGTTTTTCTGAAAGGTTTGTCGTGTGTGTGTGTGTGTGTGTGTGTGTGTGTGTGTGTGTGTTGGGAGGGAGAACCTCACCCTTAACTCTGACGCAAACAGAAGGCTGGGCTGCGGGGGTGGTGTAAAGGGGGGGCAGTAAGAGGGGTGAGGCTTCCTGAAACTGGAGGCCTGGGGAAAGAATTGTGTTGGATGATTGTGTGGAACTTACAAGAAGGAGTCACTAGCAGAGTGGAGGAGGTACTCTAGAAGGGGAAAGACTGGGGGTGGGGTGAGGGTAAAGCCCTGAGATGGAAGAGGAGTGAAATAACACAGAGAGAAGATGGGAGAAGTGGAAGAAGACATCTGGAGAAGAGAGGAGAGGTGGAGAAAGGCCCAAAGGTGGGAGATCAGGAGGGCTGAAAAGGGAGGATGGGGTGGAGGGGGCGAAGGGGAGGTGTAAAGGCACTGTGGAGTTAGGCTGGGAGGACTTTCCTTGAATCTGAGCTCATCCTTGGATTGAGGAAATAACTGCCCCCTCAATTAGGAGCCCACCCATGTTTGCCCATACCCGCATACACATAGGTGGCACGCTCCTACTCAGTCTTTCCCTGTGTAGTCAGAAATGCTCAGGATCCACCAAAGCTCCACTTTGTGCTTGTGACTGCACATGCATGACACATGTGCACAATTCACGTGCCTACATGAACACATGCACTAGCATTATATGGACAGTGTGCCCCCACAAACCTGGTCCCTGCAATACAGGTGAGTGTGCATGCAAACACACAGATATTTCCACATGTGCATGATGTGTGCTCACAATATCCATGTCATATCTGCTCATGCCTTAATTCTCAGACATGTAACCCATCTTTACCAGTTAGAGCCTCAAAAACCCAAGAAATACACATGTGTATACAGATGGGCATATACCAATGCTATGTGTATACATACATGACAACACTTGCCAGCATCAAAAGCAGTCCCTTTGAACATGTGAATTGACATATGCAAACACATTCTTATGTGTATAGCTTCCCACGAGTGTATACATGTATACAAGTAAACACATACATATATCAAATAAGTGCATACACACCCTCCCACCATGAGTTTCGGTCTAACATCACCCGTAAGACTGCACATATTTAAACTCAAATAGCAGCCTGTCCCACACACTGTCATCTCCCACTCCCTGGCACATACACATGCACGCAAATGATGAACATATCTCTTCATGCATACCAACCATGTACACCAACTGCCCACTTTGGTAACAGGAACAAAGACACATAAATGAAAGTTCTTGTTTGGATATCCTGCACCAACACATGGGAGACCACTCTGTATAGGTTTTGCTTCCAGCCCCCACTCATTTTTTACCCCATTGCACACATCCCCATTAACCCACTTGCTAGATCTTACCAGAGTCCTGAAGCTGCTAGTGGCAAATGCCACCTGTTTCCTTCATGAATTTACTTGCAAGCATTAATTGAGCATCTACTATATGCCACCCACTATTTCTGGCACTGGAGACTCATCCCTACTCCTGGCTTCATTCTGGTGAAGGCAGAGTAGGAGAGATGGGGAATAGATGATAGAGATGGGGAAGGCTCATCCAGGTTTCTCTTTCTCTAAGATGTCTGTTCGATCCCCTCACCACCATTTGCCAGGGTTTCAGAAGATGAGGGGGAGCTAAATGGAAGGAACAAGGTACTCTTGATGGAGGGAACAGCACATGCAAAAGCATGGTGGAAGGGAATTCGTTCTAGACCATAATATGTGCCTCATGGCATTTTGCTAGGCCACCCAAGTATTTTATTTTTTAAAAAGATTTATTTATGCATATAAGAACTGGGGCACAAACCAGATTGCAGGGGGTGGGAGGATTCATCAGAGACAGAGCAGAGAGCAGAACAGGCAAACTGACTGAAACACACTGCTGAGGGGAGCAGTGGGCAAGACAGGAGAGGTCTGCTGTGCCATGTGGGTTGCTCCTGGCTGGTGGGGGACTCAAACTCATGCTGCAATGGCTGGCAATAGTTTTACAGCGCTGTCTTTAACCCCTGTGCTACCAGGGAGGCCCTCAAGTATTTTAAAGTTTCCATAAATATTTGATAAATGTTGCATACAATTTAGCAAATGTATATGAAGACAAGTTTGCCTCACAACTGGTAATAATATCAACAACAAACCCCATTTAGTCAACATTCACTAGGCATGCTATTGAGGAATTTTATGCCCATTGTCCTCTTTGATTCTCATAGCAGCCCATTTTACAGATAAGGAAAGTTGAGGACCAGGGAAATTGAACAAGTTGTTTGGTGCCATAGAGACAGAAGGGTAGCTGCCTGATTCAGCAGTCTACTGGAGGTGGGAGTTAAGGTGAAGGTTGAGCCTCCTTTTAATATCCAAGGTGTAGAAACTCCTAAGTCCCTTTTATAGGCCAACAATCTGTTCTGGGATTGCCTCCTTCACTCAGTTAACAGACATGTCATGATGTCCCCATTCATCACTACTGTTCCCTTGCCCCTTTCCTAGGAAACCATCACAAACCTCTCTGCTCTTGGCTTCCCCATTCCTAAAACCACCCAATCAGTGGAATCTGAATTTCGGTCTTCACTCTCACTCTCAAAGGATAGTTTGATGATTCATAGCCAGAGCTGTAATCTTAGCTACTCTCCTAACCTGGGCCTCACTTTCCTCCCACATACAATGGGCTTCCTCTGTGAGGACATTCTGAGTGCAGCAGTCTTAGGTTTGAATCCCTAAATCCACCACTTTCTGGAAAGTCCTATATCATCTTCATTCCTCCACGTGCAAATCTATAGAATGGGCACACTAGTAGCACCATCTGACAGGTTTGTAGAACCCTTCTTTCTGGTAAAATGAGGCATGAGGAGCCTTGGCAAAAGGCCTGGCCCATGGAAAGTTTCCATAAGTGTAAGTCAAAGACAGGAAAAATCAATGAAGGTGTTTTTATTAATGGGGACTAAAAGCTTTCTGGAAGAAGGTCCGTGGGTAGGGCATTTCCAGAGAGCTCAGTGAGTTCTCAGGCCTGGCGAGGGTTCCACAGTACATTGGTGGCAGAAGGGTTCATAGAGGTTCTCTACCGGGGTAGTGTGTTCAGCACCGCGGACAGCAAGGGACCACGGGTTCAGAACCGTGGACAGCGCCCTCTGAAGCGAGCAGAAAGTCTCACCTCAGGGTGGCTGGAGGAGGAAATGACGTCACCCCTCAAGTGCATCACTATTTAATGAGTACCTGCTGTATGCCAGGCCCAGTTCTAAGTGGCACCTGGTAAACAGACAGAACCGTTGTCCAGTAAACACACAGAAACATTGTCAATATTTTTGGCGTTGTTTGTTTTTAACACCAAAGGCCTGAGCTGAGTTCTGGTTTATTTCTGTTGATGAAGAGTGAGAGTCTTCATTTGTTCTCTCCCAGATGCAAAGTCAACGGGGCCAGTGGCCATACTGCAAAATCCATTTCCTCTGTTGACACCACATGTGGAACTATAAAGCATCTTAGAATCTGTTTCTGAATTCTTCCTCTCCCTCCCAGTATGTTCTGAATTCTTTCTCTCCCTTTCAGATGTCTCCCTCCATGACTGTAATTCCCTATGCTCCCACCTCTACCCCCAAGTCTAGCAGGTTATGGACCAGGTGCCCCAATGACATCCACCTCAGTATGAATCCAGGGTGGTCCAGGCAGTGGGCACATCTACAACCAACCAAATAATAATAATAATAAAATAATAGTCATGATAATAATAATAGCAATAGTGATGATAGTATAATAATGCTGATGCTAAAAAATGATGAAGGAAGAGGAAGGGTGGAAGCTGCAGGAAGAAGCGGGGAAGAGGGAAGGAAGGAGGAGGTGAGACCATCTAGCCCTATCTCACCCAGTTTCCCAGATGCAGAAACTGAGGCCCAGAGCCTGGCAATGCTTGTGAGCCTTACTCCCGCCTCCACGGGTTCTGCCCTAACCAGCATCTGCCTGTGCAACTACATTAATCGGCCTGCCCTGATGGGGGCCCCAGGGACCACAGAAGCCACACAAACTGCTGACCCAGTGTGCTGGAGTCTCCTGCAGACCCCCTCCCCTCCCGCTACTCCCTGCCAGCTCTTTGCCCTATAAATAGCGACGTGTGTGCTTGCGTGTGACCAGAAGCACACAAGGGAGGGGTAATGCTTCCACCCTTTTGGCCCCAATACTGCAACCCAGCAACCTGGTGCAGTCAGGGTGGGGGGAGGTGAGAGCTGGAAGACAGTACTGAAGGCAGCAACTCTGGACCAAGAAAGGGAGCACTGATTTTGTTATTTTTCTGAACCCCCTGCTGACCTAAGCCCTCTCCATCCATGAGCCCCTCCCCTGAGACTACCCACAACCTTGCCCCTTGCAGGTCTCCTCTCTCATCATGGGCCAACTCCCTTCGCCTGCTCCTCATTCCCGTACCCCATGCCCGGCTTTGAAACCCCTGCACTCCAGCCCTCCTCCCCACTCTGCTCCATCTTCCCTAATTCCTCATTCCCCACGGTTCTCCCTCTCCCCCCTAAGTCTCCTCATCCTCCCGCTGGTTCTCCAGTGAGGAAGTCCTCTGATTCTCTGATTCCCTCTGATTCTCCATGTTGAAGTCCTTATCTTAAACTCCTGGAAGGGCCTGAGCCTGGCAGTCAGCTGTTAGAGGCACAGCCCTGCAGCAGTCCCTCCACTGCCACCGGGCCCCTAGTGAGCCCATTAGCCTCTGACCTTAGGGAGGAGGAAGGGAGCCCACTGAGAGAAACAGAGTGAAAAGGGGAAGAAAAGAGAAAGCAATGACAGGTGTGGAGAAAAGCAACCTAGAAGAGGGAGACTGGGAGAAACCAGAGGGCGAAATGGAGGACAGACTTGAATGGCAGCCTCTCCTCTGAGCAGTGTTGCTGGGAGCCCAGAGCAGTCGCTGCAGGCTTGGGCCTAGACCACTCAGTCCCTCGGGATGTCTCCCTTCCTCCAGGGTCTGGCACCTCCCCTCACCCCCAGATTCCTCCCTCCAACTTCTCTCCCAACTGTGCCTCTCTTCTCAACAGCACCTGCCCTGCCTGCCCTCCCTGGTAGAAATTCACGTGTCTCTCTATCTCTTTGTCTCTGTCTCTGACTCTCATGACTTCTCACCCTCCCTTCTTCTGCCCTCCTTTTCCTTTCCTGTTCCCACTCTGGTCCCTCCGTGTGTGCCTTTCTCAGCCTTCATTTGCATCTCTCTCACCATTTTCCCTCCCAGCCCCTTTTAGAGTCCTCAGGTTTGCAAACTGGAGCTCCCCGGGAAAGAGGGAGTACTCCTGAAAAACACTCAGCCCTAGGGTTTCGGGGTTGAGCGGGTGAGTTCCTTATGGGCTGGGGTGGGCGGAGAGTGTGAAAGGGGGCAGTGTGACAAGACTGAGTTTTCCTTTGAGAGAAGGGTCTTGATTGTGTAGATATCTGGGAAGTTGAGGTGACTGATTTTGGACATGAGGGAAAGAGACAGAGACAGAAAATAACGGGGACAGGGATGGAAGCCCAGATAGGATGGTTCGCTTGCCCAGGATCACACAGCACTACGAGCTGGGCCTGGCTCCAGCGGACTCCAGGCTGAACCAGTACTCACCTCTCCCATTGCCCAACCAAGAGTTCCGCCCCCACTCCATCTCAAACCCTGGTGTGGTGGGCATAATGCCCAATGTTTCTGCATGTAGAGTCTGCACCTTTCTCTGGTGGGAGGTAGGCCTGCCTGGACACAGGGACGTGCTCTTCCCTCTCCCCTTCTGCAGCCCTGGGAAGTTCACTCTGTGCTTCTGGGCACCAGCCTCCTGTCCCCACACATAGCCCTTCTGTCCGCTAAAGGAACAAATAGTATCACTGACACATGGTGAAAGCCTTTCTACTTTCCCTGCTTTTGATGGGAATTTTTTCTTCACTGGCTTCATTAAGATGCTTTTGTGAGAGAAAATTCAAGTGCTATGGACAGAGATTTGGACCTGAAATGGGAGGCTGTGTCATTTCATTTCAGGCCCACATCTCTGATGACAGAGAGCCCAAAAAAACAACAAACTTGATTAACAAAAGGGAAGAGTAGAAATAATTTATCTACTAGGAATTTATCCTTCAACTTGCACACACTCTGTAAGACATAGTGGAAAAGCATGAAGGTTCTAAAAGCGTGTAAATGCTACTATATGTAGGAATAAAATAATGTACCTGTGCACAGGATTGGCAGAGCATGGACTGTTTTTCTCTGGTATAAGGAATTGGTTATGTTGATCACACCCAGGAGGGAGAGAACTGGGGAGAAAAGATCCTCATCTCTCTCCAATTGTATAGTCTTGTGGTTGTTTTAGATTTTGTAAAATGTGCACATATTGCCTACACACACACACACACACACACACACGAAATCATTTGAAAAAAGAAAAAGAAGAAATATAAAAGCAGAAAAGGGTTCCATTTAAGAGCAGGTTTTGGGTAGGTGTGGAGGAGAAAGATGGGGGCAGCAGCAGGATGTGAGAGATGTTGAAAGTAAAGTTTAATATCCCATGAGAAAATCACTTGAGACTGCAGGCATATGTGAAACCTAAAGAGGCTGAACCATGTGGAACCCTGACATATTCAGGTGACATAGTCAGGTTACACATTCACACATGAGATGGGCTGAATAAGCTCTAACAGCCTCAGCCAAGACTGGATGCCTCTTGTGCCTATGGGGTTAGCTCTCTGGATTGTTCTCTTCACCCTGCCCAGCCCCCCCCCTTTTAATATTGGGGCCCAAACCCTAGAATCATTTGGTGGGAGTAACTGAGCTGGACAGCTAGGGAAGACATCTCACTGACCTGACAGTGGGATGGAGTCATTGGAAATTGTTTCCTTTCTCTTCCCTCCCAGATCCCTTCTTTCCTCTGTAGCAATTCTGGAGGGCTTCCTGTGGGAGGCCTCTCCTGCCATCTACCCAACTCCTTTGAAAAAAAAAATCTTGTTCAGTTGTGGATAAAAGCCCAGCTATGGGTTAGGGGGAGTTTGATGGGAAGGAGGGAGAGGGAGGGGCAGGGACTTCTCCGAGTCCAAATTTCCTTCCATCCCTAGGTTTGCCTGTGCTCATCTGTCTGATGGCTTCTCTCTCTCCCTCTTATCCCTGCCTCCTCCTCTCCTTGTTTCTTTGTCTGTTACCTTTATTTATTTTTTTTCCTGTTTGGTCTCTGTCTCTTTTACTCTCTATTTTTGCCTCTCTTTTCTGTCTCTCTCCTGTGTCTCTCCCTTCTGTCTCTCTCTCTTATGTCTCTATTTTCCTGTGCCTGTCTCTGTCCGTCTCTCCTCCCCACCTCTCTCCCGTCTCCCTTCCCAATCTCTGTCTCTCTCCACAGTCAAAAAAGCCAAGTTTGATGGTGCTCAAGGTAAGTGATTCTTCTTCTGGCTCTGTCCTGTGTTGTCTGTCTGTCTGTCTTTTGGAGAGGCCAGGGAGGGGTCTGACCCAGAGACGAGGGACTTGGGCTCAATGTCTGCTTACACAACAGTGTCAGCCTTGACCTGGGATGCCAGCAGTTGGCGGGGCTTCCTCAGGTCTCCTGATCATGCCCCAGAGATCTCAGTGGGGGTGTGGCTCACCCCAGTGGCTGGTCCCAGCATCCTAAGAGTTAGTTTAGGGATGCTTAGATCAGGCTACAGGTTGGAAAAGTAAGACTCAGAGAGGTGAAGGGAGTTGCTTTCAGTAGACTTTGTTTCCCATTTGAGGCTTCAGTCTTCTGGGCCAAAAATCAAGGCTGTTAGACATAGTCATTTCTAAGCAGCAGGATTAGGGATCCCCAAATTCCACGTCTCTGTGCAAAAAGGCCCTTCCATTGTGCTATGAGGAACTTTGGGTGGGTGGGGGAGGTACTGGGGGCTGACCTGGGGGTGGAGGCTCAAAAGCATCATGGTGTGCTGGATCTGGGGTCATCCCAAATGAATGGGATCAAAGAAAGCCAACTAGAGCTTGGGAAGGTCTGTGGGGGAGCACCTAACACCCTGTATTGATCCCTGTCTCACCACCACAGAGAAGTTCAACACTTACGTGACCCTGAAGGTGCAGAATGTCAAGAGCACAACCATCGCTGTGCGGGGCAGCCAGCCCAGCTGGGAGCAGGACTTCATGTTGTGAGTCTGCGGCAATCCCCCTCACCCCTACACAGCCAGGCCCTGCCCACCTCACTGGACAGAGCCCGACCCTGAGTGTTGTCTGGGACTTTTCTCCCTCCTTCTCCTTCTTTCTCCTGGGAACAATGTCCAGCCATCAGCTTTGCCTCCAAAGCCTTTCTGAATCCTCTCTTCCCTTTATCTCCAAGGCCTCTAGCCCACACCCTGGCCTCCTGCTGCCATCTGCCTCCCCACAATCTGTTTGCCTCCAGGCAGCTAGGGGGATATTTTTAAAACTGCAAATCACATCCTGTAGCTCTCCAAACTTGCGTAGAGCTCCTCCTCAACCTCAGAACAAAGCCCACACTCCTCCCCACAGAGCCCAAGCTGGGCCACTGTGACTCCTCACCCTTTATCTCTCCTGGCTTACCAGGCCCAGCCACACAGCCTCTGCACCTTTCATCCCGGAGGGCCAGCTTTTTCCTGCCCTGGGGACTTTGCACTTGCTCTTCCCTCCTCCACCCAGAGTTGGCTCCTCTTTTCCTTCAGTCCTTAGCTTGTGTCACCTCCTCAGAGAACCCCTCTCTGACCACTACCCTAAGCTTCAATTGCAGAATAATTTCAGCTCTTGCCACTAGTTGTTATTTCAGTCATTTGTGCGATTTTTGGATGTATTTCTGGTCCTTGTTTCTAGATTGTGAGCTCCAGGAGAGTAAGCCCAAATTGGTCCTGTCTCTACTGAAACCCTCATGCCAAGTTCAGGGCCTGGCACACATCCCATTGGCTCAATAAATATTTGCCTAATAACTGAATTAATGACCTGTATTCTCCCCTTAACCTTCACCCACCCAAGAAATCATATCACGCACCATCTGCTGACAATGGCCAGCAAAGTGTGCCTTGCCATCTTCTACAGCTTTACATGACTTGATAAATTAATTTTGCCAACAACCACGGGGCTGGGGGTGGGGTGGGGTCTTGTAATTCTCATTTTACAGATGAGGCAATGGAGGCCCAGAGGCAAAAACACTTGCTCAATGTCACACAACCTGTACGTGGCAGAACTGGGATTTGGATCCAGGCATCACTTGACCCTGTCTATGCTCTAAGCAGAGCCTGGCTGGGGACTGTTAGTGCTAGAAGCTACTAGAGACCCAGAACTGGGATCCTGGAGTAGGCAGACAAGGAGGAACCAGCCTTACTATTCTAGGGATGTGAATGGGGGAGGGACAGAGTGGCCCCCAGTTCCTCAAAAGCTGTTAACGTATGACCAGGTCAGGCAACAGATGTATCCATGGAGAACATTCCTTAAGACAAATCTTCGGTAAGCTGGTAAATTCAGTGAAGTGGACTTTCACTAGTATTTTTCCCCAAATGGGTGTATTCCTCGGCCAAGGCCTGCAGGGAAAGGGCTTAGAGGTGGGCTCACTCATAAAACTCAAGGGCATTATCATATGCCTGGATAGAGATGATACTGAAAGGATGGAGTCACCCTGAATGGGAGCCACAGAGGGTGCTGAGTTTCTTCCTCACTTAACCAGCATGCTCAGAATCTGAGGGTTAAAGGAAGTATTGGGCAAGTTAGGGTACAAGAGAAGTGTGATATCTGTTTCCACTTCCCTTCCAGCTTGGAATCCTGGTTCTTTCTTTTTATTCTATTAAGATTTTATCTATTTATGCATACAAGAACTGGGGTACAGGCCAGAGGTGCTGGGGGAGAGGGAATTCACCAGAGACAGAGTGGGGAACAGAATAGGCAGATTGGCTGAAATACACTGCTGAGGGGAGCAGCTGGCGAGACAGGAGAGGTCTGCTGCGCCATGTGGGTCACCTCCCCAGCTGGGGATCGAACTCGTGTTTCAGTGGCTGCAGATAGCTTCATAGGCTGCATCCCAACCCCTTGAGCTACCAGGAAGGCCCCTGGAATCCTGGTTCTTCTGTGATATCTTGAGCTTGTAACTTCACTGTTGGTCTCTGTATCACCTCTGTAAAATGAAAATCACTGTGCTACCTGCCTGGGTAGGACTCATCTAGGCCCGGATTTGAATTCCAGTTGGCTGAGTGTCCTAAGGCTAGTAAACTTCTCTGAGTCCCTGTTTCCTTTCTCCTGCCCCTTCATGTCCCCTCTCCTTTCTCCATAGTGAAATTAACCGCCTGGATTTGGGGCTGACGGTGGAAGTGTGGAATAAGGGTCTCATCTGGGACACAATGGTGGGTACTGTGTGGATCCCACTGAGGACCATCCGTCAGTCCAATGAAGTAAGTGATAGACTAAGCATTGGGGAGAAGTATCTGGGAGGGACCCAGAGACCAGGGGCTTGAACAAAATGGACATTTATCCCCTGAAAATATTTGTGTAGACATCCAGGGCTGCTATGGTGGCTCCAAAGTCACTAGGGTCCATACTCCTTCCGTCTTGTTATTCTGTCTTTCTCCCTATGTGACTTCCACTTCATGGCCCAAAATGACTGCTCAAGGACCACCACCATTGCATCAGCATTCCAGTCAGGGGAGGAAAAGGTGGCAAGGGAATAGGCTTGTCCTTGTCGTTAAGGGTCCAATCTGGAAGTGACTCACTGTACCTCACATATACCCCGTTGACCAGAACTTAGTCATGTGACCACTACCTAGCTGAAGGGAGTCTAGTTAAAAAATATTCTTATGGAAGAGAGGAGAAGGGTTATTGTGAAGACTAGTACTTGTGCAAGGAGAAGACTACACTAGCCCCAAAAGTCCTAGAGGCCCCAAGTGTCAACAGCCATAAGTCTCACTCCCTCTTCACAGCCATTTCATGCTAAGCCCAGCAGGATCTTACTACCCCAGGACCCCGCCCTGCACTACCTGCCCATCTCCCCTGGAAGATCTTCTAGAGAACAAGTACCCACATTGCGAACCTTATCTTACCCCACAACCCAAACTCACTCATAGACCTCAAAGATGTTGCTATGGAAGGTTTACTGTTGAATGAAGTGAGTCTAAAAGGAGGGCTTCAGCATGATCCAGAATTTCCTCAGTGATCCCCCAAGTGTGAGGAAGGCCTGGTCACCTGGGGCATCAATGACCCATGGAGAGAACTCTGGACTACTACCCTCACCCTTGAAGCCTCTCTGGAGCTGCACAGAGCAGATTCTGCAGAACATTCTTCTCATTTGAGAGATGAATAAGCAGAGGTTCATAGTAGACCCCATCTATTCAAGGGCTTATGTCTCTGAATTATGGAGACTGGTGATTTACTCATGGGGTTTCCTCCCTGGATGGTGGGAACATCAGGCCTTTTATTTGAAGTAGGATCTCAGAACCCTTCTTCACATATGGGAAATGGCTGTGTAAGGCTGGGACCACCCCTGGCTAACCCCGAGGAGCTCTCTTTCCGTGTCCTTGCCTCTGGGTCCCACAGACCCACCATGTTGCCCTGGATTGGGTTCTTCCCTTTGATTTATTCCCTTATCTGTAAGGTAGGGATGTGATGCTTGCCATTGGGGTCCAACGGAGTTGAGGTAAAAGAAACATCTCATATGAGAGTAGGGGGCACTGCTGGCTAGAATGTAACAAATATTCAGTGCTCCCTACTTCACCCAAGACACTGACCCCTATTTCCCCACCCATTCCAGGAAGGCCCTGGAGAGTGGCTGACGCTGGACTCTCAGGTCATCATGGCAGACAGTGAGATCTGTGGCACCAAGGATCCCACCTTCCACCGCATCCTCCTGGATACCCGCTTTGAGCTGCCCTTAGGTGAGAGCAGAGATATGGGACCCTCACCAGCCCCAGGAGAATGACTGACTTAGGTGGGGTCAAATGATTCATCACTCTGAGCATGGGGTTTCCTTTCCCTAGAGGAGAGAGCTTCCTAGGTTGCAATGAGTAAGCAACGTGCATCTGTCATGTGCAGAGTATGTCCCAGTTTCTACAGGTTGCCAATGAAAAGGGGTCCCAGGGCTTGGGTCCAAGCTGTCCTGGAACATCTTCCATGAAGCCATGGCTTCAGCAACAAGCTGCATATGGGAGGAGAAGCCAAAAGAAGGAGGGAGGGGGAGAGAGAGAGAGAGAGAGAGAGAGAGAGAGAGAGAGAGAGAGAAGGAGGAGGAGAGAGGAACAGAGAGGTAGAGACAAACAGACAGAGGCAGAAGAGAGACAGAGAAAGATGGAGGGAGAGACCCAAAGACAGAGACAGAGGAAAAAAACAAAGAGACAGAGAGATATAGGAGACAGAGAGATATAGAGAGGTAGAGAGATGTAGAAATAAAAACACAGAAGAAGCAGAGACAGAGAGGCCTCTCTACCTTTCTTGGAAGCAGCTTGGTTCTCCCCTATTGTCCTCCCAAGAACTCATATCTTCCCCACCCTTATAATTCTAGGCTACATTTTCTTTCCATACTCTATCCATTCCTAAGACAGCTTTGGGGTTGGGAAGGTCAAGGACATTACTTTCCTCCCACACAGAGACCTGATGGACGCACTAGATGGAGGTTGGATGGTGGGAAGTGGCTTCCAGACTCATAGCTAGGGCTTTGCTTTCAGACATTCCTGAGGAGGAGGCACGTTATTGGGCCAAGAAGCTGGAACAGCTGAATGCCATGAGAGACCAGGATGAGGTAAGTGTTGGTAAAGGGCTGTTTTCCTGAGTGTCTCTCTGTATCTCCCAAAATACTTTGCTCTGTCTGTTTCTCTCTGCTTGTCTGTGTCTCTAACTCTGTAACTCAACTCCATCAGTGACCCATGTTGTACAGTCTCAAAGCATCAAGGAACATACTTCCACCAATGATGTAACCATTTCAGTTAACTCAAGTTCTGTGTTTTCCAAATACCCTCGATATATAGGGGTCCTGCAGCAATTCTTATACCCTCTCTCTGCCCCACATCCTGTGCCTCTGTTCTTCCATGTCATCCCCTTTCTTCTTAGCTCTGTATCTTCACAATGCAAAGACACAGTGTGGCCCAGAAGTCAGTCTTCAGAAGTTGAGGGTGGGGAAGAAATAGCAGGCAAGGCTAGAACATTCTTCGGTAGGAGGTGGAGAGCAAAGTTCCAACATTCATATGTTAATAACTTCTTGTCAACTTTTTCTCTTTTCTTCTTTCTTCACCTCCCTGCCCCTTATTTTCTCTCCCTCTTTCCTCTCAGTATTTTTGTCTATCTCTGTTTAGCATTGTCTCTCTCTCTGTTTTTCCTTTTGTGAACATTTGTATCTTCTTCCAGAGGGAGAGCATTCAGGAGGCAGGGAGTAGTCAAGATAGAACAGCACAGAGGACCATTCTGGTCCTCTGTTTTCTGACTATCCTGAGATGAACCCTCTCTCCTTCCTTCCCTCTCAGTATTCATTCCAAGATGAACAAGACAAGCCTCTCCCTGTCCCCAGCAACCAGTGTTGTAAGTACCTCTTGATTTCTCCCTGGACATCAGCTGAAACTCTCATCCCGCCCCCACCCCATGACAGTCTAATGTAACAGATCACTTCCCTCCAGAGATACAGGTTCCAGTGTGCATGGTATCCACTTACAGTGTAGTGGAAAGAGGAGAGATCTGGGACTTGGGTTTAAGTCCTGCCTTGCTATGTGGCCATAGGCATTCCAGTGTCCCTCTCTTTAGAGTCCCTCTCTTTGAAATGGGGCATGTGATAGTTCCCTAACTCTGAGGGCTGTTAGAATGACCCAGGATATCCAGAGGCTGAAAAAACTTTTTTAATGGTTCAAAATTCCATTAATAAGATCTCAGATGAAGGCCTCTAATTATTCAACAAACTTGGGGGTCAATATAGACCCCCAGGCAACCCAAAGTCAGATGGTACAAATATGAAGAGATGGTCCAACACATGTACAATAGGCACATGTGCAATAAACAAAGGCTGTTTCATTCACCCATTTTCTTAGATGAAGAAACTGAGGCCCAAGAGGAGAAGCGACTTGCCCAAGGTCACACACCCAGCAGGAGGCAGAACCAGGATTTGAACCCAGGTCTGAGGGACTCCAAGTTTGTTTCTCTTTCCACTGTATACCATCTATTAATGATGATGATGATGTTCCTCTGCCTACTGCCCTTCCATCAAGGCTGGAATTTTCAAGATTATTTGTTCTCCTTAACCCTGTGGGCATTCAGATGCACTCAGACCAGGTCTCCATGGGCCAAGGAGATGGCTCCCTATAAAAGTGTCCCCTGTGTCCTCTGGAGTGGGGAGGAAGGGACAAATCATATAGTCCTCACCCATGACACTTTGCCCTCACCCTACCCTTCAATCTTTTTATCCTTTTCCATCTACTTCCTCATCCTCCCATTTTTCCCCCTCTCACAGTCTCCCTGTATCCTTTGATCCTCCTCCTAACACAAATGCCCAGGATGGTGAGGATGGGGCCTAGTTTGGGAGGGGCTGGAAGATTGCGTTTGGAGACCCTGTTCATGTACCAACTTGGGGTATGATATTGAGAAACTTCCTTGACTTCCCTATCTGCTGAGGAGTTGTTACTGTCTTTGAGGAATTACAAACCCATCCCCAGGAATAGGGTCACTGATGAATTGTGGTGAGGGCAGGATCAGGCAAGGTGGAGGAAGGAATACCTGGGCAGGTGAAATGAAGTGTGGGGGGGTGGGGGTTTGATTTGGGAATGGAATTCCATCCACCTGCAAGTCCTCTTGTGACTGTTTTGTCGATCCTGTTTCACAGAGGAGGAAACCAAGGGTCAGAGGAGTCTGGATTCTGGTCCAAGATATTTTTCTGAGATTCCAGGTACAAGGAATGAGGGTCACAACATGGTTCTCTGTCTGGCCCTGATGCTCAGAGGTTGTGTAACTGTAGGCAGCTCACTCCACTTCTGTGAGCCCTGTTTCTTCACCTGTAAAATGAGAAGAATGATTTTTAAAAAGTTCCAAACAACAGGAGTGTTTCAAAGTCTAGGATCTTGAGTTCAGTGTTTCTCTGCTTATCCTCTAGATGGGGAGGGAAGGAGTGGGGAATGCTGACCCCAGACTTCAGAGTTGGAAATCCCTAAACTCAAATGCCTCCTTTGTTACTTGCTGGCTGAGCCTCTGACTTTGTACAACAAACAAACAAACAAACACAAAGAAACAAACAAACAAAATGGGGCTATCCTGCCTTCCTCCCAAGGTGGTAAGCTAAGGCATGACAAAGGTCAGTGGTTAAAGTGCTGGGAAAATACTAAGTACAGGAGGGAACTGGGTCCTGGGAGGAGGAGATGGGGAGAATGAGGAGGATGGGAGACTCTCACATTCCCATGCCCCCTTCTGCCTGCCCCCTTTTATTATCTCTGCCCCTTCTCTTTGTAGGCAACTGGAATTATTTTGGCTGGGGTGAGCAGCAGAGTAAGTACCCAGTTTGATGTTCTGGGAGGCCATGGGAGGTGGGTGCCTTGGTGACCCTGAGGCTCCTGCTCTACCATGCAGGGAAGCAGGGAGCCTGTTACTGGCACACTGGGGCCAAAGGACTGGCAAAACCCTTCCTGTGCCCTTCTGCCTCCTGACAATTAATGTGTGTCTTGGGGTCCTGCTCTATATGGTGGGAAGTAAGCACCACCATTTGGGTGGGGGGATTCAGATGGGAGGGTGGGTATTGAGACCGGTGATCCTGTCTACAGCTGGGCACTATGATCCCTCTCCTCCTACCCCTCATGTATAACTTCATTTCCTGTCCTGCGATGCCTTCCTCATTTTGTCTCACCATTTCCCTCTTCCACAAGGAAATGTACCCTGATATCACTCAGAAGCTAATGGGTGGGGAAAGGAGAGCAGCTGAGTGGGGACCCCCCCAGGCAAATATCACTCTAAAGATTTCAGTTCCCAAAGCCCCAGCCACCTTCCTCCAGTGTGCCCCCAGGGTAGGGAGATAAATCAACCTCCCCCCAAGAAAATACCCATATTTCTCTTTAGGAATAGCTCCCACTTCCCCAAGTCGTACAACTTCCAGAGAAATCCAGTACTTATGTCTGAGCATAAATCTGTCTCCTCACTCCTCAATGAACTGAGCGCTCCTCCACCCTATTTCCATACCCTGATGGTCAAGCTAAATTCTACCCTCCCACTGGAACCAGGGAAACTGTTTATAAATCCTTTGACACAAAACAAATTGTTACAAAACAATTGAGATGTTCAAAAACAAATCAGACAGAAACCAAAGTAGATATTTGACTGACAAGTAGGCTTGGTAACAACCAGTTTGCACAAACTATACCATTGAAAACAAAAACATTTTGGTTAAAACTCAATCTGGCTAAGCCAATAATAGGGCCAAAAGCAAAGGCAATTAGGCCCCAAACAGGTCATTTTGTCAAAACAAAAATGGCAAAATGACTTAGCTAGGGCTAAGTCAGTTTTCCTTAAGAGGAAAAAAATTGGGCAACATCTCAGTGTGGTCAAGGACACATTCAGCAGAAAGAATGCCAATTTGACCAAAGACACAGATAAAAGGTAGACAAAAAATTGGCCAGAGGGGCAATTTGGTGACAGTGACATTGTTTAGAGTTTCATGTAGGATCATCCAGGTTTCAGATCCCAAAGTTCAGACCTTCTAGCATCGCCTTTTCTCAATGATAGCCAAAAGTCTAATCACTACCTGCTGGAAAAGCCATCTTGTTTTTAAAAAGCCTGGATTTTTAAAAAGTCCATTCTCACATTTGGACTGAAGAAAACCCTCCAATTTATCCTGTCCCTGTCTTCCTCACATTGTAGAACCTACCCTGGACCCTGACTGTAGGTTCAGTGTGACCACATGAGGCAGAGCATGATTTTTAGGTCCCAAGATCCTTCATTCTGGTAAAGTTTTCTCTGGTTAGCGGTCAGTGAAGACCCCTCCCCTATTTTATGCGGTGTGGTGTTTCTCTCTCTCTCTCTCCCCTCCTGACTCTCTCCTTTCACCTTCTCTCTCTTCTAGATGATGACCCCGACAGTGCAGTGGATGACCGAGACAGTGACTACCGCAGCGAAACTAGCAACAGTATCCCGCCACCCTACTACACTACATCCCAGCCCAATGCCTCAGTTCACCAGTATTCTGTCCGCCCGCCACCCCTGGGCTCCCGAGAATCCTACAGTGACTCCATGCACAGTTATGAGGAGTTCTCTGAGCCACGGGCCCTCAGGTAGTCATTGTGAGAGCCATGATATGTGCGTGTGTGTGTGTGTGTGTGTGTGTGTGTGTGTGTGTGGCTGGCTGGCTGGCTGGCTGGCTGGCTGGCTGGCTCTGTGAGTTGGGGAATTGAGAGTGCTGGGGATGCAGGTAATTGGATCAAAAAAGCAGCATCCATGCTTTCTTGTAGGCAATGGAGCCCTTCCTTTGCCGAAATCTTGCAAGAAAACAAACCTAATTCAAAAGAGATATGCATTGGCTGAAGAAAGAGAAGGGAATCAGGAAGACCCTGAAATATAGTACCCCTTGGCACTCCCTTTAAAAGTGAATGGCCGCTGTGTACTTGCTAGCTGGGCAGGGCAGGCAGGGGAAGGACGAGTAGAGGAAGAGATAAGCATTAATGGAGAACGCTGCCTTGAGATGTTGGAAGCAGCTGGCCTGTGGGCTGGGAGTGGTCTCTCTCAGCCCCCCCCCCCCCACCCGGTGGTCTCCTGACTAGCAGGCATGAACACAGTGACTGGGGAACCGTGCCGTAGATGGGGGTGGGGATGCCTGCAAGTGCTATGGCGTGACTGTTGGGCAAACAAATAACCTAAATAATAGTATGAACAGGTAACTACGTGCCCACTGCTAAGCCAGCACCTTGACTTCATCATCTCATTTAATTCTCTGAGTGGAAACATTACTGACCTCATTTGACTGGTGGAGAATAAAGGCACAAAGTGGTTCGGTCATTTGCTGAGGACACAGATAGTAAATAATCATAAGAACTAGTGTTTATGGTGAACCGACTGGGAGCCAAGAAGTGACTTGGCATGATTTTTGATCATGGATCTTTTTCCAAAATATCTGTTCTCCAAAGAGAACATTTCCTCCATTCAGGAGTGGGTAAGAAGGAAATTTTCAATTTCCTACACACCCTTCATCTTAAACCTTAACTTCTATTAAAATAATATGTCCCCAAAAATCTTTGTTTAAGATATTAGACACAGTGTTCTCTCTCACACACACACACAACCCAGGGCTTCCAATTATTCCAGTAATTGGAATAGTTAATCTATTCTTGGGTGCAGGCCTAGGGTGGGGTGAGTGAGGTATACTTGAAGTTGCCTCAAGTGTGAAACTTAAGGTGGTGACAAAAACCTCAGTCATTAAGATACATAATACTTCAGTGTAATATTTTTAAAAATCAAAACAAATGCAAAAAAAGTCCATGGAAAAATTATTAAAATGAACCCTTTATAAAAGTAAATTTTGTTGTACATATGTTATACTTCAGTGAAATTTCTAAAAATCCATAATAAACAAAATATCGAATTTTAAGTAAAGAAAGGATCTGACTTTGCACTTGTAGGTCTTGGCTTTGCCCACCTCAACCTGATCCCTGTCCTGCTGTACCTAGTCTACATGTGGGAAAAACGACGATGGTTCATTGAGCACTTATTACATACTGTTATAGGGCAGCCCCGATACAAAACGGGGTGCCTGACTGTGGGTCCTCTCCCGCGCGCTTGAAAGGACTTATCAATGCTCTACTGCAGGCACACGCGAAAGGTTAATAAAGGTTTATTCACAAGGGAAGAGGAAATCAGGGAGAAAAGTGGGAGACAAAGTTTTAAATGCGTCCTACCCGATCTGCCTCTGCCGATCAGGAATCCCAAATGGCACTCTGACCTCTGCCGATCAGGAATCCCAAATGGCACTCTGAGAGCTGGCCGCGAGCCAGGAGCCATGAAGCCAGGAGGCGAGAGACAGAGCGAGAGCCCCCAAGGCCCATGTGTTTGGTTTTTTATACCAACCCTGGCTACTTAACTCCACCCTCAGGTCCCAGCCACCTTCCCTTTGGTGATGATGGGATTTGTCTTTCCCAATGCCTTAATGGCTTTAGTCTGGAGTGGGGGTGAAGTCCACAAAGCCTGTATGGGATTAGCTCAGGACATCCTTTCCCCCTAACAATACTAGGCACTCTAACAGAGTCTCAACTGATTAGAATATGGGAATAATAATTCACGTATTCTTTATACCAATCTTATGAGTGAGGATTCACCTCCTCATCTCCTCAAGCTTTGTAGATAAGGAAAGTGAGGTACAGAGAGTTAAGGGACTTTCCCAAGCTCCCATCTGTCACTGGTAAGTGGCTGAGCCAGGATTTTTTTTTTTTTTTAGATTTATTTATTTATTTATACAAGCACTGGGTACAGTCAGAAGCGCGGGAGGGTGAGAGAATTCACCAGAGCCAGAGCGGGGAGCAGAACAGACAGACTGATGAAATACACTGCTGAGGGGAGCAGCAGACGCAGCAGGAGAGGTCTGTGCGCCATGTGGGACCCTTGCCGGCCGCCGGCCCAGGGATCGAACCGGCACTGCAGAGGCTGCGGGCAGCTTCGCAGCCCAGCGCTCAACCACTGCGCCACCAGGGAGGCCCTGAGCCTGTCAGGCAGGCTTCTGAGTCCATAGCCACCACACCACACTGCCTCAGAGCCCTGAAAATACTGTCTAGGAACCTGCAAAGTCGGCTTCCGAAGGAGTAAGAGCTGCATAGAAGTGACAGCCCCTCCCCCATGGCACAACATGATCCTGGCCAAAGGGCTCTTTAGCTCTTTGCATTCCTGGTTGTCTCACACTGAAAAATTCAGGGCCACACCCAGTGGCCACACCCTGCAGGCTCCTGAACTTCTGGCCTTCTCTGACCCTTGATAAAGAGGTTAGGTGGGCAAACAAACGTTGACACTGTGGCCCAGGTGAGGAGAAACCCTCAGTATCACTGTCTGTGTTGTGCAGTAAGAAAGCATCTCTTGTCTATCACTGTGTAGGCAAGGTAGACTGAACTTTCAGGGCCACACTATCCAACAGGATAGTTGCATGTGGCCTTTTTAAGTTAAATTTCAATTAACTAAAATTAATGAGGTAAAACTTCACTCCTTACCCTTTCAAATGCTCAGGTGTTGTGTGCATGGAGCTGGTGGCTGCTGTGTGGGATGGTGCTGGTAAAAATGTTTCCATCTTTGTCAAAAGTTCAATGGGACAGTGCTATAGAGAATTTGGAAACGTAATTTGAAGAAAATCTTCTTGAGCTTCCTATTCTATCTTCAGTATCAGCCAATACAATTTATTTTTGCGGATATTTGAAAAACTTTTATTTTGAATTTTCCTCTATTTCATACAGACAGTCACCTGTCCCTTAATGACAGGGACACATTCTGAGAAATGTGTTGTTAGGCGATCTTGTATCCATGTGAACATCAGAGAGTGTCATTACACAAACCTAGACAGGGCAGCCCAGTATCCAATGAGGCTTAAGGGTACAGCTTAGTGAGCTGCTCCCTGCTGACCAGAACGTGGTTAAGTGATACTTGACTGAACCATAGAAAATTTGTATGATTTATAGGTGAAATGTTTTGGAAGGAACTTTTTGAAAAGGTTGAACATCTAGTCTATCATCTTTATCTTTTAGGTTGTAAGGAAATGAAATGACATAGTCAAGGTAAATCATTGCATGACAGAGGTGGGAGTAGAATCAATTTCATTTGGAAATCCCCTGGTGTTCCTCACTTAAATCCTTTGTGTTCGAGCCATTCTATGTGCTGAAAGCAAAGAACCAGCTCTCTTTTTCTTTGTGTGTGTGACTGCCTTATTGAAAACATCTTCAGAAACATTCTTCTCTCCTTAATAGCTTGCCTACCATTTTTTCAAGTTCTACAGTTTTTAAAGCATGGTATATTTATGCACGCATGCTGGATTAGACTTAAGTGATGATGGGAACAAAACTTCAGCTTGTTGGAGACAGCTGAAAGGGGAGTAAGATATTAAATATTAATAAAATGTTGACTCTTATAAAAAGGAAGAGGCTATGATGTTATGGTCTCTCCCACTCTTGGAGAAAAAGAGCAGGAAAGGGACAACAGGGTTTTGGGGAAGTGTGTTTGCTCAGGAATGTCTTTCTTAGAGGGACTGCTCGATTCTCTGAAACTTTCCTCCCGCATGAGGCAGCGCTGTGCTCCCACCATCTCTATGAGTGTCTTAGAGACCAGGAGGCACAGGGTGGCTGGTGACCATCTTACAGATCAGGAAATTGAGGCTCCCAGGGCAGGAGGGAGCTGCCTATTTCAGTGTTTAACATCCACCAAACAAGTGACTGATCAGGCTCCCGTCCTGTGTGCATGGCACTTCTCATTTTTCTCTGGCTTTAAGTGTGTTGTCTGTTCCTGTGGGAGTCTATTATGAGCATTTCTGAGAGAGCATGGGGAGGATCCCCTCCCTCATGCCAGGGACAGTTATGTAGGGGTGAGGGCAGAACTTCCAGAAGACAGAGGGGATGCAGAGGCCGAGAGTGGCATGAACGAC
Source organism: Talpa europaea (assembly GCF_964194135.1). Lineage (NCBI taxonomy): Eukaryota > Metazoa > Chordata > Mammalia > Eulipotyphla > Talpidae > Talpa > Talpa europaea. The sequence continues at coordinate 47,262,674 of NC_140079.1, read as the reverse complement.
TCTAGCTGGCCTTATTGAAAGCTGCTGCCAGGGGCTAGGTGATACTGGGCCCCATGAGATAAAGCCAGACTCACATTCCATGGCAAAGGACAGGGCTTAGCTGGAGGAGGGAATGCCTGGACATCCTGGTGCTAGAAAGGGCTTTCTAGAGAAGGATGCCTGGGAGCTGACCATTGAAGGATAAATGAAGTATCTGAGGAGGAAGATTTCAAACAGAGGAAATAGTTCAGCTAAAGGCTGGGGAAGTGCATGAGTCCAGATCCTGCAGGAAGGCCATTGGGTGGCCAGCTCCAGGACTTGGGAGCCAGGGAAGCATTTAAGCATTTGAGGGGGAGGAGGGATTAGAGATATATGCTATATGAAGACCTCAAATGTCAGTGCCTAGTATGTAGAGGTGTGGGGGGGAGTCTTGGTGGCCACCAGTTCCCACCCCTCAGGTTGAGAAGATGAAGCAAAGCAAAGACTGGGAAAGTTCACCTGGTCCCCACGGTCATAAGGTGGGACATGCCCGGGCCTATGCTGGGACCCTATTCTAGGCTACCCCCATCTCACTGGGGACCCCACAATGTCCTGGGATGGACTTTCAAGGGAGGTATTCACTAGGAGTAGCTTGGAGTTCTTTATAGCCAAGTACTACCTGCTGACGCCCCCATTCTGCTCCACTGTCTACAAGGACAAGCACTAAAAACAACCAACAAATAAAGTATCTGGCAAAGATAGATGCTTGAGCCAACTCCTATAACATCCCAAGGGCCACTAAGGAATGGGTTCCTGGTAACTAAGAGGAATTGTTTAAGACAAGGAATGCTGTTGTTGAGTGACTGAATGATTAAAAGTACACAGAGTGGTGGTGTATGTGTCATGCTACCTGCCCTGGGGCAGAGACAGATTTCTTCTGGTCATGTCATGTGATCCAAGGTGCTTATAACGAGTATATGGGGTGGGGGAGCTTCTCCAGATAAAGCAGGTGGAAGAAGGATGTTCTGTGCAAAGGCCTGGAGGTAGGAAGAGGTTTAAGGTGCTAGAAGAAGAGTGAGCAGGTTGGGGTAGCTGGGGTGTAGGGGAAAGGAAGAAGGAGGGAGATGAATGTGAGGAGCTTGGGGGGTGCAGAGCATGGCATGGGTTTTATTTAAGGGTGCTAGGGACCCGTGGTAGGATTTGGAGCAGGAAGATAAGTTATTGAGTTAATGATTCAAAGAAGCCTCTCTGTGGCTTCCATGAGGAACAGGTACCATCAGGGATGGCAGTGAATATACGGGAAGCAACTGATAGAAGTGGCAGAGCCTGGGCCAGGTGGGGCTTGGGGTACAGAGATGTGGATGCATTTGAATATATTTCTGAGGTGGTGCAAGGGAACCCACTGTAGTAAAAGGAGGCCACACCCAGGAGCAGAGGCAGGGAGGCCCTGGGCCCCGCTGATGGGGGCTTGGCAGTGGGAGAACCAGGTTGAAGAGCCAGGTGCAGCCACTTTCAATTTCTGGGACTCTGGAGCTGTGGCAGGGACACTGATTGGGGTCTTCAGCACGTGGGCAGAGCACTTGCAGCTTGCACAGTGGGTGGGCAGGAATGACGCACAGTAAGTTAGCAATCTCTTGTCACTGATCTGGTATAATACCTGCCCCCCTTGCAACTAATCCCCACCATAAATGCCACAAGAGTAGGGGCCTTTGTATCTTTTGCTCATGACTGTTCCCCTGGTGCTCAGTAGGTGTTTGACGCTGACTGAATGACTGGGTTGGGTGGCAGCTCCGTGCCCCAGCCCTGACACCAGCCTATCCCTGTAGCCCCACAGGCAGCAGTCGCTATGCCTCCTCCGGTGAGCTGAGCCAGGGCAGCTCACAGCTAAGCGAGGACTTCGATCCAGATGAGCAGAGCCTACAGGGCTCTGAGCTGGAGGATGAAAGAGACCGAGACTCCTACCACTCGTGCCACAGCTCGGTCAGCTACCACAAGGACTCGCCACGCTGGGACCAGGATGAGGAGGAGTTGGATGAGGAGCTGGATGAGGAACTGGATGAGGATCTGGAGGACTACCTGGAGGAGGAGGAGGAGGAGCTGCCTGAGGAGGAGGAGGAGCTGGAGGAAGAGGAGGAAGTGCCAGAAGACATTGATGACTATGTCAAGGAGACGACCGTCACCGAGCCCAAGGACTTCAAGCGCATCAGCCTCCTGCCAGAGAAGGGGGCCAAAGCCCCAGTTGCACCTGCGGAGGCCCCTGATATAGCCAAGGAGGCCCCAGAACCACCTGCGCCAGAGGAGGTTCCCGCCGTTAAGGGGGTACCTGAGTCTGAGCCCCCCGAGGATGAGGAGAGGTAATGGGAGGAGGCAGAGGCACCGTCACAGGCCATGGGATCAAAGGGCCATTGATGGGTTCAGTGTCACCCTGGGGGTGGGGGAGGAAGTCACAGGTCTTGGGGTTTATTGAAAGAATCTGAAGTGGTGGGCTGGGCCCGGGAGGTCAGTGGTGTTCAGTGGGTGAGAGGGGGTCAAACAAAGTCATAAAGCTGTCTTATGGTTTCTAAGGAGCCAGAGAATTTGGCATGGTTGGGAGGTCACGAGTGCATTGGTGGGACCCTGAACAAATAGGAATGCCAAGGGCCAAAGGGATCCCCTAGCAAGGGAGAGCCAGGGCACCCACAAGTGTTAGTGACATGATGGGGGGAGGGGCACTGAGGCCTGTCAGAGGGGCATACGGGAGTCATGATGTCTCTGAAGGGCCAAGTGGTCCAGAGAGACAGCCCGGCATCGTTCGGAGGGCGGGGGTAAAATGAGAACTAGCCCTAGAACCTCAAGAACCCACTTGCTTCGCTTTAGGCGGAGAGAAAATGAGGAAGGCCAGGAGGGTCAGGACTCCATGTCCAGGGCCAAATCCAACTGGCTTCGAGCTTTCAACAAAGTGCGGCTGCAGCTGCAAGAGGTGAGTGAGAGCATTGGCTGGCGCGCAGCCAGCCTGCCTCCCAGTGCCTCCCCAACCTTCTGCCTTCAGTCTGACCTCCCCTTCTCCTCCCAAGACCCACTTTCCCTGCCCCGCCCACACCAGCAGATGCCCCACCAATAGGCAGCTGGGCCACACCCACTTCCACACCCCACCTGGTCTTTCTGGGGGTCCTACCCACATTAACTTGACTTAGCCTTACCTGCCTTACTTAGACTTACCTCCGACTCATGCCTGACCCCACCCAAACCTTGACCCTACCCATCCCCAGAAGGGCCCTCCCAGGCCCCACCCAGGCCTGAGTGTCCTTCCTGACAGCCAACTGACCCCATCATAGCTCAGCCCAGTCTCCCCCATGCCAGCCTGAGATTGATTTCTAAGTGGGGAAAGAAGAAAAGCAAGTTAGAACCTGGAGCTAGGTCATGGCTATAGCCATGTCAGGGGTCAAATTCATAGATAGAGATGGAGGTTTGGGATTGAGGGTAAGTTTAGGACAGTAGTCGGAGTTCAGGGTTAGAGTTGGTGTTGATGTGCTTGACACATTGAGTGTCAGTGTCAAGTGAGGGGAAAGGCCTGAGGTCAAGTCAGCCTGAGAAAAGAAATTAGGAAAGAGAGTTACCATTAGGGTGACTGTTCAGATGGGCAGCAGGACTGAGACCATTCATGTGCTCCTGCAGCCATTCCACCCACTCTGGGCAGTGGACACCTGTGTTATTATCCAGGGTGACCTCCCAAACTGAGTGAGTCTGGCAGGACTCACTGACAAACAACCAGATCCTAAACAAACAACCAGAATCTTAGACCATAAAATATCAGAGCCACAGAAATTTCAAGTCAAATTCTCATTGGTTTTAAAATGGAATTTATTTTGCACTAAGCAATATATTGCTTAGGACTCACTGACAAACAACCAGATCCTAAACAAACAACCAGAATCTTAGACCATAAAATATCAGAGCCACAGAAATTTCAAGTCAAATTCTCATTGGTTTTAAAATGGAATTTATTTTGCACTAAGCAATATATTCACATGACTCTAAATTCAAAAGGTTGAAAAGAATCCGTAAACATAAACATAGAAACATTGGTCCTCACTTAGTGTCATCAACAGGCTTTTAGAAACTATGGCTTTATGCAAAACTGGGCCCTTAAATAGTTTCATTTTGTTTAACTTTACCTGGTATTATTTTTTTCTCATAAATGTTGTAACAGATGATGTTGAACTGAGCAGCCTTATTTGAAGACCTACTATTGCAGTTAAAATTCCATTGAGTAACTTTCAATAAGTCAAAAAAATTAAATTTTAAAAAACAACAGCTACCCTTGTGATAAAAGTAGTGATATGACAAGAAAAATAAACATGGGTGAACCCTTTGGGTTTCATATAAGGGTCATACAACTAAATCAAAACAATCAAGAAAAAAAATCCCTGGAGGAGGTAACACTTAAGGAAAAGTGATATCCAAAATACTTGGACAATTTTTCACAAGACAGTGTTCCATTCTCCCCATGCCCACCTCCTACTATGCTACCTTTCAGTTGCAAGGGAAGTGGGAGTTGTCAACTCTGGATTCACATTGAGACCTGAGTGATCAATGGGGGCTTGTCTGCTGCAGAAGATGGGAGGGCAGGCAGGTGGCACAGCTCAGGCAAAGGCCCTGGGGTATGAGAGCAGAATAGCAGGTGAGACTGGGAGAGTTTAGAGAATCCCATTTTTAGAGACCATGAGCTCTTGCTGGAGATGATACTAATGAATCCTCAGAGGAAATGATAAAGGCCGTCTGATGTTTGTAGCAGAGTATCTCCTCACTTCCCACTTTACAGATGGATAAACTGAGCTTCAGAGAAAGTCAGTGAGCTCCCTAAGGACATACAGTGAGGGCTCCAGGCCCTCAGACTCCAAGCCCAAGGGAGAGACAGAAATAAGAGTGGAGACTGCCTTGCTCTGAAGAGGGGCAGCCATGCTGATTATATCTGTCTGTTTTGTCCCACAGGCCCGGGGAGAAGGAGAGATGTCCAAATCCTTGTGGTTCAAAGGCGGGTGAGTAATGGAGTCTCAGAGGTGGGAGGGAGTTTTGAACCTAGAGCTAGAGGCTGATTTTTCACTAAGAATCTCAGCCCAGTGAGGACAGGGGGAAGTTCCAGTTAAACAGGCCCCAGAATGGACCTCCCTGGTGGTGAAGGGGTTAAAGTCTCAGTGCTATCAAGCTATTGCCAGCCACTGTGGCATGAGTTTGATTCCTGGCCAGGGTCCTAACCCACATGGCACAGCAGACCTCTCCTGTCTCGCCCATTACTTTCCTCAGCAGTGTATTTCATTAGATCTGCCAGTTCTACCCCTACTCTGTCTCTGGTGAATCCTCTCACCCCTCTGGCCTACACCCCAGTTCTTGTGTGCATAAATAAAATAAAAATAAATCTTAAAAAAAAATAAACAGGCCCCAGATTGAACCAGTTGAAATAATGTAGCCACTATCATAAGTATAATTAACATAGAAACATGTTGAATCCTCACAACAAATCCATGGTGGTAGTGGTGGGGAGCTACTTCCATTTAATAGAGGGGAAAACTGAGTCCAGGGAGATTTGCATAATTCAGTACCACTTCCCCCTAGATAAAATGTAAGGTAAAGGCAAAACCTATTTCCCACACCATGCAACTGTGATGCTAGAGTAAATTTTTTGCTTCGATTTTTGCTTTTAAGTTTCTCAGATCTTTGCTATGGTTGCTGACTCTTTCATAATGAGTTGTCTGGGCTTTCATGGAGCATTCTGCCTGGTCTAACTTCTCAAGTTACTGACTTTTGGCAGTGTTTTTTGGTGGGTTTTTTTTTTTTTTTTTTCAGCATTTGGATGGTGAGATTAGAGAATGCGAAAAAATATTTTAAAATTACACGAATGTTTTAAAATAGCAGGAGGAGAGACAGGAACTGGGAGCAGGTGTCCTGGGAGGGGAGCCCTGGAAGCAGGAACTGAGATGGGGTTCTGGCATGTGATTTAGGGAGGAAGTGCTCTCAGGGAAAACCTGTGAAGCAGGCGGAACCAGACTGGGGGAGCAGCCTGCAGAGATATTCAGGAGTCACCAAGACTCTGCCTGCTCCTGCAGGGAACACGGGAGCTTGGGCTTGTCCAGAGTCACTGACTGCCTGGCATCTCTCTTACTAGCCAGCAGGAAACTTCTGGAGAAAAGCCACACCTGAAGATTCTCTGTGATGCCTGCACCTCTCTGTAAAGTGAATTTGGGCAGGACAATGTGGCATCTGCTGCAGTGCTCCTTCTGATTCGCCAGCTGTGGCAAAGCTACCAAGAGGCAATAACACAAGCACGATTTCCAGTCCCTCTTCCCATCAGCTTTGAAAACACTTCTTCCAAGATAGATATATATAGTGCTCCTCCCAAGGTTTCAGTTACCAGCAGTCAGTCACAATCTGAAAATACCCTGTATAACAATAAGATATTTTGAGAGAAAGAGACCACATTCATGTCATTTTTATTACAGTATATTGTTATTGTTCTATTTTATTTGTTTTAAAGGTTTATTTATTTATTTATTTATACAAGCACTGGGTACAGTCAGAAGCATGGGAGGGTGAGAGAATTCACCAGAGCCAGAGCGGGGAGCAGAGCAGGCAGACTGACGGAGTACACTGCTGAGGGGAGCAGCGGGCGGCAGGAGAGGTCTGTGTGCCATGTGGGACCCTCGCCAGTGGCCGGGGATCGAACCAGTGCTGCAGAGGCTGGGGCAGCTTCGCAGCCCAGGGCTCAACCGCTGCGCCACCGGGGAGGCCCATAATTGTCCTATTTTACTATTAGTTACTGTTGTTAATCTGAGTGTGCCCAATTTATAAATTAAATTTATCATATATCTGAGGGTATAGTAACGAACATAGGAAACATAAGGTTTGATAGAATCCAGTTTCCAGCATCCACTGAGCATCTCAGACAGGTGCCCACGGTGAGGGGAGACAGCTGTACACATGTATTTCCAGTTTTGAGCATAAAGGTTTCATTGGTATTTTGTGTATTATTTAGGTTTACCTTAGTTCAGTTTTCATTACTAATGGGCCACTGCATCATCTCCTCATTTCCCAGATGTGGAAGTTGAGGCCCCATGTCTTCCCAGGGTTGCTATCACAAACTACCACAAATGAATGCAAACCATTCTCCCACAGTTCCAAAATTCTAAAATCTAACAGAATTCCAAAATCTTCAAGGGGGATAAAAAACAATCCTTAATATCTAGGGAGATCATGTCCTGCTCAGGCACTAGGTGATGTCTTTTTGAGACTGACCCTTGACGTCCCTTGTATCCTGCAGGCCTGGAGGTGGTCTCATCATCATAGACAGCATGCCTGACATCCGAAAGAGGAAGCCCATCCCACTCGTGAGCGACCTGGTGAGCACTGCCCACCCCCAGCAAAGCAAGCCTGCCACTTGGGGGCTCAACCTGCACAACTGCCCATGGCAGACCGGGGACTGGGGGCTGGTGAGGCATTCTCTGGAACTAATGAAGTTTGATTTCTACCCTGTGTGCTGCATGGACACTTCAGGCCATGGTGAGTGATGGTGTCCTGAGCCCTGCCCCACTCTGCTACCCAGATACTCTCAGTGGGATCTTCCAACTGTCCCCCAACCTATGGGTACTGGTGGGAGGGATGCCCTGCCATGTCCTCAGTTCACTGGTAGGGAGGAGGTAGGGGGGCCACTAGTGACTTCCCACCATGGTTCATGCTGGGGTTGGTAACTGGCCAAGCAGGTCTAGTCTGGGGTGGGGTGAGGGGAGGGAATGAATCAGGAGCTGCTCACCTTCCAGGGTTCCTTCTAACCAGAGCCTCCGTTACTTCCCAATTCTTTCTTGGTTCTGCCCTTGTGGCTATGGCTTGAATCTGTGGCTGGTGACCCCAAATCCTGGCTGTGGATTCTGCTTGTGGTGACAACCCCATGGGTGTCAATCAACTCCTGTGACTCCCTCCAACTCCTCCCCACCCCCCGCCCCCCAGTCTCTGGTCCAGTCCAGAAAAGCCGGCATCACCTCAGCCTTGGCCTCCAGCACTTTGAACAATGAGGAGCTGGTGAGTGGGGGACCTCTACCTGCCTGGGTTGGGGGGGTCGGTTGGGCTGGATCCTCTGGTCCAAGGTCCTTATAGCAAGAGAAGGGTGTGACAGAGACAGCATTCCTCACTTTCCAAAGTCCTGTAGCTGGGCGTCCAGCAAGCACCTTCTGTGTACAGGAGCCACGGACTCTGACATTGGGAAGGGACAGGGACTCAGCATAAGGGTGAGGATGGGACAGGACGGTGCCCCCAGGCTAGGGCCTTGCGCCCCATACCACATCTTCTTCCCGCAGAAAAACCACGTTTACAAGAAGACCCTGCAAGCCTTAATCTACCCCATCTCATGCACTACACCGCACAACTTCGAGGTGTGGACGGCCACCACGCCCACCTACTGCTATGAGTGCGAGGGGCTGCTGTGGGGCATTGCGCGGCAGGGCATGCGCTGCACGGAATGCGGCGTCAAGTGCCACGAAAAGTGCCAGGATCTGCTCAACGCAGACTGCCTACAGCGTGAGCACCGGGCCCTGGGCTGGGAACCGGCAGGGCCCGGCCAGATGGGAGGAAGAGCGGGAGGGCGGGGCTGTGAATGGTCAGGGGGCGGGGCGAGAAGGGGCGGGAGCGGGAGTTTGGAACTGGAAGCCTCGGGAGGGGCCCGCCAGGGCGGAGGGCGGAGGGCGGAGGGCGGCGGGCGGGCTGGCCCGGGAGCGCGAGAGAAGCCCCCAGGAGGCCGGGCGGAGGGGCGGGGGCGGGCGATGGGGCGTCCGTGGGGGCAGGATTGAAGGGGAGAGGAACTGAAGCGAGAGCAGAGAGGGTCAGAGAGGGCTGGGCGAGGCTCTGGGACCCGCTAAACTCTGCAAGGGACGGATTTAATGAGAGGCAGAAAGATGGGTTAGGGTTAGGATTAGCTCAGAAAACGTTTGTGGCTCAGAAAGGAAGGGGCCTCGGTAAGGGAGGAGCCAGAGTAGGGTGGAGTTTATGTTTCTGTCTTTTTTTTTTTTTAAGATGTATTTATTTATGCATACAACAGCTGGGATACAGGCCAAAGATGGGGGCGTGGGGGGGGGGCCCCGCAGGGGTGACAGGATTCACCAGAGACATAGTGGGGAACAGAACAGGCAGACTGACGAAATACACTGCTGAGGGGAGCAGCGGACAGTCAGGAGAGGTCTGCTGCGCCATGTGGGTTGCTCCCTGGCGGTGGGTGGAACTCGTGCTGCAGAGGATGCGGATAGCTTCATAGTGCGGTTCTTAACCTCTTGCACCACCAGGGAGTCCCTCTGTCTTTTTTTTTAAGTTTTTTATTTACTTATGCACACAAGAACTGGGGTGTAGGACAGAGGTGAGTGGGTGAGAGGGCTGGGAAGACACACCAGAGACAGAGTGGGAAGCAGAACAAGCAGACTGACTGAAAATGCTAAGGGAAGCAGTGGGTGAGGCAGCAGAGGTCTGCTGTGCTCCATGTGGGCTAGCTTCTTGGGTCGGGGATCGAACTCAGACCACAGCGGGGATGAGCCTTAACCCATATGCCACCAGGGAGGCCCTGTAAGGAGTGTTTACTGGGGCAAAGGGCTCCTGTAGGGAAGGGGACTCAGTGCGGGGTGGAGGAAGGAAACAGGAGGGGTGAGCTGAGAGGCCAAGAGAGCACGTGGTCCGGAGGGTGTAAGGCCAGGGAAAGGGGGAATTCAGAGAGCACTGGCACTGGCTGCCCTAGCTTTGGGGGATGATTCATGGAATTCCCACGGTTTAAAGTGTGTGTGGTGCAGCCAAGGAAGCTCCGGTGTGGGCGTCCAGGTTCTCGCACCCGACAGTGACTTGACGGTGAGGCGTTGGCAGGGGCGGCGGAGAAGAGCTCCAAGCACGGAGCAGAGGACCGAACCCAGAACATCATCATGGTGCTCAAGGACCGCATGAAGATCCGGGAGCGCAACAAGCCGGAGATCTTCGAGCTCATCCAGGAGATATTCGCTGTGACCAAGACGGCACACACACAGCAGATGAAGGCAGTCAAGCAGAGCGTGCTGGATGGCACATCCAAGTGGTCGGCCAAGATCAGCATCACTGGTGAGGCCTCATAGGCACGGTTCTGTTTCAGCCCTGGCGTTCCCTCCAGTGTCCCAGGCCTCCCTCTGTGCTGCATGTTTCAGCGTTTCTGTGTCTTCTCCATGCCGCTGTGTGTGCATGAGTGTCCATGGGGTGGGCATGTATGACTCCACGTGTGTGCCCAACACTGTTAGTTGGTGCTGGGTAGAACCAGACCCCAAGAGGAGGAGTTGATGGTGCATGGTTTATCTGGAAGGTGACCGCAGGAAGCACCTGTGGGGATTGGGAAGTGAAATCCACTGGGTGTCAAGTGGGGCTGGTATTGAAATCACCCAGCAGAGTGGTCCTATTCGGGGGCCAGGGCTTTGGCAGTATTTTTCCATGCCTAACCTCAATTTGGATTTCCATGAAAACAGACCCCAAGATAAGAATTTTAGGGCAATTGGGTATCTAGGAAGTGGTCACAGAAAGCACCGGTGGATGCTGGAGACTGAGAGTAGGGAGTAAGGGAGCTCTGCAGAAGGCCTCAGTGAGCAGGTGAAACATTGGCCAAGGGGCTGGGCCAATTCTGCAAGGGGCCTCAGGGGGAGCAGCACAGAGGCACACCTGACAAAGTCTCCGGGGGCCGACAGTAGAGCACCCTCCTGTCCTTCATTGGCTGAGGGCTCTAGCAAGTCCAGGGTTTCCACTGGGTATGCCCACAAGCTCCTACAGCCAGAACAAAGGCCTCTCTCCAGTTGCCTCAGAGCAATACAGCAAGTGGTCTAGCGCCTCTGTCAGTGACTGTTCTGGGCATCTCTCAGTCCTTGAGCCAAATCTGTATTTGTCCTGTGTGTCTTCCAGTGGTCTGTGCCCAGGGCTTGCAGGCAAAAGACAAGACGGGATCCAGTGACCCCTATGTCACTGTCCAGGTGGGGAAGACCAAGAAACGAACAAAAACCATCTATGGGAACCTGAACCCAGTGTGGGAGGAGAACTTCCACTTGTGAGTGCCTTCCTCCCCTCCTCTGCCCTCCCGGAGGGGCTCCCTGCTGGGGAAGTCATAGGGGCCTCTCAGACCTAGCCTGTGATATACCTGGCCTCCACCCTGGACTCTCCCTCTACCCTCTGCAGTGAATGTCACAACTCCTCTGACCGAATCAAGGTGCGTGTCTGGGATGAGGATGATGACATAAAATCCCGAGTGAAGCAGCGGTTCAAGAGGGAATCTGATGACTTCCTCGGGCAGACGATCATCGAGGTGCGGACACTCAGTGGCGAGATGGACGTGTGGTACAACCTGGGTGAGTGAAGGTGGAGTTCTGCAGGGGAGGCAGCCCCAGCGGGTCAAGCAAAGTACAGAACCCTGCTGAAGAGGAGGGAAGTGTCAGGAGGAGTCAGTCTGGGAGCCTAGCCTGATGCGGAAGGCAGGGTCTGTGTGCCCAAATTTTTTTTAAAAAAAGATTTATTTATTTATGCATACAAGAGCTGGGGTGCAGGCCAGAGGTGTGTGGGGGTGAGAGGATTCACCAGAGACAGAGCGGGGAACAGAACAGGCAGACTGACTGAAATACACTGCTGAGGGGAGAAGCGGGAGAGTCAGGAGAGGTCTGCTGCGCCATGTGGGTTGCTCCCTGCCCGGGGATTGAACTCAGTGCTGCAGAGGCTTCAGATTGCTTCATAGTGCTGTGCTTAACCTCTTGCACCACCACGGAGGCCCAATTTAAAGGGGGCCCAATTTAAAGGGGGCTGGAGCACCCTGCTGAGAGGGCAAACAACCCAGGAACCTCTTTGTTCAGTTTGGGAGGGTGGGGAAGGGACAGAATCTCCATTCCCCAGGCTCACGGCCAGGCCAGAAGTCTAGAGCTGGGCACTTGCTCTTCAGAGATGCAGGTGTCCACCCTGATAGGAAGACTGGACTTCAAGGATCCTGTGTGAGGGGGAAATGTCACTTGGAAATCCTAATCGGAGCTACGGATCCATTTAAGAAGATTAGTAGAATCTGTGGACACAGTCTGATGGGGACAGGGGCAGTGTCTGTGAGCCCAAGCTGAAGGAGCACGAAGAACACAAGTTGAGGAGGATGAACAGACCCCAGAAACATCTGAGTTTGGTGGGAGGAAAGCTAGACATCCCATCTTGGTAGGAGAAGCAGGAAGCAAGACCTGAGGATCCTCGTCCGAGGAGGAGGCACAGATCCAGTAACCAGTGTAAGAAGCTGAGTAGGTCTAGGCAGCTTGATGAGATGGGGAGGCAGGACCTGGGGAGGCAGTCTCCAGGAGACTAGTGTGAAGAGGGAGACACAGACCAGGAATTTCATTTGAGTGAGGAAGCAATGTCTGGGATCCCAGTTTAAAGAGAGTGGGGGTAAGGAATTCTAGTCTAATGGGCAATACAGAAGCCCCGGGAGGCGATCTGAGGAGAGACACCCAGATCTTAATTTGAGGAGTATACAGTCATGCACATTTGAAAAAAATCCTGGGAATTTCTATATTGGGAATATATTGTGGGAATTTCTCACACTACCATCCCTTTTTACCCCGCAGACAAGAGGACTGACAAATCTGCTGTGTCTGGTGCCATCCGGCTACATATCAGTGTGGAGATCAAAGGCGAGGAGAAAGTGGCCCCCTACCACGTCCAGTATACCTGTCTGCATGAGGTGAGGCCCACTGTGCCGATCCTCCAGGGCTCACTGTGCTCTCCCGTGTGCTACCTGCCTGCCCCCGCTCCACCTTCCTCTAGCCACATCATGTCCACGCTCCCCAGGGTCTCTGAGACTGTCCCACCTGGCATTCCCTCTGTCCACTTATCAAGGTCCAGTGTCAGGGGACCGTGGAAAACTTTTTGGGAAGCCCTCCCACACCTCCAAGTCAACTCTCACTACCCAGTTCCGGGTTCTTCCATCTGTGCCAGCCCTGGATGATCAGGAATGAACTGTCTGGTCTGGGTCTGTCTCTTCTAGCTGCTTGAGGGCTTCTGGAGAGAACTCATTTTGTTGAAAGAATAAATGATAATGGCAAATGAGTGATGAGTAGATAAAAGGATAAGGAACAGTTGAAGGGATGAGCAGATGGATGTGTGATTGAACTATTGGAAGTAGAGATGAAGAGATGGATGAATTTGGAGGTAGTTAAATGAATAGGGTGCTTGGTAAGTGGCTGAATGGACAGGCATACAGATGGATGGGCAGGTTGATGGATGTGTATGTAGGTGGATGTATGAATTGGTGGCTTAATTAATGAAAGAATGGATGAATAGATAGGTGAAATTTTGGGTAGTTGGATGAAAAGGGTAGGTAGTGAATGAATGAAAGAATAAAAGAATGAATTAATGAATTAGCAGAATGGTGGATGATGTAAATCACCCCAAACCTAAAATCTCTGAAACTTCCTGCACTCTGTCACTCTGAGATTTTCTCCCTATGGCAGAACCTGTTCCACTTTGTGACAGACATGCAGAACAATGGGGTTGTGAAGATCCCAGATGCCAAAGGTGACGATGCCTGGAAGGTTTACTACGATGAGACAGCCCAGGAGATTGTGGATGAGTTTGCTATGCGTTACGGCGTTGAGTCCATCTACCAAGCCATGACGTGAGGCTGCAGCCTGGGGTGGACATGAGGACCAGGGGGCGCAGAAAACTTAGCTAGGGGGTTCACCTAATGGATCCTGGCAGATCTGGGATGGAAAGAGTTTTTTGGGAGGAGGAGCCAGAGAGGAAGTGGGCGTGGTGGTGTTCAGGTAATTCCCTTGGAGGTCAGGAAAGTGCCATTGCTCTTGGCTGGAGGAGTAACAGGGGCGAAAGTCACAGTTGGAGACAGTAACAGGGCAACCCAGAGAGGAGACAGAAACTTGGAGGGAGGAATCAAGCAGAATCAGGTGTTGTTTTGGGATTGGGGGAGCCACAAGGTGTATTGGAGGCATTCTGGGGGAACAAGGCCCATTTGACTGGACATCAGGCCCAGTCGCCTCCTGCTCCCTCCCACCAGCCACTTTGCCTGCCTCTCCTCCAAGTACATGTGCCCCGGGGTGCCTGCCGTCATGAGTACTCTGCTCGCCAACATCAACGCCTACTATGCGCACACCACCGCCTCCACCAACGTGTCCGCCTCTGACCGCTTTGCCGCCTCCAACTTTGGGGTCAGTTCCAGGGCCTGGGGCTGGGGGATGAGGGAGAGCCTGACTCTGTACTAGTGAGTCCCTGTACAACTCCCATATCCCCAGTCAGAACCTGATTTGCTATTTGACTTTGTATCAGTCACCGCCCCCCACACCGCACCCCGAGCTTCAGTTCGACCTCTGTAGGATGGAAGCAATGTTATGAGGGATCAGTTTAATGGTGGATGGGGTGTATTGTAACCACTCAGCAAATATGACAGCCACCTTTAGCTGCGACACTTGACCCCATCCTCCCTTTTCCCCACCTCCTCAGAAAGAGCGCTTTGTGAAGCTCCTGGATCAGCTGCATAATTCTCTGCGGATTGATCTTTCTATGTACCGGGTGAGAAGTTCATGCATGACTTGACCCCATGTACATTTGTGCCTGGTAGACATGTGAGAGAGCCCATCTTAACAGGTAGAATGTATTCCACATGTGGGCACATATGTCCACATGTGGGCAGTGCCTGCCCAATGTGCTTGGTGCATCCCAGCAGACCCCTGATGGCTTTGAGGTGTTCTCATTGACTTCCAACCCACTCTGTAAATTTGAGATTTTTTTTAAAGATTTATTTATTTATACAAGAACTGGGGTACAAGCCAGATGCGCAGGAGTGTAAGAGGATTCACCAGAGACAGAGTGGGGAACAGACCAGGCAGACTGACGAAATACACTGCTGAGGGGAACAGAGGGAGAGACAGGAGAGGTCTGCTTCGCCAAAATTTGAGATTCTTGTGTCTCTTCTCAAACTCTGTGTCTCATCCTGCCCCACCTCTCATAATCCCATCCATCCTCTTCCTTTAACAGAATAACTTCCCAGCCAGCAGCCCCGAGAGACTCCAGGACCTCAAATCCACTGTGGACCTTCTCACCAGCATCACTTTCTTTCGGATGAAGGTAGGAAAGGGAACTCAGTCCTATTATGCCGCAGACCAGCACAGCAGTAGACGATGAGGCCACCTCAGGGTTGAGAGAAGCGTGCAGGGTGGTCAGGGCGTCGGCGAAAGAAATGACAAACAGACACACTTCAAGAGTGAAAATCTGAGTGTAATTTTCTTTAAGTTTGTGACTAGTATATATATGTTTTCTAAAAGCACAGGAATGAATATCAAAGAAATTAGCTTGCTCGCTGGCTCAGTCTATCACTATCAGGGAGGTGATCTACATAACAAGCAATGACCATTATAGAAGAAAGGAGGAAGTTTAGAAAGACAGATAAGGGATTAAAGTTTGTAGTTCTAGGAAGACGGGATAGGATTTTTAGCATTCTTGTAGTGGTTCTTGGTGGTCGTTATCTATTGATAAGCTTCTGCCTTTTCAGGGAACTTCCGCTGCACTTCCTCTGCTTCAGGCTGTTCTCTCCCCGCGCGCTGGTTGCCCAGCCGGATCTAGGGACCGTGGCGAAAGCCATTCCTAAAGATCACTGCGGGGAGAGGTGCAGCAGGTAGGGTTTTGCTGTTCTCCCCCTGCGCGCTGGTTGCCCAGCCGGACCTAGGGACGGTTAGCCCTAAAGGTCACTGCAGGGGGAGGTGCAGCAGGTCCCCCTTTGTTTTTAGAACGGAGCTGGAAGGTGTACATATCTCGTTGAAGATGATGAATGGACCTGTGAAGTAAGCGGGCACAGAGGGGAAGGAGTAAACAACAGGACGAGTAGGGAAAGAGCAATAAAAGAGAGAATGAGATGATACCAGTGAGTAGGAGTCAAAGATTGGAGAGTGGAAGCTAGAGAATGAGCAAAGGAAGAGAGTGAAGTGTACAGATGAGACTTAGTGACAGCAGAAATTTCAGCTTGGAGAGACGAAAGGTCATGAGAAAGGTCATTGTCTTGCAGATGTCTAATAGGTGATGTTTGGTAAGATTCCAATGTAAGGAAGAGTTATAATGTAAAGGCGTAACACAAATGAAACGAAACTGAACATGGCAACGAGTAGACAGTTGTTGTTTGAGAAGTTGAACCTCATTGCCAATAGCAATAACAATTTTTTCTAGAGCATTTAACTTTTTTGTAACTTATAATCAATGTCCCGCTGTATTGCGAGCGCCATGGACACGTTTTTGGTAAGGTCATTTACAAAAGAAGCTGTCTTAGCTTCCTGAATTAAAGCAACAGAGGAAGCAGGTAATGAAGTAACCAGGGAAATCAGGGCCGCAATGCCTAAAATAAGGGTAAAACGTTTAGGACGAAGAAGAGCATGTACCTCATCTAAAACTTGCATGGCAATGTTATCATACCAAGGCATGTCATGTAAATCAACAGGTAACATAACATAGGAGGGTCTTTTGAGCAAGACCACCACAGGATAGAGACAAACAAGAGAGGGGATAATACAATTAGTAACAATGCAACTGGAACAATGAATGGAGTAAGAAGTCCCATGCGATTGAATGCGTGTAGCTGAGGCATTCCCCAGAAGTATAGCGAAGGGGTATCCAACGTAGGCACGCACTGGGATCTTAGTGGTGTCCTGTCCAGGTTGTTTGAAGTGAACGGTATCAACAGCAGCGAAAAGGCGAAAAAGTTCAGGCTGGAAATAAGTCTTATTATGATGATGAAAAGCATACATAGGTGGTACCCATCCAACAGAAAACTTTCTGTAGTGAAGGGCTGGAACAGCAAATGAAAAATCATACACAGTAAACTGAGACTTGAGAGGGGATATAGGCATTGCCTGAGGAAAACCACAATGTAGCCAAACTGGGTAAGAAATAAGGGAATCCCAGAATTGGTCAACATCCCGGTATTTTTGAACACAGTTGGGAAAAGGGGGAGTAAAGGATGGCGAGGAGAAGGTGCGGATTTCATTGTCTGCCGTCAGTTGGTCCAAAGCCATAAACGTCAGGTCCCAGATGACACGGTCTTTGTTGTCCGTGCGGTGGTTCTTCGGAGGGGTACGAGGTGGTGCATCAGTGAGCATGGAAACATAATGTAGCATCATACAACCGGGAAGGGATACAGAGTTAGTAAAGACACAGAGTGGAGGGTCATCAGAGAAACCCTCATAATCAATAGGGGAAGAAACCATATGTTCAGGGTGAAAATTAGCTAACCCACCAAGGAGGTTAGTGTCATTGACGTAAACTTTTATGGCAGAATTTTCAGTCCAGGGGACTGGATGAAGAAAAGGCGGCTCGGGTACATAAGCCCAAAAGTGGGCCGACTGTACAGGCGTGGATTGAGTCGCCAAGATGGCAATGATAGCCAGGAAGATTGATGCGGCTGTGCGTGGAGCATTATTTTGTTGAACTAGATGTTCAGCCATTGTCGTGAGGGCCTTTATGTGATCCCATGTTGGAAGGCAGCTGGCCTGTAATCCCAGGCTACATGGGAGGCTGAGGCAGGAGGATCGCTTGATCGGCAGTTCTGGGCCACAGTCGGCCACAGTGCGCTGCACCCAGGTGCCCGCACTTTCACCTCCTCAGACGTGGTGACCTCTCCGGGGGCGGGGGTACCACACACAGTTGTTCGGAGCACGGAGAAGAGGCTCCTCAGGCGTTCTGGAAAAGAACCGCATTCGTTGCCGTCTGGTGAGACCCGGTCTCCTTTAAGAAAGAAAGAGAGGAAGTGCAGCGGAAGTTCCCTGAAAAGGCAGAAGCTTATCAATAGATAAGACCACCAAGAACCACTACAAGAATGCTAAAAATCCTATCCCGTCTTCCTAGAACTACAAACTTTAATCCCTTATCTGTCTTTCTAAACTTCCTCCTTTCTTCTATAATGGTCATTGCTTGTTATGTAGATCACCTCCCTGATAGTGATAGACTGAGCCAGCGAGCAAGCTAATTTCTTTGATATTCATTCCTGTGCTTTTAGAAAACATATATATACTAGTCACAAACTTAAAAAAAATTACACTCAGATTTTCACTCTTGAAGTGTGTCTGTTTGTCATTTCTTTCGCCGACGCCCTGACCACCCTGCACTCTTCTCTCAACCCTGAGGTGGCCTCATCGTCTACTGCTGTGCTGGTCTGCGGCACTATTAGTCTGCCAAGGAGGCTCCTCCAGGACACTTAGCTCCTAAACAAGTAACATTTCTCCTGGAGAGCAGAACCCTTTCTCAGTGACACTGTTTTCACACTACTACATTTCTTTAAACCCAGAGCCACTTGGAGCCACGTCCTTGGCAACTCCTGTTCCATCTGTCCCCACCCATGCCTGTCTTCCTCCTTCTAGGTGCAAGAACTTCAGAGCCCACCCCGAGCCAGCCAGGTGGTAAAGGATTGCGTGAAAGCCTGCCTCAACTCTACTTATGAGTATATCTTTAACAACTGTCATGAACTCTACAGTCGGGAGTACCAGACAGACCCGGTGAGGACCCTCGATGAGGCCAAAGGGAGTAGAGTTGCCAACCAGATACTGGCCCAATCCCAGATCTGTCCACTGTCATGCAATTTAACTTTTCTGAGCCTCAACATCTCTTTCTATGAAATGGGGCCATAAGTCCACAAGTCAGAATTGAGAAGATTGAATGAGATGTACACCTTAGGTAAAATATATTTTAGTGCTAGCGCCTGGTACACAACTGGTACTCAGTAAATTTCCTTATAGTTAAATTTGCTTGAGTTTGGCATAATACAGTATGCCTGAAATAGAATCACGGTCAATGAATGTTTAGTTGAATTGAATTGAATATCTTAATTTTTATTAACATCAACTCAATTTATTTGAGATCTTTTAATGTGCTTATCTGCATATATAATGCGTATCAATAAAGGTTTAACGGGCTTATGCTCCATTAAGAAGATAAAAATGTATAACTTGGAGATTTATGACCCAGGGTGATTTGCACTGGAATGGAGAAATCATGGGAGGGTGAGTGAGAGGGCCTGATGTGGCTCTAACCTCAGCCTGGGCTTCTGGTAGGTGAATTCAGTCCAATTTTATTTCATTCTTAGTTGAGTTGAGTCAAAATCAAGTCACTCTTAATTGAGTTAGATTTAGATGAAGTACGTCTTTGCTCTTTGGTGAGCAGAACTGAGTTGAATTAAGTTGAGTTTAAATGAGCAAAAATTCACTCATTTCCATTCAGTTGAATTGAAATTTTTCTTGACGGGGTTGCGTTGACTTGAGTTCATATGAATTGGGTTGTTAGGTTAGGTGAGTTCAGGTAACTTCGCCTGAGTTTAGCTATGCCTGTTTCCATTGACTGGCTACAGTTGGATTGAGTTGGTGCTAGTGCGTTAGGCTGAGTTGAATAGGTAGTTAGACTGGGTTGAGTTGGGTTAAATTAAATGAGTTTCAGGTATTTTGGGTTGGGTTGTTTTCAGGTAGATTTATTTCCATTATTTTGATTTAGGTCAATGGCCAAGTTGATTAGGTTCAATCCACTTGAGTTTATTTGAGTTTAATTCCATCTAGTTAAGTTTAATTCTACTCTATTCAGTGTAATTGGCCCAAATTCAGTTTGTTAAATTAAATCTGAGAACTGCCAGCTTTTAAGCTAAGTGGGCCTGATTTGCATTCCTTTCAGTTCCAGTTGGTTTAGTGGACTTGGATTTGTTCAACTAAATTCAGTTCCATTCAGTTTTATGAGTTGAGTCTAATTAAATTTCATGAACTACTGAACTTGAGCCCTGTTTGGGCCAGTTTGCATGAGTGCAGTTCATTGCCATACAGACCTCCCACCCCTTTAACACACGTTAAAGGGGCCCCTTCCTCACCAACCTCCTGCCTTTCAATAATGAGCTGGTCATTGACTCCTTGTTGCTAATGTCCCCACTGTTGTTTCCAGGCCAAGAAGGGAGAAGTTCCCCCAGAGGAACAGGGTCCCAGCATCAAGAATCTTGACTTCTGGTCCAAACTGATCACTCTTATAGTGTCCATCATTGAAGAAGACAAAAATTCCTACACTCCCTGCCTCAATCAGTGAGTTGTGTGTGTGTGTGTAAGTTAATTATCTGGAGGTGTGTGTACAATTTTGTGTGTGTGTACAATTTTGTGTCTTGAGTGTAAAGATTATGATGTCTAATTATATATAAAATGTATATG
Organism: Talpa europaea; assembly: GCF_964194135.1. Taxonomy (NCBI): domain Eukaryota; kingdom Metazoa; phylum Chordata; class Mammalia; order Eulipotyphla; family Talpidae; genus Talpa; species Talpa europaea. The sequence continues at coordinate 47,242,515 of NC_140079.1, read as the reverse complement.
TAAGGACAATTGTGGATATGGTTCTGCCTAGATGAAATATGGCATAATTTGCAGACATAAACATAAAATTGTGTGTATGTTCACAATTACTGGTGTAATCTAGACATGTATTTTGCATGTGATCTGTGTGAATAACGATGTGTACAAATGTGTATACATACGCATTTGTATGCGTGTATAAGCTTATAAATAAGAATAGATAGTGTTTATTGTGTATTGTGTGATTGTGTGCACAGTTTTGGCTGGATTTACATGTCTGTGGAATTTTCATCTGTCTTAGCTGAATGTTTTATTTCTCCATGAGGTGAGCACTAGAGGGGCCCCCCTTAATGGGGTGCGAACATCTCTGGGTTACTTAGATATGGAGTAAAGTTCAGGGATTTGAGGTGGATGGAATGAAGGATGGACAGATGGATGGATGACTGGATGAAAGGGCAGGTAGATGGATGGCTAGATTAGTGGAAGTATAAATAAAGGAATGGATGGATGGATGGATGGATGGATGGATGGATGGATGGATATAGATGAATGACTGTGTGAATGAATGGATGGAGGGGTAGGTAGGTATAGGGAGAAGCAGGATCTCAATCTCCAGTCACTCAGCAAGTCAGTAGCTATGAGGCAACTTGGATCTAGCTCTCTTGCCTATCCTCACTATCCTCTGTGGCTGAGAAGGCCAAAGCAGCCTTCGCCATCTGGCTTCCATCTGCCAAGGTTTCACCCCTTCGTGACCTTCACCAGGTTTCCCCAGGAGCTGAATGTGGGTAAAATCAGTGCTGAAGTGATGTGGAACCTGTTTGCCCAGGACATGAAGTATGCTATGGAGGGTGAGTCCCCCCAACCCTCTGTGTCCCAGCCTGGTCACAGCAGGCAGCTGTACCTTAATGTCCCCTCCAAGGCTGTGAATGCCCTGCAACCTCATGCCTGAAGTTGGACACCAGTGATGGCCTGTATGGGCACTGCCGAGACAGAGAGCAGCTACCCTTCTGGCTGACCCACTCCCTTGCTCCTCACCTTCCCAGAGCATGACAAGCATCGTTTATGCAAGAGTGCTGATTACATGAACCTCCACTTCAAGGTCAAATGGCTCTACAATGAGTATGTGGCAGAGCTTCCTGCCTTCAAGGACCGTGTGCCTGAGTATCCTGCGTAAGTCCCTGAGCCCACGCCAGAACTGTCACATTGGCAGCTAGCCTGAGACCTAGAGAGGGATGCTGGTCTACTCAGGGTTCCCTGGGTACCAGGAGCTCAGCTGAGGCCCAAATCCAGGGTTCTCCATTCTTAGTCATCATACTATGGACTCTAGTAGCCCAGACAATTAATATCTGTATCAGGAACTGTGCTGAGCAGCCCCACGTACCTTTTTTCTTTTAATCCTTTCTATGAGACTCAAATATTACAGTTCTCATTTTGTGGATGAGGAAATGGAGGGCTTTCCCAAAGTTTGATAAATAACAGTTAGGATACAAACTCAAGATTTCTGACTCCTGGACTGTTTTGAAGGATAGGATGGTGACCACCATTTGCAAACAACCTTATATTGTGTTGAGATCTCAGAGAGTAAACCCACTTGCCTGTGGAAAGTTTATCAACCAGGATCCCCAGAAGTCTGGGCTTTCCTCTGACAATGGTCACTCAGTCTGGTTCATGGGTAAAGTGGCTGAGGCCTGGTGGGGGAGGGCAGCAGCAGAGTGAACACTCATGTCTACAAGGTGAGTTTGAGCAGAGGATTAGGGGAACAAGGAGTCACAGGACCCCATTTTCTCCATTCAAGGTGGTTTGAGCCCTTCGTCATCCAGTGGCTGGATGAGAATGAGGAAGTGTCCCGGGACTTCCTGCACGGGGCTCTGGAACGAGACAAGAAGGATGGGGTAAGAAAGCTGACCCACAACCAAGGCCCCAGTCTGCCCATTGTGGCCTCACTCCCTCTGGGATTCCATAGGATGCAGATTGGGGCCACAGGTATCCTTAGGTGTTTACCATGTTTGTCTAGTTGATGGTGTTGAAAGTCTTTTGTTCATTCGACAAATATAGACTGTCAGTTCATCAACCCTGACCACCTACCCACCCCGTGACCTCTGCATCCACCTCTCTTTTAGCTCTAAGTCAACCTCACATCTGTCCATCTCATCTCCAGGATGGTTGGTCTCTGGGTCTCCCTGTTGGGGGGGGTGGTTTGGGCTTTGGGAATTGTTCTACTCTGACCCCTCTCCTCCCTCCTGGCCCCCTTCCTGCTGTAGTTCCAGCAGACCTCAGAGCATGCCCTGTTCTCCTGCTCTGTAGTGGATGTCTTCTCCCAGCTCAACCAGAGCTTTGAAATCATCAAGAAACTGGAGTGCCCAGACCCCCAGATTGTGGGGCACTACATGAGGCGCTTTGCCAAGGTGCGGATACGGCCTAGGGGGAGCATGGAGTTGAAATGAGGTCACGATTGGGGTCAGAATTGAGGTTGGCATTGGGATTACAGGGTTAGGATTGAGGTTGAGGCGGGGATTTGCATCAAAGTTGAGGTTGATATTGAGATTGAGGTTGTGGTTGAGGTCAGTGGAATAACCAATCCCAAGCACAGCATTGGAGTTGATCATTCCATAGAAGTTGAAACTGGGCTTGTAGTTGGAGACAGGCTTTGAGTTTAGGTTGAGGTCAAAGTTGGGTTTGGCAATATTATAGACATTGGAGTTGAGGTTGGGATTAGCATTTGGGCTGAGGTTGAGGTTGGGGTTGAGGTCTGCGTTGTGGTGAAAGTTAGACATTTGGAGCTGGGTGAGGGTAGAATTTGGGTTTGGGGTTACTAGTAAGATTGGGATTTGATTTGGCCTTGAGGTTGGAGTGGGTCTTAGGATTTATATAGAATTTGAACCAACCTTCAGGTGAGTTTGGAAGTTGGAACCATTGGACAGGGGTTGAGATTCAATCAGATTGGCTTTAGGCTGGGTTGATGTTGGGGACTGCAGGTGGAAACTGGGATGTAGTTTGGAATCGGGTCATGCATGTGGTTGGAGCAGGGTTAATCCTCTTTATCTTCCTCTTGGTGATGATGATCATGGGTAGAGAATTTGCCTAGCCCACTGGTCTATCTTAGGTGCTAAGAGAGGTTCCAGTTCATCCTTGATCTTGCTAGTGGCTTTTTGTGGGACGTAGTGACCAGGGGCCCACCCAGTCCCAGCCTTCTCTCTCATCCACACTGTGTGTCCTTCCCAGACCATCAGTAATGTCCTACTCCAGTATGCAGACATCATCTCCAAGGACTACGCCTCCTACTGCTCCAAGGAGAAGGAGAAAGTGGTGACCTGCGGGGGCCCCTGTCCTGTCCCCTCCCAGCCCCATTCTTCACCCCTAGGGATCCATTATTCCCTGGGCTCTGACCTATATCTGTGTGTCCAACTGTGTATGTCTGCGTGTCTATAGGGGATATGGGGGGTAAGGCGTGACGTGATTGGTTGCTGTGAGAGAAGCCGTCAGGGCATATGGATGAGTGTGCAAAGCCTTAAGCCCATGCAGGGAGTATGGATGTATGACAAGGACTCCCCTTTTCCTGGAGGCCCAGCCTATTCCAGGAAAGAGGAGTTACTTGAGTCCTCCTTCCTCCTACCTGCCAGTACCCAGAGAGCCTCCCCTCCCTAACACTCCCAGGAACCTCGTCCCAAAGGCTGGCTTCCAGTCTCAAATGACTTGTGGGACCCTAGCTTCCTCCAGACCCAGACCCTGGAGCCATCTTGGTGTCCCTCGCGGTCCGGGAGGGGGGAGGCTCTTGAAAGGATGTCTGAGCACTGACCCCCTGTTTTGTTCACATCCGCAGCCCTGCATCCTCATGAACAACACTCAGCAGCTACGAGTTCAGCTAGAGAAGATGTTTGAAGCCATGGGAGGGAAGGAGGTGAGATAGGGCCAGGTGGGGTGACCCCCATATCCCTGCAGGCCTCAGAGCTCATGCCTGATTACTTCCAGATCAGCCACTTCCTCAAACCCAAGCAAGCATCTTAACTGTCTGTGCCTTAGTTTCCTTCAAGCCCTTAGGATACCTTTCTCTGGAAAGGAATTAGATGGGAAAAATGCCTGGCACATTTAGATGGCCCATAAACCTGACCTGATGTCCTTCTCCCTCCTCAGCTGGATGCTGAGGCCAGTGACATCTTGAAGGAGCTCCAGGTGAAACTCAACAATGTCTTAGATGAGCTCAGCCGGGTGTTTGCTACCAGGTGGGAACATCTCTAGGGCTGGGAGCAGAGGGGAGGGGACAGAACCCAGACCTCTGGGACACCCAGAGACTCAGCAGACATAGTAAGGCTCAGAGTTAGATGATGCTGAGTTCAATCCTAGCTTCATGATTTACTAGCTGTGATGCCTTGGGTGAGTCATTAGACCTCTCTGGGCCTTAGTTTATTCATCTGTAAGGTGGGGATAATGATAATAATAGTACCTGGGTAGGATTATATAATTAAAATTAATAATGCAGGGCCAGATTCTGCTATTATATGCCAGTCCCTGATGCTAACAATAAAAGGTCAAGGTCTGCAGATCAGCACTTGTGGCCTCCATATGGCCCTTCCTTTGGGAGACCAGGAGAGTGGTCTGAGCGCATTCCCTCTGTGCCCCCAGCTTCCAGCCACATATAGAGGAGTGTGTCAAGCAGATGGGTGACATCCTTAGCCAGGTGAAGGGTACAGGCAATGTGCCAGCCAGTGCCTGCAGCAGTGTGGCCCAGGATGCTGACAACGTCCTGCAACCCATCATGGACCTGCTTGACAGCAAGTGAGCCAGGCTGGGTGGACTGGGCCATTTGGGGAGGGATGGTGGGCAGGGCCTTGGACACTCAGGGAGCTGGCCTGGAAAGGACACTCAGAGTATGCTGACTGGGTGGTAGTTGAATGGTTTAGATGGGAGGGTGGAGGCATGAAGGGATAAAAACTATACATTTATATAAATAAATAGAGGATATAAATCCTTCCAAAAGTTATTGGAAGGATTGATGTGTAAATATTTGAGTGAATGGGTGGTGAGTGGATGGACAGAGCACATGAGGAATGGGTAGAATAGATGCATAGGTTAAAAGATAAATACTTGGAAGGCTAGATGGAGAATAGGTGGATGAAAGGACAGCTGGGTGGACATAGGGCTGGATAGCTAGTTGGGTATTTGCATGGGTGGGAGGATGGAGAGGTGATGGGATCGATGCATGCATGCGTGGGTGTATGCATGGGTGGAGGGAGGGGATGATGGATGGATGGGAGATGGGGAGGAAGAAAGGAATGGCGATGGGCGCTTGGAAAGAAGGAAGGAAAGAAAAATAGATGAAGGGAGCATTAAAGAAAGTTGTGGGAGAGATGGTTTGGTGAACCAGGCTTGGGGGAGTCAGTTGTTGAAAAGATCCTAATGGATTATGCTCTCCCTTCAATCCCCATACATCCAATCATAAATTCTTGGGTAGTATCTCTTTAAAGTCAATATCACTCTGTTGCTCTCCCTTTCTTCTGTTCATGGCCCTAGCCCCCTCTTAGTCCTGCTCTCTACCCTTCCTGTTCCAATTTACACCCCACTCCATTCTTTTGTATTGGAAAGTCTGGCTGTGTCTCTCCCTCTTGAATACTCCATGGCTCCCCACTGACCTCATACTAAGGCCCAGGCATTCTAGACATTGACATGTCTTCCAGTTGGCCCCTGCTGACCTATCCAGCCACCATTTACTCTTCGTGTGCAACATGCGTTGTAGCCCTACCAGGTCACCTAGAGGTCCTTTTAAAGGCTCTGTGCCCTTAGCCTGTCTGTAGAATGCCTTCCCACCTTGCTGATGTGTTGAGGGGAAGGGGCTCTGTGGGTTCGGGCCAGCTAGGCCCTCTCTCAGACATGCCCCTTGCCTCTAGCCTCACTCTCTTTGCCAAAATCTGTGAGAAGACGGTGCTGAAGCGAGTACTGAAGGAGTTATGGAAGCTGGTCATGAACACCATGGAAAAGACCATCGTCCTGCCACCCCTCACTGACCAGACGGTGAGGTCCACAGTGGGCCAGAGGGGATACCTGCACTGCCTTGCTCCAGGAGCCCAGAGAGTGCCAAAGGCATTGGGTCTCACAGATCACACATGAGCCAAATGTCATCCAAGTGTCAAAGGGGTCATTTATATTTCAATTATTCAAAGGTCAAAGACAGCCAGTAGAGACAAATGACATCCAAGGGACATAGAGGTTATATGTGGGCCAAGGGATCATCCAGAGGTCAGAGATCACCCAGAAAACAGAGAGGTCAGCTTGGGTTTCAGGGCCATTCATGGGTCACATAGGTGATAGGGATCAGTGGGTTCATCACAGAGCCCCAAAAGGGCAATCAAAAGACAAAGTGGAGACATCATAGACTTCAACAACCAGAGATTAATAAATCAGAGGGCTCCCTGAGGTCAATGGTCAAGGAGAGCATCCAAGGTCTGAGTGGTCAACCAGGGCTCAACAGCCATCTAGAGAGAACCATCATGCTTCTGGGACCCTTCTGGGAACAGCTGAGAGACCATGATCCCCAGGGGTCGAGTTGGGGGGGGGGGTTGGTGTTGTCAGAGTGGAGACTGTGACATATGCGTAGGGTTGTGGCTGGGTGTGGTTCTTGAGAGGCATGGGAATGGGAGGCTGAGGACAGCAATGGCATGCAGGTTGATGGTACAGCGTAGAGTGGGAGGCACCCGTTGGTGGACAAGGGATCTTTGGGGAGGGTTGTCTGGACCACCTAGTGGCAAAGCTGGTGGGGGAGGCTCGGAGACCCACTGCCTGCTCACCCGCGGTTGGGGCTGGGCTGGGACACAGGGTCTGCCCATGGGTGCCATCTCCGCCCCCCTCCCTGGCCTTCCCGGGAGACTCATGGTGACTTATTCCCCCCTCCCCCGCCGCCCCGCCCCCATCGCGGCTGACAGATGATCGTAAGTAGAGGCCCGTCTGTCCGTCTGTATGTCCGTCCGCTCTGTGTCTGGACTAGGCCCACCGCGTGGCTGCACCCCCTATCCCACCCGCCCAGCGCCTCCTCCTCACCCACCATCCCTACCCCACCCCCACCGTCCCACCTTCCGCCTAGATGTGCCTGTGTCTGTCTGGGGCGGGGCATGGGGAGGGGGTGGGCCCGGGAGGGAGGGAGGCCACGCCCACCGTCCCGCAGCTGCCGCTGCTTTGTGAGTTCAGAAGCTCAGCCTCCTTGGCTCCTCACTCCCAGCTCCTCCTTCACTTCTGCTCTCTTCCTTCAGCTGGAATTTAACCTTGCTCCTGTGCTCAGATGCCACCAGGATATGTGGGGCTCTCCCAAAAGTTAGGAGGAAATTTGAAGTCCAGGGAGTCCTTCTGACCTCCCCTCTAGATTCTGACCTGTGAGCAGCCCTCCACCCTCAAAATACAGGCCCTCCCCAGAGCCCTGTTCAGCTGCGCAGAGCTTGCCCCTGCCCACCCTGCCCGACCCACTCCAGATCACATGGACACACAAATCCCAGGCACACCCAGGCACTCAAGTGGGAGGAAGCGTTGGGGTCAGGCAGACTTGGGGTCAAATCCCAGCCCAGCCACTCTCTCTCTGTGACCTTGGGAAGTCCCTTCACCTCCAACCTCTGTTTGTTGTCTGGATGAAGGAATTAGTTGTAGCATCTTTCTGAGAGTTTATCTAAGGATGAAATGGGGTGATGCATTATCGCAGCCATCCCTGAACTGACCAATGCATGGCGAGTGAATTAGCGCTTAACATCTTTGTTCTTGCTGGTCGTAGTCTGCAGAGCACGCAAGAGCAAAGATGGATAAAAAACACTTTAGAGCCCCCCTTGTGAGTGAGAGAGGAGAGGGTTACAAGCACTCACCTCACTCTTGAAGGTTGCAGCCTGGGCTTCTGACTGTAGCAGCCTGATGGCGTGTTCCCAAGCGCACGCCTGCAGGCAGGAAGCTCAGGATTCATTCATTAGGACTGCTGTTTTGGCTCACCACATGACACCCCTTCCAGGGAAGTGGATACTTTTATTCCCATTTTGCAGATGAAGAAAGCTAGGCTGAGCGAGGGGGAGTCACCAGTAAATATATACCAGAGAAGGGATTCTAGTTCAGGTCTGTCATTTGGCGCCTATTTGCTTTCCTGTTGACCCAAGAGACAAGAGCCTTGTGTACAGTATATGTAAATGGATTTTATTTGGGCAGAGACTTCTCTCTTCTCTCTGGCTCACTCTGTCTCTAGCTCTGTTTGTATCTCTCTATATCTGTCTGCTTCTCTGTCTATCATCTCTCTGTCTCCTCTCTCTCTCTCTCTCTCTCTCTCTCAGTCTCTGTCTCTCTCCCCCATCTTTTAAGAGTTGGTCATTAGGGCACACACACCCCATGCAGTCTACTCACCAGCCCCTCATCCCCATCCTTTGAAGACATGTGATCGCCCCGGGTCCCCACCCCACATGACTTGCCAGGTTGATCACCCTGTGACATTGTCTCTGCAGGGCACCCTCTTGAGAAAACATGGCAAGGGATTAGAAAAGGTAATGAGGGCCTCATCTCCGCCGAGGTTCCAAGCTCTGGTGTCTGAGTGGCCGTGGATGCGCGTGCGTGCGTGTGTGCATGAGCAGGAAGTTTAGCTGGGGTCCTGGGGAGTAGGCACGTGTCCTAATCTAGTCCTTCAAAATCAGGAGTCACAGACAAGGTGATTCCCAGGGACATAGGTTGGTGTGTGTGTGCACATGTGAGCAAACGCTGCACAAACAGCTCCTACCCGCTCACAGCAATACCCAAGGGGGCTCATCCCAGTCCTGGCTCAGCTGACTGTGGCTTCAAAAAGGGCCTACACACTGGCCCTCTGGACTGAGACATGAGGTTTCTTAATACATATTTCTGTTCTGAAGGGTGTTCGTTGTAAGGAGGTGGAGCTGTGGCGGCCCATGAACAGTTTCCACCGCTCTGCACTTGTGGAGATGTTCCTGTGTGCTCACACATGGCATCTCAGCTTCATGAACGTGGGCTGTAGGTCTCCCTACTCCCCATCCACCCCTTTGAGGGGCACATTCTATGTGCCTGGCCCTGTATGTGCATCCCTGTGGGGTTAAAAAATAGGGGTTATATGTGTGCCTGTGCATACGTGCAAGGATTCAAGAGCGCACATGTGTATTTTGCTTGAGAGTTCTGGCTGTGTGTGTTTGAATATTGATCCAAGTGTGTGCGTGCATATACTTTCTGCAACCCACAGTTGTGTCTGGGGCGTGTCCATGTTGAGCAAACTTGTAATACCTATTAGTACAGTTCTTTAGTCAGGCCTGACAGGGTAAGGACTTGGAAGCTGGGGGAGGAGAGACCTGAGCCCTCTCTCTTCTCTCCCACTTCCCAAGTCACCTACCCCAGGGCAGGCTGACCGTGGGATTGGGAACCTGTCCCAGGTAGGGGGAAGACTAGTTCTAGCCTCCTTGCAGTCTGGGAGTCTGACCCCCAACCCCCGACCAGGGACAAGTGAAGTTGTCTAGCTGGGGAGGGGCTTAGCATTAGAGTAGGACCTGGGAGGGATCTCATGGGCTGGGGAGTGGGAATGTGCTTTTTGGGGTAGGGAAGTCCCACTGACAATCCCCCCAGCAGCCACTGGAACTCTGACCTCCTCCTGATTCTCTCCACAGGGCAGGGTGAAATTGCCAAGCCACTCAGATGTAAGACCGGCCTCTCAGTGTCTGTCTGGCTCCCCCACCCCACTCCTGCCCTGTCCTACCTTGTGCTTCCTTCCACCTCTGTAGTCCGTGCAGTTTGGGGGTGTCCTGTGAATCTGTCTGTCGGTCTCTTCTTCCTTTGTCTGTCTGGCTTGCTTGTGAGGGGTGGGTGGGGGAGTGGGCAGGGAGGGTGCAGCAGGCGAAAGTGCTGCTGGGTTCCTGAGTAACGGTGCCTCGTGACAGCCTCGGAGAATCACAGACAAGGAATAGAAAGAGTAACAATAGCCAAGAGGATAATAACAGTAGTGGCAGCTCATCAATGTGACTCTAAATATCCCCGCTGTAAATGCTCCCCATCTATGTCTAGCCACACCCGGAAGGCCCAGATCACCCCAGGACCCAGTTACTTCATTGATACTCAGCCCCACCCCATACCCCTGTTATCCAGAGGAACCGGGCCCAGAAAGGACAGAGGACACGTCTCAACTCACCCAGCACAATGATGGACTATACAGGGCAACTGAACCTCATATTCCCCAGCATTACCCATGACTTTGAAACCAAGCGATAAAAACATTGAACATTGAACAAAAAGACACTTTTGCTTTAGCTAAGCACAGAGTAGATGTATTTCCCTCATCTAGTTGGGAAACTGAGGCGCAAAGAGGTTAGTGACTTGCCCAGGCCACACAGCAGAGCTGGGATTTGAGCCCAAGCCCACCCAGCTCGTTGGAGCCATAACCAGGATGCTGTCTTGCTGGTGTCTGTTTTGGGGGAAAGTAGGGATGGGTACTGAGGTGTGTGTTGAGGAAGGAGGATTCTTCCTTTAAAAGGTCAGATTAACAGCCCCCCAGGTTACTGGGGAACCCCTCCCATGGAAGGAATGGGCCTAGGGGAGTGAAGGGTTTTGCTAGAGCCCATCCCGTGGTTTTCTCAAGATTCCCTGACTTAAGGTTGGCAGGTCCTGCCTATATCCACAAACACCATTCGGGCTGCCCAACCTCCCTTTCCCCACACCCCTCTGCAGCTTGTTCTCTGTCTGTTTCCCTCTCCCCCACAAACCTGGGGTCATGGTGGAGGAGGGAAGTGGGTCTGGGATTTGCAGAGTCAGGTTTACAACCTTCCACTCAGCGCTTCCTGGGGGACTCCAGGACAGATCCCGGGGCACAGCATTGCCCTTTCCAGTGACTTTGGACAAGAACTAAGATGGCATCCAGGGCTGGGATGTCAGCATGTGCTTGGGGACTGGGCTGGAAGATCCCTGCCCTTACCCCAGATGTGTCTGTTGTTACCTACAGGGAACCCAGATGATCTTCAATGCAGCCAAGGAGCTGGGTCAGCTGTCGAAACTCAAGGTGAGGTCAGAGGTGGAGGTGGGTTAACCTCAGTTTATTTGCCCCTCTGTGTTGGAAAGCTGTGCGTGGTCCAACAGCTTGAACATGGCTAAAATCATGTATTCAACAAACATTTATTGAGCATCTGCTCTGTGACAGTCATATGCTGGAACTGGGGACACAGGGATGAAAAGACAAACCTGCTACTTAACTCCTCAGAGATAAAACCAATAGATAGACAGATGTCCAAGGAGGGGGGCCTGCTCTGCCCACCTGGCCTCTCTCTCCTTCCATCCAGGACCACATGGTAAGAGAAGAAGCCAAGAGCTTGACCCCGAAGCAGTGTGCAGTAGTGGAGCTGGCCCTGGATACCATCAAGGTGAGAGATGTCCCCCCACACACATACACCCATCCCAGGTAGAACATGCAGAATATGTGGCTGGTATGGTCATGAACCTAGGCTCACTACACCTTAAATTAATTCCATTTATAAACACTCCTTGATGCCCCTTCACTTCAGCACCGGGCTGGCTGATGGCAGGGCCCTGAGAAATGCCAGGCTGGAGGAGGGGGACAGCAGGATACAGACTCCCCAGCCCTATGAGTTTAGGGTTAGGTAAAGTGAAGGCTAGGGGCTGGAGGAACCCAGGAAGGAAGCAGGAAGGACCGCCTTGAAAAGGTATGTAGGAAGTGGGTTTTGAGGAATGCATAGGAGTTCACAAGGTAAAGCAAACAGCATTCTAGGCAGAAGATCAGCCCAGGCAAGAATATGGAGGCATAAAAGAGGCTGTGGTCTTCATGAAATGAGAAGTGTGAAAACTACTCTTTTTCAAGATTTTACTGAAATGGAGAATCATAGCCAAATAGGGTTGGCATATTAAGGAAGGGTGGTCCAAGAAAGCTCTGTGAAAACTGTAATTAAAGGAAAACAAAGAACCAGCCAAGGCAAAATGAGGGAGTGGCAGGGCCTTTCCCATCAGTCAACACAGTAAGTGCAAAGATCCTGAGCAAGAATGTTCTAGAGGAGACTATTGGAAAGAAAGCCAGAGGTTGCTGGGTTGGGGCCACAAAAGACCTGAAGAGGGTGCTCATAGACCTAGGAGTTATCTGAGCGCACTGGGAGTTCCTCTAGACAGATTTAGGGCAGGGGAGGAGATGGGGACTAGTACACCCCAACTTGGGTCTTTGAGAAGCCCTGGTCATTCGGTGGCATAGATGGCAGCTTGGCTGGGGAGAAGACAGGAGGGGATCCTGCTTCAAGCCTCTCTTCCTGTCCCCTACAGCAATACTTCCACGCGGGGGGCGTTGGCCTGAAGAAGACCTTCCTGGAGAAGAGCCCCGACCTGCAGTCCCTGCGTTACGCCCTGTCTCTTTATACGCAGGCCACCGACCTGCTCATCAAGACCTTCGTGCAGACACAGTCGACCCAGGGTAAGGGGCGGCCCACTAGTTCGATGAGGAGCCCGGCGCACAGGGGCAGCCCAGCCCCCGGCTGCTGGGGTTGCCCATTGACTCTCTGTGGCGTCATGGGCCAGGCGTGAGCTCTGTGATGTCACGGGCCAATAAGTGATCGACAGCAGGTGGGGACCAAGAGGGGATCGCCATCGGGCCAGAGGGACTCGTCATCTCCCGGGCAGATTTGTGACGTCACGGGGCCTGGATAACTCGGGCGGAATCTGATCTCGAGGACCGGAGAGTGATTGACAGCTCCTTGGGGCGGGATCTCGACTTCGTGGATCCGGAGTGGTGGACAGCTCTGAGCGAGGGACCCCTGTGGGGCGGGAACGAGGGAGTGATTGACAGATGCGGGTTGCGTGTGACCGCGGCTGCTCAGCCCCGGGATGATTGGCAGCCCCAGGGGAGGAGCCTCAGACTCCGGCCCTGCTGGTGGTTAAAGAGCCCTGGGGAGAAGCTCTGTGACGTGCGGGGCTAAGGCGTGACTGACAATGCCAAGGTTGGGAGGAGCCCAACCTAGAGGTAGTGGACGGAGAGGGAGTTCCCATTTCTCAAATTCCTTCTCTTCTCTCGCCTCTGTCTCCTGTCCCGCGTTGAGCTCACACCACAGCAGCCCGGGCTGAGGGCCAAGACTCCAGGGTCCGAGTTCCCCTCCCTGGGGAACCTCTTTAAAATGTCCCTAGGCGCTCTGAGCAGGGAGAGCAATTGGCCTCCGAGCCCAGGCGAGCTACCAGCAGTGTGGGGGAGGCTAGGGGAGGGGGGAGCAAAGCCCTGCAGCCCCTTCCTCCTCCGCCCCCAGTCTGCCCTGGGTCCACCCTGGGCGTGGGGCCGCGGCGCTCAGTCTTGTGCCCAGTCCATGCTGCTGCTTTTAGTGTCCCTGGTGCCCCCCACATCGGAGCGGGAGGCTGTCTGTCCGTCCGTGTGCAGCTGACGTTTCTCTCTCTCTTGTTTCTCCTCCCTCTCACTCGCCGCCCCCCTCTCCGCGCCTCCCCTGCTCCCCGCCACGCACACTTGCCCTCCATCCTCACCTCTCGCTCGCTCGTCTCTCCTCCTCCCCTCTCACCCCTCCTCTCTCCCCCTCTCCCCGTGATTAGTCCATGGTGGAAAAGGGACTAGGTTTACTCTTAGTGAAGACATTTATCCTGAGAAGGGTACGTGCCTCCGCCGCCCGCCCGCACCCGGTGCCCGGTGCCTGCGCCCCTCCCGGCCCGGCTAGTAAAAGGCCCGTCCTTCCACCTCCCTGGCCTGGGGGGGCCCTGCAGGGCCAGACCGCTGCCAGCGCCCAGGTGGGCGAGGGGGAAGGACGGCTTGCTGGTTCCACGTGGGGAATGAGAAGCGATTCGAGGGAATTCGTTCCTTCCTAGGTGCAACTCTGAAGGTAGAGCTGGGTCCCCCTGAGGGGTGCCCTTGTGGCTCTGCGCGGGGCTGGGGTCCCAGCTCTGCCACTGCGAGCCCGGCGCCTTGGGCAAGCGGCTGCCTTCCTGAACTTCGTTGTTCTCATCTGTAAAATGGGACAGTTACAGACTCTAATCATAGGGTGATTTTTAGAATTCCATGAATTAAATTTAGAGCAGTTCCTGATGTGTAATACAATTGAGCTATTTTTGCTGATGTCCCTTTCCCAGGAAGAAAACTATTTTTTCAGGCTCTGATTCTAACTGAGCCAACCCTTTGCCAACCAATTCTCAGGAAAGGATTTAGCAGATTCCTCCCAATTGTCCTGCAAAGGGGTTCATCATTGCATAGATGAGGATGCTGAGTCTCAAAGTGAAGTCACTTGCCCAAGGAACTTTCCTCTGCAGGGGGGCCCAATACTTGGGGAACAGGTGTGGGGTGGGGTTGGGGGAGCAGAGAGACCAGGAAAGACCCCCTTGGAGCCAGCAAACCATGGGATGGGGGCGCCCAGCACTGCCCCCCTCCCCCTTCTTACTAGCTTTGGCCTTGGTCTGACCCTAACCCCACCCACCATTGTCCAACTCCCATCTGGCACCTTCAGTCTGGCCCGGATTGAGCTTGCTATGAAGCATCAGCCTGGGGTGGGGGCGAGGGGAGGCTGAGCATGTGACTGGGGGTGGGGGGTTGGGATTGGGAGCCTGAGATGACAAGGAAGACTGCCTGGGGTGGGTGGTGAAAATGGAGGGTGCACGCCCCAGTACTGGGGTCATGGGGTCTCCGGGCCTTTCTGTCCCCCGAGCCTCAGTCACTTACCACCCAGTGTGAGATAACCTGGATCAACCTTGGACTGACCCGTCTCCTTCCCCACCCCCACCCCTGTCTTTTCCCCTTTCCTCCCCCAATGCATGGGGTGCTCCAGATGTGGGGAGCTTCTTGGGTGGCTGGGGAGGGGTCAGGGGAGGGTGCTGGCGGTCACAGGTCCCTAGGCCCCACAGGATGACCTTTCCAGAGTCCCAGAGGGAGGAACTGGGAGAAAAGCTTTTAAGTGGCTCCTTCAATGATCTGCATCAGAATCAAACAATCAGGCCTGTGGTGGCCAGAAACAGAAGCTCACCTCATCCTAACTCAAGCAGAAAAGGGAATTTCTTGACTTTGGAACTGAAACATTAGAGTTTTAGTTGGTATCAGGACCCCAGCATTCCCAACAACACTATTCCTCACTGGTTTCTGTCAAGACCTCTTCCCTTATTGGGCATTATAGACACTCTGCCCAACTTAGCACCAGAGAGACACCATTTCTTAATGGTCGTACCTAAAGTCCCAGGGGCAGCTCCTATTGGTCTAGCTCAGGTCACATGACCATCCCTGAACTAATCAGTTCAGCTATGGGCATGAATGCTCTGATTGGACAACCAGGTTCCCTTAGCCATACCTGGAGTGTGGGAGAGAACACGGGGCCTGAGGTGAAGGTGGAGTGTGTTTCTTCACCAAAAGCTGAGATGCATTGCGGGGAATGGGCAAGATAATAAAAGATCCCCTTACAAGTTGTCACTCCTGGGAGGGTGAGGACGCTGGTCAGCTTATCACTGTGGTGGAGGAGCAGTGAAGTCCTTGTGGCTGGAGAAGAGTTAGTGAGGAAAACAGTAGAAGGAGGTGAGGCTGGAGAGGTAATGCTAAGGACATGTCAGGAAAGATATTGCAGGTCTCAGAAAAGGAATTTGGTTATTTCCAAGTGAGATGGGGGCCATGGAAGAGTTTTAAGCAGAGAAGGGATGTGGTATGACAATAGGATTTCTTTGTCTGGTGTATTGAGAGCTGAGTGAAAGCATGTGTTGATGGGGTTTGGACCAGAACAGACGCCAAGGGAGAGGGCCAGATCCTACACGTGTTTTGAAGGTAGGACTGATAGAGTTTTCTAGTATTTCAGCATTTAGGGAGGGAATGAAAGCCAAAACGGGGTCAAAGATTGAGGTGCAGAATGCCCCAATAGTGTGACAGGAAGCTACTGAAGAGGTGAAAGGGAATCTTAGTACAAGCTGAGAATCTGGAGAGTGTGGCATTGTTGCAGCCAAGAGGGGAAATGGAGGCACAGAAAGACAGGGAGGAAGAGATGGTGTAAGATGAAGACTGAGTTTTGACGACATGGTGGTGAGTAGAATGAGAAAAGGGGAAGCAGAGGTTTTAGGCTCAGAGAAGTTAAGAGATCTGCCCTAGATTACAGAGCAAGATAGCGAAAGGCCAAAACTCAGGATTCTTGATCTCCCCGAGACTACCTACCATCCTAGTGTCCTCAGTGACACCCTGTCAGGGCTGATGACCTGGTGCTGCCAGCACACAGTGGGGGGTAGGGGGGGAGCCAGGACCCTACTGATGGGTGGGAAAGAATGGCGCTAATACCAAGCATCCTCCCCTGCCCCGCCCAGGCTCGGGTGTGGAAGATCCTGTGGGTGAAGTCTCTGTCCATGTTGAGCTCTTCACTCATCCAGGAACTGGGGAACAAAAAGTCACAGTGAAAGGTGAGTAGCCTGAGGTGGGGGCTGGGAGCTGGGAGTGTGCCTCAACCCGATGCACTAGGTTTTTTTGGGTTTTTTTTTAATATTTTTTTAAGAAGTGGAGTACGGGCCAGAGTCACCAGGCTGTGGGGGGGGGGGTGCGGGGGGGGGGACTTATATGTGTGAGAAGATTCACTAGAGAGAGCAGGGAGCAGAACAGGCAGATGTACCGAAACACACTGCTGAGGGGAGCAGCGGGCGAGACAGGAGAGGTCTGCTGCGCCATGTGGGTCACCTCCCTGGCCGGCTGGGGATCCAACTCATGCCACAAAGGCCGCAGACAGCTTCAACCCCTTGCACCACCAGGGAGGCCCCAGATGCACTAGGTTCTAAGACAGAAATCTAATTCATACTGGCTTACACAGACAGACTTTTTCCTTTAAAAAAAAAAAACAACAGTTTTCATAAAACAGGATTCCAAAGTAAGCACTTTCAGCACAAAGAGTGTTACGGTACTTCATTCCAACGTTTTCCATCTCTCAGTCCTGCCTTCCTTTTGTTGGCTATTATTTTGGGCTGCTTTAGCCAAGACCTAAAATTACATACAGTGCTTTATGTAAGACTGAATTAATTTTTCTCAGAGGTAACTTGAAGCATAAATGAGCTTATATGGAAGTTTACGGTTTGGGGATCGAGCCCCTGACATCTTTTGTGGCACTTTCATTCCTACTGTGTTTTTCCTTCTTTATAAGGGTCCCAAATTTGAACTCAGCCCCCACCAATATTTTTGCCTGGAGGCAGGGGAAGGAGAAAGTCCTGGGCACTGTCACTGCTTTTTTTTACCACAACTGGAAAGCCTTGCACATCGATTCCTCCCACATCTCATTGGCCAGAACTTAGCCACATGGTCATGCTTAGCTACAGGAGCATGCTGGGAAATGTGGTCTTTTAGACAGACTTTGAAAAGCACAGCTGCCTGCCCACTTAATCTCTGCTTCCCCCAACAGTGGTGGCTGCTAATGACCTCAAGTGGCAGACTTCTGGCATTTTCCGACCATTCATCGAGGTCAACATCATCGGACCCCAGCTTAGTGACAAGAAACGCAAGTTTGCAACCAAATCCAAGAACAACAGCTGGGCTCCCAAGTATAATGAGAGCTTCCAGTTGTGAGTTTGGGGTACTTTAGGAAGCATGGGGAGGGGGCATATGCCCGGTGAACTTCAAGGCCCATTACGCCTTGTGGGCCAATGGTCCTTGGGTATAGGAACGGGAGGGGTTAGGAGTCAAATCCTGGTGGGGGTGCTGGGATGGGAAGCACTGAGGGGTGATGTCCATGGGAGGACACTGGATGGAGGTGACCACCTTTCAGGGCAGTCAGGTTCAAGGGGAGGCAGTATGACATAACATCATGATGAGGGCTTGTGAAGGGTGGGGGTCTGGCCAGAAGGGACATGTCAGGCAGGGACATCTTGGAGATTGAGTTCTGGTTATGGAGTCTAGGGGTTATGATGGGGCAGGAAGCTGCAAGAGAGGGGCTGCAGTGCATGGGGCTCATGGACTTCTGATGAAGTGTAATGTTGGGGTTCCACAAGCAGGTCCTTGGGTTACCTCTGAGGAATACTAATTTTAAGAAGAAATAGTTATTTTACCAATATTTATGAAGACACTGAAAACTTTTAATTCAATTTTTAAATAACTTAAATTCAATTTCAATTTCCCTTTTAGGTAAGAAACCATTTCTTAACTTTATATTTCTAAGAATAGCCCTTTAGTTTTAAAGAAAATGTGGGCAGAAAATTTGCATCAGTCGCCTAAGGCCACATTTTTCTCACATTGCTAGAAGAAACTTTGGGTGGGTGGACAGTTTCACTAGGGCCATACCCATTTTAAAACAAAGATAGTCTAATTCCTCAAGTAAGGTATGTTTTAGCCTCAATGTAACGTTCAATACACCCATTTAGCCAAGTTGGGACTTAAGGGTCCAGATAGAACCTTAAATCAGTGAGCATTAACTCTTTCTGGTTACAATCCAGTGCAGAGTCCACAGGGGTAGACTGAGCAGCCCCCATCACAGATGAGTGTCTGCATAGGGGAGCGCCAAGGGTGCCCCCCAGGGAGCAGTCCAGTGATTGAGCAGGAACCATCAGGATGAATGTCTTGTGACTGGGGCTGTCAAAGACAGACCAAAACTGCGGGGGGGGGGGGGGGGGGGCGGGGTTCGCCACAGGCATACCCTCCAGGGAAGTAGTCCTATATGGTGGGCATCCCCAGGGCTTTACTCACTAACTGCTCCTTTTAATTTTATATTCTCTGGGGAGAGGGGTATTGTACACGAAACACCACACACACACACACACACACACACACACCCCTGGATGACTGTAAGGATGTGTTTGTGACAGGCTAAGAGTGAAGGGGGAGCTACTGACTGACGACCCTCATCCTACAACCTAAATACTCTTTGACGAGATTTAATGCCTGCTATCATGGAAACTCTATAGCATCTGGTGAGATGATTTGGAAGACAGAATTGTAAAATTCTGCCACTCCAGAGTGTCTGACAGGAGTTGTTTCTGTCCTTCTACAGTTTTTAAAATTAACACAGATTTGTATCTTGAATTAAAAACCTGAGCCCAAGGAAAGAAAATCAGGAAACCATAATGAGGGATGGAGGGTATAAAAATACCAGTGATTAAGGAAGCACTCAAAAGATGGGCTACATCAGGAAGGGAGCCTGGCCTCTGCGCTGAAAGTCTGGAGCAGCCCCAAGGTCAGACCCCACATGGGCAGAAGAGTCTTTTCAGGTGGAGTGTTTGTTCAGAGCAGCAAAGGGAAAAGACCGGTGGCAGAGAAGTCAGAAGCGAAGGACAAGCCACAGCACCGAGGAAAGAGGTGTAAAAGCCAGGTCTCGGGCTGAAATCCTAAAAATTGGAAAGCTGCAGGGTGGGGGTTGTGAAATACTCAGCGTGGCTTCCTGCAGTGCACACCTTTGTCTTCCAGCTGGCCAGACTAGACAGTAGCCCAGGGCACAAACTACCTTAGCCTGTTACAGGAGTCTTCCAGAAAGTGGCAGCCACCCTAGACATTTTTAACTAACAGTCCTGTGCCCACTATTGTAAGTGGCAAAGAGAGCTGGTTTGAACAAAGAATTGGCTCTGAAGTCTGTGCTGCTGCTAAGGAACAGGGAGAAAGGGAGAGGTGGGGTTGAGAGAGAGGGGAAGAGAGAGATTAGAGAGAGAAGAAAGCCAGTTGTTTGCCCCCATTGGGCTACAGGGATCTAAAAGATCACCCGCTGTGCATAAGCCACCATAACCCACTGATTCTGATTGGCCAGAATCAGTCAATTTGATGCCAGAATGCTGGCCCAGTCTCTGTTCCCTTGACCAAGCAGTTTCAGGAGAAGGAAAGTAGTTTAATTTGTCGGCAGATTGAGGAGGGCAGGGAACTAGTGTCTGAAAGACCACTGTCCTGCTCTTTGGCAGAGTGTAGGGTGTTTATCTAGAATTACAAGGGAGCGGAAGAGGGAGTGGGCAAGGGGCAGCGTGTCTGCCCCTGCGACAGAGCGGCTGGTGAGCATGTTTGACACTAGCTTGCTTCCGCCATCATCTGGCGGTCAGCAATTCTGATGGTATCTCTGTAGGAAAGCTCTTTTCCCTCAGAACGTAAGAGCAGGTTTCATGCAACCTGGAGGGAAAATAAAAGAAATGGGAGAGCTTATCTGGGACAGAGAGAGACATATACTCTGTTGCAGCATCAAATTCGTGGGGGGCAAGTCTTAAACAGGCCCCAAACACCAGCCCTTCTGTGAAAGAGCGAGAACCATGTCTAAAGTATAGGAAGGGAAATTTAAGTGGGAAGAGGCTGAAGGAGCCAGACATTTGCCCTATCAGCAGGCAGTCGGAAGGCCCCACCACCACACTTGGAGACCCACCAACGAGTAGTCTTGGCTAGAGTCTGTCAGTTCATGGAAGGCAGCCAAACTGCTACCAAACACCAATCCCCCTCTAGAAAGGGGAAGGCAGCAGAAGCAACTGTACTTCCCTGGATAATAGAAGGAAGGGGAGCGGGAGAGATCCCACCGGTGCCCTGAAGGCCCTACGGCAGGTGTGAGATGATGGGGTTATGATGAGATGGGGTTCAGTGAGCTGGGTCCTTGGGTTTCCTCTGAGAAAAGTTTCCACGGTGTACCCTTTCAGCAGCACATGGCGAGCTGACTAAGGAAAAGATATTTGCATTCACTCAAACAAGCAAACACTGCACTTTAAAAGAACAGGTCTATTAGAAAACAGAGAAAAGGGAAAAGAGGCCCCTGTGTAGACACAGGAGGGGACAGAGCTGCTCCTGGATGCTGCTGCTGCTGCTGCTTTTCAAAAGAAAAGACTTGTTCCAAGAGATGCCTGCATGCACACAGCAGTCTTGGGACAAGAACTGCAAATTGGAGGTTCTTCTTATATAGTGTTTTTTGGGGGGAGTTCATTCCTTTGTGGGCTGACAGTCTCCATTGCTATAGTAGTCCCTGCCTAAAGATTTCCTGTACCTAAGGATTTTTCATTTCTATAACTGGTGGAATGTACCCACACCTCCAGTTTTTGGCATTGGGAAGCCTCTATCCTAAATTTGCTACTCTAAGCCTCCATCAGGGCAGGACCATATCAGGGCTGTTGGGCAGCTCATGTGGAGGAATCTGTTCTGAGGGACAGGACTGTGGCTTCTTGATCCAGGGCATGGGGTGGCTGTCACTTGGGGTGGGCTGGAGTCACATCTGAATGGAGCTTCCTGGTGAGCTTTGTCAGAGATACCAGGGGCCTAACCTCAAGGGACAGGTGGCCTGGAATGTGAGGGGTCATAAAGAAGTCTGGTCAGGTATAGGGAGGGGTTACCTAGAGTGGGGTTTGGGGTGGGGGGGTCTCTGGATCAGGGTGAACCTCACTGGGGCATGGGAACACTGGGAGGGGGCATTCTTGGGAGACAGAAGTGCAGAGGCATAAAGAGGTATCAACGTTGTGGGGGACCCTGAGGGAGAAGAGCTGGGCTAGTGCTGTCAGGAGAGGGCTGTTGGTCAGAAGACTGTGATGGTCGGTTTGGGATCAGGAGCACCATCTAGTGGGGGGGGGGGTGGCGATAATTCCTGGAGTGTGACAAAGCAC
Organism: Talpa europaea; assembly: GCF_964194135.1. Classification (NCBI taxonomy): domain Eukaryota; kingdom Metazoa; phylum Chordata; class Mammalia; order Eulipotyphla; family Talpidae; genus Talpa; species Talpa europaea. Next base: position 47,221,071 of record NC_140079.1, on the reverse strand, counting down.
CTGAGGACTAGGAGTACAGACTGGGAGGGGGCTGCAAGGGAACACTGTGGAGCTGACCGGAAAAGAAGGGGGTCTTGCTCAGCCAGTGTCAGAGCTGGGGACACAATCTAGAGGGAGGGTGAAGCATGTTGGAGTAGGGGTGGGGTGGGGGGAGGGTCACTCGTGGTGAGGCATCAGGTCTTGTTGGAGGAGTGAGCTAGAGAGCATGGGGCAGGGGCCACAGCACGGGGAGTATTTGGGCTCAAGTGGGAACCTGGTCAAGGGGCTTCTCGGTGGTGGGGGACGCAGCTGAGCCAGAGAAGGGCCACGAGTTGGGTGTCCGTGCTGGGAGCACGGGATAGCTAGGGGAGGTTCACTTTGGGCGGGGCACGAGGATTGGCCGGGGGCTGGGGTAGGCTGGCAGCGTGAGGGGAAAGGGGCTGCGGGGAGCGCTGGCCTGGGCGCGGCGGGGGCGGGGCGGGGCGCGGCGGGGGCGCGGGGCCTGCACTCACGCCCCGCCCCCCCGCAGCACGCTGAGCGCGGACGCGGGCCCCGAGTGCTACGAGCTGCAGGTGTGCGTCAAGGACTACTGCTTCGCGCGCGAGGACCGCACGGTGGGGCTGGCCGTGCTGCAGCTCCGCGAGCTGGCCCAGCGCGGAAGTGCCGCCTGCTGGCTCCCGCTCGGCCGCCGCATCCACATGGACGACACCGGCCTCACCGTGCTGCGCATCCTGTCCCAGCGCAGCAACGACGAGGTGGCCAAGGAGTTCGTCAAGCTCAAGTCGGACACGCGCTCGGCGGAGGAGGGCGGCGCCGCGCCTGCGCCCTAGCGCGGGGCGCGCGGGCGGCTGCCGTCTCCTCGGCGGGGCGCGGGGGGCGGCGCCTGCACGCCAGGAACCCCCAGAGGGCGAGTCTCCGGGCTCTGGGCTGCCCCTCACATAGCTTACTCCCCTGGGGGATTGTGAGTCGACGCCTCGCCCCTCGGAAGGCCCCGCCCCGGCGCTAGGAGAAAGGAAGCCGCCGACCCCGCGGAGGGCCCCGCCCCTAGCGCCCGGGGGCCTCGAGCGGGGAGGGGGAAGCTCCGCCCCCGACGGCGGGGCGGCGCCCGGGCTGCGGCCCCACGAGGCCCCGCCTCCTGCCCCTGGAAAAGCCATAAGACGGGCCCCCGGCGTCTGGGTCCCAATACTAATTGCCAAGTGTGGAACGCAGCTCCCTTGAGGGGCGGGGCCCGGGGGAGGGGCAGGGCCTCCTTGAGCAGCCCTGGGAGTGGCCTGGGGCCTGGAGAGCTGGGGTACCGGCGGAAGGGCCCGGGGCGGGCCGGAGTCTCTTGATGCTTGTGCAAAAAATAAACGGGAAGGGGAGGGATTGGAATTTAAAAAGCACATGCGCTCTCGGGCGCCCAAACCCTGGGGGCCGAGGGGATGGTTCTGGGACACCGGCGCCGCCCCCCTGCTTCCCAGTGAGGGTTTGCCACCCCTTTTCCCCCCCATTACCCGGTCCTCACCTCAGCGTTAAACCCACCCGTTTGACAGATGGTGAATCGGAGGCCCAGAAAACTGAGTTTCTGCAGGGGTCCCAGGGCCATGCCCTCTTTCCATTTCCTTTCACCTGTGCCCCACGGAAGGGTGGGCTGAGATCGGATGGCCCGGCACAGATCCCCATTGCTGCTGCTACACCCCCCTACCCCCCACCCCGGGGGACCTTCCTCAGTCCTTCCAAGGCACGGGGGTCCTCAGCCAAGGCCCTCGCGGCCCCCTCCCACCTCAGTCTGCCAAGCAAAACGCCTGTCCTCAGCCCTTTCCACTGGGACCCCAGGAGGAGATATCCTGAGAACTCTTAATCTCCCCTCAAAAGGATTGAGGATATGGAATTCCCGGAACCCAGGACCCCCCCCCAACCCCACCCCCCTTCCTCTCCAGGCTGGAAAGAAACAGAGACCAGAAACTCTAGGGGTGGGTGGGAGTGTGTGGGTGTGTGTGTGGGTGTGTGTGCGCGCGCACGCTTGAGAATATACAAATGTGCTTGGAGCCTAGTCTTCGAAATCTCATTTCTGCATTCATTTAAACACCCAGGCCACAGGATGCCCCCAGGTGGAGCCTCTACCTGTCTGAAGTCCTTCCAGCAGGCAGTGTGGGGACTACTTTGCCCTAGTCATTTCCCACCTCTTAGATAGATACTGTAGGCAGAAGCTTTGGGGAAAGGTTGATGTGGCATATCTTTGCCCAGGGTCTGCTTCTTCTGTGTGGCACCTGTGCATGAATAGCAAGGGTTTTTCTGCAGGAGTGGGAAGTACAGAATTGTGCTGCACTAGGCAGACATTGAAACAGCATGAGAGAGGACTAGCTGGGCTCAGCGTCATGGGGACTGCAGCAGATAAAAGGTGAAGAGGTAAAAAATGAGATGGAACCATCCATGAGAGAAAAGAGCCTTAGGCAGAAAGAATGGCAGGCGCAAACACTGGGAGGGAGGCAGGCTTGAAGCACCACCAGAAGGTTGTGTGGTTGGAGCTGAGCTACATAGAGTGGATTTCAGGTTTCAAAAGCTCCTTCATAGAGAATGGCTAATGCGGTGGGATGGACCAACAAAGTGCTTTCAGGACAGAGAAATTAATTCTTGGAAAGATTTTGGAGGGTATATTAAGTGGGAAAACAACCCCTGCCTTAGATGAGCCGCAGGGTCACAGGACACATTTGCCCCACTTGTGCACTCCCGAGGGTTCAGGGTCTCTAAGGAGGCCACATGCAGATTCAGATATTAAGCTTTGTGTGTGTCTGGAAGAAGACTTGCTGTTTTCCAAGTTACTTGGAAGTATTTGTCCTCTAAATTCAGGCAGGTTGAGTGACTGGGATTGTGACACAAGTTCTCATTCAGAACAATGGGTGAAGGAGGCCCTAACGGGTAGGAGGCAGGCTAGGAGGTAGTTTGGGGCGGAACATGGAGTCTCTGTCACATGGAACAAGGGGCAGATTTGAAATTCGGATCATCCATCTGGCAGAGATGGGCTGGATGAACAACTTGGGACTGAGAACACCAACCAGACCCTAAGGGGAGCAAACCTGTGAAAGATTTTGCCATGAAAAGAGGGTGTTAACATCTGCCTGAAAAAAAAAAAGATATTTCCCAAAAGATTCCTTGGGAGTCTCTCTGGTCAAGAGGGTGTGTGTGTGTGTGTGTGTGTGTGTGTGTGTGTGTGTGTGTGTCAAGAGGGGGAGGATGTGTGTGTGTGTGTGTGTTCCCCAGCACTGATCCAATCATGTGGAGATATTACTGGGCAGCCCTTAATAGAGAGCGCCTAGGAATATTTGTTGAATGATTTTTTTTTTTTTTCTGACTCCCAGGCTAGAACTGTTTGGAAATTTCTTTCCTTTTTTTCCTCTGGAGAACAACTATCCATCCCTAAACCCATCACAAATGTCCCCTCCTATAGAAAGCCCTTTCTCCCTCAGGACTTCTTTAGCTTCTGTCCCTCTGGCTTTGCCATAATGTCACGGGGCTGGGGGCAGATCCTGTTTGCCCTAGACTGGGGCCTCAGGTCTCTTGAGAGCCCCAAATTCACCCAGCACAGACAGAGCACAGGAGATGACAGTGAGGCTGTGCTTAATTCAATTGTCTTTGAGACGGAGGTCTGTGTTGCCCATGCATCCACGTGCAACTGTCCTGCCTGTACGGGCCCTCCCCTCCCACACAGCCTGGAGGCTTTCAAGCCAGACTGGCTGAGCCGGGGGCGCGGTGAAGAGAGGATGAGGAGGAAGCAGGAGAGAGCCCGGAGGACTGGAAGTGTTTGAAATCATAAAGTTCCTGTTCAGAACAAAGCCCAAAAAGTGGACAGAGCGGGCTTTTACCACCTCATCTGGGCACCTGGGGTCTGAGCCCTGTCCACGTCTTGCATCACAGTTTGTGCCAGGAGCTGACCTCTCGAAGGCCCTGGAGCAGGGGAAGCATGACGCAGGATCGGCCCTGATGGGGTAGGGGAGCGCCGCATGAGTGAGAGATGTCTACAGCAGTCAGTCCTCAGCCTCCCACAGAGGGACAGAGACACAGAATAGGGACCCAGAGACAAGGAAAGAGCAGGGAGGGAAGGAAAGCGAGAAGGTAAGAGATCAAGAAGGTAGGTCACACCACAATGGGGACAGAGAGAGACTCGGAGGGGGTGTGAATAGTAGAGGGGATTCAAAAGGAGTGGTCCTGCTCTCTGACTCTCCCCAGTCTGTCCTTGCAGGATTTACATAAAATGAGGAGGTGCCTGGCCATGCGCCCCAAACCCTCTGACTCAGGCGAGGGGTCTGAAACCTCACCTTGCCCCCCATCAGAGATGCAAAAAAACTTAACACCCAACTAGAAATCCTTAGGACCTCTCTCGGCTGGGACCTCAGAGACCTTCCTGTGCCCCATCCCTACCCCCTGTGCTGTCCATTTTGCAGATGGGGACACTGAGGGGTGGGGCAGTGTGGGGACAGCCCAGAGTTGCCCCAAACATTGAATCGTCAAGGACCAAAGTCGTCTTCGCTGACACATGTTGCTTTTCTCTTTGCTTTTAATTTGTTTAAAGAGAGAAATCAAGTTGACAGTGTCCAGTAAGACCTCCTACCCCCTGCTCCCGCCCACCCACTGTGGCTCTTTTGAGACACAGGTCACAGGCGGAGGGTCCCCCATGCATCATCAGCCACACAGCCAGGGGGACTTGGCCCCCCACCCCTGACCCCAACCTCCTACAGGCCCCAAACCCAGCCGCACAGTCCAGGAGGTTCGTCCTCCACACACCTCTTAGCATGTGATTGCAAATGTGAAATCAAAATGCTATTTATTTTAATTCCATCCTGTCAGTCTGGCATCTGCACAGATGCCTCCATTTCTCTGTAAATATGTGACTTGGAAAAAATGTTTAAAACCAACGAGAAGTGGTCATGAATGCATGGTGTTGAGATGTTTTGCACTATTCTGACTTTTTGGTCTCTAAAAATATTTTATTAACAGCAGACATTAAAAAAAACAACAACCACAGCTCCGCTGCCTAGTGGCCTTCTTGCATTCCCATATTGGAAAAGAGTTCACCCACACTCTGGTGCAACGTAGCAGCGGCTAGCATCATCCCATTTTACGAAGAAGGAAAACCGAGGGAAGAGAGATCTTGTAGGAGTGCAACCAAATTTGAATCCAGGACAATGAGCTGCTCTTCACTCAAACAAGTTAAGACACAATTTCCTGGGTCACACATGCTAAATTCACACACATACCCCAATTTGCCTGTTTTAGATGTAGCAGGTGATCATCTCATTTCATAAACTTGAGTGTACAAATAAGCAAACTTTTTCCCTCTACAACCAATTTCAATTTGTTTTGAGCCCTTATCCCACAAGAGAGGAGAAACAGACTCTCAGCTCAGAGTTTCTTGGGAAATTCAAGGACTCCTAAGATTTAGAGTTCTTTTACATTTGGCCAGAGCAGGGGAAAGGGATCCACCACGGGGAGTGGTAGGTTTGAGTGCAGCTAAAAATGGAAGGAAAAATAGCTAAGCCCCAGGTGTTCCCCATGAAAGAGCTCTTCCATGCCTGCAATCTGGCAGAGCCTCGATGTCCTGGTGTGAACAGAGATGCACCACAACTGATTGCTTCATGTGGGAAGAAACAGGCACCCCTGGGGGCCCTGAGCTTCCCTGCAGGTTCTCCTGCCACACTGTAGCTGCCCCCACCCCCCCACCCCCCACCCCCTTCACCCCCTTCCCAGACCAGGAAGCTTCCATGGGGAGGTGCACAGGTGAGGCCCCTGACTGCAAGGGACGGCTGGCTCCCTGGTGAGGGGAGCTGGCTTGCTTGCTGCTTCCTACAAGGTGCTGTGTGTCCCTCAGAATGTGGGGTCTACCATGTGCCCAGTGGGGCTGGGGCTGGGGCTCACTGTGCTGTGAGAAATAAACTGTCTTGCTCAGATCCACGGAGTCTCAAAGTTGCCTCTGAATCCCAGCGCTAAGAGACAGGCTGGCTCCTGCCATCCTGTGTGGAGCGGGGTTCTTCTCTGAGGAAAGATGTGAATGAATCTTACTAGTGTGATGCTGAGTGAAAAAAAGTCCCAGAAATCTCCTGAAGAGCAGGCATGCTGGAGACCAGCTCCAGCTAGAAGTCGTGTCAGGGATCTCAGAAAGGAGAGGACAGCGTCAGTGAAATTTTTCGGAGGGCTGAGGGGAAGTGGAGTGAGGTAGACGAGGTAGTGAGGAGACACTGACACTCTCTCTGGTGCAAGTGTCTCCTACTGAGGGTCTCAGCAGGTCTTTATACCTTAAGGCAAGCGGTGAGATTACATCAGTATAAGCATCAAAGCAGAACAGAGACAATCATTACATATTTTCTCATGAACATATAAAGACCCTCTTGATCTCATACTGCAAAAGGACACTACTTTGATCTGATTAAGAGAAACAACAGGGACAATTATTCTCCTTGGTACAACTCATTTTCTAGCAATAATCAATTGTCTAAGATTGTACAATGTTCAGTAACCATCAATCATCCTGTCAAGCCTTCCTAATTTTCAGTCAGTCTGCCTGTTCTGTTCCCCACTCAGTCTCTGGTGACTCTCTCACCCCCTGCACCTCTGGCCTGTACTCCAATTCTTGTATGCATAAATAAATAAATCTTAAACTAGAAAGCAAGTGTTGTGGAGGTCATAGAATTAAGCCTTCATGCACTGCCAATGGGAATGTAAAATGGTGCAGCTGCTGTGGAAAACAATGTGGAGGTTCCCAAAAAACTAAAAATGAAATTACTCTGTGATCCAGAAATTTCACTCTGAGAGAACTGAAAGCAGCGTCCGTAGGAGACATTTGACATCGTGCTATTGACGGCATCACAACAGCTGAACTATGGAAACACGGCTGGTATCCACTGACAGTTGCCCCGAGAAAGAAAGTGTGGTCTATGTAAATATATGCTGGAGTATTATTCAGTGTTAAAAAGAAAGAAATTCTGCAATACACTAGAACACAGAAGAACCTGGAGCACATGCGCCCAGTGAGATTAGTCACACAAAAAGAAAAACACGGCGGTTTTGAGATCCATAGAGGAGTCAACTTCAGAGACAAAGTAGAATGGTGGGTGCAGAGGCTGGAGGGGGAAGAAAGGGGAGTTATTGACTAATTGGAGTTTCAGTTCTTCCAAATGAAGGGTTATGGGAAGTGGGCGTTGCCAATGGCTGCACACTCATGTGAATGTCTTTAAACTACTAAACTGTGCACTTTAAAAAAGATCAGATCAGCAGCTGTCAGGGGCTGGAGGAGCGGGTGAGGAGTGATATCTGTCGAGTAGTCACATCCTGATAAAGAAGAGTTATGACTGTTAATGAGGGTGGGCTCTCCTTCGGGGTGATGGAATGTTCTTGAACTAAATAGAGGTGGTGGCTGCACAGTATCATGAATATATGAAGTGGCTGGTTAGTTAATTTGATGTTATGTGCATTTCAACAAATAATAATTCATTTGTTAGCTCAAATAACCATGACTATGAAGCAATTTAAAGAGAAGTTTATTAAAGGGATTATTCAGAGAACACTTAGGATCTAGACCCAGGGAGGCAGCTTCAGATCTTTGGGTGCTGATACCACTCTCCAGAAGTTTTGGTTCCAGTTACACAGAGTGTGCAGGTGGAATGCACGCAGGAAGGACATGCACGATTCTCTTACAACAGAGATAAGAGGCAGCTGTTTGCGGCCTTGGTTAATGACAAAGGAGGAATGTTATATAGAATATCAAAAATGCTCTCTTAACTCTGCAGTCAGTCATTTGCTGGGGGCGGGGGGGGGGGGTGGCTAGCAGAAGAACTGCGGCATCCTAGAAAATGCTTCTGCAGGCATGAAGACCAGGCAGGGCAGCTTGACTAGGGCTCCTTCTTCCAGCAACTCATAACATGACCAGGGAATGATCTTGCCCTTGGGGTGCGATTTGGCTGCACAACTTCTTCACAGTAAACTGTTTTTTTTTTTGTTTTATTTTTTTTCCTTTTTGCTGACTCTAGGCCTCTGCAATTGCCAGCTCAGCAGTTTTTCAGAACAGAGACATCTCTGATAGACAGAATTTTTCTTCAGTCCACACATTTGGTAATTTAATTTAAAAAAAGAAAGAAATTGCAGGCACTATGGAAAACTATACAGGATTTATTAAAAAAACTAAACATAGAATCACTCTATGATACACCAAATGCATTTTGATCTATACACCCAAAATAATGGAGAACAAATATCAGAGAGATAGTTGCACACCCATGTCTATTCAAGCATTATCCAGAGTAGCCAAATGTGGAAGCAGTCCAAGCGCCCACTGACACAATGTGATGATGTATGTTATGGTGGAGTATTACTTAGCCTTAGAATGGAAAGAGATTCTGACACAAACTTGGATGAACCATGAGGATATTCAATTGAGTGAAGTAAGCCAGACACAAAAGGATAAATACTGCTATTCCATTTAAATGAGCTCCCTAGAGTGCAAACTGGTCCAACCACTATGGAGAGCTGTGTGGAGATTTCTGGACCTACTAAACATAGAGCTTCCATATGATCCAGCAATTCCACTCCTAGGTATTCACCCAAAGGACACAGAAACATCAATTCCAAAGAGCACCTGCATCCCTATGTTTATAGCAGCACTATTTACAATAGCTAAGCTCTGGAAACAGCCCAAATGCCCAAAAATAGATGACTGGATCAAGAAGATGTGGTACATATACATCATGGAATATTACTCAGCATTCAAAAAATATAAACACACGCAATTTGCAGCAACATGGATGGCGCTGGAAGGGATCATGCTCAGCGAAATAAGCCAGAAAGAAAAAGAAAAATACCGGATGGTCTCACTCATAGCAGGAATCTAGAAAACTTAACTAAGGGACCAGGAAAATGAATAACTATAAGAAAGTGAAAATCAAAATCAACAAAAATCTATGAACCAGAGACACTCTTTGGGGGGTGGGGGGTGGGAGGGGAGGGATTGGGGTCAGAATGGGGGGGTTGCAATTGTATGAGGAATATAAAAATAAAATTTATTATTAAAATAAAATAAAATAAAATATTGTCGGCAAAAAAAAAAATATATATATATATATGAGCTCCCTAGAGGAGTCAAATCCTCAGAGACAGCAGCTGAAAGCACAGGGATGGTGGCCACAGTTAGAGAGCCTCCAAGAGGGCCCTGTGATATCTGTCGAGTGTTTGTACCCTAATAAAGAAGAGCTATGATTGGTTTATACCAACCAAAGAGACCTGCTTCCCTTGCCAGCGATTAGCTTAGGAGTGGATTGTGACCCATCTCCCACCAATGGTGTATTAGGGGACTTCCAGAAATTTTTAATCCCCTAATTGAAAAAAAAAATGGTAGGTGGGGTGGGGGAGGAGTTAAATGTTTAATGGGGACAGAGTTCCCCTTTTTCTGGGATGAGAAAGTTCTAGAGATAACTGGCGGTGATGGTGGCATAACAGCGTGAGTCAACTAAATGCCACTGGATGGTACACTTTCCTAGGGCAATTTTGTTATCTGAATCTCACAGCAACAGGAAGATAAACAGGTGACTAGCCATACTTGGCCTGCAGGCTGTAGTTTGTGAACTTCTTTTTTTTTTAAGATTTATTTATTTATGCATACAAGAACTGGGGTTCAGGCCAGAGGTGTGGGGATGAGAGGATTCACCAGAGACAGAGTGGGGAACAGAACAGGCAGATTTACTGAAGTACACTGCTGAGGGGAGCAGCGGGTGAGCCAGGAGAGGTCTGCTGCATCATGTGGGCTGCTCCCTGGCTGGGGATCGAACTTGTGCTGCAGAGGCTGTGGACAGCTTCATAGGTTGCATCTTAACCCCTTGCGCCACCAGAGAGGCCCAGTTTGTGGACTTCTAATCTATTATTTTTCAATTTCCTCTTGCTTCTCCTCACTTCTCCTACATTAAACTCTGGCAGCGTCTTTGTGCTTACCCCCACACCCCATGCTCATCTGGACCCACAGTCCCAGTCTCACCCCATCCTCCTTATCTCAATTCCACTCCCTTTTCTCTACCCTAATTCTACCCCGTTTACCCACATTTCCTCCCACACCATGTGCCAGCATGGAGTACCCTCAGGAACATCAGCAAGATGCTCGCTGGGGTTCCTGGAGGGTGTGACACAATTATGTGATTCATGATCCATGTAAGGTCACATGTCATCACATAATTTATTATATTGCATTATTATTACTCTGCTCCTAATCCTGCAATTACATGCAATGGTCTCCATGATTATGCACCCTACAATTACACAATCTTTCTTACCAGCACCACAACATGGAGCAATGAGGGAGAAGTGAGGGTTGGCATCAGCATCCGCCCCAACCCAGCCCCTTTCCAGGCAGCTGCTTAAAGGCTGCAGTCACACTCACAGACTTCTCTACAGCTGGGCACATGCTGCACTCGGGTCACTGGCCAACCTGGAGTTCAGAAGGCAGGGGGACCTGACCACTGCCCCCCTTTGTTTGCTTCCCTGTCACTGTGCCCGCAGCCAGGTGTAGAAACGCCTGATATTTGTAATCCACAATTCTTATCCAATGACAGGCTTTGTGGACCCTGAAAAGCAGTCCTGATGGAGGCAAAGGCTACACCCTATTCCTAGGTCACAGATACAGGGTAAGTACCTGGAGCTGGCAGTTTTAAGGACCTCCTCACTGCCCATCTTTCACAGTTAGGGAAAACCTCAGATTCTCTGGTGAGCCAGTTCTGTATGGTCATTCTTGCTGGATCACCTGGGTTTTGACCTAATCAGGAGTTGAAAACTATGGCCCCAGGGCCAACTCCAACCTGCCTGATTTTGTAAATAAGGTTTTATTGACACACAGCCATGCTCATTCATTCAGCTCTGTCTGTGGTAACTTTCATGCTGCGAAAGCAGAGTTGGTTGTGAATTCCCGGCATGAAATCTTTCTGTTAAAAGACTTATAGTGACTTGATATGTCATGACATATAAATTGATCCCTGATAGATATGTCATGACATATAAATTCTGATACATCCAAAGAGCCTGACACAATGCAGTCATGCTAAAAGGTGAATGTGAGAGGCTGCCTGTTCACTCCAACCCCAAAGATACGCACAACCTGTTGCCCAGAACCTGTGACTGATATTTTTTTTTTTTATAAATTTTATTGTTATATTCCCCATACAATTGCAGCCCCCCCATTCTGACCCCAATCCCTCCCCTCCCGCCCCCGCCCCCCTAAAAGTGTCTCTGGTTCATAGTTTTTTGATTTTGATTTTCACTTTCTTATAGTTATTCATTTTCCTGGCCCCTTATTTAAGTTTTCTAGATTCCTGCTATGAGTGAGACCATCCGGTATTTTTCTTTTTCTTTTTGGCTTATTTCGCTGAGCATGATCCCTTCCAGCGCCATCCATGTTGCTGCAAATTGCATGTGTTTATCTTTTTTGAATGCTGAGTAATATTCCATGGTGTATATGGACCACATCTTCTTGATCCAGTCATCTATTTTTGGGCATTTGGGTTGTTTCCAAAGCTTAGCTATTGTAAACAGTGCTGCTATAAACATAGGGGTGCAGGTGTTGTTTGGAATTGATGTTTCTGTGTCCTTTGGGTAAATACCTGTGACTGATATTTTAAATAAAAAAGGAACAAAGCACATGGCATTAAGGATTTTGAGATGATGCGGGATTATCCTGGATTATTTGAATGGGTCCCAAGTGTAATCAATCACAAGGGTCCTCACAAGAGCAACCCAAGAAAGGCAGATGAAGCAAGAGATGTGATGAAGGAAGCAAGAAGTCCCTCTTGCAAGAAGTTTGAAGGATACAAGAGGGACTATGGGCCACGGGGTGCCAACAACTTCTCGGAAGCTGAGAAAGGCAATGACACAGATTCTGCCCTAGAGCCTCCAGAAGGACCCATGCCTTTTGACACCTTGCCATAGTCTGATGACAATCACATTTGGGCCTCCAAAACCCCATGAGAATAAATCTGTGTTAAGTTGTGTTTGTGGAAATTTGTTACAAAAGTCATAGGAAATAACCAACTGAAGGATCTTCCCCAAGAATATGAACCACTTTTCAATTCAAACTAATGATGAGAAAAATACATATATAGAGGGAACATTCCAAGAAGGAAGGAGGAGGCTCTCCTGGCTGCCATCAGCACAGTGAACTCTGGAGTCCACATCATTTTTAGTTGTGGAGCCATCCTGTATATTGTTAGCTATTTAGTTGCAACTTTGGGCTCCACCCACCAGAGACTACCCACATGTTTACTGACATGCTCCAGACATTGCCAAATGTCTTCTATGGATGAAATCACCTCCTTGGGAGATCTGCTGGGTTAAAATTAGACTTGAAAATACCACATGCAACAGTAACACAAGAGTTGACTCCAATGTTCTATACAGGTTAAAAAACTCACATTATTCAGATTGTCTAACATGATGTAGGAGAAAAGCAAATACAGTAGCCTCTACTGAGCTTGTGGTGCACAGCCCTGCAATCCTACTTGTGCCAATTTACCCAAGTGAAACAAAAACTCCAGGAAGAGATATACTGTGTACTGCTCTTTGATGCCCAGTTTGGCATTACCACCAAATGTTACACCTAACAATCCTAAAAGGACTGGTAGACATCTGTGCTGATTAAAACATCCACAATACTTTATTCAATCAAAAAGGAAATTTGCTGAAAAACAGGTACAATTTCATCCCGTGTTTATGAAATAAATTGTTGTTTGGAGCAGAGAGGGAAGAGGAGTTGCAGCACAGCTGATAGAACATGATCCTCTTTTTAAAAACATGCAGCCACTTGCACCAGGCAAGTGGGTAAGGCTAGAAGGTATTCCACCAAAATATTGGGTGTTGCTGTTGAGGAAGTGTGATTTAATTTTGTCTTTTCCACTTGCTTGGCTGTCTGTCCCCATTTTTCTACAAGGATCATACAACATCTGTGTTATTTTATAAAAACCTCCAGATGTGCCTAAACGCCCCTAAGAGCTCAATGATCTTGACAAACCTTAACTATTTGACACAGAAACCCAGATGCAGTTGGATGTGAATAAACGCCTCACCTTCCTTGCCCCTCGGGTGGGACCTTATGGGGTATACTCAACTCAAGTTGCCTTGAAGTCCTCCATCGCCCACAGAGTCAACTGCTTATTGATGCCCCCTGGAGGGCTCTTTCCTTCCTTGACTGATATCCCCACCACCACCTCCTGGGGTCACTTCCTGAATAATTCTCATTCCCTCAAACCCTCACCTTGAGGATTGTTTTCTGGGGATTTCAAACCTCCCTCCGTATCCTGTTATGAGACAGCAGAGGTGAGGAGTGTAGGTAACATGTTGGCAATGAGTAAAATTGGACCAAGAAGAGAACACTGACTTACATGAAAACCAACCAGAAGCATTTAATTAAAAAAAAAAAAAAAAAAAGCAAGTTATCCAGCACCTGACCTGGAAAGCAATTACTCCTAAGAGTGAAGCACTGCTGGCTGGCTCTGACATTTACTCCCAGCGAAGCCAGCCTGTGCTGAGGCAGAGCTGCACAAGGCCCCCAAATACATGATCCCACCAAAGGCTTGGATAGAGGAACCCCATCAAGCAGGCAGAGACCACACCTGAGATGCAGGGCAGGGAGGTCAAGCAAACAGGACCAGGAGTAGGCACAGGAGACCCAGCCCCCAGCTTCATCCCTTGCCCCCTCCAGGGGGGCTGGGTCAAGGGGGACCTGTATGTAGCCAAGTGGTCACTGGGACTCATGGCTGCCCCTGGTAAGGGAAGAGCCACCCTCCCTCCTGGGCAGTGGGGCTGGAGAGGGGGGAGGGCATTGTCTGCACATAGCTTGGGTAATAGGGAGGTGAGAAGAACAAATTCAACCATTCTCTAGCCCTATTAAAAGTCCACGAGGTCTGGTACACAGTAAGTGTTCAATGCCTGCTGCATGATGAAAGGACTCATGTTATTCATCTCTGTATCCCAGCTCACATGTCAGTGATCAAGATTGCTGACTGAATAATTGTCATACTGTTTTGTATCACTATTATCAGGCACATAGTAGGTGTTCTTCAGATGTGAGGAAGAAATTGATTTAAAAATGAAAAGCACCTGTTTATCTCTATCCCCAGCATCTAGCTCAACTCCCAGCACACAGTAGGCACTTAATAAATGTGCTAAATGAAGAACTTATCTTTGTGTCACAAGTACCAGGCACATAATAGGTGCACAAAATGTGTTAGAGTAAGTGAAAATGTTTTGTTTATCCTGGATAAATTCCTGGATATTTTGTTTTGTTTATCCTGGATAAATTCCTCCAATATTCCTGGAGCCTAGACTGCTGCCCAACATACAGTAGGTACTCAATAAATACTTGAATGAATTAAAACAATATGTATTAACTAATGACTGATTCTTGGTGGGAGAATCAATAAATGCTTGATGACTGAACCAATCACTAATTGAGAAAATACTTAGGCCTCATTTACATCCATAACACAGGAACGTGGTACAGAGCAAATGCTTAGTGTTGGGCACATGTGAAGATGATAGTTAGGTCCCATGCAATCTCCCAGTGCCAAGCCCTGGCATACAACAGGTACTCCATTAATGCCTGTGTGCATATCACTGCTGAATAAGAGAAGGTTGGACACTGCCCTGTGTGGCAAGCCCCATGCAGCCTCCCAGAGGTATGCAAGGGGGCTCTACTGTCCCTGGCAAGCATGTGGAGACTGGGCTAATGATGGTTGCTTTGGTGTTTTGGCCACTGCCACTCAGAGCTCATCACGGGCAGCACTGTCCAGTGGGGACTGCAGTACATCCGAGTTCTTGGCCTCCCGGCTCAGTGCCTGCTGCTCGCGCATCTTCTGGGATTTGGCACGGTCCCAGTCGGTCTTTACATGTTCATTGTTCCACACAACTGAGGTCTCTGTGTCGCTTACATACCCGTCATCACCTGTGTAGTGTGTAGGGTAAACAAGCAGGGGCTCCACAGAGAAGGCAAGCAGGTTACGGGGAGAGAAGTGGGTCTTGTACTCGGACCTGTGGGGAGAGGGGAGAAGGCAGCAGCTGGTTAAGAGAAGGGACAAATAGAGGGAGATGTGGATTAGGAAAAAAATACCTCCCTGGATTTGCAATTCTCATGTCCCCTGCCACCCCCTACCTTGGGAAGTTACAGAGTGAGACCCCAGCCTGCCTCCCCTCTGCAACCCCCTCTCACACTGGGTGCTTGTCAAACATGACTGGCAGGAACTCGTCCACAGGCAGCATCTTGGAGAGTGGCCGGGCAGACAGCAGCTTGCGGGCACCTTGCAGAGAGATCACGTACGCCAGTGTCCAGTATGAGTAATCAGCCTCCACCAGATTCCTCACGCGGGGTACAGCCTTCTCGGGGTGTTCCACCTGCATCCGCTTCCGGCCTACATAGCTGGGGTACAAGATTGGGTCCCATCAGCCAGAGAACACTAACCCAGCAAGTCAGGGATTCTGTGAGCCTAATCAGGCCCCCAGGATGGGATCAGGCTTGGCATGTTTGGGAAGCAACGAGAAAGCCAAAATGGCTGGACCAGGCAGGGTCTGAGGTTTGCAGGGAGGATAGTGGATTATTGTCCAAGGGCACTAGGGTGTCATGGGGGAAACTGCAACAGGGGAGACTGGGATTTCTTGGACATTCTCTGAAGAGAGGAGGAAAGAAAGCAGGGCGGAGAAGGAAACTATTCTGATTCAGAAGGCCATGGGTCTGTTGGGCCAGATATATGGATACGGTGAGCAGCAGGAATGAAGGAGAGCAGGTATTGTTCATATTAATATCCAGAGTATAGGGCCCAAAAGCCAGATCAAGATACTGCATAGGAAGGGGAGAAGGAGAAAGGATGTAAAGATGGAGGGATGGGGAGAGAGGTGGAGGGAAGAAGAAACAACCAACCTATATGAGATTCCAAAGGGCTATACCAGAAATATGCTGGCCTCACTTCCACCTAGTGATGGTCGAAGACCCACCCTCCTGAGCTATCACACAACACTCAGCTGTGTCCCTGCCTGTGGTCATATTCACAAGCCCTGACCATATCCCAAGCTCCTCAGACACAGCCACAGGCTTCCAAGTCAAATCTTAGCCACATCTCACCTGTACAGGACCCAGTCAAGTTAGCCAAGTCTCTAGACTTCCAGGTCACCCTCCAAGGCCCAATCCCATCAGAAGCTGGCTGACATGGATAGGGCCCTAGCCCATGCCCCCAAGTCCTGTCTGTTTTTAGGTCCAGGGACCATAGGGCCCTCACACAGGCAACAAGTCCTCCTGCATCCTCCCAAGAGTTGACCCAACCAATTAACCTGTAAATGCCCTATGAGCTAAAGCCTCGAGCCCCATCCACAAACCCACACTCACATGAGGTCCCAGTCCAGAGACTCCCTCTCCACATCCCGCATGAGGTTCATCAGGCGCCTCTTGAAGAAGATCTCAAAGCGCAGGTCATCCTCAAAAACTAGTGATTTCTGCAGCTCCCGGTCCACAACCTGAGAAAGGAAACCCCAGCTGGGTCACCAGGAGACCAAGGTGCAGCCTGACTTTGAAGACAGTTCTACTTAAAGGCTCTGAGACACCAGGAGTAGCAAGTGCTTCCCTTCCCTCACCAGATCCAGAAGCACCTACTGGTCACCACCACCTCCTCCTTGTACACTTGGCAACAGATACCTGGTATCTGCCTGACTGCTCCTTCCACCCTGGGGCCTCATGTGGCTGGCAGCCTCCCTCTCACCCTTCAGCTCAGCTTAAAAGTCACCCACCCTTCCCAACTATGCTTCAAAGTCACCAGTTGAGGATAATTAATAGTCCTGGTCCCCTCCTATAGATGCATCTCACTTATTTCTTTTTTTATTTTTTAAAGGTTTATTTATTTAGTTTATACAAGAACCGGGGTACAGGCCAGATGCACGGGAGGGTGAGAGGATTCACCAGAGACAGAGCAGGGAACAGAACAGGCAGATTGATGAAATACACTGCTAAGGGGAGCAGCGGGTGCAACAGGAGAGGTCTGCCGCGCCATGTGGGACCCTCGCTGGCAGGCCGGGATCAAACCAGCACTGCAGGCTGGGGACAGCTTCACAGCGCTAAGCTCAACCGCCTGCGCCACCAGGGGAGGCCTCTTATTTATTTCTTTGTGATTTATTGTCAGGTTCCCATCTCCTGGGGCTGAGTTCATTGTGGGGGGCCAGCACGGTCTTGGCAGCTGTCAAGTCACTAGCAATAGCACAGACGGGTGCACAGTAGGTACTTGGCAAATTTTCCCTAAACAAATAAACTTTAGAATCTTCATGACCTCAGTCCACTGAGGTCACAACTGTCATTTGGGAAAACTGAAGCTCAGACTAGGAAGAGCTTTCCTTGCTCAAGAGTTCACCCTTCAAAGAAGCTGGGCTGGACTTGAAGTTGGGTTTTCTCTGCGTCCAGGGCTGCCTGGATACCAGAGCCTCTGGCCCAGGCCATCCATGCTGACTCTTAGAAAAGGAGGGCAAACTAGTGAGCATCCATTGCCTCCAACTTGATGCCACTGCCCAGGTACCTTCACTCCCTACATCCAGACGTCCTCTCTGCCTCACACCTGATGACCCCAGGTTAAATCCGGCCTGGAATCCTCGCCCATGATAGCCTTTTCACCCAAGAGTGGTTGACAAGCCCCTGGGCTAATGGGGCACCTCCAGCATGGGGTCCACATTGGTCAATGTCACCATGGCTGTTACTTTCATCAGCAAAATTGGAGCACACACTCCAGGCTCCAAAGACATTTGACAGCGGTTGAGCAAGGAGAGAACTTGCCTAAGGTTCCAGAGCCCCAGACCCCACCTGTTCCAGAAGCTGGGCTCCCCTCCTCTGCCTCCAATTCCAGTTTTCACCATCTGTACAATGAGGGACTATAGCTGCCCCACCCAATATTCAGTGAACAGTTTAGGGTTGTCATTCCCTAAAGGAGACTGTTTGCCTCCCTAAATCACCCCCCAAGAACCCACCTCCTTCCAGATGTTGTAGTGGCTGAGGAAGCAGCCCAGCTCACCCTTGGTGAGGGGCCGACCGTGGTAGGGATCCCGGTAACCTGGCAGCATCTGAATGCCCAGTGCCTCCACCTGGCTAGTGTTCATGGCCCTAGAAAAGGTAAAGGAGGGGGTCCCTTGAAGAGCCGTTCTGCTGGGAAGTCTACCATTAGTGCCCCCCACCCCCATCTCCTGTTGTCAGCATCCCACATGGCCCTAGGCGGTGGCCCGGCCAACCAGCCAGGATATGGCGAACACGCAGACCTGCCAGACCCCTGCCCAGGGTCAGACTCACTTCCCGTCTACAGCCTCCACCCTGTAACCTGTGCAGGTCTGCTCCTATCTCCCTGCTCCCAAATGACTCACTTGGCACACGCAGTCTCCACTAGTGTGGCCTATACCCAGTGTGACCATCATCCCCATTTTCACACTCACTTGCCATCCACCGCCTCCACCAGCCGGCACTCGATCCCCTGTGCCTGCAGAGCCCGTAGCATGCGCTCCCGCCGGTCCAGCCGCCGCTTCAGGTTGATCATGAAGACCTGGGGCCCAAAGCCTCCATGGGACCCTCCATTGGTCTCTCCATCAGACCCTCCAGCCTCCACCCGCCCCCCAGGGAAGGTCTGCCCACCTCGTCAAAGCCCATCTTGTCCGGCGTGGCAGTGGGCACAGAGATGAACCGGGAGGGTTCCACAGGAGGGTGTTTCACTGCAGGGCAGAGAGGAGAGGTTGCTGGTATCCTGGGGACTTCCTGCTCTCCCCAGTGCCCATTCCCCACACCCCTGTGGTTCCCTATCACCCCAACTCCCCGGTCTCTTCTGCCTATCTGCAGTACAGACACCAGGTCTGTTCACTCCCACTGGATTCCCAGTGCTCCGCACAGGGCTCAGAGCACAGCAAGAGTCAGTGATCACCCACAGAATAAACGAGAATAAACAAGGTAGAGCGCCAAGTGACTTTGATTGATCTGGGCTGTGGCTTTCCTTCTCTACACGATGGGCTTAATAAACCTCCTAGAACAGATGCTCTGAAGTCACAAATGCTGTCATGGGCTGACTTGTGACCAATCTCCCAAAAAAGACCTGTTGAAGTCCTAACCCTTGGTAGGGGATGTGACCTTATTTAGAAATATGGTGTGTACAGAGGTAGTCAAGCTAAAATGAGTTCATTAGCGTAGGTCCTAATTAATGACTGGGATCCTTATAAAAGTGGGAGATTTGGACTTAGAGATACCCACAAGGGTAGATGTGAGAAGACATGGGCAGGAGGCGGCCGAGTGACTGGTGGGACGTGTCTACAAGCCAGCGTGTGACAGGACTCAGAGTGGTGGTGACTGTTGCCTTTGGCTGTTGTGGGTGACACTCAGACTATAGCCCTGGGCCTCCGACACATCCTTAACAATTTCTCGCAGGAAGATGGAATCCATGTTGGACATGAGCCCAGTGCGGCTCCTGCCCACCCACCAGGCCAGCCCAGAAAAGCTCCACATGGCAGGGAATGTGCCGTTCACCTTGTCAAGAATTAAGGCCCTGCATGAGCTTAAGGAATAGACACAGGCCCCTCTGTCTAGGAGGGAACTAGAGGCCCAGAACCATCTCAGTACCTCCCACTTCCCAGCCGGGGTTCCCCCAGTGCACCATGTGCCGGGCTTCTCCCCTCCCTGTACAGGGTCCTGCCCAGCTCTGATCACCCCCACTGCCCTCTTCAGAGTAGCATGAGGTACCAGGGCAGGCTTTTGGGTACCAGAACCCAGGTTTAAATCCTAGGTGTCCTGCCCAAAGAGAAGTGTGGCTTTGCCCCAGTTCCTGGAGGCAGACATCTTTGGCCATGCAGCAAGGCCAGGGAAAGGCTCTGGTGGCTGGGGGTTCAGAGACTGGGAGCTGCATGAAAATGCTGCCCCTGAATGCAAGTCCACTTCTATGGAAAGGGCAAAGGCTAGCAGCTGATGGAATAGGGACGGGGTGGGGGGTGCCCAGGGCAGGTGATCTGCAGACCGGGATATAAAACAATCATCACGGTGCACAGGTTGTCACCACGTATGCTACAGCTCAATAAAGGTGACTTATACCAAGACAGTTTACAGGACCAACTGGGAAAGACACCCCATCACCCATGAGCACATGGGCAAGGAAGCAAGTTGTAGGATTTCCAGCACACAGGGATGCCACCTTGTACTTTTCCACAGAGTGAGATTTTATCATTAAGAAGATTTCTAAACACATGAAAAATCACATGGACAGTCTAGGTCTAGGTCCCCACACACGGGTGGACAGCTCTGATCACCCCCACTGCCCTCTTCAGAGTAGCATGAGGTACCAGGGCAGGCTTTTGGGTACCAGAACCCAGGTTTAAATCCTAGGTGTCCTGCCCAAAGAGAAGTGTGGCTTTGCCCCAGTTCCTGGAGGCAGACATCTCTGGCCATGCAGCAAGGCCAGGGAAAGGCTCTGGTGGCTGGGGGTTCAGAGACTGGGAGCTGCATGAAAATGCTGCCCCTGAATGCAAGTCCACTTCTATGGAAAGGGCAAAGGCTAGCAGCTGATGGAATAGGGACGGGGTGGGGGGTGCCCAGGGCAGGTGATCTGCAGACCGGGATATAAAACAATCATCACGGTGCACAGGTTGTCACCACGTATGCTACAGCTCAATAAAGGTGACTTATACCAAGACAGTTTACAGGACCAACTGGGAAAGACACCCCATCACCCATGAGCACATGGGCAAGGAAGCAAGTTGTAGGATTTCCAGCACACAGGGATGCCACCTTGTACTTTTCCACAGAGTGAGATTTTATCATTAAGAAGATTTCTAAACACATGAAAAATCACATGGACAGTCTAGGTCTAGGTCCCCACACACGGGTGGACAGAAAATGCAGTTTTCACTGGACCATGAAGCAGGATGTGCACACATATTCATGTGTCACTCAGCAACAGGGACTTGTGCTGAGAAATGTGTTGTTAGGTGACTTTGTCTTGGTGTGAACATCACAGTAAAATCACACCAACCTCTAAGGTACAGTCACAAGAGGACAGGATGCAATTCCATCTTTAGCCACCAAGGGGAGCCCCCACACAGGGAACCTTCTAGAAACAGATTAGGGTGGGAAACAGGCCAAGGGCCCAGTCCCTGCAACCCCTCCCTGTCTGCACAGTGGGAGGGCTTCAAGGAGATGTGTGTGGTCAGCAGGAATGGCCTATTCACTCTGAACACACTGACCAGAGGAGGCCCCTCCTCAAACAGCAATGTGGAGGCAAGGCTACCACTGAGAAATCACCCTGTCTCCAGACCCACCAGAAGGATGACTGTTAGTTGAATAACAGAATTATTTGAATGGGTATTAGAAAAATAAGAGTTTGCAGTGATGGCAAAAATGTGTCAATTCCTGTTTTAGATAAACGAATTCAAGTGGGAAAAAAAAAGTATCTGCTTAATATAAATATTAAATAAATAGTAGGTCTGGGGTTTGGTAGGGGCACAAATGAGGAAAAGGTCTGAAATGGCCACGTCCCAGACATGTATGTGATGATTCAGCAGTGAAAACCTGCTGCCCTCAGCGCTCCCACATCCTCCCATGCTCCCGATGGCCCCCCAGGAAAAGGCAGGCTCCTCAGTCCAGTCTGAGGCCCTGCCTGTTAGCCATGCACAGTTTACCAGCCCCACTTCTGTCCGGCAAACCTTGCCTGGTCCTGAGCTCATGTTCCCTCCAGATTCTCTAGCCTCTGAGCAAGTCCCCTCCTACTACAATCCTCTTTCTGGTTAACTCCTACTGACTTAGCACCTTAATGCCACCTCCCCCAGAAAGCTGACCCTAATTGCTCCAGCACACTATGCACAGATGCCTGTAAGTCAGTGCTCTGTGAGCACAGGGACAACCATCCACCTTGCTCACATCAGGTCCTCAGAGCCCAACAGAGAGACCGGCACACAGCAGACACTCTGTTCCTGGGATGGAGACCCGATGACAGAGAAAGGAAGGCAACTGGGCCCTCCTGGGTTGGCACAGGTGGACTCACCCATGACCTCCAGCTGCACATGCATGAAGCTCTCAGCCTCATCCTGGAGGGTGCTGTGGGCACGCAGTGGCACAGGCAGGAAGCCGTATACCTCCTTGTTGCAGACATACATCTGGATCTCTGGGCAGGGCAAACAACAGTGGAGATTAAAAAGAGATCAATGGATAGCAGTAGCCACTTCCTACCAGCAGTGTCAAGCTCACAGTCTCACTGGGACCACAGCCTACAAAAGCCAACAGTTGCAGGCACAGCAAGATCCCTCAGCACTACATGAGGAGCTGGAGCCAGAACAGGGGTTCACCTTGTGCCGGCAGGCTGTAGGTTAAATACATACTGGGTGCTCCCAGGGCCTGTACAGAGATGAGAAATCAGAAATAACCCAGAGGCCACCAGGCAAGATGATGGAAAACTCTGGAACTATTAACAAATGTTGGCCCCTGCAGGAGTCTGTGACAAAGCAAACCACAAAACAGGGAGTGAATAGTAAAAATGTACTTTTGTGCACAAAAAGGAGATGCAATTGGACAAAACATTAGTAACAACACATCCTTCTGTACTAACCATTTTTGAACAGTTTAAATTTGTATCATGAGTGCCTATTTTTTCTTAAATGAAAAACTCCTTGATGCCCTTTTCATTTTAATTGGGTAACTTCTGTAAAGTACCAGATGGCAAATATTTTAGGCTGTGGGCCAGATGGTTCTTCTCATAGACTCAGTTCTGCTGTGGCAAAAGTATTCAACATTTAAGTGAAAGGGAGTGGCTTCGAGCCAATGAAACTTCATTTACAGGTACTGAAATTTGAATGTCATATAATTTCCAGGTATTATGTAATCTTTTTATCTTTTCCAACTATTTTAAAATGTAAGTCTTTCTTAGCTTGTGGCACTGCAAGAAAAGATGGCGGGCTGAGTTTGGCCCATAGGCAATTGTTTTCCAACCCTCACAGGTCCACATTTGGCTATGTTCACTTTCTCTCTAAAATGCTATCCCCCTAATTACACAATTAATATATGCTCAACTCCAGAAAAGTAGGAGGATATATGAAAATACTGAGAGGTATATAACCTTCAATAAAGAGGTTTTATTGGGCCTCCCTGGTGGCGCAAGGGGTTAAGCATAGCACTGTGAGGCTGTCTGCAGCCTCTGCAGCACCGCGTTCAATACCTAGCCAGCCAAGGAGCAACCCACATGGCACACAGACCTCTCCTGTCTCTCCCACTGCTCCCCTCAGCAGTGTATTTCAGTCTGCCTGTTCTGTTCCCCACTGTCTGGGGGATCCTCTCACCCCCCACACCTCTGGCCTGTACCCCAGCTCTTGTATGCATAAATAAATAAATCTTTATAAATAAATAAATAGGTTTTATTTAAAGACCTTGGGAGAAAAAAAAAAGGCCCCAGGAGTGAAGCAGGCTACCAATGCCAAAGCAGACATCATCTGAGCACCTGGATCCACCCATACCTGAAGCCATCCCTACACCATGCAGTTCTGATTCTGTGACCCTTGGCTTCTGTGGGCTACTTGCACTTGCTCAGCAGATGAAACCTTCCAATTCATTCATTCATTCAACAACCTTCCAATTCATCCCCATGATGGCAACTCCCGCCCCTGCCATGCACTCACCTGCCTGCTTACAGGAAAATGCAAAAACGATGATGTCATCAAAGGACCACGTGTAGTCAGGGTGCGGAGGGTAGAACGCCAAGTTCCGGGATGCTGTCTTCCTCAGGTCAATTAGAAAGGTTGAGTGCACCATGGGAACCGCAAAGCAGCCCCGGCGGTCCCTTTTGCGGATGGGGATATAGGCAGGCGTGCGCTTGTAGTAACCCTGCAGAAGGAGGCAGAGTTCTCCGTGGGGTTCCCTAGTGTGACGCTGTGGTCTGGCGCCACTGTAGGACAGCAAGACCCAGCACCAGCTCTGACTGTGTGGGCAGCCCTGAGCTCTGGAGGCTGCTGCTCTCCAAGCCCCAGCCTGAGTCATGAGGGGTTGTAGCAAACAAAAGGAAAGAGCTTCCCACTGCAGACCTAGCTACACACTTCAGATCAGAAAGAAAGCACGTGAAGGAGGAAATCAAAAAGCTTAAAAAGGGTCTATAATGTACAAACCTTTGATTTGTTCTTTGATTGAACATTAGAAGCACGACTTCAAGAAGTATGGGGAAAATATTCTAGAATTTTAAAAGCTTCTGGAACAACCTAAAGTTGACCTCTCTCTTCCCCATACCCTGTACAAATTGGAATTGCTAGTGTATGACAACTAAATTTCGATTACAATAACAAACACCGAATTATTCACTTTCAAATGGCAAATTTTATCCTGAAGAATAGAAAAGCAGTTCGCGCCATGAAAGCAGAATTGTGTGCTTCATCCAATCAAATGTGATGAGTGATACTCGGAGTTGATTTTATCCTTGTACATGTTCAGGACAGTGGCTCTTACAATCATGCTAAACATGTATTCTCATTAGAAAATGTTCAGTGCAGAAAAGGATGAAATAATTTGACTGGGACATGACAGAAGCTGTAACTGGGACAGACGTAACTGTAAGAAACCAATTAAAAGCAAATTCTACAAAACCTTATCAGCTAACTATAAAGAAGGAGGTATATATATAATTACAGGTATATATTTAGATACCTGTAATTTATCTGAGATAAACACAAATAATTTTTTAGTGTAAGCATGTCCAATATTTTTCTTTCATCTTAGCATACATAGGCATAGGTAATTAGAAATAATTCAAATTTAACTGGGTGTCCTGTGGATCTTTTTTGTCAATTTTTTAATTGTGGAAAGAACAAATATTTATGCATCTCCTAGATGCATAAATAAATAAATAAATAGGTTTTATTTAAAGACCTTGGGAGAAAAAAAAGGCCCCAGGAGTGAAGTCAACTACCAATGCCAGGGCAGAACAAAGAGAGTAGGAATAGGATGGGATGGTGTCTGGCATAGATCACCCAGCCCCTTCCCTCTGACACTACATCTCCCTTCATTCCCCCAGCTTTGCATGTAATCTCTGCCTCAACCCTGGTATGGACTTGTGGCCTGACCAATTGGAGCTGGAATTTTCCTGTCTTCAGTACTTGGTGCAGCGGGGAGAAAAGTGAGTAACAGTCATTCAGAAGGGATTTTGAGTGGATGTTGCTGGGATCAAGCCCCAGGAATGATCTGAAAATGAAGCCAACCAAGGACCAAGGGAAGAGAAGGACACTGTCTAGACACCTGGATCAAGCTGTGTCCTATCCTGCCACCACCACTTCTTAACTGTGTGAGCTTAGGCAAGCCATACCCTCTCTCTGTATTTCTACTTTCCCTCAGTAATAGGAAGGGGGGTTGAGGGGAGAATACAATCATGAATCCCTTTAACTCTGTGCATAGCTTCCAAGTACTCCACCCAGGCCCCACCACCCCGAAGGCTCCTGCCTGAGCTGGGCAGCTTCCTGACCTGGGAGGTCATCCCACACCAGAAGTTGGAGTATGCAGCCCGGGAATCCAACATGGGGGCCACCACGGTTTTGTTCTCAGCCATGAGCAGGGTCAGCGTGTCAGGATTGAGAATCAGGTTGTCCGCATCCATGAACTGCAAAACATATGACATGGCATCAGCATGGGCCACCAGAGTGATCCAGGTTGAGCCACAGCTCAGATCTACTAGGACAAAGGCCTGACACCTCGGGGTCTAGGCACCAGGACTAGCACATGGGCCCTGAAAGCCACCTAGCTCAGTCTTCAATAATAAGCCAAGTTCACACAACCAAATATACCCAGTAGCAAGAGAAGGGACCACCCAGAACACGAACAGACACCACAGCAGCACACACATGGCTCCATCTATGGGGACTTTAGAAATGGGCAGTGCAGGTCAGTGAGGACAGTCATGGCAGAGGTCACCTGCATGGGGAGAATCTGGGATGGACACGCTTATTTCTATGTGAGTTAGATGCCAATAAAATAAATTAAAAAAAAACCAACAGGATCTTTACATAAGCTGATTTTTTTCCTTGGATGTTGGGGTTAAAAAAAACTCATTTGTTACTGCAAAGAAAAAAATCTAGGAGGAAACTTGGTATCAACCCATAACCAGAGTCACCATGGGGAGAGGGAGGGGTGCTGCTGGTCCTCCCAAATCCATATGTCACCAACACCTTCCAGACAGACCCACTGGGATGCTCGCTGCATTGTGGATCTTTCTTGTCAATTTTTTTTAAGTGTGGAAAGAACATTTACCATGAGATCTATTCTCTTAATAAAACTTTAAGCCTTACAATATGCAAAGGTTTTTTTAATGGTGCATTTTATATTATGAGAATTGCCATCAAAAAAGATAGTAGGCAACAGGATGGGACGGGCACAACCTGAAGTCCAGCAGCAGCGAATCAGGTAGAGAAGTTCTGGCCCTTTCCAATGCAGAACAAAATGTCAGCAGAGAATCGTGCCACAGAAAGCCAGGAGGCAAGTGTCAGAGGGGCCCATGAAGTCAGCACAGGACTGAAAATGGACCTATCTGATTGGAGCGCCTATGGGCAACAACCAGGTTCCAGCTTGCACTAGTGCCAAAGGGGTTCCTGGTGTTCGGGTCTGAAGCCTCCGTACTGGTCAGGTCAGCCAGCACCAGTTACATAGCTGGCACTGTAAATGGACCAGTCTGATGGGAGCTCCCACTGGTGCCAACCAGGATTGAAAGGCAGGCACTCTGAAGAGCACAGAGTCAGGCTCCAGTCAGGTTAGTCCAGACTCTCCCAGGAAAACTCTGTAGCGGTGTAACCGGGTCCCTGTGCTCTGGCACCGTTCCATACCAGGCCTGACCTGCCTCCAACATCACCTGCTGAATGACACCACTGGCCCTGTCTAGGTGTCCCTACAGGAGCTGTTTGCTGTTGGCTTTATGGCCAGCATCTCCAAGAGCTAGCACACTGACCCCTGTGCTGTTGCCCTTGGCGCTAACTGGTCTGGTGTCCAGTGCTGCTGTCTTGGCCTTTGGATTGTGGTCGCTGACTACTGTGATGCCACCTCTAGCGAGACCTTCGCAAAGACCTTTGAGATCTTTGCATCAATCTGTTTCAAACCACAGCCGGACCAGTGCTACGGCCTCTGGCTCTGCCTCTAACACTTTCCTTTCTCCCAACTTCTCTCACTCTCTTTCCCCTTTGTAAATAAGCCATGTTGTTGTTGAACCCTGAGCCTGTGCTGTATCTGGCCATCGAGGTTGTAAGTGCACAGCTGAGAACCCACCAACCGTGGCATCGGCCTCCCCAGCTGTGTGTGGTTTCACAAGGACACTGCTGCCTACCAGGATGTGAAAACACACAGGTCTTGGTATGTGGCACAGCTATTAAGAGGTGGGTGCTTTTTCTTAATGTATCTGGTCCTCAAACAAGTTCTTGTTACCCACTGCGTGGAATGTTTAGATCTTTGGAATGTTTAGATCACTTGCCTTACAACAATGGCAAAAAGTGGAACTCCAGGCTTCCCTAGCAACATGGAATGGCATTCCTGAGGGTAACCCTCAGCTGGACAGGGGGGGTGGCAATCCCTGGGGATAAACCATGTGGTGGGGTAGTGTTCCCAGGCCAGCCTCTGCACACATTTGGATCTATGACCTTTGACTGCATATGTAGTAAAACAGCCAGAACAAGCTACTCCTAAGTGTACAACAAGAGAACTGGACACGGGCACTCAGACAAACATCTGCACACCCATGTTTGCA
Organism: Talpa europaea; assembly: GCF_964194135.1. Classification (NCBI taxonomy): domain Eukaryota; kingdom Metazoa; phylum Chordata; class Mammalia; order Eulipotyphla; family Talpidae; genus Talpa; species Talpa europaea. The sequence goes on along the minus strand of NC_140079.1, from coordinate 47,193,355 downwards.
AACACATAACCCACAACAGCCTGACGGTGAGGACAACCCGCGTGCCCATTGCTGATGAAGCATGAATTCAATGTAGCCCATTGATATGGTGGAGTATCACTCAGCTGGGAAAAGGAGGGAAGCCCTGACACACGCTCCAAAGTGAATGAACTGAAAACTTGACGCTGAGTGAGAGGCCAGACACAAAAGGCCACACGGGGTGTGAAAAATCCAGAATAAGCGAGTAGATAGATAGTGGATTAGTGGTTGTCAGTGACTGCTCAGGGGAGGGGGGTCTCCTTTTGGGGTGATGGAATGTTCTGGAACTAGATAGAGGTGGTGGGTGCACATCATAATGAATGTACTTAACACCCCTGAATTGTTCCTTTAAAACTTAATTTTCTGTTTTGTGAAATTGTCCCTCAATTAAAAACCACAAAAACAAAAACAAAAACAAAAAAACAGCCAGACGGTCAGTCTCTCTGGGAGGTAAGATTACAAGTTTGTGTTTTTTTCTTTTCTTAAGCCTCTCATTTTTTTCTTGTATGTTTTCTTACAAGTAATGCCCACAATGTTTGTAAAAAGAAGAGAGGACTTTTTAATACTAATTTAAGCCTGTTAAGACAAATGAGTTCACATTCTAATGCGGATTTCCAAAGTCCCCACTTACAAAAATATATGGCTATATCAAAAGCTTCTTTGAGTTTTAAACTAGCACCTTGAGTTCCACCCAGATTTGCAGAGGGAAAAGTGGTGAAAACCTTCCAACCTCAAACAAGGGAAGCAGACAAGGTAGGCCTGTGCTAGGTCCAGCAGGCCCATCCCACCAGACAGGCTGCTACCTCCTTCTTTAAGCCTCCAGGGGACCTTCTGTAAATGGTCTTGTAAGGCACTAACTCACGGGTTCCTCGGAGAGCCTGCCCCATCCCGCCCCTTCCCAGGGCACAGCCCCTTCCTCCCCACAGGGTGTGTGGTCTGCTGGGCTCTCTCATGTCCAGTCCCCAAGCAGGGCCCGTTACCTCCGCCTCAGAAGGCATCCTGACCCCGCCTGCCTTTCTCTACCCTGGCTTCCTGCTGTCCCTACTCCTGATGTGACAACTTTGCTCCCCACAGCAGTAGCAGAGGTTTCTGAAAATCATCAATCAGAACATCCCTCCCCTGCTCACAGACACCCTCCTTTGGTCCCCATTACCCTCAGAGTAAAAGCCTGGTGCCCCTTAGTATCACCCTCTCCATCTCTCCAGCCATCTGGCATCCTTTCCAGTCTTTGGACACTCCAAGTTTGCCCCCTGCCTTGTTCCCTCAGCCTCAGACACTGTCCCCGAGCCCTACCAAAGCTGCTGCTTTTGCTCCTTCCAGTCTTGACTTGGCTCCCCTCCTAAGGGTTACCCCCACTCCTGCATGTTCATCACCCCCATCCTGGTTATGCCATCTGTCATATTGGTTAAATGGTGTTCTCCCCAAATTATGTTGATGTCCTAAGCCTTGGAATCCGACTGTGACCCTATCTAGAAATAGGGTCTCTGCAGATGTAATTAAAATGGAAATTAAGGGGCCTCCCCAGTGGCGCAGTGGTTGAGCGCTGGGTTGCGAAGCTGCCTGCGGCCTCTGCGGCACCGGTTCGATCCCCGGCTGCTCCCCGGCCACCGGAGGAGGGTCCCACATGGCGCCCAGACCTCTCCTGCCGCCCGCTGCTCCCCTCAGCAGTGTACTTCGGTCCTTCTGCCTGCTCTGCTCCCCGCTCTGGCTCTGGTGAATTCTCTCACCCTCCCGTGCTTCTGACTGTACCCAGTGCATGTATAAAACAAAAACAAAACAAACAAACAAACAAAAAAAACAAATAAATAAATAAAAAACATGCCTCTATAAAAAAATAAAATAAAATAAAATAAAATGGAAATTAAGGTGGGCTCATGCCAGAGCAGGTTGGGCCTTCTAATAAGAGGGGAAACAGAGAGAAGTCCATGTGACCAGAGAGACAGAGACTGGGGTGATGTGGCCACAACACAAGGACACGTGGAGCTCCCGGAAGCTGGAAGTGGCAGGACATCTCCCATCTTAGGCCCTCCAGAGGGAACACGGCCCTGGACACATGGATTTCTGACTACAGCCTCCAGAACTATGAGGAGTGAACTTCGGTACCTTAAGCCCTTCGCGTGGGTGTTTTGTTCTGATGGCCCAGGATTGTGGGATAACACCAGCTGCCTTTCTTTAGCTGCCACGCTGCACTAGCTGCATCTGGACTTCCTGTCTGGTTCCTAGTGACACCTACTTTTCCTGGGTCACTAGGAAGGTGGGTCAGCCTGTATTGATTCTTACCATACCCACAGGGCCGAGCACAGTGAGTGGCTTGTAGGTATATATTGACTGGTAAATAAAGCAGGGACAGGCTCCAGTTCAGAGCCCAGCATGCAGACAGAAACCCACCACAGGGATAGGCTGGCATGACTGCATCCAACCTCCATGGAGGGCCAGGCTCGGTGCCCACTCTCTCCCCATCGGCACGAGAGGGCAGGAGCACGCCCAAGTCATGAGGAGGGGAGACAGGAACCTGCAGCAGGCCTGGGACCTGTGGCACTAGTCCAAACATTATTGTGTCCAATAGACTCAACTGTCCCCTTCCTCCCAGAGGCAATGGTCGCCCAGGAGGAGGAAGCGAAAATGAGGCCTCAGCAGCTCAGTGTCCCCAAGACTCCCAACCCTATTCCTGTGTTTCTCAGAAATCACCTGGGAGCACCATCATGGGCTGCGAAGACTTGGTGTCACTGTGACTGTGGCCAAGGTGAGAGAATCCAAATGTCCAGGACGGCTAGAGATACAGGAATCCACCTGTTCTTCATGATAAAGGACCCAGGCACCCCCATCAAATCCCAGCACCCCTACTTACCAGCTGTCACCTCTGGTAACTCAGACCCCCCCTCAGAGTCTCCGTTTCCCTTTCTGGGAAACAGGGTTTTAAGGTTCCTCTTCACACACCCTGACCTCCCACTGTGATCCACTGGCCAGCTTACCAGGATGTAATCAGCCCACATGTCCCGGGCCGCCTTCAGAGCCGCTTGGCGCAGCTTCATGACATGCTCGTAGCGCGAGTCAGACCAGTGTTTGGGGCCCTCTTCATCCGGGTAGGACCTGTGCAGAGGCAGCAGTGACACAGGAGGCATGGGGTACTGAGAGAGCCCGGAGAGGGGTGGTCAGAGAAGGCTTCCTGGAGGAGGGGATATAAAAGCTGCACCTCAAGGCTAAGAAGCAAGAGGAGAAAACAGAAGCAGGAAGAATGTCCTGGGCACCAGCACAGCACGAACAGAGGCCCAGAGGGAAGGGGCCTTTAACACCAAGTAGGGTCACTCCTGAGGGCCTGAGGAGCCCCTGGGAGAACACACAGAGCAGAAGAAACCTGGAACCTGTCCCCCCAGATATGGAATCTGGGAACAAAGCAATGGGTGTCTACTAGAAAGACAAGGGGTGAGGGAACTCTAGGTAGAGGGACTGACAGGGGCAAAGGTCAGGTGAATAGTTTAGTTAGGGCCTGCTGGTGAAGCTGAGGGCTGGGTCAGAGTAGCCAGTGCCAGAAGAGCTGGTGTCCCATCCCAGGGCAATGGGGAGCCAAAGAGATGTGTGAAATGGGGTTCAGCCAAGTCTGACTTGAGGGGTTTGGGGCAGAGCCTGGTACTCACCTGGGATCCTCTGCTGGCCGCCATTCCACAGAGTGGTATAAACTCTTCACGGCCACCAGCCACTCCCGCAGCACAGCTGACGTGTTGTCTGCATTGTGGTCTGTGGCCACCCTGTGGGCAGAGACAGGCAGTCAGCAAGTGGGAAAACTGAGGCAGGACAGGGCAGCAGAGAAGCAACCTGGGCTCTGCACCTCAGCTTGGCTTCCTATTAGCTACACAGCCCTGGGCAGATACTTCCCTCTCAGTGCCTCAGTTTCCTCGTCTTCAGGAGCAAAGACAGGACCCACTTCACCGGGTTGCAGAAGGCATTAAATAAACTAATTTTGGAAAAAGCATTAGGAGCTCTGAACACTGTTGAGCATCTAAGATCTCATAACCAGCTTTGTACTAAATGTGCACAATTCAATAAAAGTCATTTGCCCCATTCCATCCTCCCGGAGCCTCTGAGCTACACTGTCTCACAATGGGCTTTGGTTACTCATTCACTCAATCAATATTTCTTATGCATGGCGCAGCTTAAATTGTCCAGGCTGGGAGTCTGGGGTGAAGGGAAAGGGGCATTTGGGAGAGTCTATTTAACCATGGAGTCAAGAGCTGTACTGCCAAATGAACTGTCACTAAGTCAACAAGGAGAGCAGTGGTGACAGCATGACAATAACAGCTCTGGACACTGAGCGCCAGGCCAAGGGCTTTACACCCATTAACTGGTTAATCTTCACAGACAACCCCAACCAGATGAGGAACCTGAGGCAGGAAGCCAAAAGTCATCAGTCAGACTTCATGGTTCTGCCCGCCGCCCTGGGCCATGGACGCCATCTGATTCCAAACCCCCTCCGCGCGCAATCAGTCTGAATCAGGCTGGGGTCAGGGGCCCCTGCAGCAGCAGCCGCGAAAGACTCAGTCAGTAGACATGCAATGCAGCTGCTCTCCCATGGGAACTCTTCCTTGGAGTTAGGAGTGCTCTGAAGGTGGGAGAGAGGGTTAGTGTCCCGGGTTGGCACCGGCCCTGAGCTGGACACTCTCTACAACAGCCGGTTCCAGACCTACCAGAAGAGAAGGGTGGAGGCGGGTGGGGGTGTGCAGCAGGCTAGGCAGTGACTCAACCCTCCCTAAAGGGGGCAGCAGGCAGAGCAGGGGCCCTGCCGATCCTAAGGAGGTGGTGAGGGAGGATGGAGAGCAAGAAGAGGGCTCGCGTGGGTTTGGACCACCCGATGGGGACAGCAGGCAGAAGCACATGTGGGTCCATCCCCATGGGGACAGCAGGGAGGGCACATGCGTGTGCCCGCCCCACGGGGACAGCAGGCAGGGAAAGGAACAGTGGGCCCGCGAGATGCGGCAGCAGGCCGGACGCGGGCCGGCAGCGCTCACCATAGCGCGGTGCGCTCCCGTGGGTGCCGAATCCGCTCCAGCGCGCCCAGGGTGGCAGGCAGCGCGTGGGCCGCGTTCCGCGCCAGCAGCGCAATGAGCACTCGCGGCGCCTGCAGCGGCGATTCCGGGCTCCAGCGCTCCTCGGGGAAGTAGGCGGCGGCGCCCGGCGGGCCCCCAGGAGGTGGCAGCGCCAGCAGCAGCAGCAACAGCAGCGCGGGGAGCGGCCGCCCGCGCCGCCGGAACACGCGTGGGACCACCGCCATCGCGCCACGCGTCGCCTTTAAGCCGCTTTTATGCCGGCGGATGCGGGCCGCGCCTTAAGGGAGCCTTGGAGGCCACGCCCTTCTGTCGCTCCTTAAAGGGGAGGAGAGCGCCTGATGCCAATCAGTCGTCAAGGCCCGCCCTCAGGCTACGTCCCCCAAGGGCCTTAAAGTCACATCGCCGCAGACCCTCCGAGACGTTATTCTGCACGGACGCCCGGCCCCGCTCCCGCCTTAAAGGCCCAGAGCTCTCTGAACTGTTCAGTACCGAGCAGCTCGGAACCCGCCAGCCTCAGGGCACCTGCTCTCGCCCGGACCCCAGTCGGATACACCGTTCGGCTTCCATTACTCTAAGACCCAGGTAGTCCTGAAAGGACCTGGTTTGGAACCCAAAAGATCTGAGCCTCAGTTTTTTCGGCTATAACCTTGATTTTCCCACCCTGGTTCCGGACCTCGCTGTGACGTCCCTGGGAGACTGTGGGGCATTGAGCTCAGAGCCCTCGCGTCCCCAGACCAGGTTCACGGGCAAACTCCCGCGCTGGCTTGCTGTGTAAAAGCATCAGTTTGTCCTTTTGTAAATGGGGGTCATACTGATCCTACGCCTTAAGATTGGCATGAGATGGAAACAAACGGTCCTTGAAACCGCTCCAGAGACAGGGCGGATGTTTCCATAAAAATGCTAAGGCAGGGCCTCCCTGGGGTGCAGCCGGTTGAGCGCAGCGCTGTGAAGCTGTCCTCAGCCTCTGCAGCGAGGGTTCGATCCCAGCTGGCCAGGGAGATACCCACAGGGCGCAGCAGACCTCTCCTGGCTCACCCGCTGCTCCCCTCAGCAGTGTATTTCAGTCAATCCACCTGTTCTGCTCCCCACTCTGTCTCTGGTGAATCCTCACACCCCCCCACCTCTGGCCTGTACCCCAGTTCTCGTATGAATAAATAAATAAATAAATCTTAAAAAATAAATTATTAAAAAATTATTTTAATTTAAATGTATTAAGCTTATTACATAAATTAATTAAAAAATCTATTTCCCTTTTTTGTTTTTTATTCAGCTTCCTTATTTTTTAAAAATTTACTTCCTGGAAATGAATAACTATAAGAAAGTGAAAATCAAAATCAACAAAAAACTATGAACCAGAGACACTTTTAGGGGGGCGGGAGGGGAGGGATTGGGGTCAGAATGGGGGGGCTGCAATTGTATGGGGAATATAACAATAAAATTTATTTAAAAAAAAAAAAATTTACTTCCTGGGCCTCCCTGGTGGCGCAAGGGGTTAAGACGCAGCCTATGAAGCTGTCCGCAGCCACTGCAGCACGAGTTTGATGCCTGGCCAAGGAGCTACCCACATGGCGCAGCAGACCTCTCCTGACTCACCTGCTGCTCCCCTCAGCAGTGTGCTTCGGTCAATCTGCCTGTTCTGTTCCTCACTCTGTCTCTGGTGAATCCTCTCACCCCCCACACCTCTGTCCTGTACCCCAGCTCTTGTGTGTATAAATAAGTAAAATAAATCTTTAAAAAAAATTTTAATGCTACCCGGGGATTGTTTTGATGTCATTCGTAAAAAATCAGTTTTTAAAATGATGTTCAGGGGCCTCCCCTGGTGGCGCAGTGGTTGAGCGCTGGGCTGCGAGGCTGCCCGCAGCCTCTGCAACGCGGGTTCGTTCCCCGGCCTCCGGAGAGGGTCACACACACACACACACACACAAAAAAAAAAAAAAAAAAAAGAAAGAAAGGAAAAGAAAGATGCTCACTTGTATGTTTATTAAGGTGTATTATTAATTCTGTGAAAAGGTGATTTCCGGGGACTCCGTGGTGGCACAAGGGGTTAAGACGCAACCTATGACGTTATCAGCAGCCACTGCAGCACGAGTTTGATGCCTGGCCAAGGAGCTACCCACATGGCACAGCAGACCTCTCCTGTCTCACCCACTGCTCCCCTCAGCAGTGTATTTCAGTCAATCTGCCTGTTCTGTTCCCCACTCTGTCTATGGTGAATCCTTTCACCCCCACCCCCTCACCTCTGTCCTGTACCCTAGTTCTTGCATAAATAAATAAATCTTTAAAAAAAAAAAAGAGAGAGAAAGAGAAAAAAAAAAGTGTCCACTGTGAAATGGAACAGGAGAACCAGTAAAGAGAAAAAGCATTACTTGTGTCAGGTCCCAGATCAGGCTGCTCCAAGATGTGCCAAAGAAGCAAATTGATTATTATTTTGAATTACAGAAACAGCTGGTGAATGAATGACACCCTAAGCCTCCTTTCTCCTAAAACAGGACTTTTCTCTGACCCTCTTCTCTCTTCCCCTGAAAGCAAGAAACAAATCTTTACGTAAAAGGCAGCCTCCCTGAACAGAGATGGAGACAGACATTATTACCGCCAGAGATGGGATGGAAAACTGGGTAAACAAGCTCACTAAGTTAGTAATCCCAAACCTTAAGGAATTTCTTTGTCCTATCTGTTCTTCTCAGATATATTGCTTCTTTGTCTAAAAGCTAAAACTGACTGTTGCAGCCAATCCCTAGATTCCATATCTCATGACCTGTGTGCACAAATTAAAGTTGCCTTTTCTTTTCCTAATCTCTCTCTTGTCAATTTAACATGGGACTAGTGAAAGAAGCCAAAGTGGGGGAGACCCTCTGGAGACTGTCTCATCTGAAGTGGGCCAAGGACATTTTAACTAGGTCAAATACCTTTGGACTGTGTCAAAAGCAATTGTTTTAAGAAACCATCAAGCAAACAATTGTTTGAGAAGTTATTCTGATCAGAGCTGATAAATATGGACTTTTAACAGGAGGGTATAATCAGTTGGATCCCTTTTCAGAAGGATTCTCTTTCTAGAGAATCAGTAACAAGTTGGGTATAGACAGAAAAGAATAGATAACCAAGATAGCCAAGAATAGCTTATTAACACTAATCAGCTCTTTTTTTTTTTAACCTCTTACCATATCTTCTTCTTTTCCTCCCATAGAATCCCCTGACTTCTATATTGGGGGAATATTTTAGGTTTTCTGCCTGAAACTGTGTACCCTGAATTGCAAGTCTTCAATCCCAAATAAACATGCTTTGCCTTTTTAATTTGCCTTCTGAATTTTTATATTGACAACTGAAATTCAAGATGCAATGAGCATGTCGTTGTATGCAAGGGACAAAAGGAGCTTAGGTTTAAGGAAGTAACAGGGGACAGTTGACTTGGCCAGAAAAAACCCAGCTGGAACCACAAATCTCCCAACTTGGCCAACAGGATCATTAATAGCTGCCCTTCCTGCTCTTGGTGCTCTTCCTCTAATTTCTTCTCTTTCCTTTGCATCTGTTTTCCAATTATTTTCTAGAGTAATCATCTGTGCAAGTTAAGGTTTGAGCTGAAACTGCATTTGGAAACGCAGTGTGATTTTGTGTGATTTTTCAAGTTCCAGGATTGATTCCAGGTGGAGGAAAGGGAATAAGGGGATGGGGCCAAACTTGGTCACTACTGATGAGTCACATGGGAGCCTCTACTTTTTGAGTACACTTGAAACTTTCTGTAATAAAAAGGCAAACACAAGTTTACATTCTATAGACTTGGTAAGGAAGACCTTTCATGTTAAATAAGAAAAACCGGGTGATCAGATGCAGCCAGTACCTGATATACTAAGAAAAGATTGAAAGGATTTAGACCCTGGAACAAAGAGTGGTATCTTCAAAGAGGTACAGGATGACAAATTCTTGTTGCTTTAATTTTTCTACAATTAACATCTATATCCTGGGTAAAAAGAAGCCAGCTGGGCAAGGCTGTTAAGTGCAAATGTATCTTGGAGGAGAAAGTCAGAAAAGGTGAGGTAAATCTCATTCCCTTAGGGGAGGGTGAAAACTCCAGGGTACAACGGGAGTGTGGGGGTACTTTTGAAAGCTAAACTGATAAAAAAAACATTGGGGAAATCCCTCCGGAACCGGCTCCGGAAACAACTGGAAAGCTTGTGATGTGGGGAAGCTGCCAACCTTGCGTGGACAGATGACTTTTCTGGCAAGCAGAAGGAAGTCAGTAAATGCTTTTCTCTCAGCAGAGAAACTTGATATTAAGTTAAGATTTGAAGTGAGTATACACACCCAAAAGTTGCACAGTAAACTGAGAAAACAAAATCTGTAACTTGTATAACAAAGTGTTACTATCCTTACTATGCAAAGAGTTATTAGATATCAATAAAACAGGTGCAGGTTTATGTCCCTTGAAATGCTACATGTTTTGATTCAGATACTATGCTATAGACATTTATCTAATGGGAATGAGGATAGAGGTGGGCAAAAATTCAGCTCCAGAATGTCCTTTGAAGAGGCAGTAGTCAGAGTGACTGGACCTTGGCACTAGAATCTGGCTATCTCTCAGTCCTCTTGAGTATCGGTTTCCTCATCTGTAAAATGGAAAGTGTCACAAGGGTGGCAACAAAATCAAGTACATCAAATGTCTATCCCATAGTAAATGCTCATTAAATGGAAGACTAGCTGTAAAAATATAATAGAAATTTATGAGCACCCAAAAGTCAGAGCCAAGAGGAAGAACATTCACAGGGATGGAAGGTGTTTGTTAAACATAGGAAAAGATTTCGACTTCATTTCCAATAATATGTACTCATTAAAAAGATGCCATCTTATACACAGATGATCTGAGAAATTCCTGTGAGGCATGAGGCCCACCACACACAAGTGAGGGGCACCTATTAGGACCATTGGTGGAAAGTGCTCTGGAGCCCCCTACTGAAATGACAAACACTAGCTCTAAACCCCAAGATTTGACAATGAGGGCTTAACCTACAGAGACCAGCATTTGCATGCAAAGCAAACACGAGGGCATTCCCTGTGGCATTAACTTTAGTGCAAAAGACTAGGTCAATTCTGGTAAAATGGAGTAAGGGACCCATTCACAATCCTTCATTCCCAACGACAAATTCCTAGATAATCCCACCCTGGAAGTATTTGCATTGGTAATCTTGTAAGTATTTCTTAAATGTGTGATCTTCATTTACCCCAGTGGGTGTCAATGTTTGTGGGTCTGCTAGACTTAAGTGGCCTGTTCAACCACCATTATGGTTACCTATGGTTCTGTATTCCTATACAAAGGTCAGAACTGCCCAGTCAATCAGTCATATGAGCCAAACCTTACAAAGTGCCTTTCCAATCAATCAAGAGCAGAAAGTTTGATCACTCTGGGAAGGCTATGCATCACGAGATATGACCGGAAACGCCCGGGGGACCAAGGACCGATGTATGAAAAGGGACCCCAGAACCTGATCAGCAGAATGCCTTGTTGATAAGATTAGGACCATGGCCAGGGGTCTGTGGTCTGGTTTCGATTACAACACTTGGTCATCAAGTTGATAACATGGTCAGCAGACTCATGTCTCTCCAAGTCCTAGATGACATTCCTGAGTTTCACTCATCCTTTCTTCTTGTCCTCCTAACGCACGTAGCTGATGCTGTATAATTATTCTATCAGTAAAAATGGCCAGGACCTTGCTCTTGAGCAGCATCCTGCATTGTGCAGCCTGCTTCATGACTCCCATGTCTTTGTCAGTGTGATGTTGCCTGATGCAATAAATGTTCATCAGTTTATCGATAGCGGTTACCTACCAGGTGCCACTAGATCAGCTGGGAGGTATATTGTCCGCTATAGTTTCATAACAAATTACCCCACAAGTTAGCAGCTGAAAACATCACCTGCTCTTTATGTGAGAGTTTCTGTGCATGATGAATGTGGGTGAAGGGGAAGGTAAAAGGTATCAGGCTTTTCTGCCCTCCCGCCATTAGGATAAAGGAGGGAACCCTACGGTCCTGAACGCATGCCTGATGGCAGGCACCTGAGGTGAGTACACCTGGGCTGAGAGACTGAGTTTATAAGGGTGGCATCATGGGGATGCCAGCAGAAGCCAAGAACGAACAGAAGCAGGAGCAGAGAAGCCAAGAAGAAGCAGAACCATGAGAGAAGCAGAGAGAACGAGAGAGAAGGCCGGAGAGCCCAAACAGAGTGAAGACTTGCTGGGAGCTGGGAGGCCTGCCAGCCTCCCGGCCCCCCAGCACCCTTACCTGCCATGTACCTGGTAAATCCCAATAAAAGCCTGCAAAAGCCACTAAGGGCTCCAGGACTCTGACTCCTCCCTTACCCTGTCTGTTGGGATCATAGAAAACCTGCCCTGTGTCATTCCTGCCCACTACAGTGGGATTCACTTACTTGGGTGGGTTCACGAGGCTGTCACAGCAGCCATTCCCAGTGGGTTGAGCTGGGTGTAGGGTCCCAGAGTCCCTGCACCTGCCCTGGTTTCTGAACAGCCAGATTAGGGACATCCTGCCCTCTGCCTAGCCAAACCAGTTGTTTTCTGCCCCATTTCAAGGAAGCCCCATGAAAGAATCTTATGCCAGGACTGCAGCGGGGGAGCCTTTCACTCGTGGCAGTGTCCTCCGCTCCATCAGGAGCTCACTCTGCGGCCTGTGGTCAGGGGTCAGGTTGCACAGGCCCTGAGCTTGGCTCCCTGCCTCATCTTCAAGAGCACCTCCACCTGGTGAATCCCAGGCTAATGTTACTACAATATTCCCTCTGGTGCTGGGAGTCAGTAGCTACCAGGAGAGACCCCACTGAGCCCTGACAAGAGGAGATGGGACACAAATCCATGGGCATGTCAGAGCTTGGGCTTGAAAGTCTCCCCATTGCCCTGTTCACCATCAGCTGGGTGAACCCAACTGGGTCAGACAAGGTACATGCTGTTCCATCCATGAGCCCATGCTGTAGGGTAAGGTAAAGTGTCAGGCTTTTCTGCCCTCCTGCCATTAGGATTGATGATGGATCTGCAGTCCTGAATGCATGCCTGACAGCGGGCACCTGGAGTAGGGTGCGGGCATGCACAGGTGGGTACACCTGGGCTGAGACTGGGCTTATAAAGGTGGCATCATGGGGATTCCAACGGAGAGCAGAGAGAACAAGAGCGAAAGAGAAACCAGAAACAGCAGAAAGCAAAAGAGCCAGAGTGAAAGGAGCAGAGAAGCAAAAGCCACGAGAGAACGTCGGAGAGCCCAGAGAGAGAGGTGACCTGCTGGGGATGGGGGGCCTGCCAGCCTCCCAACACCCCCAGCACCCCTGCCTGCCGTGTACCTGGTGAAATCCCAAGAAAAGCCTGTAAAGCCACTGAGGGCTCCAGGACTCTCTCCTTCACCCGCCAATTCCAAACATAGAAAAACTGCTCCGTCCCCTCCTACTGCTACACATGCCCACGACCATCCTGTGCACCCTCAGCAGTGCCCCCACATCACAGAATTATCTGCCATTACCCAAGAAGCTATGAGACCCTCACCTGCTTGCGCGTGGTCCCATCGGGCCTCCAAGGAGCCATCCAGCACACAGGACACACCCCTGGGTCCAAGGGCCATTTTCAATTCTAAAACAAGATAAATCCCTGGATGCACTTGGGGAAGTGCCACCATCAAATGGCTTCTATGCGGTCTCCCAGAAAAGCCAAGTGAACACAGGGAACAGGAAAACACCTCAACCCCAAAGTGCCTCTCATAGATCGCTCCATGCCCATGCCTGGGGCAGACATTGCTAGCTGAGCCCACCTTCCCTGACCCAAGCTAGACCCACGCTGCCAGCCTTGCCTCTCTGCACTGGGCTTTAAGCAGATCACAATTCAGGATGAAACCTTCTAAGAACAAACTCTCTGAGGTTAACTGTTTCTGGCTTTTTCCCCAATCAGAGAATAGGCTGCTTCCATTAAAATGTTCCTGATCTTTGGGAACTTGGTTTTTTATTTGATCCCTTGCAGACCACGGACACAACCTCACCCTTACTTCCTGGCTCCCAGAAGCTTCCCATTTCTGGGCTTCTCCCCCATCTCCAACTGCTCCTATCTCCTTATTTGAGTGCTTCAAATATATACCTCTTCTTTCTCTCCACACTGTCCTCAAGCCCCATTTACTCAGTCATAAACAGGTCAACACTTCAATAGCTCAGCGCCTGCCTCCTCCTCATGCCTGTCCCCATTCTTTTATTGTTGTCCATGCTCAAGTTGATCCTTTGCCCCCAGAACCATGCCCTCAGCCTCCTCCCTTGTTTCCAATCTGGGCACTCTCACCCACTGCTCATACACCTTCCATGGCTCCCTACTGCCTGCCCAGCAAATTCTGATCTCCTTTACTTGTTCCAGACCATGCACACATGCCCCAGTGATCTCCAGCTTCTCTTGCTTCTGCTCTGATAACAAACAGGAAGGAAGAAGAAATGTTTCTGGAGCTGTTTCCCACCCCTGGAAGTCCTGAGAGGTCTACCCAAAGGTTAAGAACTCTTGGGTCCTCGATGCCAGCCCCAAGGGGGGAAAAAAAAAAATGGAGTGGTTGTTAACGGTCTATTCCCATTTTTTAAATTCTGCCTTCTTCCTTTTATCCTGAGAACTCCTACAGACGCCTCAAGTCCTGTTCTAGTCCCTCCTCCTTCACGTAGCTTCTGTCACTGCCCCTCGTGACTTGCCTGCCCAAGACCCCCTCTGGACCAGTTCTGACTCTTGGTCAAAAGGCCAGTGTTCAGAGGATGCATGAGATGGGAACCCTGGTAGAGCTCAGTGTACACAGCCGGGGTCACCGGCTTCCTTAAATTATGGGAAGTGGGACCCACCTTGATTGATCCTCTGCAACAGGACCTCACGGACAAGGTCCTCACAAATGCCCTCAATCGTCAGGGCTGGGCTGCCCACGGCAAGGACATCCCCCTCAAACTCTGGCAGCTCCTGAAAAGAGGCAGGTTGGATCAGAAGGACTGTGAGGTGGGTTTGAGCCCCATTCCCAACTTTGATTATCTGATGAACCTGGGGACTCAGTTTCCCCATCTTTAAAATGGATTTGTTGGGTCTAGAAAGATGTCAGTGTTGAGGAGAATACTACATGGCTTCTAGGGCCTTGACAAAACCTCAGACATATGGCCCTGGCCAAGCATCTGTGATTTCGTATTGTTGGAACATTCACTGTATCTCTGGGGGTTGCAGTTTTCTGTAAGATTGCTGCAGCCAAACCACAAAAGAAGATATACACAGATTTCTCTAGAAATTCTGATTCCATGAAAGATTTTGAGGAGATGAGAAAGGCCGGCATCTTCCAAAGTACAAAGTGATTTTGGAATGTAAAGAATTTATTTGGGGGCCTCCCCGGTGGCACAGCGGTTGAGCGTTGGGTTGCAAAGCTGCCCACGGCCTCTGTGGCGCCAGTTCAATCCCCGGCTGCTCCCCGGCCACAGGAGGAGGGTCCCACATGGCGCGCAGACCTCTCCTGCCGCCCGCTGCTCCCCTCAGCAGTGTACCTCGGTCCTTCTGCCTGCTCTGCTCCCCGCTCTGGCTCTGGTGGATTCTCTCACCCCCCGCCCCCGCGCTTCTGACTGTACCCAGTGCATGTGTAAACAAAACAAAGAAACAACCAAATAAATAAATAAATAAATAAAAACATGCCTCTAAAAAAAAAAAAAGAATTTATTTGGGCTGACTTTCATGGAAATTTGTCACTGACCTGTGTTCCTGAACTATGAAACATGAATAGCTTCTCTTGATAAACAATTCAAAAATTTTAATTATAGAGCCTCCCTGGTGGCACAAGGTGTTAAGATGCAGCCTATGAAGCTATCCGAAGCCACTGCAGTATGAGTTCGACCCCCAGCCAGGGAGCTACCCAAATGGCACAGCAGACCTCTCCTGTTTCACCCGCTGCTCCCCTCAGCAGTGTATTTCAGTCAGTCTGCCTCTTCTGTTCCCCACTCTGTCTCTGGTGAATCCTCTCACCCCCCGCATCTCTGGCTTGTACCCCAGCTCCTATATGCATACATAAATAAATCTTTAAAAAATAATAAATAAAAATTTTAATTATATTATAAATTAATCAATTTAAAAAATGGACTTCTTTACCTATATGGTGGAATTGATGAAACAATACACATCACAGGAATAGTGCCCGTATTTCCACTGGGCATCCTACCCATTGCTACTTCCTCTAAAGGATCTGGTTAACACCTAAGACAAACCCTTAGGCTCTGTGTGACCAGGCCCCTGTGACCTCCCCTCATCTCCTTCCCACCCCTTCACTCACCAAGCCCCAACCCTACTTGCCTCCTCACTGTTCCTTCAATATACCAGCACAGTCCTAAGTCCTATCTCAGGGCCTTTGCCTGGACCGCTCACCCCAGGCATGGCTCATGCCTTCCACTCACTGCTTCTCAAGTGTTATCTTCTCAGGGAGAGGCTTCCTGATCACCTTGCACCTCCCCCTACACACATTCATACACACACACACACACTATCTGCCTCCCTCTCTTCTAAGTCTGTGTCATTCATGATAAGAGATCCATGGACCCCCAGCCCAGCTCTCAAATGGCAACACTGAGCACTCTCATGGGAGATGCAGAGGGCCTAGTGTGAGCCCAGAAGAACCATCAACCCAGTTTCTAATTACCATCTTGCCTCTATGAGGGAGAGAATAAGACTGCCCACTGCATAGAAAGACACAGACACTGGGTGCTCTCTGGGACTTGTCTGCGGGTCCCCCATAGGCTCACCACTCTGCATCTTGGCTCCAGCTGGCTCAGCACAAAGGGCAAGAAGATGCAGAGCAGCCACCCATGGATGAACCTCCTCTGCGCTGCGCAGCTGTCCGACTGGAACTTCTGCAGGACACAAGCAACGGCTGATCCAGCAACCGTCTAAACACACAGACCCACTGCCATGCCCTCCTCACAGTGCTCACCTTCAGCACACGCCCTCGGACTTTCTCCAGCTGCTGGGCAGCTTGGTGGCAGTCCAGGCTTGGGGTTAGACGCTGGTCTGCCAACTGCAGGAAGGTAGCCACGGAATCAGCCATGAGCTATGGGAAGAGGCACATGATGAGCCCCAGGATCCATGCCCTGGCCCTGTCAGCACGCAGCCTGTTCTGCCAGCCCCTCCCCCCATCCTCCTCCTTATCTTAAGAGAGAGCACCCCCTTCCTATCAGGATTTGGGGACCATGCGATCAATGGAGACCTACATACAAAGCAGCAAATGTCCTTTCCCTTCTGTCAGGAAGCCCAGGCTGGGGAGTGGAGAGCTGGTAGAGCTCAGCCTCTTCAACCCAGCACTCACATGCCATGTACACATTGAACAACTGTGTCAGGCAACGCTGGGTCATCTCAGTTCATGTCTCCTTCACTCATCATGTTAATGAGCAGGTCCCATTCCCTCGGTCTTCAAAACACACCCCACTTCTCTTTGTTGAACAAAACTGGCTCAGGCCTCTCTACCTCCTCCATTTCTGCCCCCAAGGCAGAAAGGGCTTCCTAATCCTTGAATCTGCTTACATACCTGACATGACTCCCCACTGTCCTAGGACAGGACCCAGCCCCTTAGTCCCTGAGGTCCTAACTCTTCTACCCACCCATAACTGGCACCGCTTCCACCTTCCTGCTCTTCCTTGAAATCTACAACCCAGCGTCTCTAAATTGCTTTATTTTCTCCAAATGCTGGCATGCTCTCTCACCTCCCCCTACCCAAAACATGCCCCACCCCACCCCCATTCCTCCCACTGCTGCCCCAGTTTGAAAGCCCTCTCCTCTGGAAGTCCTCCCAATCCTGGAGATGGGCAGGTAACTCCTTGGGGCACACTGTGCATCCCCATACATGGCACTAGGAGCCCAGCAAGGGAGGGTCAAGTCTTCCTGTGCCCCCAGCATACATGAGGCACCTGCTCAGTGGAGGCTGCTGAGCTCTCCTGGCCTCCTGCCAGCCTTCCACTCACCCTCACCTGCTGTACTAGATCCTGGACACCAAACACCAGGCTTTGCATCCCCAAGAAGCCAAATGGCACCATCAGTTGCTCCAGGCACCCTGCGTTTTGCTCAGCCTCCAGATAGCAGGTCTGCATCAGCTCCGGGTCCCATGGCATCTCCCCAAATGAATAAACCTGTACTCCAGTGGCAGTTAGAAGAGAAAAACACCATCAGTTGTTGGGAAAGCAGGGCCAGAGCCTTCTGAGCCTATTCAGTGAAAGAGAAACACCAATGGGAACACATCCCACCTCAGTTGTCACAAAAAAATTCACAATAAAACAGTATGTCATTGTAGGCATAAAATGGTAAAACCTGGAAAAAGTGAAAAAAGGCAGAGCTGGAATGACCAGAGGAAATGGGCATTCCTGGCCCTTGTCACTCCTACGCCCACCTGCTGATGACCTCTCTGTGCTGTCCTGGGCTGCAGAAATGGGTGATCCTATTCATATTGTATCTTCAAGGGGCTCAGAAAAAAGTTGGGGAAGACAGGCTACAGATAAACAACCACAGTGTTGTGTAAACACTGCTGTGAGGACAGAGGCACAGACAGCTGCAGATTCAAGGAGAGACCAGGGAACATTACTGGAGGAGGTGATTATCACATGAGGCTTAAGGAGTTGAAAGTTTCCTGGCAGGTTGTAGGAGGTCACTACTTCATGAGCCGACCTGCATGAAGTAAAATTGTCTGGTTCAGAGGACAGGGTAGGCTATGGTCAAACAGAGGAATGCAAGGGGCGGAGTTTGGGGGAAAAGTGACTCCAGACTGATGTTGCTGAAATCTTATCATCCTAATCCTCTCCCCCGCCCCCCACGTTTTAAACATTGCCTTAGTGACCAAGGCATGGTTATCCACACTAAGTAAAAAGCAATCTAGAAAGTTTTTCCAAAAGAAAGATGCAAGGTTCACACACCTTTTCTGTAAAGTTGTTAGGGGGAAAAGGATGTCTCAAAGCTAATTCCATACAGGCTTTGTGGACTCCACCCCCACCCCAGGTCAAAGCCAAAGACACTGGGAACTCCAAATCCCATCACCACCAAAGGGAAGGTGGCTAGGACCTGAGGGTGGGGTTAAGCAGCCAGGTGGAGACAAAAGGCAGACACGTGGGCTTTGGGGGGGGCTCTCCATTTTTGGGCTCTCGGCCAGCGCGGAGCGTCCGGCCAGCTCTGGGAGTGATTTTGGGTTTCCAGGTCGTCGGATCGGGTAGGACGCATTAAAGACTTTATTTCCCTATTTTCTCCCTGAGTTGTACATTTTCCTTATTTCTTTTTCTCTTGTAAATAAACCTTTTATTAACCCTTTTGCGTGTGTCTGTAGTAGAGTATTCATAAGTCCCTTTAAAGCGCGCGGGTGAGGACCCACAGCCAGGAACCCGTTTAATATCGGGGTTGCTCTATAACAAAGTGAGCACGCCACCCACCAGCCCGATGATCCGTCCCCTGCCCGCTGGAGCTCACCTCCTTGCGCAGGCGAGCGCCCGAGGGGCTCCTACGCAGGTAGCGAGACAGGCGGTCCATGCCCTGCACCAGGAGGGTCTGCGTAGCCGCGAGTGAGGCTTCCACGGTGCTCAGCAGCTTCCGCGTGACCCGGGGCAGCTGCGCGTCCACCTTCCTGCGCAGACAGGACTCGAGAGGGCCCTGGACCTCGTCTGGGAGTGGAAGACACTGCCTGGATCTCCTCCCGGTCGTGCTCGCAAGGGAGGGGGCACGGGGGAGGAATGACCCTGGGCTCATCAGGGTGAAGTGAACGGAAGTGCAGACTCTGAGCACCCTCTTCTCCCATTTTACCAATTCACTAGAAATCTGAGGTCCGTGGTGAGGAGGGCGTGGGCCCAAAGGCGCACGTGGCGGAGTCAGGATTTGACGCCGAGGCTCTCTAGTGAGTGGAGAGCCGCTGCCGTGTGACCCAGAGCACCGAGTCTGGCCGTTGCCGCTGATACTCGCACCCTCCGCTCACCGGGCCTCAGGCCCTCTCCTTTGCCCAGAGGCTACACGTTACCCTGGTCTGGCCCCGCCCCTGACCCCGCCCCCGCCCCCGCCCTGGCCTCGCTCCCGCGAGCCTCAGCCGCAAGCCACGCCCACTCCCTCATTTAGGACCCACCCACCGTGCCCCGCCCTTTCTTTCCCCGGCTCCGCCTCCTCTGAGATTTCCTGTCCTCGACTCCCGGCCCCGCCCTTTCCGTCTCTTTCCTTCCGTCTCTCAGGCTGCGGGCCCCCGCCCCGCCTGTCCCGGCCCCCACCAGGCTGCGCTCCAGCGGGCCTCACCCCGCAGCCTCCCAGCCACAAGCGCCCGCAGCTGCAGGATCTGGTCCACATCCGGGCGGAGAGTCCTCTCCAGGGCCGCGAGCAGCTCGTCCTTTTCCGGCTGGAAGGCGCGGAGCCCCGCGGAGGCCCTGGCCAAGACGGCGGCGTGGACGGCGTCCAGGAGCTGCTCGGACAGGCCAAGGGGACGCACAGGGGCCAGGGGAGCGGGAGACACTCAAGATGGGGTGCGGGTAGGGGAGAGACAAAGGCGCAGAGAGAAGGCGGGAGGGTGTAGGTGACAGTCACGGGGAGGAGATCTCCATCCAGCCCAGAACCTCCCCCTCGCCTGTTCCTGATTCCCTCTGCGACCCAGCACATATACCTCCGTCCAGGCCCAGGCCCGGGCGCGGCCGGCTCCCCGCAAGCCAGGCAGGGTCTGGGCTCTCAGTGCGGGCATCAGCTCCCTCATCAGCACCGCGGTCAGCACCTACGGGAGCGGGAATTGTGTGCGCGGTGGCCCTGGCAGCCAAGATGGGCCTTAGGGGTCGGGGTATGACCTAGAGAGGCACTGACCTCAGCGTCGGAGCCCAGGGTCACGTCGTCGTCCCCAAAGTGGCCTTGGTGCTGCCGGTAGAGCCGTACAGTGTCCAGAAAGGCCCGTGCAGCGGGGGCCTGGCTTCGCTGCAAGACTGAAGGGCAGCTCCTCAGTCCCTGCCCACCACTCCCCTATTTACAAATATTCCCGGCTCCCCAACACCTGAGGAAGAAGTCCTCCACCTTCTTGCTAGGTACCCAAACACCCGTCTCTCCCACCTTTGTAAAAGCGATGACTTCCTCCAGGAAAACGCACCAAGACCATCACTAGTCCATAACATTTGGGCAGTCAACAATCTGCCCAACCGTATGTGTCTGTCCTGTGTCCCTTCCTCTGTTTCAGACTTCAGTTTCCATATCCTGTTCCCTGTTCTTCCAGGCTAAGCTCTCACAGGACCCTGTGTGTGCCCATCATAGCCCTGGCCACACATAACTGCTTGTTGTCTCCTCTCCAAATCCATGCTATAGACAAGGAAAGAGGTTCCCAGAGGGTTCACAGCCAGCAGGGACTGAGACATTTGACCCCAGACCCCAAGACTCACCACTCCTAACCTTTCATGGAACCCACCTGTTCCACGAAGCCGGATGCCCCCCTGTAGGGCTAGCCTCCAGGCATGCTGTGCCTCCCCTGTGGCTGCAGAAAAACAGAGGTGCCGGCGGAAGGGATGCTGCAGGAACAGGGGAAAGCTTATAGGCATTTCCAGAAGAAGGCCAGGGTCTTCCTGTGTGTGGTCTCCTGAAAGCAGAGAGGGGAAGCTGCTTTTTCACTCATTCATTCACTCTACAATCAACCATTCAGTCACCAGGAAAAAATCCCCACGAAATGCTTAGAGGAGGCCTGGTGGTTGCTCAACAAGCATGAGTCACACAGTTATAGCCACACATTGTTCAATCCAGCTCAACCCGGGGTGTGGTGGGGTGGGCCAAGAGGGGGTGTCTAGGGAAGACACCAGCAATTGATTCCAGAGTCCTTTCCCAGCTTCTTCATCCTAAACACAGTGCCTTTGGCAATCACTGCCAATTTGTCTAAATTGACATATAATCCAATCCATGAGGACACTGGACTCAGATTTTAACCCATTTTCTAGTTCCACACCTAGGACACAGTTTTCCATCTTTGAACCTGGGTTTTCCTACCTGTAAATTAGGTTTAAAAGTGATACTAACCATCTAGACCCTTAAGAGTGACTTTATTTTTGGAGGATTTATTTGAGGTCACCTAAATGCTCAATGTTTTGTTCTGACTTATAAAGTGACACATACAGATTGCAGTAAAATGTAATAATTCAGCAGATGAAGTTCCTGTCACCCCAGATGCAGCCCCTAGAGACAATGATAACAGTTAACAGTTTAGAGGACATTACTCAGATATTAAAGTTTGTGCAAAGCCTTGTGGGATGTAATTGCTGAATTTGCTTCTTCCATGCATCTGGGACACCTTTGGGACTGCAGTTTTCCTTTCTAAGGGCCAGCCACAATTTATTTAATCACCCCCAAAGGATACATCCGGATGGATTCTGATGTTGCTAAAAGCATCACTATTTCTGCAGGCTGTCCTTGTGGCTATACTAGGGAGCAGGAGGGCTCCATCAAGGAGAAGGTACAGCAGACTGCGTACCTCCCTCACAGTGACAATCCCCAGCATCAGTGTCCTCACCCGTAAAATACGAGGCCATCTGCTGGGCATATTCAGTAAAATAATGCAGGACCCACGCTGAGAGCCAGTAACACTGCTCCTTACCTTATATTTATGCAGGGATGGAGGGAGAAAGGGGAGGGGTAGAGAGAAGGGCAGGGGGAAGAGGAGGAGCGTAGAAGGAAAGGAAAGGAGGAAGAATGAAGGGAGGGAGGACAGCAGGAAGAGGAAGAGAAGAGGGAGGAGGAAAAGAGGGAGCAGAGGGAAAAAGGGGGGAGGGAGGAGGAGGAGGAATGGGAGGAGGAGGAGGACTCTGGGGCAAATGATTCACCCTGCAGCTAGTCTGTGTGATTTTCTACAAGCCCCTGCCATCTCCCCACAGGCTCACTGACACCAAGTTTTATTGTTTTTATCCTTTGCTACTTTGATCCCAGTGACCTAACTCTCCTGGTCATTCTAGAAAGCTCAATTTTTCTCTTTCTAGAGCCAGCAGGCTCCCCCAGAGGCAACACTGACTGCCCCACCCCACCCCTGCCCCTGTGCCCTTCCCCACATGTACGCACACTGGGCATAGTCTGGAGATGTTTTTAGGTATCACAGCTGGGAGGAGGAGCCTTAAGCATGGAGTGAGTGAGCCCAGGGAGGCTGCTCCACACGTTACAGCACCCAGGACAGCCCCGCCACAGCAAAGTATGATCCAGCCCCCATGAAACAGTGCTGAGATAGATAAACTTGCTCTTGGAGTCCCCAGGAACCTTACCTGAGGGCTTTGGGCAGAGAGCATCTAAAAGAGAGACATATTCACACTGGGAAGTCAGGATTGTGTACCCCGTCAGGGTCATGGAACCCAGAGGATGGCCCCCATTCTCATATTCCTAGGAAAGGCATCCAAAGAAAAGTTTGGGGCAGGTCTAAACTGTGGCCCCATGTCCCAAGTGTGGAATCAGGTTAGCTGGAAAGTCCTTCCTCTCTCCCTCCACACCTCTCTCTCTTCCTCCCCCCTCAGTCCACAACCCAGCATCTCTACTGCTAGGCCACTCCCAAGCACTGTGTGAGGATCTTTTCATTGACTCCTCACAGCCCCATGCAGGGTGAGCCACATCACCCCATTTCACAGAGGCAGGGCCTGAGTCCCTGGAAGGTAAGAGACCTATCTGCCAGAGCCCCCGCAGCCAGGAAGTAGGGCAGAAGCATAAAGCACAAATGCCTTGCCTGGCTTCTACCTCGTCTGTGCTGATGACCACAAACAACTCTACCACTGCCCGGGTTTCACTTCACCGCGGGCATATCAGGAGATGATCACCCACCCAGGCCAAGCACTTAGGGGCCCTCCATTCATGCTAATGATTGGAGAAAAGAGGGGGGCTTTGCTGGGATCTGTAGGGTGGGAGGGAGAAGCTGAAGGTGAATAGGACTGGGTCACTCCCTTACTTACCTCCCTGTGACTGAACCACTCCAGCCGGCCGTCCCCACGCAGAACACAGAAGATCGGCTGCCACCGAGGGGGGTGGCCCCGCAGTTGGATCAGGGGCCCTCGGTGCTCTCGCACTCGGGGCAGTTTCTGTGGGAGAAGGAATGGATGTCCTATGCATGAACCTATGTCCCGAACCGAACACTGGACAGCTCCCATGCTGCTAGAGTGGCGCTGATTCTTACAGAGCATGCGCTGAAATCCTCCCCACAGCCCGGCATGTAGACACTCTAAGTGTCCTCCCCCACTTAGAAGCAGAATCTTCTCCACTCGAGCCTTGATGAGAGGCCAGTCTTTTTTTTTAAAAAAAAAAAATAGATTTATTTTATTTATGCGTGCAAGAACCAGAGGTGCGGGGGGGGGGGTAAGAGCGTTCCCCAGAAACAGAGTGGGGAACGTAACAGGCAGACTGACTGAATTACACTGCTGAGGGGAGCAGCAGGTGAGACAGGAGTGGTCTGCTGCACCATGTGGGTATCTCCCTAGCCGGCAGGGAATCGAATTCATGATGCAGAGGCCGCGAATAGCTTCACAGTGTTGTGCTTAACCCCTTGTGCCAGCAGGGACTCCACAAGAGACAATCTTTTTTTTTTTTTTTAATTTTTTGTTTAAGATTTATTTTTTTATTTATTTATACAAGCACTGGGTACAGTCAGAAGCGCGGGAGGGTGAGAGAAGTCACCAGAGCCAGAGCGGGGAGCAGAGCAGGCAGAAAGACCGAAGTACACTGCTGAGGGGAGCAGCGGGCGGCAGGAGAGGTCTGCGCGCCATGTGGGACCCTCCTCCCGTGGCCGGGGAGCAGCCGGGGATCGAACCGGCGCCGCAGAGGCTGCGGGCAGCTTCGCAACCCAACGCTCAACAGCTGCGCCACCAGGGAGGCCCAAGAGACTCCAATCTTGATTGCAACCTGAAAGGGACTGAAAGACGCATTCCAGGGGGCCACCCTGGGGGCGAAGGGGTTAAGCCTCAGTGCTATCAATCTATCACTAGTCACTGCTGCATGAGTTCTATACTGGCTGCAGCCACTGCTATAAGAGTTCAATCCCCAGCCAGGGAGCTACCCACATGGCACAATAGACCTCTCATCTAGCCCGCTGATCCCCTCAGCAGTGTATTTCAGCATATCTACCTGTTCTGCTCCCCACTCTGTCTCTGGTGAATCCTCTCACCCCTCGCACATCTGCCCTACACCCCAGTTCTTGTACGTATAAATACAAAAAAGAAAAAAGAAGCATTCCCACCCCACAGCAGCCATGAGATAATAAACATGTAATGCTTTAGCCATACATACTGAGGTATATTGCCATGCAGCATCAGCTGACTAACACAACTGGAGGGCCTGGGTCAGGTAAGCAGGTGAGGGTTAATTCATGAGAAATGGCCAGGCTATAGCAGGGTGGGACACCACCTCATTTCACTTTCTCCATCTCTCTTTCACTTTCACTATGTGGCACTTGAGTTGCATGGGCTGTTTCATCACTGGACCTAGGAGCTGTACCTAAGGCACACTTGGCCCCGGTAAATATTTGATGAATAAATTAACTGCATTTATGAAGTTTTGGTTCTTTGGTGGGGTTGTAGGAACTTTGGTGTTTCTTGAATATTCTGCCTGCTTTTCCTGAGGTATGAGATGTTTCATAATAATATCATTAAAACGTTATTATATAAATTATATATAGCTGGTCCTTGATTTGCAATGGTTTCACTTTGATTTTTTTGACTTTATGGTGGCATAGAAATGATATGCATTCAATAGGAACTGCACCTCGAATTCTGATTTTTCAGGGCCAGTGGTGTGTGCTACCATCTTCTCTGCGGTGCTGGGCAGCACAGCTATCACCAGGGGAAACAACCACACTGTACAGTGTGCAGGAGTCAGTCAATTCTATGAGATAGCTCACACTTTAGTATAAAGTAGGCTTTGTTTAGGTAATTTTTGCCCAACTGGAGGTAACGCCAGTGTTCCAAGCACTTTTAAGGTTGTCTGGGCTGAGCTATGATGTCTGGCAGGTGAGGTGTAGTAAATACATTTTGTGCTTGGGTTATTTTTAACCTACCATGGTTTCATTGGGTTTCACCCCTTCATGAGTTAAGAAACAGCTGTATAATGCGAGCATAGAAAACAAATATAACATGAAACGTTCAAGCTAAAGTAAGGGGAAATCCCTCCTCACTGCTGGAACCCCTGTGAAGCTGTGTCCTGGCCCAGGTGACCTGAACCTGCAGATGGTGAAAGATGCAACTGGGGGTATCACCCAGAACTCAAGAAGTCCTGTATGGGAAAGGGAAAATCCCAGATGGCAGGGGCTCCTCACCAGGGAGTCCCCACCCCAGGGCAGGCACCAGGGGGAAAAGAGAGGTAGGACATTCCTGTGCCCTGATTTGGGCAAGGGACCCGGCCTCAGTCAGGAATGTGGACTTGGGTCAGATCGTGCCTCTGCCTCATGCTGGTGGATGAACTCAGGAGTATTTCCTCGCCGCTCTGTGCTTCAGTTACCCCTCTGGTCAGAGAGCTATCTCCTGGGCTGGTGAGGACTATGTTGTGCAAGGCACATGGAGGCCTTGGAAGCTGCTTGCCAGCTCAGGGGACATTCGGATCAAGGTTTGGGCCATTCCAGGCTCTTTTGTTTCACTGCAAACACTTCTTGAGTGGACAATCTCTTCCTGAGTCCCTACCATATGCCAACACCACATGGACACAAGAGGGTACAGAAAGGGGAGCTAAGAGCTGATGCCTGATTTTAAAGGGCAGGTAAATAGGGGAGACAGACATGTGACCCAGGGCTCCCCTGGAGAAGCAGCAGGATTGGGATCCCAGGGGAGGTGCCCCACTCAGATCAAGGGTGAAATGGTAATCAAGGCAGGCTTCTTGGAAAGAGTGGCAGTCAAAGCACAAGGAGGAATGGGGAGAGGGCATCATGCACATAAATGTCTGGGAGCTCAGTGGGCTGTGACATTGGTTCTGCTCTCAGGCAAAGCATTTTCAGCTTCAGGGCTTTTGCCACAGCTGTACCCTCTGTCTAGAGCACCCTTCCCATCCTGGGCTGTAGATCCAGCTCCTTCTCATCTCTTAGGTCTCAGCTCAGAGAAGCCCTCCCTGCATGCACCCTGACTCCCGCATCCAGCAACCCTGCATCCTGAAGGACAGAGCAGGATCTGTCTCAGTCACTGCTGTGTCTCCACCATGCAGCCCCGGGAGTAGCACCGGTAGCTGCCCAGTGAGTGTTTAGCTGAATTTTCAATAGTCACCCCAGGTCTTGGTACCAGAAACTCCATGGTATGAGGAGGGCCCTGCCCAACAAATACCCCTTGCTCAGCTCCACTTACCCACATTTACAGCACCCACCTTACTTCGCAGCAGCTGACATTGAACCGGCTCCTGGGGGCCCAGCTCCTGGGTGATCTGCCGCAGAAGGGATACTGCCAGCTGTCCACGGTAACAGGGCAGGAAGTTTCTCAGCAGGGCATCCATCTGGCCTGCAGATCAAGGGGACCATGAGTCGGACCCAAAGACCAGCCTAAGGAGGACAGAACAGGCAAGAATCCACTGGTGGGGGCCTCCCTGGTGGGGCAAGGGATTAAGCATCAGCACTATGAAGCTATCCACAACAACTGCAGCTACAGTTTGATCCCTGGCCAGGGAGCTACCCACATGACGCAGCAGACCTCTCCTGACTAAACTGCTGCTGCCCTCAGCAGTGTATTTCAGTCAGTCCGCCTGTTCTGTTCCCCACTCTGTCTCTGGTGAATCCTCTCACCACCAACCCCCACCCCACCCCACCCCCGCCACGCCTCCGGCCTACATCCCAGGTCTTGTATGCATAAATAAATAAATCTTTAAAAGGAAGAAAGAAAGAAAAGAAAAGAAAGGTCTTCCTGGTGACAGCCATGACTTTAAAAAAAGAATTCAGTGGTGGGCTCCTGTACACCTCCTCCCCTAGTTGCCTCCAAGTCCCATTCACCCTTAACCCTCCATGCCTGTTTCCATCCACAGTGGATGGGTGACTCAAGCATAATCTATAACTGAAGCACAATAAACATAATTGTGTAATCACAGAATTTAATGAGTTTTGACAGATGTACACACCTGTGAAGTTATCACCTTGATCAAGATAATGAGCAGATACATTGCACCCAAGAGTTTCCTCATGTCTCTTACCTGGGAGATTTTCAAAATCTCTTAAAAAGCCCCACCCCAGCACAAGGGAACTTTCTGGGATGATGGAAGTGTTCTGTATCCTGATCCAGAAGTGATCACACAGGTGTTAATGTTCTTCAAGCTGTTCCCTGTATGTTCATCCTACTGCCTGAAATTCGCATCTGATGGTTGGAGCATCAGCAGCTGTTATGTGCTATGAGGTGGCCTCAGGCACAGAAGACTACACATGATAGAACCAGGAGATGAGAGGAGCTGGGGTGTACAACTTTTGTCAACCTGTCTGGCACCTGTAACTCTCTCTAGGAAAGAGAAATAAATCCTTATCTTGTTTAAACTTGTTTAGTAAATAATCCTGAATCTCCCTGGAGAAATTTACTGAATTTATTGTGTGATAATAACTTGACCTTCTTTTCTGATCTAGATTGTAAACCCATAAGGATGGGGCCATTCCCAACCCTACTATATCTTCAGTTCCCGCACAGTAGGAGCTTAAACATGTGTATGGAAGTTAGAGGCACCGCTTCCTCACTGTCTCAAAACAAACACTGAGTCTCATTTCCCAGGGTCCACACAGAGGTGTCTGCCCATTCCTGCACACCTGGAAGGATTACCTTAGGATATCTGGATGGGCCCAGGGCACCTCCCACTTGGCACCATGTTCCCCTCCCTGAACCCACACCCTGAGTAGGGTTAAAAGATTTACTGAATTAAAATATAGGACACCAGTTAAATTTGAATTTCAGGTAAATAAGGAAAATATTTTTGTACAAGTAGGTCTTCGTGCAAGATCTGGGACATACTTATATTTAAATTATTCATCATTTATCTGGAATTTGCATTAATAGGGCATCCTGTGTGTCGACCAACCCCCAGCCCTGAACCCCACCTGCCCCATGCCTGCTCACCCCTCAGGTACTGCTGCTGCCGCTTGTCCAGGGGGCTAGAAGGCCGCCCGCCCATCCTGCTGTCGTCTCCTTGGGTTCCCCTGAGAGTGAGGCACACACGCTTCCCTTCCTCACAGCACCCGAGGTCCCTTAGTCCTGGGGAACACTAAGAGCAGGGCATCCAGCAAGGTGCCTGGATGATGAGGAGAACAGTGCCTGTGATCAGGGGGCAGAGAAGGACTAGGCTGTGTGGTGGGGGATGCCCCGCCCTGCACCTGCATCCTCCTGGTTCCCCTGGGGCCAAGCCCTCAGATCTGTTGATTTCTGAGGTAGCCCTGGAGGCAGGGTGGGGTTATGGGAGACAAAACTTCTAGCTGGCCTTGGGGGAGGAATGCAGGGCAGATTATCTATCAAAACCTGCAAAAGTGGCTAGTGTGAGGGGCAAGGAAGGTGAGGTAGGTATGGGATGTCTAATTCCTAGTGTCCACCCCCACTGTATCCACCACATGGTTGGCAATACTGGGTCTCAAGAGGATCCTGCCATGGCCCCCGACCACCCTGTCTGGGAAACCACTGGACAGACAATTCAAGTCACTAGGGTCAGTGCTGGGGCAGGGGAGGAGGCAGCAGAGAGAGACATCACTGTGCCCTGAATTAGGGTTAATTGAGTCTTCTCCCCTTCACCTGTTTTTCCAGTGCCTGGCACAGAATAGCCCTCAGTGTTTGAGGGAGGGAGAAAAGAAAAGAGAAGGGTCTGCAATGCAATCCAAGCTGAAATGTGACCAAATGAGAGTTTCTCGAGCTTTCAGATGAGGGGAGTGTCAAGTTCCAGTGACTGGATCTTGGATGTGATGGCTGGTGTATAAGCAATCACTTTGGACCATGAGGTGAAACTCTCATAACAATGACACAGCTATGACATTTGGGAGACTGGGGTCTCCAAAGAGTTAATCCACCAGCCCTATGTGCTTGCTTCCACAGAAGGAGTTAAACTTACATTTTAAGTCACCAGGAACATCTGACTTTAGTGTCAGCAATATCCCACAGGATTCATATCTTCTCTAAGAAACATCACTTCATGCCAGCCTGAGTATCATCCCTGAATTAAGCACTGTGATACAGAAGTGGGCAAAATAAGCTACAATCCACCCTCCGTGGACTACGGGGTTAGCATGCCCACAAAACTCAGATAACAAGAGTAAGGGGAAAATGGAATATGAAAGGGTAGAAAATGCTCTGAGTGGGGAGGAATGAAGGAGGTGATGTTGTACCAAGACCTGAAGGACGTAAGGGCCCAAGTCATGTACAAGGCTGAGGCAAAGAGACCCCTACGCAGCGGGCACAGCACATGCAAAGGCCCTGACATGGAAATGAACTTGGAGGGTTCCACTAACAGCACAAAGTGGGTGGGCTGGTGGAGGGTGAGTGAGGTGAAGATGTTAGGAAAGGAAGGGGGTCCTCAGGAGCCACACGGTGTTTGTGAGCCAAGTAAGATGTTTCACTTTTTTTAAAAGATGTATTTATTTATGCATACAAGAGCTGGAGTACAGGCCAGAGGTGTGGGGGGGGGGTGGTGAGAGGACTCACCAGAGACAGTGGGGAGCAGAACAGGCAGATCTACTGAAATACACTGCTGAGGGGAGCAGCGGGAGAGGCAGGTCTGCTGCGCCATGTGGATGGCTCCTGGATAGCCCTGTCTGTAACCCCTGCACCACCAGGGAGGCCTGAGATGTTTCACTCTTGACAGGGAAGGGGAGCCATAAGCAGGTTTGAAGCAGGGATAGATGTCATGGGGAGAGAAGTACATGTAGGGTCCCCATGCCTGTATCCTCACTTCCCCTTTGCTTCTCAAGCCCTGCCCTGAGCTCCACCTGCAGCTCCCAGCCATCTGCTATTGACCACTGGGGCTTTTTTCAGTATTTCCAGTCACTTTCTCACTGTCACATGAGGTGTGACTGAGCCAGACAAGACGTTTAAAAATTCACTTTCTGTGGTTTCAACTTTAGGGTTTCAATTCCCATGCCCCTTTCAGGGTCCTCTGTGGGATGACCCCCGCCCCCAGTCCCACACTAGACAAAGCTGTTGCATGGGTGAGTCCCCTGTATGCCCACCATCCTGCCCCAGTGCCATCCGTGGAGTCCAGCAAGCTGCACTAGGCCATAACTTTGAGGTGAGCTTGGAAACTGCAGAAGCTCTGCACTTGGCACATCAAGGCTATGAGCAGGCTGCAGCCCCACGCAGAGGGCACCACCAACCCTGTATGCAGCACAACCCAATAGACTGGCAAAAAAACCAAAACAAAACAAAACAAAAAACAGAATAAAATGTTGACGAGGATGTGTTAAATTGGAACCCGATACAGTAATAGGGAAATGGGATGGAGGTTCCTCAAACAAATTTACAAATGGAATTACCATATGACCCAGCAATTTCACCTCTGGGTATATACCCAGGATAACTGAAAAGCAGGCTCAAGGAGATGTGAGTACCTATCTACAAGGGCATGTTATTCAGCTTTAAAGAGGAAAGGAATCCTAAACCACGCTACAATATGGATGAACAAAAGGACAAATACTGTGACTTCACCTGTATGTGGCCCCTAGAATCACCAAATCATAGAAGGTAGTTGGTGGATACCAGGGACTGGGCAAGAGTGAGCACTGAATGGACACATAGTTTCAGTTATGGGGTCAGATGTGGTGAGGTTTGCACAAGGTGAACTGTGTCCCTACAAGAGTTAAGCCTACAGCTATTGAGAAAAAAGAGAAAAACTGTTGTGTACTTTAATGCCATTCAACTGTACACTTAAAAGAGTCAAAATGGCAAATTTTATGTTGCATTTTTACACATAAAAGATAATGTCCACATCCCAAACCCTAGAGCCTCAGAAAGCAACCTTATTTGGAATAAGCATTTTTGCAGATGTAGTCAGTTAAGAATCTTGAGATGAGGTCATCCCGTATTTAGTGCTTCTAGATCCAAAGAGGACACCAAGACACACACACACACACACACACACACACACACACACACACAGACAGAGAGACAGAGAGAGAGAGGCAGAAATGGAGGTAATGCAGGGAGGAGGGGGAAGAAATGGAGGTAATACAGCAACAAGCCAGGAACCCAAGGACTGCCAGCACCACCAAAAACCCAGATATCCAGCCCCGGAAGAAAGGTCTGGGACAGGTGCCTCCTCGAAGCCTCTAGAAGGATCCACCCCTGCCCACACCTTGATCTTAGACTCTGGCCTCTGGAAGTATAAGAAAACAAATTTTTAGTTTTAGGTTCCACGGTTGGCAGGACTTTGCTGTGGCAGCCCCAGGAATGTCATCCTAGGAGTCCCCGCCCCCCCAGCCCACCCCCCTGCCAAGGTGGACCAGTGAGAGTGCGGTGGGGTCAGCCATTAAGCCCAGGTACTGCCCACCAAGGACCAGGAGACAGTGGCGACTTCAAGCAAATGCTCTTTTTAATATCTGGGTTGTCTGGAGTGAGGGCCCTGGGCTGAGCCCCCCAGGCAGGGCTGGTGGCAGGACACTGTTGGCTTCCAGCAGCACCACTCGGCTTTTCGAAAAAGAAGCCCAAGCGTGGTGGCGGTGGGGCCCAGCCCCAGCAGGTCCTGGCCCGGCTGGGCAGTGCTTGGTCCCAGCAGCGGTGGTGTCCCTCAGGAACAGCTACAAAGTGGAATGCTTCTCAAAGGGCACAGTCAGGAGTCTGGCTGCAGCCTCGTCCAGGAACCAGCAAAGCTTCCCGGTGTGGGGTTGAACCAGGGCGGCGGGGAGCGGGTTCTCTTCCTTGTCCTCCAAAATGCGCTGCATGGAGAGGTCAGGAGTATGAGGCCCCCATACCCATGAGGTCTCAGGGCCCCCCAGGGACAAGACTCCTGAGCCATCAAGAGGTGAGATTACTTTTTCAGTTGCCCTACCTTCAAGCTATCAGGGACAAGTTCCCTTCCCTTCTGTCATCTGTGACTAATGCTGGGGTCGGCAAACATTTACTGCAAAGATCAGAGAGTCCATATATAGCTGCCTCTTGAACAACAGCAGGAGCTTCAACCCCCTGTGGTCAAAAACCCATGTGGAATTGTTAACTCCTCCCAAACATAGATACTGCTAGCCTGCTGTTAACCAGAAGCCTTACCGAGAGCACACAACTAAAAAATTCTGTAGATTATATATGTAATATAGACTGTATTCTTACCATACAGATAGGGAAAAGAAAATGGCATTATGAAAATCCTATTTACAGTGTTGCAGTATGTCAACGCCACAAGTTCAGCTGTTTACAAGAAAATATGTGTATAAATGGAGGTGCGTGTTGCTCAAGGGTCAGCTGTCTCTTTCTGGCCAGGTCACACCCTGCCCGGTGGGCGACTACTCAGCTCTGCCCTCATAGCACAAAAGTAGTAGCAGATGACACTTAATAGGCACAATTGAGTTCCAACAAAACTTTATTCATAGACATGGAAATCTGAATTCTGTAAGATTTCTACATGTCAAGGAGTATTTTATTTTGATATTTTTTTTTCAATAGGTAAAAATCCCTTTCTTAGCTGAAGGATTTGGCCCTACAACGTGTAGCACGCTGAGTCCCCCGATGTAGCCTCCTCCTTGCTGTGTCAGAAACACTGCTTTCTCCATCAGGCCCGGCCAAGCCTTCTGGGTCTGTTAGCTCATTTACTGCTAAGATCCTGTGAGATCAGCCCTTCAGCAGGGGAGCTGAGGCTTGAGGTAGCCTCACAGAAGCACACGCTGAGCTGGGGACTCTGGGGGGCCCATGGGGAAGGACCCTTCCACTTTGCTGATGGGAAAGGGGAGGGGTGGAGGCTAAAAGGCTGTATAAAGTCAGGCGGGCATCACAGGGAGGGACACTGTCTGCTGGACTCCCAAACCCCAGCATCAGTCACCCATGGGAGGGCATCTGGGCCCAAAGATTTGGGGGAAAGAAATATCATTTAATCAATTTTAAAAAATGTTTCCAGTGTCTTTCATAGTCTTTTCAATGATAGAAAAAAAATATATATTTTATTAGTTTATTTTTAAGATTTTTATTTTATATTCTTTCTTAAATATTATACACAAGATACCTTTTTTCTTATTCCTATTACACACGATTTTCCCACACTACCCTCCCCCCATTAGTTTTGCCAAGGGTCTATCTTTTGCATCTACTTACCACTGGGCTTTTAAAAATACTAAGCAATTCATTAAATTCTGATTTTAATTTTGCTTATTCCTTCCACCCATTTTTCTTAGAGTTATATTTATCTTGTTTCTAGATTACAGAGATTATTTCAAAAACTTTTTTAACACATTAAGTGCTATAAATACACTTGAGGGCACCTTTGGCATCATTTCTTCATCTTGTTCCATAATTGCTAATTACCACTGGCCTGTGACCAGTTTCGTTCTCCCCTTTAACCCCTGAATTATACACTATCTTGGGACCCTAATGCTTCTAATACAACAGTGTCTGGGACCCTATTCTATCCCCAGGCCCACATGCCCATGACTTTCTCGGACTGGGTCTTCAGCCATTACCTTCAGAATAGCTGCCTTGCCTTCTCCAGTTGCCACAAAGATAACAGTTCGGGCTGCATTCAGCACAGGGAGTGTGAGGGTCACACGCTGTGGTGGAGGCTTCGGGGAATCGCTAATGGGGGCCACAATCTTTTCCCGTTCCTGGAGGTGGGAGATCAGTGGGAGACAGGTTGACAGTGTCATCTGTCATGAGCACTCACACACCCCAGGCACACGCAAGCCATCATCCCATCCCACCCCACTAATCCTGAGGTACAGGCACACCTCAATTTATTGCACTTCTCTTATTTGTGCTTCACAGATTCGTCATTTATACAAATTAAAGGTCTGTGGCAACCCTGCATTGGCACCACTGTTCAACAGCATGTGCTCACTTCGGGTCACGTTTAATTAAGATATGTACACTTTTTCTGTTTTTAGATATAACACTATTGCATACTTCATAGACTACAATACAGTGTAAACCTCACTACTCACTACTCATCAAGTAAACATAACTGAGAAACCAAAAAATGTGTGACTCGCTTTACCACATTTGCTTTATTGTGGTGGTCTTCAACCCAACCTGCAATAACTCTAAGTTGTGCCTCTATTTAACTGAAGGTCCGTTTTAAGAGAGGCATACAAGGTTCAGAGGAATTAGGTTCAGCTTGCACACCTGTTGGCTGAGGCTTTCTTGACCAGATTCTAGGCACCTCTCTCTTTCCTCTGGAAGGCCCAGATGGCACAGACCGCTGCTCAGGTACCACTATGACTGCTGTGGGCACACTCACCTGCAGGAGGGGGTGGTCTGGGAAGAGTGAGCAAGTATGGCCATCAGGACCCACACCCAGGATTAGCAAGTCAAAAACTGGGATGGAGTCCCCTTGGAAGGCCTGAAGGAAAGAAGATGGTCCAGAGAGATTGTGAGGTAGGGCTCCAGGGACACAGTTGTCAAAAAAAGAATCATACATGTCTGTAACAGAGAGCTATGCTGGACCTCACCCGTGATCAAAGGTGCCCTAGGACCTTTGATGGCACAAGGGGTTAAGCACAACACTATGAAGCTGTCCACGGCTACTGCAGCACAAGTTCAATCCCTGGCCAGTCAGGGAGGTGACCCACATGGAGCAGCAGACCTCTCCTGTCTCATCCACTGCTCCCCTCAGCGGTGTATTTCAGCAGATCTGCCTGTTGTGTTCCCCACTCTGTCTCTGGTGAATCCTCTCACACCCCTGTACCTCTGGTCTGTACCCCAGTTTTTGTATGCATAAATAAATAAATCTTTAAAAAAAAAAATAAAAGGTGCTCTATTCTATAAGGTTCCATGTCTCACCTGGATGACTAGCCCAGAGTCGAGGAATACAACTGTCGCCAAGATAAGAGGACCCAGCCCTGGTACCAAGGTGGCAGTGGCGAGGTTTCCCTTGGGGACCACAGGACAGGGGCATGACCTCTCAGAAGGGGGACTCTTCAAAAGGGGTGACCCAGGGCAGGGCTGGGTCTACTAATCACCCCCAGGGGAGTTTCCACTAAAACAATCATGCAGTGCCACCTGCAGGTTGCTCACCGCCCTGGAAGGAAGCAGTCAGTGTGGGTGAGGCATTCCGTGGCCACTGAGGGACTCACCTGTCTCAGTTTCTTGGCATAGTCCTCAGCTGCTTCCTCCACAGGCAGTTGGGGGTTAATGGTGATCACCTGGCTGTCGGGAATGGGCAGCCTGGAGAGGAGGTGGGTCTGGCAGATAGAGGGAAAATAGGACACATCACCACCAGTAATGCAGGCTTCTTGATGGCAGAGGGCTTGCACACGACCACTTGATGAGGACACCTTGAGGATGGGACTGTCTTCATACCCACCTCAAGTGTCAGTTGAGATCTTTGGCTTCATCAGGCTTGGGAACCTTTGGCCCAGTCGGCACTGTCTGGCTTTGCTTCAAAATCCCCAGGGTCCCTTTACCCTCAGGATAATACCTAGCTACTCTGTCCTCCATGAGGCCCCCTCCTAGACACAAGCAGTTTTTCCTGCATGAAAAACTCCTATATATCCCTCAGGCTGCCTCCTCCAGGCAGCTACTCCTGGCTGAACCTCCCCCACACTGCTGCTTAGAGGCACCATCTGTAACTGTGATGAGCACTAACTTCTCTTTGGGATGCCATTACAGGTGCCCAGGCCCAGCTCTTCGTAGGTGTGCCACTTCTGTTCAACTGGTTTAATGTAGAAGCAACTGGACTCAGGCCTCCTGCAAAGCAGAGGCTCCAGCCATTTCCCATGGAGATGAATCCCAGACCTTTGCTCCACTCTGGGAAAGATGTTGGCGACCCCAGATTGGTGTCACCTTTCAGGCAGTGTCTAGCTCAGCCAAGGTGATGCTGAGAAGAGACACAAAGGAAAAGCAGGGGATCAGCAAAAATACAGAATTAGAGGGGGAAAATAGCAGGGTCAGGTAAACCCATCAAATCTCATAGGACTGACTCCCAAATACTGCCCTAAGGAGTGTGCGCTCCAGATTGAGGGTAAGAGGGAGCCAAGGAGCTGGAGAGTAACATGGTCAAATCCACTATTGGAAAGGCCTCTCTGTTCAGTCCAAGTACAAAGGTCACCATCTACACACACCCTTGGAGACTGCACTGAGAAAAGCCAAGAGGAAATATGGATGTCCATGTTGTCACCTGAGTTCCCTCCTCCTCTGGCTGGGCATTGTTGGGCAGGTGCCCAACAATGGAACTGCTGGTTTGTCAGGCAGTTCTCTCGAAACACCGGCAAGTCCTCAGCTAACCAAACCCCCTCCTTGGCCAGGGGCACCTCAGCCCTGAAGGTCTATGGCTGGGGTTGAGCAGAAGAAAATTCCTGCTGAGAGGCCCAAGGTGCACAGGGTCTATCTTTGAAGATGGAAATGCCCCTGTGTCCCTCTACTGGTTTTACTAGTGGCCCTCAAAGTTCATGTCCACTGTAGCCTCAGAATGTGACCCTATTTAGAGAGTCTTTGCAGGTGTAACTTGATAAAGTGAGGTCTCAGTGGGTTAGGGCGGGCTCTAAAACCTATTCTAATAAGCAAGGACACAATGAAAGAATCAGAGAAGACTGTGTAGACACAGAAGCAGAGACTAATGTGACGTGGCCACAAAACACGAGTGCCTGGAGCCCCCAGAACTGGAAGATACGAAGGACCCTCCCCTGAGTGTCCTGAGGGAGCCATGGCCCTACCACACCTTGATTTCAGAATTCTGGGCTCCACAACTACTAGACAATAAATCCCTGTCATTTTAAACTGCCCCATTTGTAGCTCTTCATTACAGCCAGCCAAGGAACTAACAGAATTCCCCTCACTGGGGAAATGGCAGACAGACAGAATCCTCACCCACATCCATTCCCACTACACAGCCTTTGCCTCCGCAGTGCCCTCTGCCCTGGCTGCCTGCAGCCAGCTCCTCACTACCTCCGGGTCTCAGAGTAAATGTCACCTTCTCAGAACCCAACCCCCACCATGCAGCTCACCCCCTCTTCCCCAGCACTTCCCATCATCCCACACTATTGTATTTTGTCTACACATTATATTAATGCTCTGCATGGGTTTCTCTTATTCATTGGTCTATACATCCTGTGCCTGTTGCCCAACAATGAAGCCCAAGAACGGAACCACCCAGCTACCCACCGTGACCCCAGCACTGAATACATGGACATCCTTGCAACTTTCTCTTTTACTTTTTTGTTAGAATTTTAAGTAATGTACAAATTTCCTAATTTAAAAAAATCTAAAGTTTTCTGAAGTCTCTTGAAGTAAAAAGTCCCCCAAAATAAAAAGAAACAAAAGCCCTTTTAACTAAGTTCTGGGAGAAGAAACACAGGAAGGCCCTTAAGCCACAGCCCACTGTGTTCCCGGAGGGGATGGGCGGGCCATGGGGAAGAGCCATGTCCCAGACCCCCACTGGTCACAGGGTGACCCTGGCAGGTAAGCACTCCTCTTCTGGCCTCGGTGACCTCATCTATAAAATAGGGGTAACTAGCAGCCTCATCTTATAGGTTATTGGGGGTAGGATGAGGTGCATTCATGAGATACTGCAGATAAAGTGCTTGGTAATGGATAAAACTTCCTTCTTTACCAAACAAACAAATAAAAAATCAACCAGAAAATCAGCAGCTCAAGCTTCTATGCCAAGAGAACACCACACCCAGCACCTGAAGGACTCCAGGCTCCCAGCCAAGCTGGCCCCTCCCACACCTCCCTGGGCAGCTTTTGCCGCCAGAGGACCTCAGGGTCGCCCTCATAACCTCCACGTCCCAATTTTCCTACTTATAAAATGGGAGTGCTTCCCTAGTTCTATAGGAGCCTTGGGACCCCAGTAGAAATACAAGCCTGCCCCCAGGTCATCAGCACCTTCGGAGGCGTGGATAGCGGCAAGAACTTATGCAGGTCAGGAAATTCAGGCCTGGGCTCCACCCCAGCTCCCTACTGCCTGCCTGGTCCCTAACTGCCATAGAGCCTGCAATTCTCTAGGTCCCTGGAACACGACCTTCGCCTTCACGCCTTTGCCCATGTCCTTCCCCCTGCCTGGCCACCGGATAAAGCACAAAGGACTTCAAGGCCCCCACCCAGAAGGGAATGAATGTACAGCACACGTGGGACATCAGGGCACCCAGTGACCCCTTCCCAGCTCCCGCCTTGATAGAGGTCACGGGGCCAGTATGACCCTGCGGGACCCCCGCAGCCGGGCTCAGACGCAGGGCGCAGCCACCTCGGGGTGGCCCCGGGCGCACCCGCGGCCGGGTTCGGGCGATGGGTGCGGCTCTCTGAACGTGACCCTTAGCGGCCCCCGTAGCGCTCACCCGGTAGAGGCCGTACGTGCTCTCGGCGTGCTCGAAGGGCACGAGGCGCTCGTCGCAGAAGCCCACAGTCCAGCGCGCCAGGCTGGCGTTCCCGGCGGGGGCGGCGGCGGAGGGCAGCTCGCGGGCCAGCATGGAGACCAGGCTGCCGCCTGACAGGCCGAGCGCGAAGCGGGCGCGGGCCCCAGCGAGGCAGCACGCAGCCCGCTGCGCTACTAGTTGCGCCAGCGACGCGCCCAGCTCCTGCGGGCTCGAGAAGACTGAAATGAGGCCCGGGGCCGGCGCGGCCATGGCGACGGCGGCGGCGGGGAGGCGGAAGCGCTCCCAGGGGTCACCAGTGCGCCTGCGCAGATGCAGGCCCAGCCGCTCGACTCTGAACGTTCAAGCAGCCGCCTACGGCACATGCGCAGTCGCATAAATGAGGCTGGGCAGGCAGGGCTGGCGGGGCTGCTGTAGCTCTCCACCTGGTGGTGTCAGGGCGGAGTTACTGGAGTTGGGGAGCCTAGGAGGAATTTCGAGGTGGGAAAATTTCCTGGCGAAGGGCGTATTTGGATGGACTTCGAAGTTCCCGAACATTCTAACGTTTGTTGCTGTTTTGGCCTTTCTATAAAATATAAGCTGCATTTAGAGCAAGGTGTTTAATTTAGTTTCACTAATACATCAAAAGCCCCTAGAGTTTTGCCTGGCACAGAGCAGGGACTGAAAACATACTGATTTAAAAGCCTAATACAAATGCTCCCAGGGGGACCTTGGTGCCGCTGAGGACCCAGAGAGGCATCTACCCTGGCTGTTATATGGAGTAGTTTCCAGGCTGGAGCAAGTGGGCCCTGGTAGATAAGAAAGCAGGAATAGCACAGGCAAAGAGGGCTGCAACGTGAAGTCTTTATGAGCCTAGGCAGTTAAGTAGAGTCTAGTAAGTGCAAGGAGACTTGTATTGGCAATGCATCCTTAAAATCAGTAGCAAATTAAGAGAACAGTTTTATTTACAGTAGCATCAAAAAGAATGAAATAGGGATAAATTTAACAAAAGAAGTGCAACCTTTGTGCACGGAAAATTATAAAAATGTTGAAAAAAAAAGATCTAATCAATAGGTACCCATGTTCATGGATTGGAAGATTTAATATTGTTAAGGTGGTAATAGTCCCCAAATTGGTCTACAGATTCAACACCACACCTAACAAAATTTCACCTGCCTTTTTTTTAGAAGTTGCCATACTGATCCTAAAATTCATATGCAATTGCAAGGAGCCAGAAATAATCAAAAGAATCTTAGGGGGGAAAAAATTGGAGAACTCACACTTTCTTATTTCAAATTTACTACAAAGCTCCAGTAATCAAGATATGGTATCAGAATACACACGCATGCACAAATAAATCCATACACTGTATCTCCAGGAAACGGCTCTTCAAGGGTCCCCTGACCATTCAATGGGAAAAGACTAGTCTTCAACAAATGGTGCTGGCACCACTGAAGAGTCACATGCAAAAGAATGAAGCTGGACTCTTTGGTAGCCAAATAAGGAGTCCAAACCATAGTGCTCAGAACTTGTGAAAATGTTTGGTTACTTGGCTAGAGGAATTAAGGATGGAATTAGCTAGTAGCTGTCCTTAAAGTATTAGCTAGTCACAGATGGAATTAGCTAGTCAGCTGTCCTTAATATAGATGAACTAGA
Source organism: Talpa europaea (assembly GCF_964194135.1). Taxonomy (NCBI): domain Eukaryota; kingdom Metazoa; phylum Chordata; class Mammalia; order Eulipotyphla; family Talpidae; genus Talpa; species Talpa europaea. The sequence continues at coordinate 47,153,288 of NC_140079.1, read as the reverse complement.
TGGGCCCAATATAATGACAGGGGTTCAGAGAAATGATAGCTTGAGCGATTCAACCTGCTGTTCCTGGTTTTGAAGATGATGGATGCGGCATAAGTCAAAAGATGTAGGTAGTATTTAAAAGGTGGCAAAGGCAAGGAAATGAATTCTCTCAGAACCTCCAGAAGCAATGCATCCCTGACAACACCTGGATTTTAACTAAATAAGATCAGGGCCTCCCTGGTGGCGCAGTGGTTGAACGCTGGGTTGTGAAACTGCCCGCAGCCTCTGCAGTGCCGGTTCGATCCCCGGCTGCTCCCTGGCCACCAGAGGAGGGTCCCACATGGCGCGCAGACCTCTCCTGCCGCCCGCTGCTCCCCTCAGCAGTGTACTTGGGTGCTTCTGCCTGTTCTACTCCCTGCCCTGGCTCTGGGGAATTCTCTCACCCTCCTGCGCTTCTGACTATACCCAGTGCTTATATAAATAAATAAATCTTTAAAAAAAATAAAAATAAAAAAAAGACAAGTCAATAAATTGGACCTCATAAAAATTTAAAACTTTTGTATTTCAAATAATACCAAGTGAAAAGATAGCCCACTGGACAGAGAAAATCACAAATCATATATAAGGGTGCAGTGTACAGACTATATTAAGAACTCTCATAACTCAATAAAAAGACAACCTAATTTTAAAATGGGCAGGGGTTCTGAATAGACATTTCTCCAAGGAAGATATACACATGGCTGATAAGTAGATGAAAAGTGGGCTGCTCATTGGCCATCAAGAAAATGCAAATCAAAACCACAATGAGGGGCCTCCCTGGTGGTGCAAGGAGTTAAGACTCAACCTATGAAGCTATTGGCAGCCACTGCAGCACGAATTTGATCCCCAGCCAGGGAGCTACCCACATGGCACAGCAGTGTATTTGTGACTCGCCTGCTACTCCCCTCAGCAGTATATTTCATTCAGTCTGCTTGTTCTGTTCCGCGCTCTGTCTCTGGTGAATCCTCTCATCCCCCACACCTCTGGCCTGTACCCCAGTTCTTATATGCATAAATAAATCTTAAAAAAAAAAAAACCACAATGAGGTATCACCTCGCACCTACTAGAATGACTTTTTTTTTTTTTTAAAGATTTATTTATTTATACAAGCACTGGGTACAGTCAGAAGCGCAGGAGGGTGAGAGAATTCACCAGAGCCAGAGCGGGGAGCAGAGCAGGCAGAAGGACCGAAGTGCACTGCAGAGGGGAGCAGCGGGCGGCAGGAGAGGTCTGCACGCCATGTGAGACCCTCCTCCAGTTGCCGGGGAGCAGCCGGGGATAGAACCGGCGCCACAGAGGCTTCGGGCAGCCTAGCAACCCAGCGCTCAACCGCTGCGCCACTGGGGAGGCCCATAGAATGATTTTTTTTTTTTTTAATACAGGTAAGTACCAGTGAGGATGAGGGAAACTGGAACTCCAGCATGTACTGCTAGTGGTGGGAATATAAAATGGCAGTCATTTGGAAAACAGTCTGGTGGTTCCTCAAACTGTGCTAAGTTATGTTATCTTAACACATAACCTATTTTCATAACCAAGAGAATTAAAAATATGTACACACAAAAACATGTGGGAATAACTCATTGTCCATCAACTAGTGAAAGTTTGTAATAAGGTACTCCATACTAATAAATAGTATTTGGCCATGAAAAGGAATGAACTGTAACCCAGATGATTCTTAATATCAAGCTGAATGAAAGATGCCAGACACAAAAGCCCACATCATGTACAATTCATTTATATGGAATATCCAGAACACGCAAATCCATGGAAACAGAAAGTAGATTAGTGGTTGTCAGGAGCCGGAGGAGATGCAATGGGATTATTTATTGTTCTGTAACTAGAAAGATGAGATGGTTGTACGACACTATACTAAAAGCTGCAGAGTCATACAATTTTAGAAGGGTGGATTTCACAGTATGTGAGTGACATCTCAATTATCACATCTGTAGGAGTCGCCCAGGCACAGGGAGGAGTGACAGTTCAGGCACCAGAGGCAGTAGGGGTAAAGGCACGGGAGTCAGCCAACCTGGAAACCAGTTGAAGGAGGAGCCTGCAGGATGGCAGGGCAGACCAAAGAGCCTGGACTCTTCCCACAGGTGACCTCCCTGCTGGAACAGGGTAGGGCAAGAGGAAGGGGCCCAGTCTGAAGCTGCCCCTCCTTCAAAGGCTCTCATCTCTACCCCATTCCTCTGGAAACTGCTGCTCCTTCCTTGTCCCTCACACGTCCCTGCCTCTCATAGAGCACTGTCCAACATGCCTCACTGGGGCAAGTTTCTCTTCCCAGGTCACAGATACAAAAGTCCTTTCTCTACACTCCTAAGACCCTCCACAAAGGAGAGATTCAGGACAGTGTGCTTTCTGATGCCAACTTTCCTCCTGACTTATGAGGGTTCTGGGGGGCAAGTCACAGGGCTTCTCATTTAGCATTAAAAAAACAGAGCTATGAAAAAAAGGCATGGGGGGACCCTCAGTGCCTCTTGCTAAGTGAAAGAAGCTGGTCTGAAAGGCTACACATTGTGTGATTGCAAGTGCACGCATTGTGGAAAATGCATAACTATAGAGATGGTGCAAAGATTAGTGGTTACCAGGGGTTCCAGGAGAAGATACAGAGAGGTGGAGCCAGGGAATTTTAGGGCAGTGCAAGTATTATGTGATGTTGTATTTGCCAGTCCATGATCAAATAACACAGAGTGAACTCTTTTGTCAGTGCAGCACTTGAGAACATATTGCTATCAGCTCAGCAATTGCAACAAATGGCAAACTAATGTATCTACCGGGAGCTGAGGTGCCTGGGGACAGGGTTGATGGGAACTCCATGAACAGTCCCCTCATGTTTCTATAAAGCAAAAACTGCTCTAATTAATCAATTAATTTTTAAAAGAACATGGGGATCAGACCTAAGAATCATCAGGATCCAGAGCTAATTTCTTAAGCTGTAACAGCTGGAGTCACAGGCTTTGGGGCAAGGAAGGTCCCTACTGGGCCACTTTCTCACCAAGCACTCCCTCAGTATCTTCACACACACACACACACACACACACACACACACACACACACCGTGCCTCAGTTTCCTTATCATTACAACAGGGACCATGATGACCCCTCCACAGGTGGTCTGTAGGTGACTTCTAAAGGGCCATTATCAGGATGCACTTGTTTATTTGGCACAGCGGGGCACACCATACCCATGAGCCACGGCTGCTTCTCCACCTGCACCCCCCTCCTTGCAGACCACAGGAGTCCAAGGACAAGCTCGGACATGGATGGCTCATCCACCGTTGAGGCAGCGGAGGCCTGTCTATGCCTTCACCCCATGGTCCGGCGTCCTCCCCTTCCAGCAGATGCTCCACTTTCTTGAAGTGCAAACATTCCAGCACTGGAAGGCATGGGGAGCAGCAGGTGACAGCTGAGCATAGAATCCAGAGCTTCATGTCCCGACTTTGAGTCCCAACTCAGACAGTCACTGTTGTAGGTCCAGAACTGTTACCCAAATCTCTGGCCCCACCTGCTGGCTCCTTACACACAGAGACACCCTTCTGGGGCAGCCAGAAGTGCCAGGGAACATCCTCTGCTCTGGGCCATCCTGAGCACCTGCCACAACCCACAGGCAGATTGACGTGGTGCTTCCTGAGACTGCAGGCTGCAGGGAGGTGGTGAGAGCACTAAGGTACTTGTCCTAGTCCCCAAGGTCTTGAAGGTGGGCTGACAGGCAACAGGAAACAGTGAGAAAAGGCAGAGCGTGATGTGTGTATGGCAAGTATGTGTCCTAGGTGAGGGTCCTGCTGAACCCCTGGAAGGCTTCCATGCCACACGGGGACTGACAGTAAATGGCTGTGCTCCCATTAGGCCCTGGATGCTCAGCAGATTTATTTTTTAAAACTCAACTAGGAGACAAAACTTCCGTGCTTGGATAGGCCTGTGTAGCCACTTGCTACTTGTCCCCACTACTTAAGGGGCTAGATGGTGCTGCATGAGGGAGGGCTGGATGGGGTGGCTAGCCCCAACATTTTGACTGTGGGATGAGCCACCAAGGGTCACCAAGGACATCCAAATCACCCCAGGAGAGTTGTCTGAGTGGTCACCACATTACAGGCTGAGTTGTCACTAGCAAGGTCAGGAGGGAGGCTCAATGGGCTGGAGGCCCTGACCTCAGATTCCATCCCCAGGCAGGAGACCACCCCCTACTTCACACTGACATTCTCATGGGTCCCACCAGCAGCCATGATGCTGGAGGGGGACACCAAGAGGCCTCTTCCAAGGACAGTGCCATCTGAGTGGCAGGCTGAGCAGCACACAGCACAGTGTCCAGGGCCCTGAGACGTTTGGCATGGATGACATCCAGTGGTCACAAGTCAATTCTGGAAGCTTCTGGGATATCAGGAAGGGCAGGCAGGGCAGGGGAGACCCATCAGGGTCAGGGAGTGCACAAGGTTATTGGCCCAGTTGAGAGGATTTCCAGCTGACCTGGACACGCCCTGCTGATTCCCCACCCCAACCTGGGTGAGCCTGGCAGACCACCCCTTGCTCTTAGTTCAGGAGGGAGGGCAGAGCACCTGCCTGAAGCTCACGCAGGGCTACAACATCCTGGAGGCCAGTGGCCTAGGGAGGCCTGGATAGGGGCTCCTGAAGGCACAGCTGAAAGGAGAGGGAGGCCCCACTCTAGGTCTCCTGGGTCATCCCCAGGGGCACCAGGACTGGCAATTGCCAAGCTCCCAGGAAATGTCTGCTCCATTCTGGCAGAAGATGGAGAAGGAAGAGGAGGAAAAGAGAACAGATGTGAGCAGCAGGGACTAGCAGGAAAGAAAGATGCACAGACAGACACCTACTTGGGAGCAGGAAGACAGGCAGGGCAGGGCACCCCAGGAGTTGGGGGTGTGGGGGACAGGGAAGTGGGAGAGAGGAATGAAGCAGGGGGGAGGTGCAGGCTCCTCTGGGATTGTTTCTCCACCCCAGGATGGGGCAGGGCTGTCAGGCTCCCCGGCCACCCCCCAATGGGCCCAACTGAGAGGTTTCAGCACACAGGGGAGGAGTGTCAGAGGGCAAAAGCGCCTGAGCAGATGCGGGTGTAGACACCCTGGTCCAGCGGCAGGTAGTGGCCCTGCTTCAGGTCCAGGAAGAAGAGTCGGTCCGAGGTCTGGCCTGGGTCAAAGCCCTCGTGCTGTAATCGAGTTTTCTGGATCTTGAAGGTGCCTGGAGGAGGGGGAGGGGAAAGGAACTGGACTCAACAAGGGGTCACCAAATCACCATCATCTCCCACACATACAGGATTTTGCAGGGCAGTCCCCTCAACTGGGAACATTCTCCCCATTCTGTCTGTCCAATTCCCCTCTGATCTTCAGGTCCTTGGTTCATCCCACTCCCCGCTTCCCCGGAAGGCCTCCCTAACCTAACCCCATCACAGCCTGAAACTCTATATTTAAACTTCCTCGCCTACTCACAAGTTCATCTCCCACAAGACCAAGGCAAGGCTGGGTCATCACACAGTAGGTCAGGGGCAATAACCTGTGCCTGAGGGCCAAATCTGGCCTGCCATCTGTTTTTATAAAGAGTTTTATTGGCAAGAAGCCATGCCCATTCATTTGCACTGTCTGCAGCTGATTTTGCATTACATGGTCTCTGTCACAACTCAGCCCTAATGGCAGGGCTGAGTTGTGACAGAGACCATATGGCCCTTTACTATATGGTCCTGTATGAAAAAGCGTACACGCCTGCAGTGAATGATTAAGGAAGGGTTTTGTGAAAGACACCACCAGAGTCACAGTCAGTAGGAAAAAGCAAGAGGCAGCTCTTGTCTTTTAAGAGTGCCCGTCTGTGCTCATGCAGGTGTCTTTGCTTTTCCTCTTTTCCTTAATAAACGTGCCTACTGATGAATGCAAACATCTGCTGAATTCTTTCTCAGAGGGACCTGAGGAGCCCATTATCTGAACCCCAACACCTAGACCCAACGTGGGGCAACAATTGGCACCAGTAAGCCTCTTTTGTCTGTTTCTCTGTCCTTTCTCATTATTCTGTTTCCAGAGGGAGCTGGGTTCGTTCGATAACTGTTTGATTAATCCTCACGAATTGCAGAATCCTGGACATGGACATGGCTACTCTGTGGTGGATTCCAAAGCATGGGGCTGGAGCCTTCCAGTTGCCCATGACCCAGGAAGGGTAAATACCCAATCTCTCTCCCTTGCCCCTCCTCCTATTACCCAGGGAAGCGCAGCTGCTTTGCTGCCTTTTGCCTTCTCAGGAGGAGTGGGTTTTTGGTGACTGTCTGCCTTTCTCGAACTAATGGGCTTTGGTCAAGGCTACTCTTCTGTGGATCCTGAAGTGTGTAGGGGGGGAGGGAGCAGCCTGTCAGATGCCCTTGGCCTGGAAGGGTGAATGTCTGGTTCCACCATCTTCTTTCTCCTTAATCTCCCTATACTTTAGCCATGGCTCTCACATTCTCCCTCTAGGAGTTTGGTGAGACTTGGCCTTTCATGAATTGACTGACCCTGGCCATGGCTACTTCACAGTGAGTTACAAATGGTGGTGGTGCAATCTCTCGGATTCCCATGGCCTGGAAGGATGACACCTGGCTACTGTCTCTCTCTAATCTTGTTTATTTTTCAGTAGAGCCACCATCACCATCCTCCCTTTCCTTGGGAAAAGTGTAGGTTCATGAGCTCTATTCTCTGTTCAAACTAGGTCTTTCCAGCCACTTAAAATAGTGAGCATGGGGCCTCCCCAGTGGCGCAGCAGTTGAGCGCTGGATTGCGAAGCTGCCCGCAGCCTCTGCAGCGCCGGTTCGATCCCCGGCTGCTCCCCGGCCACCAGAGGAGGGTCCCACATGGCGCGCAGACCTCTCCTGGCCCCTGCTGCTCCCCTCAGCAGTGTACTTCGGTCCTTCTGCCTGCTCTGCTCCCTGCTCTGGCTCTGGTGAATTCTCTCACCCTCCTGCGCTTCTGACTGTACCCAGTGCTTGTATAAACAAACAAACAAAACTAAATAAATAAATAAAAACATGCCTCTATAAAAAAAAAAAATAGTGAGCATGGAGGGCCTCCCTGGTAATGCAAGGGGTTAAGACACAGTTCTATGAAGCTATCCACAGCCTCTGCAACACGAGTTCGAACCCCAGCCAGGGAGATACCCACATGGCACAGCAGATTTCCCCTGTCTTACCCACTGCTCTCCTCAGCAGTGTATTTCAGTCTGCCTGTTCTGTTCCACATTCTGTCTCTGGTGAATCCTCTCACCCCCTACACCTCTGGCCTATACCCCAGTTCTTGTATGCATAAATAAATAAATCTTTTTTTTTTTTAAGATTTATTTATTTATTTATTTATACAAGCACTGGGTACAGTCAGAAGCGCGGGAGGGTGAGAGAATTCACCAGAGCCAGAGCAGGGAGCAGAGCAGGCAGAAGGACCGAAGTACACTGCTGAGGGGAGCAGCGGGTGGCAGGAGAGGTCTGCGCACCATGTGGGACCCTCCTCCGGTGGCCGGGAGCAGCCGGGGATTGAACCGGTGCCACTGAGGCTGCGGGCAGCTTCGCAACCCAGCGCTCAACCGCTGCGCCACCGGGGAGGCCCCCCAATAAATAAATCTTAAAAAAAAAAAAAAAAAGAGCTTTCCAGCCTTCTGGGAGGAAGAGGCCCCAGTGAACTAGACAATGTTCACCCACTGAGAACTTGGTCAGAGCTTTGAAATTTCAAATCCTCCATCCATCTAGACATAGGATTTTAAGACTCTCTTTTCCTTCCAGAGAAGAGAAAATGGCTAAAGCAGGTAGCAAGTCAAGACCTGGGATGCCCTGACCAAGGAGATACCACAATCTTATGACTACTGAGAGGGGGAAGGGGGGTATCTGTAGGTGCTTCTTTTCACCACCTCCCTCTGCAGGGCAGCAGCCTTCCTGCCTGCCCATGACCTGCAACACACTGGGACTTCTGTTCACTGACGTCTCTCAGCAGAGGCAACTCTTCTTCACCCATCTGCAACCATGCAGGCCTCTTTCAGCAAATCTGTCCCTTTTGGGGCAGCTCATTCTGCCCGCTTCTGACTATGCAAGTGTACTTTATTCTTCTGTCTCCTTTACCTAATAAACCTACTCTTTAAATATAACCCAGGCCTCCCTGGTGACACAAGCACTGTGAAGCTATCTGCAGCCTCTGCAGCAGACCTCTCCTGTTTCGCCCACTCCTCCCCTCAGCAATGTATTTCAGTCTGCCTGTTCTGTTCCCCACTGTGTCTCTGGTGAATCCTCTCACCCCCCACACCTCTGGCCTGTACCCCAGCTCTTGTATGCATAAATAAATAGATCTTAAAAACAAATAAATAAATATAACTACCGTCTCTGTCTCGTGAAGAAACTCGCCTGGGAAACTCACTGCGTGCCACTGAAAGGGGAGCTCTGGGAAAACCTTTCCCAGAGTAAACCCAAGGACCCCACTCTCTAAACGCATTGATTCCAAAAATGACATCATCCACAAAGATTACTTACTAAACCTTACAGTCAGAAAAATTCACAGGACAAAGAACTGACAGTACTCTGGGAATCACAGGTTCACCATGAAACTGCTCCTAAAAATTTCTAACAGGAGATCCAAGACTTACTACATGGGACAGAATACCCTGAGAAGGACTAATATTTTTATGGTTTTTCCCTAACACTTTGTATTTTGTTTCTAGAAAGCTTCTCAATGAACAGTGCTGTATGATTTGTAGCAATCTGCACCTTTTTATGAGCAAACTGGAACATGTTTTTCTCTCTCTCACCCCAAAATAGAAAAACTTCTAAGTATTGATACTTCATGACAATGTGTTTGTTTGCATGAATCCAGTAAAGCTCCTTATTTTCCTCTATAGCAAGATGACTAAGACTTTGACTAGAAACCAGAATGCTTTCAGGAATCCACAGGTCTCAGAACCTACAAAGGACAGCCTAATATCTTACTTTCAGGGTTCTAGGTCTATCAAGTACAATAAAGAATGTCAGTCCCTCAGGAGACCCCAATACATTTGGGGACCTCAGAGAGGATCTTTCCCCAAAAACACAGGTACTTACAGGCAATGCCAGGTAATGAGACCATGGCCATGGTCTCCTGCCCAAGAGACAAACTGTTAAGGGCTCAACCTGAGATTCCTGATGGAGATTCCAGTAAAGCTTATCTTAAAAATATACAAAAATATTTTGCTCTTGCTGTACATATGCAGAAGAACCTGCCAAATTTACTAAAAGCAGACTTGCAAATTTCACTGTAATCAATTGATAGAACTGCAGTGAGGGTAGAAATAAATTATGCTTCCGTAACTTTTGATATCAGTTTCTGATCCTCTCAGTCTGCAAATAGGACTGCATCCTAACTTTTATTTTTTTTTTAAGATTTATTTATTTATGCATACAAGACCTGGGGTACCGGCCAGAGGTGTGGTAGGTGAGAGGATTCACCAGAGACAGAGTGGGGAACAGAACAGGCAGAATGACTGAAGCACACTGCTGAGGGGAGCAGCGGGAGAGTGAGGGGAGGTCTGCTGTGCCATGTGGGTTGCTCCCTGGCTGGCCGGGAGTTCAGGGGATTGAAATTGTGCTGCGGAGGCTGCAGACAGCTTCATAGGTTGTGTCTTAACCCCCTGTGCCATCAGGGAGGCCCTGGATCCTAACATTTTTAATATCAAATACTAACAGTATAATCCCCACAGAAAGGGGAGGTTCTGGTTCCCTGACTCATCTAAGGAAGGGTGGAGCTGAGCTGCAAGGGGGAGAAGACTTGGGAGAAGACCTGGCAGAGGCACTTGGGAATAGAGGCATGTGAAGAAGAGGCCACACTTGCTTCTTAGCCTTGGGACTTGCACCAGGGACTTGGGGGACATGGAAGGAGACACTTGTAGAGATGTGGGTGAGAGACCCCGGGGAGGCTGACGATGGCAACCTTTATCTAGACGCACAATTTGATTTTGCTTCTTTTCTTCCATACTTGCCAGACCTCTTCTGCCCCTTTCTTATGGTTCCCCCACAGAAGGTGCCTTAGACTTGTGGCAAGCTTTTGGGCCAGAGTGGCCTCACTTTGGGCCAACCCTGTTTAGCTGGGAATTTACCCATGGGGGGCGGGTAACTGGGTGCTTCATTTGGAATCTATATTCTTTCCTCCATCTTCTAATTCTTTTTTTTTTTTTTTAAGAGATTCTTATTTTTTTTTTTTTTAAAGATTTATTTATTTATCTATACAAGCACTGGGTACAGTCAGAAGCGCAGGAGGGTGAGAGAATTCACCAGAGCCAGAGCGGGGAGCAGAGCAGGCAGAAGGACCGAGGTACACTGCTGAGGGGAGCAGCGGGCGGCAGGAGAGGTCTGGGCGCCATGTGGGACCCTCCTCTGGTGGCCGGGGAGCAGCCGGGAATTGAACTGGCGCTGCAGAGGCTGCGGGCAGCTTCGCAACCCAGCGCTCAACCGCTGCGCCACCGGGAGGCCCCACATCTTCTAATTCTGTTAAAGTTCTTTTCTACTGAAGGTCTTACACACTAAGAGGCAGTTAAATTCCAACTCCTCCTTGAACAAGAACAGCCGAAACGCCTTACCTCTTGGACTCTGCTACACCACCTTCTAGAACCAGCACAAACAACCAATAGTCTATTATTTTGGACTAGCATTAGGGAGACCATGTCCTAGGCCCCTTAGGGACAGCTCTAAGCACTACGGCTATAGAAGGTAGTGCTATAGAAGGACCATCCACCCCTTCAGCCCCCCCAGAAGATTTTGGACTGTATATGGCCAGGAGGTGTTTGATGGAAGCTCAGAGTAGAAAAACTTAGGATGTAAGGTCTCACAAGGACAAACAGCAGAGGTGGGGTAAGGAGATTAATGTACCTTAATATAAAACTGATATGGGGGCCTCCCTGGTGGCACAGCGGGTTGAGCACAGCGCTGTGAAGAGTCTGCAGCCTCTGCAGCGCAGGTTCAATTCCTGGCCGGCCAGGGAGATACCCACATGGTGCAGCAGACCTCTCCTGCCTTGCCTACTACTACCCTCAGCAGTATCTTCAGTCATCTGCCTGTTCTGTTCCCCACTCTGTCTCTGGTGAATCCTCTCATCCTCCCACGCCTCTGCCCTGTACCCTAGTTCTTTATAAATAAAAATAAATCTTAAATAAATAAATAAATAAAACTAATATGGAAGTTTCCAAGAATCTGCGGGCGGGGGCAGAATTTCAGCCAGAAATGGGGGCAGAGAGGATTTTATCAATCATAGAATACAACCCAATCTGACCCTAAGGCAATAAATTCCACAATAATTTCATCAAAGGACATTATAAAAGAATATTCCTTGCTAAACTGTTCATCTGTGTCTATGAAAGTGAGGGGATTTGGTGTGGGGGGTTCTTGGGTCCCTCTGGGAAAGAATTCAGCAGAAGTTCCCAACTATCAGCACATGGCAAGTTTATTGAAGAACAAGGAAGAGAGATGCCTTCAGACACAGGTAGCAAGTCTTAAATGGTAAGAGCCAGGGCAAGGGGTGTTCTTTTATAACGTTCTTAGATGGAATTATTGTGCAAAGTATCCCTTGGTGGGGTCAGATTGAGTTGGTCTTCTAAAACCAATAATCCTCTCTGCCCCCACCTCTGGCTGATAATCTTTTCTGACCCCACCTTAGATTCCTGGAAACATCTATAGTCAGGTTTAGTACAAGATTCATTAATTATCCCTATCCCCACCTCTGGTGTCTGTCCTTGTGAAATCTTCCATCCTAAACTTTTCTACTCTAAGATTCCACCACAAGTGTTTCTTTCCTTTTTCTCTTTCCCTTAATAAACTTGCCATGTGCTGGTGGGAAAAAAAAAAAACAAACAAAGAGCAAGGGAGGTTATGTATGTACGGCCATGTGTATGTATAGGGATAGTCTAAAATGATGAATCGCACAGACAGCAGTGGTCTCCACAGGCTACACCACAGAACCTCGGTGTAGTGAGCTATACTGCCTAGGTTTGCTGGGTGTGTGTGTGACCACATGCTGATGGTCCAACAACACACCCCACACCCCTTAGAACATGTCTTGTTGTTAAGAGAAGGTGACTATACACTAGAATTGGAAAGACTTTTTTAAACAAAACTTCAAAAGCAGAAACACATAAATTAAAAAAAAAAAGGTATAAGGTTGTCTCAAAATTAAGGAATTCTTTTTAACAAAAGGACACTGAACAAAATTAACAGGCTTTAAAACAGAAGAGACTGATGATATCTGAAACGGCCAAGGAATTAACAACCAGGATACTAAAAGCAACTCTCCTAAACTAAAAAAGAAAAATAAACCAAGACAATACGACATGGGTGGAAGATACAAACAGGTGATTACAGAACCTAAGAGGTGTGAGAGGATTTGCTCAAACTTCCTAGTCCTCAGAAAAATGTAGAAAATGAAAAGACTTGTGCACTGAACACTTCAGGAATTCTCACAGGGGTGGGAGTAAGGAATGAAAATAAAGTGATGCAATTAAAACAAGAGAAGGGCCCTCATCCCCACATGCAGGCTGGCTATGAATTATTACGTCAGTCATGCCCCAGCGGCATGAGGCAGGACAAGTAAATAAATGGCCGCTAAACCAACAGACGGGCTGACAGAGGCAGGGGGCCGCACCTGTAGTGTCCACTTGAGGCAGGAGACGAAGGAAGATGGGCCGGGCGTAGGGTGCCAGTACCTTCTGCAGCTCCTGGTACAACGCATTGGGGCTCAGCTGGCCATGGGGATCTGCGATGGCGGCCATGCCTGCTTTGCCCTCTACTCCTGGAGACAGAGGTTCCACTGAAGACATCCACTTTCGCACCACCCAAGGATGCAATACACCTTTAAACAGCAGTCCCTGGCCTCAGGTCTCCAGTCCCTTCCACTTGAGATAAAAGTCACTGCAACAGTTAATATTTTATATGGTTCCCACTATGTCCCTGATACAGGGTGTCATGTTCACAATTCCATTTTCTGGACAAGAAAACTGAGGCTCAGCATCAAGCCTGAGGATGACTCTAGACCCAGTGTTCCTACCCAGGCTACCATACGCAGCTGGTCCAAGTTGCACACTGCCCAAGGGCACCTGTCCTCCAAGCTCCTCCTGGTTTGGCTGCCTTTGGACCGCCCCCACAGCCCCACTTGCCTGGCACAGCCACCCCATACACAGCCACGTCTGTCTGGCCCAGCAGGCGACTGAGCACGCCCTCCACCTCAGTGGTGGAGACATTCTCCCCCCGCCAGCGGAAGGTGTCCCCGCTGCGGTCCCGGAAGTACATGTAGCCCAGCTCATCCATCACTAGCACATCACCTGGCAGAGGGGAGAAAGAGAGATGAGATGGAGGTCAGCCATGCCACAACCTCCCCCAAGGTCTGCACACCTGAGAGGTAGGCACTGTCTCCCTTGCGGAAGACACTATGGGCAATCTTCTTGCTGGTGGCACTCTCGCTGATGTAGCCATCAAAGCGTCGCAATGGGTCCTGCTGGTTGATCTGGCCCACCAGGAGTCCCGGCTCCCCTGGGGAGGAGACCTTGCTCAGGCTGCATCTGGCAGATGGGGTGGTGGCCCTGGTTCCCCAGGGGCCTGAACGGGCTCCCACTCACCAGTCTGGCATGGAATGCAGAGGCCCTGGGCATCCCGAAGTAGCTCCATGGTATCCTCATTGACCTTCACCAGCCGGATGGGGTACACATGGGGCAGGATGCGGCTGTTGAAGCCACAGGAGCCAACCTGGGTTGGGCCAATTAAGTGATCAAGGAGCCCTGAGGTGGCTCAGGGTCCTCCCCTGATACCTTGCCTCTCCTGTCCCAGGCCCTGGAAACAGGGCCCCTCTCCCCCCATGTGTCACCCAGCTCCGTCACCTTAGGTGATCTGAAAAGGGGATGGTAAGTGCAGCATTCCCCTGGTCATGGGAGGAGACCTGCTAGCCACTGCCACTTCCTGGTCCATAAAAACCAGCCCCCTGCATGTCATCTTGCCAGCTCACTTCTGAGGACAGAAACATCTGTGGGATGGTGGGCACTGCTGGGTATGTCAGCAACCTGCTGTGTCTTCTGGGGCTGTTTGCTCAACAGATATATGCACTGTGGGGTGAGGCTTTGTTCTCATACCCTGACAGAAAAAGAATCCGTTCCTTGGGGTGCTTGCTTCATTATTATTCTCATTATGTTCCTCATCTGGGCTAGGAGGGGCTTGATTAGAGGGGCTTGATTAAGCAGAATCAGGTAATACAGCAAGTTCTCACTTTAGCCTGGTAGATCCTTAGAAACTGACTTGAAGTCAAACTACCTATAATGAAGCCAAGTCCTCAAATAATGTGGTTTTCAACATGGGCTGGGATTGTTTTTTTCTCACTGATGTTTTAACAAAGTGACACTGAACGAAAGGACATTATTGACCACCTGCTGTAACTACTAACCATAAAAGCAGCATCTGCAGAACACCTGAATGGAGGCTCTGGGCTGAGCTCATGATTTCAGTGATCCTAACAACCCCACTGAGCAGTCACCCCCTTTTACAGATGAGGAAATTGAGGTGCAAGGAGCTGAGTGGCTTGTCCAGTAGGAGGGGATAGGGACCCCAACTCCCATTCCAGAGCCCTGCTCTCTCTCCAGGCATGGAAATGGGCTCGGAAAGGCTGAGGCACTTGCAGGAGGGTACACAGCCTCACCCTACTCTTCAACTGGAGAGGTGGCTGATGACAGTTCATGACTGACTGACTATGCTCTCAGGTCATAGGACCTTCCCTGTGAGCTCTCCATTCCAGAACAGGCTGTTCCATGGGAACACATGGCCTGGGAAGCAGAGGGAACAACCACATCCAAACCCTAAGCCTGGCTCGGCCCCTGCCTACACCCACCTTCCCGTCCATGTTAGCAATGCTGCAGTTGCACTCTGTGGCCCCGTAGAACTCGCCGATCTGGTGCACTCTGAAACGCTCGGTGAACTCCTCCCAGATGGCTGGCCGCAGCCCGTTGCCCACAGCCAGGCGCACACGGTGCTGGCTCTCCGCTTCGCGCACTGGCTGCTTCAGCAGGTAGCGGCAGATCTCCCCAATGTACTGGACCACCTAGCGGGGGGTGGTGGGGGGTGGGTGGCCACCAAGGGCCCAACCCCTGAGACACCCCCCATCTTGGGTGCCATGAAAACAGCCTTAGGATGATAGCAAGGAAACAACCCAGGCCATTTACACCCATCTGCTGGCCCAGTCCTCCCAAGGGGCCTGGGTGGCCTCTTCTATCCAAGTGGGGGCATCAACATCTACCCCAGGCACCCCCCTCATCCCTCTATTCGCCAAGCTGCTTCTTAGGAATACATGCAGGGAAAGGAGGCAGCTGCACAGTTGACATTCCACAAGGCAACCCTCAGTCCAGAGCCCTGTGCTGTCCCCAGATAGCCTGAAGTTGAGGGAGGGGCAGAGTCCTTGTAGCCCATGGAGTCACTGGATCGTGTGCGCCCTCTATAGGGCTCCTTCCCTCTGGCACAAGCATTGGGGTCATCTTGGGATTCCCTAGGTGCCCTGGAATCCTCATCTCCAGATGGGCCTCTGAATGACAACCCTCCCCTTTTACAGAGAGAGAAACTGAGGCTCACAGTAAGTAGCACTGATATATGGTACAATTTGTTTTGAATCCAGGTCCCTGTCCAAATGAAGCAGTTAAATGCCCTGGTTAATGACCACTGGCACAGCTGCAAAGTTCTCACAGCTCTCCTCCACTCACAAGATGATGTCCAAATTTCTGCCTGTGGTCAACTCCATCCTGTTGGCCTTCACTGCCTCCTTTCCCTCCATCTACCCAGCTCACTGGCTCTGTCACAGAGGTCTCCTTTTGCTCAGGCCTTTTGCAACTGCTGTGCCCTTTGCCTAAAGCCCTCTTCCCAGGAAGCACTGGGCCCTCAGGTCTTGGCCAGAGTGCCCAATGACACAGCCACTGAGAGGCATTCTCTGACCAACCCAAGATTGCCCACTGTTGACCAGGAGGCAAGTCCAGAACCTGACAGTGGCCAGTTCTCTCCCTCTGCCCTGATCCTATTATCCTGTCTCCAGAACAGAAGATGTGGCACAGGCTGCCCAGTCAGCTCAGTCCACCTCTAATAATTGACCAGTTCAAGGATGAACACTTGAACAGAGATAGGCTACAGTGAACCAACCAGTCCTGAGACTTTTGATGTGACTGGTAGGAAAAGAGGCTCTTTCTCCACTGGAGTTACTGGAACTTTCATGGAGAAGCTACAGCAGGTAGAAGTCACCAATTAAAGAGGAAAAGAAGAGAAGAAAGGGAAGGGGGCTCCTGGATCAAGCTATGCCTAAAGCTGTCACCACGTAGACTCCACAGTTCCTTAAACTAGTCAACCCTTTATTTCAGAAAGTTAGGACTGGGGTTAAGGTCTAGCTCCTTCGACACAAAGTCCTGACTAAATACAGAGCTGCCCTCCACCTGTCATGCTCTGAGCAACTCCCAGCTATTCCCTTCAGAAATCAATCCCAGGGAGGCAGTAACTGATGCAGCTGAAGGTGATGCCCTCATGGCTCTGAGGCTATGTCCATGCAGTGAGAGCCAATGGCTATTCTTCACCTCTGGCATGGACTTTTAGACTGACTCAGGGTGCGGGGCAGACACTAGTGCCCAGGCCATGATGTCCAGCCTATGACTCCCCTGTGTCAGGGAGCCCTTGTATTCCCAGTGCACACACCTGAGTGGGTATGGAGAGACAAAGGCGAACAGGTGTTGAGATGCTTGCTGCTCTGCTTGTATGCTGCTAAGAAAGCATGTACTGAAGTATAGCCTCTGTCTCCGGTGAAGACAGCAGGGCTGTGCATCTAGGACTGTGGCCTCCACTACAAATAAAACAGCAACAAAGCTGCTTCCCTATCTGACAGATACAAGACAGAATTTCTTTTTTTTTTTTTTTAAAGATTTATTCATGCACACAAGAACTGGGGTACAGGCCAGATATGCGGGAGGGTGAGAGGATTCATCAGAGACAGAGCAGGGAACAGAACAGGCAGATTTGACTGAAATACACTGCTGAGGGGAGCAGCGGGCGAGACAAGAGAGGTCTGCCGCGCCACGTGGGATTCTCGCCGGGCAGCAGGGATCGAACCCACGTTCAGAGGCTGTGGACAGCTTCACAGCGCTGTGCTCAACCACCTGCGCCACCAGGGGAGGCCCCACAAGACAGAATTTCTGAGCTCAAATGCATGCTCTTGTTTTCTCAGCACCCTTATTAAACTTGACCTTTGAGGATTGTTTAGAGTCCCTCATGTTTACCACAAGCCTTCTTTTGAACGCAGAAAGTCCACTTCCAGGGCCTCCCTGGTGGCGCAGGCAGTTGAGCGCCGCACTGTGAAGCTGTCCACAGCCTCTGCAGTCCCAGTTCGATCCCAGCCAGCTGGGGAGAATCCCACATGGCAAAGCAGACCTCTCCTGTCTCTCCTGCTGTTCCCTTTAGCAATGTATTACTTTAGTCTGCCTGTTCTGTTCCCCGCTCTGTCTCTGGTGAATCCTCTCACCTCCCACACATCTGGCCTGTACTCCAGTTCTTGTATAAAAATAAATGAATCTGGGCCTCCCCTGGTGGCACAGCAGTTGAGCGCCGGGCTGTGATGCTGCCCTCAGCCTCTACAGCGCTGGTTTGAACCCCGGTCGCCGGCAAGGGTCCCACATGGCGCGCAGACCTCTCCTGCCGCCTGCTGCTCCCCTCAGCAGTGTACTTCGGTCCTTCTGCCTGCTCTGCTCCCTGCTCTGACTCTGGTGAATTCTCTCACCCTCCCGTGCTTCTGACTGTACCCAGTGCTTGTATAAATAAATAAATCTTAAATAAATAAATAAATGGATGAATGAATGAATGAATGAATCTTAAAAAAAAAAAAAAAGTCCACTTCCAGGAAACAAAAAGGACTTCCAAGTGCCTGGAGGCAACAAACAATGCCCAATGCAACACGGTATATCAAAGACAAAGAGAGGGATCCCCCAGCAGGAGGACAAGGCATCACCCACATTCCTTGCCAAAAAAGCAGACCAGTGGTTCTCAACCGGGGGTGATTCTGACCCCCTGGAACACTTGGCAATGACTGGACATATTTTTTTATTGTCACAACTAGGGTGTGGGGTGCCACTGGCATTTAGCGATTTAAGGTCAGGAATGCTGACAAACATCCCACAGTGCACAGAATGGCCTCACCAGAGAGCAATCCAAACCTGAACGCCAGAACACCCAAATGCAGCACTACAATTGAGAAACACTGTGCTGGATGCAGCTCCCAAGGTACAGGAAATACCCCAAACAAACAGAGGAGCATGATTAAGTAATTGCTAGTGACACCCAGAATGGGAAAACACTACAGACAAACAGACCCACTTCTTCACTAGATTCCAAGAGGAAGGAGAGACGTGATGATGGAAGGATTCTTATGAGACACATTAACCAGCTACAGTGTGTCGGTTTTATCTATATACTGATTTTGTTAAATTATAGGAACAAGAAAAAATCATCCATGTTTTTAACATGGTGAGACATGAGGTTGGGTTCCTGATGGCAGTAAGAAATCACTGTCACTTTTTGGCTGTGAGGATAGTATTGAAATTATGTTTGTGTTTTTGTGTGTCAAAATACATGTAACAAAATTAACCACTCTAACCATTTTTAAGTGTACATTTCAATAACATTAGCACATTCACTGTTGTGTGACCATCCTCACCCTCCATTTCCAGAACTTTTTCATCTTTCTGGAGTTTTCCCAAACCAAAACTCTGTTCCCATGGAACAATCACTCCCTTCACCTGCCCAGCCCCTGGCACCCACCATCCTATTTTATTTAACGAACCTGATTAATATAAATGGGATCACGCACTACTTGTCCTCTTATATCTGGCTTATTTCATCAGCGCAATGTCCTCAAAGTTCATTTATGTTGTAGTCTGTGTCAAAATTTCTTTCCTTTTGGGGCCTCCCCGGTGGCACAGCGGTTGAGTGCTGGCTTGCGAAGCTCCCCACAGCCTCTGCAGCGCCGGTTCAATCCCCGGCTGCTCCCTGGCCACCGGAGGAGGGTCCCACATGGCGCGCAGACCTCTCCTGCCGCCCGCTGCTCCCCTCAGCAGTGTACTTCGGTCCTTCTGCCTGCTCTGCTCCCCGCTGTGGCTCTGGTGAATTCTCTCACCCTCCCGTGCTTCTGACTGTACCCAGTGCTTGTATAAATAAATAAATAAATAAATAAATCTTTAAAAAAAAAAAAAGTGTATGTGTGCAATCCTGAGTAAAGGAAAACTCCTTTCTTAAAAAAATTTTTTTCTTTCCTTTTTAAGGCTGAATACTATTCCGCTGTGTGGACAGACCACATTTTATCCATTCATCAGTGGACACTTGGGTTGCTTCCACCAATTAGCTACTGTGAATAATGCCACTATGAAAAGAATGTGGGTGTACAAATACCTCTTTGTAGACCCTGCTTTCAACTCTTTTGGATTAAAAATAGTCCTCACCAGACACTGATCCCATTGATACGAAATGTCTAGAACAGGCAAATCCATATACAGAAAGCAGACTGGTGACTGTCAAGGACTGGGGAGGAGGATGGTAAATGATAGCCAGTGGGAACGGGGTCTCTTGCGGGAGATGGAAATATTTTGGAACTAGACAGAGGTGGTGGTGGTTGTACAACATTGTGAATGTGTAAAATGCCATTGTACTATTCACGTTAAAATGACCACTCTTATGTTATATGGATTTCACATCAATTAAAAAAAAAGAAAAAAACAGTTCTTTCATCTTTTTTTTTAATATATCATTTAATTGACCTTATTTCAGTTTTGTTTTGTTTTTTTCCTTTTCTTTGTGGGACCCTCACTGGCGGCCAGGGAACGAACCGGCGCTGCAGAGGCTGACGGGCAGCCTCGCAGCCCAGCGCTCAACCGCTGCGCCACCAGAGGAGGCCCCAGTTCTTTCATCTTTCAGTGATTTTCCTGAAACATCAATGCAGGAAATGTGCTGCTATCTGGAGTGGTCTCACAATGCTACAGGAGGGTTGTGGGTGGGGGTAGAGGGAACAGGGCAAGGTGTTTAATGGCCTCTGGGGCCAGTGACCAGTGTTCAGGACCCCCTGTTTTTCTGTCCATGTTTATATGCATTTGCAACTTTCAGTAATTCAGTTCTAAAGAAAGACAATTTTGTATTTCAAGATTCAGACTGGCAATTTTCCCCCAAGACCCACCTGCCCTCCCCACTCCCCAGCAGAGGGTAAATCCTTCATAGCCCAGAGTGGTCCCCAGGAGGCCCAGCCCAGAGCACCAACCCTGCTTAGTGGTGTAATCTGGGCAAACAGTTAAACATCTGTGGGCCTCACCTGTCCTATACCGCAGCTGCCAATCTGCCCCATATACATTCTCCTCCCTCCTCACCCCTTCTTACTCCTCGGGGAGGGTGCTAGCAGCTGTGTCTCCACCCCAATCACAGCGCTGAAATCCTGGCCTGGTTTCCTCACTGAGGAAGGGAAAGGAGAATAAGGGACTTGTTTCGACCTTCACCCCTGCCTCAGACTCGCCCCACCTAGAAGCTCCCAGCTTTGTCTTAATCAGTCTGGGGTGATTTTTACACCTACTCATCTCATTTTCCTACAGTCCCCAGCAGGGATGACCCCAGGACAAGAGCAAGGAGAAAGCAAGGCCTTAGGGAGATCCCAGATGCATTCCAAGCCACAGTTTCTCCATCTGCAAAATGGGTATGATGTCTTTGCCTACTAGTTAGGAGGATCCCATGAGCTTACATGCTGGGGCCAGGTACAAAGCACATGTTCAGGAAACAATGGCCACCCTCCCATACCTATTCAGGCCTTGGAGAGGGATGGGGAGCCCTATGATCTAATGGAGGGGAATGTGGGGCTGGGGATGGCGAACGGGAAGGGGCAGAGGCTGACCGTGCAGTCGTACTGGACGCAGTCATCCCAGAAGCGGCTGGCTGAGAACTTCTTGCGGAGGACTACAGTGAGCCCGTAGATGAGACACTGCCCCACACCCATGATGTTCCCTGTGGAGGGCTGGTTGGGTAAGGGATTCCCGATCCTCCTCCCACCAGCCCCCACCCGAGTCACCCACTGTACCTGCCGAGTGGTATAGGGGCAGGCAGTCATACAGCACATCTGCTGCCCGCATGCTGTAGGCATGGTGGCCGAAGGCAGCAATGCGGTAGTACCTGCAGGGCAGGGATGCAGGGACTGGCACCTCGATCCCTGAGGGTGCGGGAGTGGAAGGAGTGTGACGGCACTGGGTACACTGCAGAGAGCCAGGCAGAGGCAGCCCAGCTCGAGGGGGTCAGGGAAGAAGACATGCAGCAAATAAAGACGTGTTCATGGTGGTAGGTGCCATGATGGGTGTAACAGGGTGAAGGGGCAGAGAGCAGCTGAAGGTGACAGTCAGGGAGGTGAGCAGGGAGGGTCCTGTCTGGGAAGGTGACACATGGGCTGAGATTGACAAGAACCTGTGGATGCCAGCTCGGAAAGGGCACTCAGGTAGAATGCACAGCACGTGCAAAGGTCCTAAAGCCAGAAAAAGCCCAGTGGGTTTGAGGCAGTGTGAGGGACCGAGGAATGAAGAACAAGGGGTAGGGAGGAAGAAAATGACATCAGAGAAGTGACAGGGACCGCGTACGATTATAAAGGCTTTATTCTGAGGGCCAAAGGAACTTGACATGAGGGAAGTCTGATTTAGGATTTTAAACCCTCCTATGACCACTGAGGGAAGAAGACCTGTTAGGGACAGAGGTAAGGAACCCAAGAGAAGTCGCAAAGCAGAACTGAGTTCTGAGATGGACCAGGTTTTACCAGGTTGGGATGGAGATGCCCACCAGACCCCAATATGAACAGGGGTGCCCAGGGTATGGTCAGGATATAGACAATGCCTGGACTTAAGACAATGCCCATGGACTCCTCACCTGCTGTGTACGACGATGGCAGCCTTGGGCAGCCCCGTGGTCCCTGAAGTGTAGATGTAGAAGAGTCGATCTAAGGGAGATGAGGGTATTGGGGACCAGGGTCCAGGCTAGTGGGAACAAAGGGATGGGTGGGCATTGGCAGGACGGGGGCTCCATCCTGGTCTTACCGTCCATGCCCTTGCCTGGGGGTGGTACTGGAGGTGCTGTGGAGGCCTCTTTCAGCAGGGGGTCCAGAAGTTGAGTGTCTGGCAAGATAACCTCAGGCCCCAGGTCTCCAGAGCAGAACTTGAGCAGGCTCTTCCCCAGTTGTCCACTCACCTCAGCCACTGCTATAGCCCAAAGCACATGCCATGGTCAACATCAGACCCCTTCCCAAAGCGTGGGATGTACTGTCTCCCTGCCCTGGGCAGTCCCATGCGAGTCCCCCCCACCAGCCCACCCAGATGCAGCCCACACCCGGCCTCACCAGCAATCAGCTCCCCTCCGAAGACCAGGGCCTTGGCACCTGACGTGCCCAGGCAGAAGGCCAGGGGCTCGCGACGCAGGTTAACATTGAGCAGCGCGGCCTCCACTCCTGCCTTGGCCAGGCCTAGCCACAGGCCCACGAACTCAGGCCGGCCCTCCAGGAAGATGGCCACCACGTCACCCGGTGAGAAGCCCAGCTGGAGGAAGAGGTTGGCCACGGCATTGGAGTAGGCATCCAGCTGCTTGAAGGTCCAACACACACCGCTGCCCGCATCTACCAGTGCCAGGCGCTCAGGGTGTCTCTGTGCTACCGCCTGGAAGATCTGCGGGATGGTGTGGCGGGCACGCTGGTGCTGCCGCATCTCCAGGCGCACACGGATCAGCACAGAGAGCCCACTGGGAGAGAGGACAGAGGGGCTGTGTCACCGGGCACCCCACCTTGGTTCCTGTAGGCCTCCCCAAACCCTGGCATCCCCTTCTGGAGAAAGAAGGGGATAGGCGCAGGTCCAAGCACCCTGAGGGGCAGAGGTTACATGAGGATCCTTTGGTTGCAGGCACTACGGGTACAGCCATTTTACCAACCAGCCCAGAAGAGGGGAATTCATAAATCTCACCCGGCCCTGCTTGTAAACCAGCCACCCCCGACTCCCAGAGGTACTGGTGTAGCAGGATGCCTTCAATTTTGCAACAAAAAAAAATCCGTTCTCTTACTTGACAAACAGGAATGTTGGGGCCCAGTGGTCTGCTACCTAACATACCTCTTCAGAAGAGAGCTGCTAAACATGACCAAGAGACAGCCATCCAGAAAGTGAGCGAGGGGCAACCTAGACCCTAAACTGGACTGCCACGCCTACTCTTCTATCTCCCTCTACTTTCTACCTACTCTTTCCCATCCTCCACCAATAACATATCCCTTGAAAAAGTCTACACTGAAACTCCTCCTAATAGTTACCTACTTATTGGTTACCTGGAGGAGGAATGTTGTTACTATTAACCAGAGTGGACAGGTAATGCCCAACATAAGAAGACTTCAAGAACAAACCATCAGACTGGGGGGTGGGGGTGATCCACAATGGGGCCTTCCCATGGATACTGTCATTCCTGGGACCCTTAGCTTCTGTATTTCCCACTCTCCTCTTTGGATCTTGCATTCTCCATTTCATTGTTAAATTCGCTTTTTCTTGTTTCAAGATCATTAACTCAACTGCCCCTCCAAGAGGAACAATAGTGTCTGAGGACCCCACCCCTTGGACTCTGCATACACTTCTTCGCGAACCAGCAGAAAGGATTTTCACCAGCCAGCTCAGGTCTAGCATTAGAGAGGCCATATCTTAGCCCCCTTAGGGAGGGACAGTAGAGACCGTCTGGCCTGAAGCAGTTGCAGAAATTGGGCCTCCCCCCTTCAACTCCCTAATAGATTCTCAGCCAAGTATGGTGGGGGTAGGGATGGCGTTGCAGGAAGCTTAGAGTAGAAAATTAAGTATGGACTTTTTTTTTTACAAAGTCAAAAACAAGAGGGGGGAGGGTGCAGAAAGGATTATCAGTCAGAGGTGGGGGCAGAGAGGATTAACAGTCTACAGAAAACCAACCCAACCCAACCCAACCCCAAAGCTAAAAATTTCAGAGTCAGTCCATCAAAGAGCAATGTATAAGGACATCCCTTGCTCTGGCAAAACACAGCTCTTGCTCTTTAAGATTGCTGTGTGCCTCTGACTATGCAGGCATCTTTTTAACAAACTTGTCCTATGTCACTGAACAGAAGATTGCCAAGTTTTTTCTCAGAGGGACCTAAGAATCCCCCCATACCAAACCACGATACTATGACCCTATCTGTCCTTTTTGCTCTCCTAGGATATCCAGAGTACCCCATGCTAGCCCACTGAAGCAGGAAGTTGCTAAGTCTGCTGCTTGTTGGAGCAGAAAGCTCCTGCAGTGTGCTGCTCGCCACAGTAGCAGCTATGGCTACTCTGACCTCCCTCCCAAACAATGAAGGAAGTCTATGATAGATGGGGTAACAAGTTTCCACACACAAACTGTGTAAAACCCTACCATAAGTGCAGTTCAGGGCTCAGTCTTTTGGGAGCTCTCCCACTGAGTCTGCCAGTGTGACAAATAAATCTCTCTATCTCCACCTCTCTGAGTGCCGCCCGATTTCTCCGGGAAGGAAATTGCCGTAACACCACCACTTCCCAAATAGATTCCTCATGCTCTTTCTACCCTAACCAGGACCCGGGGACCCAGCCCTGAGCTGCCAGCTACTCTGCACCTGCCAGCCACTGAGTGGCCATGGGCACAGATGGCTGAGCCCTCCAGCATGTGTCCCTCCCGGCGCCAGGAGCCCTCCTACTAGTGGAGATTTTAACTCCCACATCTGTCCCAAAAATGCAAGGGGATAGGAGATCCCAGGGGACAGCAGAACCCCAAATAGAAGGAGTGGAGCTGAACAACCGGCACGGAGATTAGTTAGCTGTCAAATGAGTGAAAATGCTGCAAGGATGACAGAGCAGAAAGAAAGAACCAGAGTGAATGAAACAAGCTAAGGCATGAAATGACCAACCAAGAGCCACCTCACATCAAAACTCCACATTACGGGCCTCCCCGGTGGCGCAGCGGTTGAGCGCTGGGTTGCGAAGCTGCCCGCGGCCTCTGCGGCGCCGGTTCCATCCCCGGCTGCTCCCCGGCCACCAGAGGAGGGTCCCACATGGCGCGCAGACCTCTCCTGCCGCCCGCTGCTCCCCTCAGCAGTGTACTTCGGTCCTTCTGCCTGCTCTGCTCCCCGCTCTGGTGAATTCTCTCACCCTCCCGCGCTTCTGACTGTACCCAGTGCTTGTATAAACCAAACAAACAAATAAATAAATAAAACATGCCTCTATTAAAAAAAAAAAAAAAAAACCTCCACATTACATGTGGCTATAAATTTTCCCTACAGTTGATGCCACTTGCCTCCTCATGAAGAATACCTCCTGAGGGGAGCAGACCCACTTGTGTAGCATACCACCCCAGAGTACTACCAAACACCATACATCATGGAAGGTATGAGGACATACATGTGACCAAAGTAAGGTTGATGCCTGGCCCTATGGGTTTTATGATCTAGGGAGTCAAAGACAATAACCAAGGAACAAGCAAACAAAAATAAAGTTTTGTATGAGAAGTTTCCTAAGAAGGAACAAACAGGACCACTTTATCAACAGGGGCAGGGAGCCCTTGCTGAGGAAGCAATGTTTGAATGTAATTTTAAGTAAGAAGGAGCAGCTGCTGGGCCTCCCTGGTGGCGCAGCGGTTGAGCGCTGGGTTGCGAAGCTGCCCGCAGCCTCTGCAGCGCCGGTTCGATCCCCGGCTGCTCCCCAGCCACCGGAGGAGGGTCCCACATGGCGCGCAGACCTCTCCTGCCGCCCGCTGCTCCCCTCAGCAGTGCACTTCGGTCCTTCTGCCTGCTCTGCTCCCCGCTCTGGCTCTGGTGAATTCTCTCACCCTCCTGTGTTTCTGACTGTACCCAGTACTTGTATGTATGTATGTATAAATCAATCAATCAATCAATAAATCTTTAAAAAAAAAAAAAAAGGAGCAGCTGCTGGGTAAAGCAGCCCAGGTGGAGAACAGAGCAAGTATAAAAGCCTAGAAGCAGGCACATTTAAAAGAGAACAAGGGGGTCTCCCCGGTGGTGCAGCAGGTTGAGCGCAGCATTGTGAAGCTGTCCGCAGCCTCTGCAGTGCGGGTTTGATTCCGGCCAGCCAGGGAGCAACAGATATGGTGCAGCAGACCTCTCCTGTCTCGCCCGCTGCTCCTCTCAGCAGTGTTTTCGGTCCAACTGCCTGTTCTGCTCCCCACTCTGTCTCTGGTGAATCCTCTCACCCTCCCACGCCTCTGGCCAGCTATTGTATAAATAAAAAATAAATCTATTTTTAAAAATAAATTAATAAAAGAGAACAAGTGTCAGTAGGCTGGGGTGGAGGTGAGTGAAGCAGAGAATGAGAGGCGGCAGCTCTGTGCCAGAATTATTTCACTAACTACAGAATCAATTTGGGCACATTATAATGTCTAACACTTCATTTGTGGCTTCTGATGAGAAGACGAGGAAAAAGAACCCAAAAGCCATGTGCTAAGGAAAGAATAGATGAACAATGGTTCCTCCTTAAAAGGGAAGTCTGTGCAGCCTTCACAAGATTGGGGCCCCTCCTGTAGGCAGATGAGGAAGTAGCCTTAGGTAAGTGGCAAAAGTCATGGGCCATTTCAGGGCAAAGATGGCAATTGAGCACGTAGACACTGAACAATTACTGTGCCTCCCCAGGTCCCTCAAAATAGCCAGAGAGGTGATTTCCATTCTAAAGCGTCAACTCTCAAGGACCAGGAAAATGTGGGTGGACACCAAATCACCCCACTTTTGGAAGCTGGGGAACAGCAGATGAGAGGTTGGGGCACCAGGGAGTGGGAGAAGCAGAATCCTGGGCTACAGTGGGGGGTGGGTGGAAACCTATAGAAGAAACAACCCCCTCTATAAAATTAGTAAGTCTGGGGATGCAATGTACAGTATGGTGATTACAGTTAATAAAACTGTTTGCATATTTGGAAGTTGCTGAGTTCTCATTACAAGAAAAAGAATTTTTAACTTTGTAAGGATGTTCAACAGTGTTATTGTAGTGATGTTCATACATATACAAATGTTGAATCGTTATGTTGTACACCTGAAACGAATATAATGTTATATGTCAATTATATCTCAATTTTTCAAAAAATAGACCCTTTGCCACCCGGGAAAAGGCTAGAGGTCCATTCAGGGGAGGATCCTGGGTGCAAACCTCCTTACAAAGGCATATAAAATGAATGTTTACCTACTGCATGCTGAGCTCCCCAATCCTCTTCCCTTCTGTGTTCCTGGGATGCTGCTGGAGAGGCCTGCCCCTCCTGGGGGAAGACCCAAAAGGCTTCCTAAGGGGAATCTAACCAGGTTCAGACGCAAAATCCAAAGGCGTTTCCCCAAGCACCACCAGCTAGGAGAGCTAGGTAAGCTCATGAAGCTCAGTGGACAAGATCCCCTCCGCCGGCCCCCCACCCCCACCCCGCCCCAGCTCCAAACACACACATGCTGAGAGCATCTAACAAGCTTTACAACCAAGAACCCTGAAGGCCTGCTCTAACAGGGATGATGGAAACTAAAACAGAGAAAATCCTTGCAATACTAAACAAAAAGGGGAAAAAAAATGCTAAAACAGTCATCCTTACCTTTGGAGATAGAAGGAGGCACATTACATTCATGAAACAAGATTAGGATGCTATTAAAATAAAGCTTTCTGGGTCTCCCTGGGGGTGCAAGGGGTTAAGCACAGCACTATGAAGCTATCCTCAGCCTCTGCAGCATGAGTTCGATCCCCGATCCCCGAGAACAAGGCACCTCTGAAGAAGGAATGCAGGGCTGGGGGTAACAGAGAAGGCAACTCTCACTGCAAATCCCTCTATGACATCTGAATTTTGTACCATGTCTTATGTTTTAACTATTACAAAACTAACTTAAAATGTAAAACATTAGGGCCTCCCTGTTGGTGCAGGGGTTAAAGTCTCAGCACTATAAAGCAATTTCCAGTCATTGACAGGACTTTGATCCCTGCCAGGGGGCTAACCCACATGGCGCAGCAGACCTCTCCTCTCTCACCCACTGCTCCCCACAGCAGGGTATCTCAGTATATCCGCCTGTTCTGCTCCCCACCATCTCTGGTGAATCCTCTCACCCCCCACACCTCTAACCTACACCCCAGTTCCTATATGCATAAATAAAAATAAATATTTTTTTAAATGTAAAACATTAAAAGACAGTTATTTACACACCCACTTGTACTCCTTATCAGATTTCCATAGCTCATCCATTCAACTAAGAGTAGCTAAGATGAGTAGTCTCAGCATTATTGAGCACCTACTGTGTGCCAGGTTCTGTTAACCTTATGGCCACCCTCCGAAGTAAGGAGCTGAGATCCCCACTTGTCAGATGACAGATGAGCTGGCAGCTCAGAGAAGCGAATTAACACACCTGAGATCACACGAGAACCAAGGTTCTCAGGCTGACTCACTCTGCCTCTCCTCAGGCTTGCCACAAGTGCTCCCCATGTTCCATATGGCAGCCAAGTGGCTACAATGCACACAGCAGGCACCCAATTCCTGTTTCTTGAAAAAGGGGCATTATTCTTACAGCTGAAGGAACTGGGACATGGAGAAGGGGCACCATTCCAGTGAGGGACAGAGCCAAGGATCATGGCTAGATACTCCTGCTCCAGACCAAGTGCATTACCACCAGCCCGCATGGCCACTGGGCCACCGGGCACCCACAGCTGAGAGCAACCAGCAGTGATGCATCTGAGTGACTATTCTCTACCCAGCTCTGCTTCAACAACTCTCCATGATAGAACTTGACAGAGTACTCCAAGAATCACATGGGGTGTTATTAGTGACACAGTCATGGGGAAAGGCCTATCAACAAGGTTGGGAGCCATGGAAAGTGGCCTCTGCAAGAAGGGTCCCCATCCACAGATGACACAGTGAGAAACAGGATTTGTGGTGGCAGCCGGTCATGGCACTTAGGTTACTTCATCATTCTGGTGAGTGGGGGGCATGGGCCTCTCAGTCTGTCTTCTCCTGTCCTGTCCCTATGCAGGACACCTGCATGGGCAGGCAGTGGGTTCCAGTGCTCAGCTACAGCCTCATGCCTGGGCTACCAGCCTGGCTGCAGCCCAAGCCACCCCCACTCTAGGGACAAAGAGGCTACTGTCTGCCTTCGGGTCCTTCCCCAAAGCCTCCTCTTGCCCTCTGCTCCTGTGCCCCTCCTGCTTCCACCCTGTGGTCTCGGCACTAAGATACCCACAAAGTTGAAAGTGATCAGGTCAAAGACAGGACTAATCAGGAGGACTCAGGTGGGGTGCTGATTTTCTCCTCCAGGGTCTAAATGAAGCCCCATCACCAACCCAGCACCAAGACTAAGAACACCACTCTGGAGCCCTACCTCTCCCTGACTGTGTGTTCCTGCGCAAATGACCTCCATGCCTTCATTGGCCTACATATAAAAGGGGATTAACAAGCATCCCTTCTTAACAGGAATATGAGCATATTAGGACATGGCCTGGTACACAGAGAAGATTATAAAGGCTCTATTAGTCAGTTCCTGCTGTGTAACAAATCACCCCAAACAATAAACACTTATATCTCATAGTCTCTGGACTACGGGAGTGACTTAGCTGGTAGTTCTGGCTAAGAGTCTCTTGTGAGGCGACAATCATGGTGTCAGCTGGAGCTCCAGTCATCTCACAGTTTTATTGGGAGACCAGTTCACTTCCAAGTTCACTCACATGAGCCTCTCCATGTGACTGAGTCACATCATGGCAGCAAGCTGCCCCCAGAGTAAGTGAGCCAAGAGAAAGTGCCCAGGATGGCACTTTTTAATTGTCTAATCTCAAATGTGACACCCCCTCACTTCTACAATATGTCCTCACTCAGTATCATCAATGTGTACTTGGAAAATGTGATTTTCAGTATATTGATGTATAATGAAAGCAGGTGCTTGGAATAATACCAATTTATTCAATGTTGGGCAGAATTGTTTTTTTCTCAGCACCGTTACAACAACACAGCAGTATTCAAAGACCTGCTGTACTGAGCTCTATTCATTAGCAGTGAGTCACAGGCCCAGCCTACACTCAAAGGGAGGGCATCAAACAAGGACCAGGAGTTGCAGCCATCTTTGAGGTTGCCTCCTACAGAAAAGTGTGTCAAGCTCTGTATCGGGGACTCAGAGTAGACTCAGCTCCTATCCCAGGAAGACAGCCAGGCACAGATCCCTACAGTTTCATGGGGCAGAGCAGGGGCAAGGGAGAAATGGGGCCTGGGTGAACCCATGGAGTAGGGCGGGCCAGCCAGTCAACAAACATGGCCCATACTCCTGCTGTGCCACCCTGAGCAGGGGCCAGGGCCACAGTGACACAAAAGCCAACACAGAGCTCATAGTGTGTTGGGGTGGGGGGAACCTAAGAATCAAAGGCAAGAAAGCAGACACATACGAGAATTACAGATGATGAATAGCGGCCATAGGTCAAAGTTCGGAGTGACTCTAACTGGATTCAAATCCTATGCCCATGACCTATGTGACCTTGGACATGTGGCATAACCACTTTGTGCCTCAATTTACTTATCTCTAAATGAGAAGAGTACCCACCGCAGGAGGTTGCTGGGAGCACTCAAGGAGCCATGCCTATAAAATGCTTAGCACCTTGTTAGGGGAGGAGGGGGCACTCAGTAAATGTTGGCTATTATTAGAGAGCAACAAAAGGGGCGGGTCTATGGAGACTCAGTGTCAGGGACTCTCTGAGGAGGTGATATTTAAACCACAGCAGGATGAAAAAGAACAGGAAAGAGCAGTCCAGGCAGTGGCAATAGCAAGTGCAAAGGCCCCGAGACTAGAACAAGGTTATGCGTGTATAGGAACAGTGAGGAGGCCAATGTAGCTGGAACAGTGACAAAAGGGAGAAGCTTCAGGGGATAAGGTCAGGGACTTCACATAATCTAGGATCTAAGGGTGAGAGGAGCCATGAGAGGATGATTAATAGGAAAATTCCACAAAGGGTCTCCCAGGGAGGCAACATGATAAGGAATCACCAGGTAAACTAAAGTCATGTATTCCAGGTGGCAGAGGGAGCAGCCTGTGCTGGACAAGAGGAGCTGATTCACGGACTAGGTGGGCCGATCAAGGTGGTGAGTTCAAGTGGGCAGGAGACAGGTTGGCGGGATTTCAGTGCCCAATGGGAGGCTGAGTTTCCAACTCAGGAGACTCAGGAGGAGAGTTGGATTGTGGAGTGTGTGAACAGAAGATGAAATCAGATCTGTATGTTAGAAAGCCAATGAGGGAAGGCGGACAGCAGCAAAGAGGGCCATGGGAAAAAAAAAAAAAAGAATGAGTTCTAAAAGACTTAACTTGCAGTGAATTTTTTCCAGCTCCATACCCCTCCTACTGCTCCCAAGCCTCAGTTTCTTCATCCTTACAATGGGTTTAGTCCTTCCAACTCCAAACAGAAAGGGTGCCTGCGAAGTCAACAAGTCTGGCCACACGGGGCTGTCATTTGCTCATTTGGGGATCCCAGCAACACCAATGTCATCTTAGGACAGTATCACCTTAGGAGGATTCTCCAAGAATACCCGCATAAGAAACCAGAATCCCTCCTCCTCCCCCACAGAGGTCTCAGTCCCCAGAGATTCCCAAACAAGTATTAGAATATTTGCAGTGCCATGGGCATGGGGGGAGGGGGGAGAGAAGAAAACAACTATTGGAATATGTAGTGGCCTCTCCACAAATTCCAAACCTCCTCCAAAATCCCACACAGAAATCACACTCACAGAGATTGCCCCCAGCTACACAGAAGCCTACAGATGGCCCTGAAGAGACAGACACCTTTCACAGACCCTAAAAGTCCTCTACATACTTCCCAAGAAGCCCCTTCACACCCCCCCAAAAAAATTCGTAAATTGACCCAAGGTATCTTGGCAGACCCTAGAAACCAACAGATAGCTCCTGTGAACCCACGGGGGACCCACCAGAGTTCCTCAAGAGCCTCCAAAGGTCTCCCACAGTCACCCAGCCCCAAAGACTCCAAATTACAATTTCCCAATCAGCCCCCCGAACTACCTAGAACTTCTACCAGCTACCCAAGAACTCCCAAGTTTCTTTCCAGTCTCCTGAAGCCTCCCAATTAACCCCAAGAATCTTGAGACCTATTCCTTTCCCTTCAGAGACCTTCAGGCTGTCTCCTGTAGGTTCCCTCAGAACCCCCCTACTCGTCACTCCTTCAGGCCACGGCTCCGACCTAGCCTTGGCCCCAGTCTTCTAAACCGCATTCCCAAGCCCTCCGGGCACCCCCTAGGTCGCCCCAGGAGCCCCCTTTGATCCGCCCCAGGGCTCGCAGCCCCGCCCCCGACCCCAGCCCGGGGCCCGATTGCACTCACAACAGGTCCCGCTTCGCCGTCTTGCAGACGATGCGCAGGAAACGCCAGCCGCCGCCGCCCACGTACACTCCGAGGGCTGCCGCCGCGCTCCAGGTCCACGGCAGCCCCAGCAGCCACAACAGCACCAGCGAGGCCACGGAGGCCGCTCCCGCACCCGGAGCCCGCATCCTGGGGACGCCGACTGCGCTGAGGACGCGAGCCGCCCGGGCCCCGCCCCAGAGGCCCCGCCCCCGGAGCACCGCCCACTTGCTGGCGAAGACGCGCCCCTCCTCTGGCCGAAACCCAGACGCGTGGGCTGCAGCCAGACCCCGCCCCCAGACCTGGGATTGGCCACGCCGCAGGCAGGCTCCGCCCACAGGCCGCCTTGCTCCCAGCCAGGCCCAGACTTCTCTGCCAATCATTAGACTGGGCCACACCTGCAGGCTCAGCTCGTTCAGGAACCCCTCCATTATTGTCATGCCTTCACCTAACTGGAGGCCTTTGGGAACCACGCTCCACCCTCTCGATTTGGTCCCCAAGTCTGGGTTCCTCCTTGTGCCCGACCACAAATCCTGGTCCTTCCCTGGGCCCCGCCCCCATGCCAGGCCCTCGATCCCAGGGTCCACATGTCCAACGATAGGTCGTGGTCTTTCCTTCAGGCCCCGCCCCTATCTCCCAGGCTGCTGGCCCCGCCCCCCCCGCCGGGTAGGGCCTCTAGGTTAAGACTAGGGTCCTAGCCGTGAGCAAACGCCGCACCCACTCTGAATAAGACCCCGCCCCCACGCCAAGCCCCGCCTCCACCCCGGCATTGCTGGCGTTCCCAGGCGCAAGTTCCACCCGGGACACGGGCCCTGCCCTCAGGCTTTGGCCCAGTCACTACCCCTAGGCCTAACTCCGGCCACCATAACGCCTGGGCTCTGTCCCAACTGCCCTCCCAGTCCCGCCCCGAGGCCTTCTTCCAACCTGTCTGGCTTTGAGAACCTCAGCCCCATTGCCAAGGTCCGCCCCCTTCCGGAGGCCACGACCATAGAGAGGGCCCCAGGGCCAGAGAGACAACTGCCAACGAGACTCGGGGCCTAGAACTCCCCAGCTAGTGGTGCCGAGTCTCCATGACAACTAAGCTTCGTTCCCGCCCACCCCCGCCGGCCCTCAGCTTTGCGGTTAGAAAACACGTGCATCCCACAGCCGAGAGGCGTGGCTCGGGCGCTCCTTCTAGGAGCGCTAGCTGGCATTCTACATCCCTACCCCGGGGGACTAGAAAATCACAGTACTGGGCTTTTGCCCCAGCTTGTCGTAAACCCAGGCCCCAAAGCCTCTAAAATATTTAAATATTCCAGGGACCTGAGGAATTCTAAACTCAAACTCTGGGAGCCCCAGAGGGTACTTAATTCAGTAATATATTTCAAGGACACAGCTAATCACAAATGCGTGCCAAAACCTTGTCAATTAAGCTTCAGTGCCATACCTCCAAAGGACCAGGGAGTACAAAATCCACACATCTGGTACCCAGCCTGCCTCGATGCGTACATTTGCACCCCAAGGTGCCCCTCAAAGACCCTTGTCATGTCCAGGCATGGGCCAGTACTGGCCTGCCTGCCCACCACCCTGATTCAGCTGACCTGGAGCCTTGCACAGGCCCTGTTTCTTGGCTAGTCTCACCGGCTCCCAGAAGCTCAGGCAGATGAGATGGAATGGCCAGGTCAAGACGGAGAGCCCCAAATCTAGCAGCAGATGGGCTTCAGGAGCCTCTGTTTCTTCAGGCTCCCAGGACCTGCTTGCCTGTGCTATGTTCACGCGGGCCTCTGCCTTGGATCCCTCTCTCCAGGCTCCCCCTTCTCAATCCATCCCTGCTTGTTTTCTGCCCTGGTTGGCCGACCTTCCCAGCAAGCTCTCCTTGGGAGGCAGCCAGGGCCAGCATCCAGTGGCATCCAGTGCCATTTGGACGGCAGGGCTGGGCAGGCCCTCAGCCCCCACGCTGCCATTGGTCCCTGCCGCCTGCTCATGGTGGGTGGAATGGAGGGCTGAGGCCGCAGATCCGGAGCTCAGGCTCAGAGCCAGTCACTGGTTGGCTACTTTCCCTGCCCCTGGGTCAATCCAGTCAGCAATGACCAGTAACTACGCTGCCAGGTAGCACTATTACAATCACCCCATTTTACAGGTAAATAAACTGAGGGCTAGGGCCACCATACCAGCTGGAAATTGAGATTCAATTACAAAAGTGTGCTGAAACATTGCTCTCCCTCCTCCTCCTTCTCTCTTGTGCCCAGATTTCAACCCTTTCCTCGCTTCCTCCCCCTCCTTTCCTCCACTTCCCCTCCTCCTCCTCTTCCCTCTACTTCTCCCCACTCTTCCTCCTCCTAACCTTCCCACTCTCTATCGGCCCTTTATCCTTCCTCCGCCACCCTCCCTCCTCTTCTTCTTTATTCTTCTTCCCACTCTCCCCTCCCCTTCCTCTCACCAAGCTTGAACCTTGACTTAAGCAATGCAATGACTTAAGTCTCTGCCAACTCTCCCCCCAAACCCCCAAAATTCAAAAGGTTCCAGAAAACCAAGTTTCCAAAAACCCAAGATTTTCTTAAGTTAGTACCAGACCTCCAATGCACTGTTTCTACCTTCCCCTCCCCAGGCCATTTTCTGTGGCCCATTAACCCTTTCTATGCCTACTTATCCTTAATTTTCCCCCTTACTAATGGGCTGCCCCAGATCCCAAAGACACCAGGCAATGTACAGCAGCTTTAGCCCTCAGTTACCTTCCAAGGTTATGAGAAACCCCCAGTTCTGAAACACTGCTGTACAACTGTCCACTGGGATTCTGAACTGGACAGGTGAGCCAGCCCTACTCTTCAATTTCTTTACCTGTAAAATAATCACCCTAGTGCCACCTGACAGGTAAGAGTGAGACTGGAATTACTGACCACTGGAGTCAAACCAGACTCTGCCCCTCACCACCTGGTGGCCTAGGCCTCTCCACTTTACCCTTCTGCCCCTTGGTTGCCCTCAGGTGATAACACCTACTTCCTAGGGTGCCATGCATCAAATATCTGTTGATCATCCACTTGGTGTAACCTGACAAGGGGCTTCTTATGAGGAGAGTGGAGGATGGACCAGCCAGGGACAGTAGGTGTGGGGCAAAGCCTTATGTGGGTGTCCTTCCCAGGTTGACTGCAGGGTCTACAACTGGACCTTAGGCTAGCAAAGGGAGTTCTTGCAATTTTCTGGAACAAGAACAATCAAGCATACCTTGAAATAAAATGGTGAAAGGTGGGGGGGGTGGTCACATAAGTAGAATATAAGCAATGTATGGGGGAAAACAATTTCAAACTCAAGTGCCCATCACTTTAGGAATTAGTTTCTTGCGGCTATGAACTGGGTCACTTAAAATAACTCTTGTTTTCTCAAGGTTCTGGAGGCCAGAAGTTCAAAATCAAGATGTTACAAGAATGCACTCCCTCCAGAAGCTCTAGGGCAGGGTCCTCCCAGTCTCTTCCAGCTTCTGACACCCCTCTAATCTCTGCCTGTCTTCATGATTTACACCTGCCATTGGATTTAGGATTACCTAGGTAATCCAAGGTGATCTTGTCACAATGTGAAATGGGTTGCCTGACTGTGGGTCTTCACCTGCGTGCTTAAAAGGGACTTAGGAGGGGCCTCCCTGATGGCACAGGCAGTTGAGCGCAGCACTGTGAAGCTGGCCACAGCCTCTGTAGCAGGGGTTCAAGCCCAGCCGGGAGATACCCACATGGAGCGGCAGACCTCACCTGTCTTGCCAAATGCTCCCCTCAGCAGCGTATTTCGGTCAGCCTGCCTGTTCTGTTCCCGGGCTCTGTCTCTGGTGAATCATCTCACCCTCCCACACATCTGGCCTGTACCCCAGTTCTTGTATGCATGAATAAATAAATCATTTTTTTTAAAGGGACTTATGAGACTCAACTGCAGGCAAACACAGAAAGGTCAAAGAGGGTATTTATTTACAAATGAGAAAAAAAGATAAATCAATGCGTTTGTCAGTTCTGAGCTGGGACCCCAATAGCACACTGAAAATCGGCAAAATACCAAGCATACCCCAAGGCCCACATGTCTGGTTATATACCAAACCTGGCTGCTTAACTCCACCCTCAGTTCCCAGCAGTCCTCCCTTCAGTGGTGATGACATTATGGGATTTGTAGTCCTTGGTATCTTGGATCTGTTTGGCCAGGGTTGGGGGTGGGGTCCAAAAACCTGTTTGTGGAGTTTGCTGAGACATCCCTTCCAACCAATTCCCCCCCTTTCACTTTTTGTCACCATTTCTCTGGTGATGAAGCCTCTATGGTCAAATGTGTGGATGCTGGGGTGTAGCCTCAGATGAGTTTTTTCAGAGTCCCAGTTTGGAAGGAAAACAAGTTAGTCATCAGGCACTGTCCAGTGTGGCAAACAAAAGTCCTCCATTCTTGGAAAATAGTTCATCAGTCCATGCCAAAATGAAAACATCTGGAGGCACTAGCCAAAACAACAGCAAATATAACAAAATTACAAGAAAAATCTTAAAACTGGTTCAACTTATATAAAAACAATTTCTCTCCACCTTGATCCCGATTTTATCTTAACAGTAAAATATTTGCAAGCTAAATCTACTTTCAGTCCATTTCACCTATTTTTGCATAAAATCACAGGGCAAAATGACCAAACAGCAATTTAGCTGGCTTTGCAGAAATACTCCATGAGATGAGTGAGCTCTCGACATCCAGTCTGTGCAGGTTTCAGGAACAAGGTCTGACTTACCAGACTCTACCTGGGGTTTCCTCTTCAAGGTTACCAAAACTTTTTTTTCTGGATTGTTCAATCCAGCTAATACAGGCATGCTTCCTCACCTTCGTTGTGTAACTAGTAACTGGTGGTCAAAGTCAAAGACTATTGCAGATGGTGCCCCTGGAGAGCAGTGTTGGTGAGGATAGATAGCCCCAGAGAAAATGCGAACAAAGTATCGCATTTTGGGGTGCAAACTGGTAAGAAATATAAGGGACTGCAGAAGCAGCCCCCAGCATTCAGTTTTTGGATCTTCAGCAATTCCAGCAATTTCTGCCCCCACCATGCAGATCTTCAGAAGGCTGTTGCAGACCTTTTGAAGAATGTGGAGGCCTCCAGCAGCCAACCTCAAAGAGGAAAAGTTTGGCGGCTTTGCAGGTAGCCAAGCGACTGAAACTGTTCCTAGTTTTGCTGCTGTTATGGCCTGGAGGGAAGGTGATGACCTAGAGAGGGGAGCCTCACTGAGCTGCACGAGTGTGGCTGTTCGGTGGGTCGTTCAGCAGCTGCAGCTATTTCCCGCCCCCCTCCAAAGATCTATTTATTTATACATACAAGAACTGGGGTCTAGGCCAAAGGTGAGGGGATGAGAGGAATCACCTCAGAGACAGAGTGGGGAGCAGCAGGCGAGAAGGGAGAGGTCTGCTGCGCTATGTGGCTCAGCTCCCTGGCCAGAATCGAACTCATGCTGCAGTGCCTGGGATAGCTTGATAGCGCTGAGACTTTAACCCCTGCACCACCAGGGAGGCCCAGCAGCTGTTTTGAGTGTTGCTTGTCTGGTGCTGTGCTGGGTCATCTCAGCAGCCCTGGGGAACATCTCCTAGTGTCTTCTGTTGTCTTCGTGAGTTGAATCCCGGCCTAAAGTCTGGCTGCCCCATGGTCTAGGTCCACAGTGGTGGGAAGATGCCATCTTTGGAGTGTCTGTATTTAGGACTTTAAAAACATGCTTCTGGTTTTTGGTAAATGGCCATTTTTGGCCTCAGTAAAACTGTTTTTCCCGGGTTTGTTAAATAAATCCCATTATTGTTCTCTGAACACTCGGGTTCAGAGAGTTTTCCAATTGTGTGCACAGGTGAAGAAATCAGATGGATAAACTACTTGGGCAGTGTCCTTGGCCAGTTTTAATGTCCCCTGCGCCCTGTATCAGAGTTGGGGGTCTCCGGAACCCTACAAACAAAGCAGCAGGTTATCCCCTTCTTGGCTCAGTTCAAACTCAACTTCCTGGAAGAATTTCCATCAAAACCACACAATGAAACACATATCCAATTCTCTAGTCTAAGCAGACAAAATTCCCTATTGAAATTATGCAAAAACAGACTCATTGCCACAAGTAGTAAAAATTACTACTACTTTTTCATACCATGTTGGTATCAAGGGGAGAGAAAATGCAAACACAAGTTAGCTCTGCTTCAAAAATACAATATTGCTGCAGATCTTGGTCAGTCAATACAAGACAACCTTTTTAAGTCAAAACAAAATGCAAAAAAAAAAAAATCACCAGTATTATTTCAAACAAAACTCATCAAAAATCAGAATTATCTCCTACAGTCTATTCAGTCCTTCCTTTGTAGTAAAGCTTCACTGTCAAAAGTTCCACCAATTGGAATCAGTTGAGGTCTTTTTACCCCTTAATTTCTCCAGAAACAATTTCTGCAGATATCAAACCATTGAAGTATACAATATTGCAGGACAATCAAAATTGACAATTTACAACATATCAGGTACTGAAAGGTTTTTATACATGATTGAGAAAAACAGTGTTAACATTCCTGTACATGCCAAAGTTTTACCTTTTTCACAAGTGACAATGCTTCCCTTCCAGTTTTACTTTACTGGGTAAACCAAATAGGACAAATTTGTCTAAATGCTTTTCCCAGGAGGAAAGGGAGAAATTTTACGGAGTGTCTCAGGAACTCTACTGAGATTCCACAAAATTTCCTCAACCAAATTATTACAGAGCCACCCCAATATAAAACAGGTTGCATGACTGTGGGTCCTCACCTGTACGCTTAAAAGGGACTTTTTTTTTAAAGATATATTTATGATTTCAAGAACTGGGGTACAGGACAGAGGTGTGGGAGGTGAGAGGATTCACCAGAGACAGAGCAGGGAACAGAACAAGCAGATAGACCAAAGTACACTGCTGAGGGGAGCAGCAGGCGAGTCAGGAGAGGTCTGCTGTGCCATGTGGGTAGCTGCCTGGCGGGGGATTGAACTCTTGCGCTGCAGAGGCTGCAGACAGCTTCACAGTGCTGTGCTCAACAACTTGCGCCACCAGGGGGCCCTTAAAAGGGACTTCTTTTTCTTTCTGGCTTATTTCACTGAGCATGATCCCTTCCAGCGCCATCCATGTTGCTGCAAATTGCATGTGATTATCTTTTTTGAATGCTGAGTAATATTCCATGGTGTATATGTACCACATCTTCTTGATCCAGTCATCTCTTTTTGGGCATTTGGGTTGATTCCAAAGCTTAGCTATTGTAAATAGGTCTCACTCATAGCAGGAATCTAGAAAACTTAAATAAGGGAACAGGAAAAAGAATAACTATAAGAAAGAAAATATCAAAATCAACAAATAACTATGAACAAGAGACACTCTATGGGGGGTGGGAGGTGGGGAAAGGAAGGCTTGGGGTAAAAATAAGGAGGTTGTAATTGTATGGGGAATATAAAAATAAAATTAAATTAAAAAAAATAAAAATAAATAAATTCCAGTCCAAAAAAAAAAGGGGGGGGGGCTTCTTAATGCTAGACTGCAGGCACACACATAAGATTAATAAAAGGCTTATTTACAAAAGAAGGGGAAATGAAGAAATGAAAAACTCAGGAAGATAAAGAGGGAGATAAATTTGTGAATGAGTCCTATCCGTCCTATCCTATCCGTTCCTCTCACCTGGAATCCCAAATGACCTACCAAGAGCTGGCGAAAAGCCAAGCGCCTTGGGGCCAAGAGGGCGACCCCAGCTCCCAAGGCTGGTTATATACCTAAACAAAAAAACATGGCTGCTTAACTTCACCCTTAGGTCCTCGCAACCCTCTCTTTGGTGATCATGGGATTTGTCATTCCCAGTGTTTTGATGTTCTGGTTTGGAGTCCACAAAACCTATATATAGTTTGCTCAGGACATCCTTTCCCCCTAACAGTTCTACTTATCTAAATACAAGATTGCTCCACTTCGATTCCAATGTTTTTTTCTCAACAGCATAGCAAAAATCTACAAACGAAATCTACTTTTAAACCATATTAACAATAAAATCACAGGGCAGAATAACTGCTGCTTTGTTGGACACTCCATATAGCATCAGAGCGAACTCTTGACATCCGATCCACATAGGCTTTAAGAACAAAGTTGGTCTCGCTAGCCTCCACCTGGGCTTTCCTCTTCTAGAGGGTACCAGGGCTTTTCTTTTTCCGGGTCATGCAGTCCTGTCCATGGAGGCAGCTTCCTCACCTCCCTCCCTTGAGGGACTCTGGAGCCTACGGACAAAGCAGTGGGTTCTCCTCTTCTTGGCTCAGCTCTGTTTCATCTTTCTGGAAGATTCCACTCACAGCCACACAATAACACTAATGTCCAATTGTTTTTAGTTTAAGCAGACAAAATTCTATGGAAGTTATGCAAAAACAGACTCAGACATGAGTAGTAAAAAAAATTACTACCACTATTTTTATGCTGTGTTGGTATCAAAGGGAGAGAAAATGCAAACACAAGTTAGCTGTGCTGAAAAAAAAAAAATGCAACATTGCTGCAGGTCCTGGTCAGTCAAAACAAGAAAATTTTGTTTGAATCAAAACAAAATGCAAAAAATTACCAGTATTGTATCAAACAAAACTTAGTAAAAATCAAAATTCTCTCCAACAGTCTATTCAGTCCTTTGTAAGAAATTTGTGCCATCAAAAGTTCCATCAATAGGAATCTGTTGAGATCTTTTCCCCTTATTATTTTCTCCAGAAACAATTTCTGTAGATATCAAACCACTGAAGTATACAATATTGCAAGGCGACAGTCACCATTGACATTTACATACATATCAGATACTGAAAGGTTTATACATGTTTCAGAAAACCAATGTTAACATTTCTGTACATGCCAAAGTTTCACCATTTCCCAAGTGACAACACTTCTCATCTAGTTTTACTTTATTGGATAAAACAAATAGGACAAATTTTTCTAATGCCTTTCCCAGGAAGAAAGGGAGAAATTTTGTGGAGTGCCTCAGGAGCTCTACTAAGGTTCCACAAAATTTCCTTCTATCAACCAAATGACAGGCTACCAAATTTTTACTTGAATTTAGATTTCTGGGAAGCTTTGCCATGAATATTAGAAAACAGCAGCAACAACAATATTCAATCTCCATGAAGGCACTGGCTCAGTTCAGTAGTACATCAAACCATTACCTTCAGGGTTTTTTTTTGCATAACTAGAGACTTTTTTTTGTTGTTGTTTAACATCTGTAGGTACCATGTATATCAATTTTTCAACCTCTAGAGGCCAACACAAGGACACAAGGAAAAGACATATATACATACAACATATAGACACAGAGAGCTCTTTAGCTATCATTTATCACACGTGGGACATCTTATACAACTGCAGTTTCACTCATAGGCCAAAAGAGCAAAAATCAACAGAAAAAGAAAACCCCGAGTTAAAAAAAGTCAAAAGGAAATACCAAAATCAAGATTGAAAGCTGTTCTGTGTAATAAAAATTTAAATTATTAAAAAAAATACTGCCAGCATATGCATGATTCTAGATGTTATTTCATGTCTCCTAAACTTTGGAAGGAAAGAGATTGGTTAGAGCATGTTTGTCATCTCAGGCTTTCTTCAATAAAGTGAATCCTTGGGTATCCTGCTATAGTAACTGGAAAAGTCAGTAATATTTAAGTGGTCTTTCTCTTAAATAAATATCTCAGGTCCTCAGTGGGTTCACAAGACCAATGGGATTTTGTCTCTGGGTCAGTTTCTTCTGGGGCTTTAACTCTGCAATGATGTACCCAGGGTTTTATGCCCACAAGTTTTAAAGAAGTATATGTGCTTAGTAAAACGTCATATGGACAAGTCCATTTTTCATACAGCTGATTTGGGGCATCCCCACTCTGCCAAGTCTTGAGTAAGACCTGATCTCCAGGTCTGAAGGGATGTAATGGTTGATCAGGAGGCCTAAAGATCCTCAAGATGGCAAAGCTGTGGATCACTGCCAGAACCTACTGGATGTCTCACATATTGTGTGATCCTGCAATCTTGTTCTATTTCCAGAGTGGCTTTTAGAACTGAAGCCTGGAAGGGTCTTCAAAACAATTTTTTTTCTTTCAGATTTATTTATTTATGCATACAAGAACTGGGGTTCAGGACAGAGGTGTGGGGGGTGAAGATTCACCAGAAACAGAACGGGGAACAGAACAGGCAGATTGACCGAAGTACACTGCTGAGGGGAGCAGCGCGAGAGTCAGGAGAGATCTGCTGCACCATGTGAGTAGCTCCCTGGCCAAGGATCAAACTCATGCTGCAGAGGCTGCGGACAGCTTTATAGGTTGTGTCTTAACCCCTTGCACCACCAGGGAGACCCCAAAACACAATTTTCAAAGAAGCTTAATTGTAGCCCACTTCTAGGTGCCACTCTTACCCTGAGGGGGGCAAGGGATAGCACCTGGTCCCAACGCAGTTGTGTTTCTTGGCAGTCTTGTCAAGGTTTTCTTTAAGGTGTGGTTCATTGTTTTCCAGAAGACTGTCTCCATGCAGCATGCAATTTCCAGTTATCTGTAACGCACTGCTTTTACTGCATGAGTAATGTCAGAGATGAATGCCGGCCCATTATCACACTTGGAGTCAGGCTACCCAAAGCAAAGGGATTATCTCCTTTAGCAGCTGTTTTGCAAACTCGAAAGTTTTTTCTGTCCCGGTAGGAAATGCTTCCACCCATCCGAGAACATGTCCACAAAAACCAGTAGGTATTTGAAATTGCCCGTTGTTCTAGGCATTTGTGTAAAGTCCACTTGCCAGTCCTCAAAAGGGCATTTGCCCCCATATTGAACCCCAATGGCTTTAGGGTGTGAGTCAGACTTGGAGTTATTTCTGGCACATATTTGACAACCTCAGGTGATCTGTTGTGCTATTTTATGTAAATATGGTCGCACTGTTTCTAATAAGGCATCTCTCCCATAGTGGCAACATTCATGCAGATGTTTTAATACGGGCTATATCAGGGCCTCTGGGTGGAGTATCACCCCATGGGAGTTTACT
This sequence comes from Talpa europaea, assembly GCF_964194135.1. Lineage (NCBI taxonomy): Eukaryota > Metazoa > Chordata > Mammalia > Eulipotyphla > Talpidae > Talpa > Talpa europaea. The sequence continues at coordinate 47,109,935 of NC_140079.1, read as the reverse complement.
CTCCAAGTGGAGCTGGAGCCAAACTCAGTAAATCCCCATGTACGAGCTCTCTCCTCATCCTGCTCAGGGTATTCAGGAACATACTGAGTTAGGTCCACAAGAGATGAGCACACCCTGGAGAGCAGAACCCGATCAGCTGCTCTGTTGCCCTCTGTCATGTTAGACCCACCCGTTTGGTGGCCAGGACAATGTATCACGGTAACAGCTGATGGCAGCAAGGCCAGGATTTCTAATAGGTGCTTAGTGTCTTTGTTACTGGTGTAAGGAGTCCTGGCTCCTTCCAGATGGCACCGAGCATGTGCAGAATCATGAAAGAGTCCTTTGAGTCAGTATATATATTGACTCTTTAACCTTTTGAAGAGTTCCAAGGCACGGGTCAGGGCTATTAATTCAGCTTTCTGTGCTGATATACCTGCTGGAAGAACCTTGGCTTCTGCGGTGTTCTGAAGTGTCACCACTGCGTATCCCTCACATTAACGGCCTTGCTCCATGAAGCTGCTGCCGTCTATAAATAGTTCCCACTCTGGACTACCAAATTTTTACGTGAATTTAGATTTCTGGGAACCTTTGCCATAAAAACCAGAAAACAGCAGCAACAATATTCAGTCTCTATGAAAACTCCACCTCAACTCAGTAGTACAATGTTGACAGTCAAACCATAACCTTTTTTATCTCCTAACTGGAGTCTTACCCCCCTAAAAAAAAAAAAAACCCTTAAAAGTTCCAAGCTCCCATTTTTTCCAACATTTAAAAGATACTATGTACCCAACATCAATAATCCATAAGAGAAAATATTATACCCCATACAACTTTATAAGTATGTTTTAAAACAACACATTAGATTACAAATTAGTTTCTATTAAGCAAGGATTATCCCAGATCATGTTTTCTAGAAGTACTTAGCGGTTACCATTTCTTATCTCAAAATGTCCACAGTCAACATCTATACCAGTTTTACAACACCTAGAGGCCAAGACAATTAGGCACACACAAACATACAACATAGAGACAGATAGTTCTCTTATTTATGCCCTGTGGAATATTTTATACTCCATAGGTGCAGGAAAAAAACTCAAACCTCCAAAAAAATGTGCAGTGTTACTGTCAGAAATCACAAGTTCCAGTTGTCATCCTACAAACCTAAGTCTCTGGAAACAGGAAGAAAAATTTCCATTAATTAAGAAAGAGTTACATGGCCTTGTTTATCTCTTTAGAGTTTTCAGTGCTGAAGCCTTCCATTAGAAATCAGTCCTGAGGGGGCCTCCCCGGTGGCGCAGCAGTTGAGTGCTGGGTTGCGAAGCTGCCCGCAGCCTCTGCAGCGCTGGTTCGATCCCCGGCTGCCGGCTGCTCCCCGGCCACCAGAGGAGGGTCCCGCATGGCGCGCAGACCTCTCCTGCCGCCCGCTGCTCCCCTCAGCAGTGTACTTCGGTCCTTCTGCCTGCTCTGCTCCCTGCTCTGGCTCTGGTGAGTTCTCTCACCCTCCCGCGCTTCTGACTGTACCCAGTGCTTGTATAAATAAATAAATAAATCTTTAAAAAAAAAAAAGAAATCAATCCTGGGGGATCCTGTACAGCAGCTGAAAGAGCAAAATCAACAGTTAACTTGCAAGAAAAGGAGTCACCTCCTGCCAGGCAGCAAGCATGCAGTCCTTGGGTATCCGGAATAGAACCTGAAAGGGCCACATCAAAATCAAAGTACACATCACCTCCCCCACACTAGGACAGCAACAACACAGGTATCAAAACCTGGCAGTTACATCCTGCACCATAGAGGGCTCTCCACAACAGACCTTCCTCAGTAGGAAGCAGAATCTTAAGAATCTTGTCTTGCACCAGCAATCAAACAAATCCAGAATGCAAATGACAAACATGCACATAACAAATTGTGTAGATAATATTTCACAGCAGCAAATCCTTTCAGACTCAGACAAAATCTCTAATTTTTCTGATCCAGACCTTGCAAAACCCAAGTTATCTCCAAGAATCCATTAAGGATACCAATAATTACCAGTTACTACTCAAGGATTTTTACCTTAGCACCTAGGCATGCATTTGTTAACTTAAACATTGCTCCATTTCTGGCTTTTGGAAGCCCCTCAGGCAGAGACCAGGAAGTAGTCACAATCAAAAACCAAAGTCTTAATGATGTAATTTTTTGGAGTCAGTGGTTTTGGAGTGCGGGGTTCTTTGAGTTCACTCTGGGAAAGGTTTCACCAGAGCTCCCCTTTCAGGAGCACACAGCAAGTTTCCCAGGGGAGTTTCTCCACAAGACAGTGACATTAGTTATATTTGAAAGAGGAGGTTTATTAGAATAGAGACAGAAGAGTAAAGGACACTTGCATAGACACAAGCAGGCATGAAGAGCTGCCCCGAAAGGGACAGGTTTGCTGAGAGAGGCCTGTATGGTTGCAGGCGGGCGGCCTTGAAAGCTGCCTCTGCTGAGGGAGGTCAGTGAAGAGAAGTCCTGGCATGGTACAGGTCACGGGCAGGCAGGAAGGCTGCTGCCCTGCAGAGGGAGGGTTGGTGAAAGGGAGCACCACCTGCAGGTGGGCAGAAGGACTGCTGTCCCTTTGTGAGGGCAGTGTTAACTTTTATCATCTTTTGGTGGGGAAGGGCTCATCTTTGTGGGTGGATGGTTTGTTCCCCCCCCCCTTTTTTTTTTAAAGATTTATTTTTTATTTATACAATAGCCGGGGTACAGGCCAGAGGTGCAGGAGGGTGAGAGGATTCACCAGAGACAGCGGGGAGCAGAACAGGCAGACAGACCAAAAGTACTGCTGAGAGGAGCAGTAGGTGAGACAGGAGAGGTCTGCCGCGACTTGTGGGTATCTCCCTGGCTGGCCGGGAATCGAACCCGTGCTGCAGAGGCTACAGACAGCGTCACAGCACTGCACTCAACCCCATGCACCACCAGGGAGGCCCTCTAGTTTTACTATTCTCATCCTCCATCAATAGCATCAACATGAGTGCAGCACTGTGAAACCATCTGCAGACTCTACAGCACGAGTTCGACACCGGCCAGCCCTGGAGATGCCCACATGGCATGGCAGACCTCTCCTGTCCCGCCCGCTGCTCCTCTCAGCAGTGTATTTCAGTCTGCCTGTTCTATTCCCTGGTCTGTCTCTGGTGAATCTGTTCACCCTCCCCACATCTGGCCTTTATGCAGGTTCTTGTATGTATGAATAAATGAATCTTAAAAGAGAAAGAAAAAAAATAGCCTCAACATTATTGCCTTTATTTTATTTTTTTTTTAATTTTTTTTTTTTATAGAGGCATGTTTTATTTATTTATTTGTTTGTTTGTTTTGTTTATACATGCACTGGGTACAGTCAGAAGCGCGGGAGGGTGAGAGAATTCACCAGAGCCAGAGCGGGGAGCAGAGCAGGCAGAAGGACCGAAGTACACTGCTGAGGGGAGCAGCGGGCGGCAGGAGAGGTCTGCGCGCCATGTGGGACCCTCCTCCGGTGGCTGGGGAGCAGCCGGGGATCGAACCGGCGCTGCAGAGGCCACGGGCAGCTTCGCAACCCAGCACTTAACCGCTGCGCCACCAGGGAGGCCCAACATTATTGCCTTTAGAACTGCTAACCAGACCTGTAAGTCAGCAGAGATCACAAATAAAAGTCCAAATTCCCAGCAACTTAACTTTAGATAACAAAGGATACAAGACAGAAAAAATCTTAGTAGGAGACAAAAAAAAAAAAAAAAAAAAAAAAAACTTCTGAGTTTCAGAGAAGCCCACCAAACTGCTTCAGGCGTCATCTTTGATCTGTCTGTTATAGAGCAGCCCCGATTGAACGGGTTGCCTGACTGTGGGTCCTCACCTGCGCGCTTAAAAGGGACTTATTAATACTCCACTGCAGGCACACACAAAAGGTTAATAAAAGGTTTATTTACACGGGAAAAGGAAATAAGGGAAATGTACAACTCAGGGAGAAAATAGGGAAATAAAGTCTTTAATGCGTCCTACCCGATCCGCGGACCTGGAAACCCAAAGTCACTCTCAGAGCTGGCCGGACGGACGCTGTGAGCTGGCAGAGAGCCAAAACGGGGGGACCGACACCCCCCCCCACCCCCGCCAAAGCCCATGTGTCTGTCTTTATATTCACTTGGCTGCTTAACCCCACCCTCAGGTCCTAGCCACCTTCCCTTTGGTGGTGATGGGATTTGGGGTTCCCAGTGTCTTTGGCTTTGGCCTGGGGGTGGAGTCCACAAAGCCTGTATGGAATTAGCTTTAGGACATCCTTTTCCCCCTCACAATTCCCCCCTTTCACTTTATGCCACCATTTCCATGGTGATGAAGATTGAATATATGGATGTTGGGATGCAGTCTCAGATGAACATTTTTACCAGGTTCCAGTGTGAAAGAAAACCAGTCCCTCCAGGTGTTTGTCCATTGTGGAAAGCAAAAGTCCTCTATTCCTGGAAAAACAGTTCATCAGTTCAAGCCAAGAAAAAAAAAAAAAAACATCTGGAGGCATTAGCCAAAAACAAGACAGCAGATATGTCAAAATCACAGGAAAAAAAATCTTAAAATGGTTCAACTGATGTAAAACACAAATCTTCTCAACCTTGATCCCAAACTTTTAACAGCATAGCAAAAGTTTGCAAACTAAATCTACTTTTAAACCATTTTTCTTATTTTTGCATAAAATCACAGGGCAGAAATAACTAACAGTAATTTTTAGCTGGCTTTGTTGGAATACTCCATATAGGATCAGAGCAAACCGGTGGCATCCGGTCGATGTAGGCTTCAGGTACAAAGTTGGTCTCATCAGACTCCACCTGGGTTTTCCTCTTCTCGAGGGTACCAGGGCATTTTCATTGGCCAGATTGTCCAGTCCTGCCAATGGAGGCAAGCTTCCTCACCTTCTTTGGAGGTCTCTGGAACCCTACAAACAAAGCAAACAGGTTCTCCTCTTCTTGGTTCAGCTCTTTTTCAACTTTCTGAAAGAACTCCACACCAAAGCCACACAATCAAACTCACCTCCAATTTTTTTGTTTAAGCAGACAAAATCCCTATGTAAGTTATGCAAAAACAGACTCTGAGATAAGTAGCAAAAATTACTACCACTATGGGCCTCCCCGGTGGCGCAGCGGTTGAGCGCTGGGTTGCAAACCTGCCCGCGGCCTCTGCGGCGCCAGTTCGATCCCCGGCTGCTCCCCGGCCACCAGAGGAGGGTCCCACATGGCGCGCAGACCTCTCCTGCCGCCCGCTGCCCCCCTCAGCAGTGTACTTCGGTCCTTCTGCCTGCTCTGCTCCCCGCTCTGGCTCTGGTGAATTCTCTCACCCTCCTGTGCTTCTGGCTGTACCCAGTGCATGTGTAAACAAAACAAACAAACAAATAAACAAATAAACATGCCTCTATAAAAAAAATAATTAAAAAAAAATTACTACCACTATTTGTATGCTGTGTTGGTATCAAGGGGAAAGAAAATGTGACAAGTTAGCTTTGCTGGAAAAAAATTGCAACCTTGCTGCAGATCCTGGTTACTCAAAACAAAACAAAACAAAGCAAAAACTTCGTGGATTCAGGACAAAATGCATAAAAAATTACCAGTATTATGTCAATGAAAACTTAGTAAATGTCAGGTGTGTTTCCAGGTCTATTCAGTCCTTCGTAGGAAAGTTTTTACTCTCAACAGTTCCATCAATAGGAATCTGTTGAGACCTTTTCTCCCTATATTTCCAGAAACAATTTCTGTAGATATGAAACAATTGAATTATACAATATTACAAGGTGACAATCACCAATGACAATTTACATACATACCAGATACTGAGGGTTTTTTTTTTTATATACACATTTTAGAAAACCACTGTTAACATTTCTGTACATACCAGAGTTTTACCATTTTCCCAAGTGACATTGCTTCCCTTCCAGTTTTACTTCATTAGGTAAAAGCCAAACAGAACAAATTCATCTAATGCCTTCCCAGGAGGAAAGGGAGAAACTTTGTGGAGTGTCTCAGGAGCTCTACTGAGGTTCCACAAAATTTCCTTGCATCTGCCAAATGACAAGCTACCAAATTTGTACTTGAATTTAGATTTCTGGGAAGCTTTGCCGTAAGTATCAGAAAAATAGCAGAAACAATATTCAATCTCTATGAAGGCACCGGCTTAGTTCAGTAGCACAATGTTGACAATCAAACCATAACCTTTTGTTTTTCTCATAACTGGAGACTCTTTTTTTTTTTCCCAACATCTATGGGCACCATGTGTACCAATTTGTCAATCACTGGAGGCCAAGACAGTCAGACACAAGGACATACAGACAGACAACATAAAGACACAAAGAGCTCTTTAGTTACCATTCATCACGCGTGGGATATCCCATACAACAGCAGTTTCACTGATAGGCCAAAGTAACAACAAAAAACAAGCAGAGAAAAAAAACCTCAAAGTAAAAAAAACCAAAAAGTTGATAGGAAACAACAAAATCAAGATTGAAAAACCTTTCTATGTAAAAAAAAGTACTGTCAGCATATGCATGATCCTAGATGTTATTTCACGTCTCCTACTAAACTTTGAAAGGAAGAAGATTGGTTAGAGCATGTTAGTTTTTTTCTCAGGGTTTCTTCAGAAAAAAAATGAGTTCTTGGGTATCCTGCAACAATAACTGGAAAAGAAGTCAGTAACATTCAAGTTTTTTCTGTTTCTTAAACAAATATCTCAAGTCTTCAATGGGTTCACAAGACCAGAGGGAGTTCATCTCTGGGTCAGTTCCTTCTGGTGCTTTCTTAACTCCGGAATGATGTACCCAGGGTTTTATGCCTGCAAGTTTCAGAGAAGTATGTGTGCTTAGCAAAACGTCATATGGACCAGTCCATTTTTCTGACAGCTGGTTTTGGGCATCCCCACTCTGCCAGGTCTTCAGTAAGACCTGATCTCCAGGTTTGAAAGGATGCAATGGTTGATCAGGAGGCATAGAGATCCTCGAGGTTGCGAAGTTGTGAATTACTGCCAGAACCTCCTGGATGTGTTTCACATATTGTGTGATCTGGCAGTCTTGTGCTATTTCTGGACTGGCTTTCAGAACTGAGGCCTGGAAGGGTCTTCCGAACACAATTTCAAAGGGGCTTAATTGTAGCCCACTTCTAGGTGCCACTCTTATCCGGAGGAGGGCAAGGGATAGTACCTGGTCCCAACAAAGCTGTGTTTCTTGGCACAGTTTTGCCAAGGTTTTCTTTAAGGTATGATTCATTTTCTCCGTTTGTCCAGAAGACTGCAGTCTCCATGCAGCATGCAATTTCCAGTTGATCTGTAATGCACTGCTTACTGCATGAGTAATGTCAGAGACAAATGCTGGCCCATTATCACTCTGGATAGAATCCGGCAACCCAAAGCGAGGAATTATCTCCTTCAGCAGCTGTTTTGCAACCTCGGAAGCTTTTTCCGTCTTTGTGGGAAATGCTTCCACCCATCTCAAGAACGTGTCCACAAAAATCAATAGGTATTTGAAGTTGCCTGTTGTTCTAGGCATTTGTGTAAAGTCCACCTGCCAGTCCTCAAAAGGGCACTTGCCTCAATATTGAACCCCAATGGCTTTAGGGTGGGAGTCAGTCTTGGGGTTATTCCTGGCACATAATTCACAACCTCTGGTGATCCGTTGTGCTATTTTGTGTAAATACAGGCCCTTCATATATGGGCGCACCGTTTCTAATAAGGCATCTCTCCCATAGTGTGATCCTTCCTGAAGATGTTTTAGCACCGGATATACCAGGGCCTCCGGGAGGAGTATCATCCCATGGGAGTTTACTCTCCAAGTAGAGCTGGGGTCAAACTCAGTAAATCCCCATGCACAAGCTCTCTCCTCATCCCGCTTGGTGTATTCAGGAGCATACTGAGTCAGGTCCACAAGAGGGATGATTGCACCCTGGAGGGCAGAATGGGCAGCGGCCTTAGCCGCCCGATCAGCTGCCCTGTTGCCCTCTGCCATGTCAGACCCACCCTTTTGGTGGCCAGGACAGTGCATCACGGCAACAGCTGATGGTAAAGCTACTGCCTTTAACAAGGCCAGGATTTCCAATGGGTGTTTGACGACCTTGTTACTAGCGGTAAGAAGTCCCCGCTCCTTCCAAATGGCCCCATGCATGTGGAGAATCATAAAAGAGTATTTTGAGTCAGTAAATATATTGACTCTTTTACCTTTTGAGAGTTCCAAGGCATGGGTCAGGGCTATTAATTCGGCTTTCTGTGCTGATGTACCTGCCAGAAGAGCCTTGGCTTCCACGGTGTTCTGGAGCATCACCACTGCATATCCGGCACATCGACAGCCTCGATCCATGAAGCTGCTGCCATCTGTAAATAGCTCCCACTCTGGATCCAGCAGAGGCTGGTCCGTTAGATCTGGTCGGCTGGCATACACTGTGTCTATGGTTTCTAAACAGTTATGGATTAAAGTGTCATCCTCAGATCCGTCTGCATTGCTTGGAAGCAGTGTGGCAGGATTCAGGGAATTAGAAACCTGCAGTTTCACATTAGGACTGTCCAACAGAGTTGCTGGATATTTTCCCATTCGCCCAGTGGTTAACCAAAGTCCACTCTTCTGCTCCAGCAATGTCAAGACCTGATGTGGCACACACACAGTGATGAGCTGACCCAGTGTAAACTTCTCTGCCTCGTGTAGGAGGTCACAAGTGGCAACCACAGCACGCAAACATGGAAGCCATCCCTTAGTGGTGTGGTCCAATTGTTTGGACAGCTATGCCACGGGCTGCATTTCTGGCCCCAACAATTGGATCAGCACTCCTAGGCCAACCCCCTGTCTCTCATGTACATAAAGTCTGAACGACTTCCTAAGATCCGGAAGCCCTAATGCTGGTGCTGAGATCAACTTTATTTTTATTTCATCAAAAGCCTTTTGACATTCTGGAGTCCAAGACAAAGGTTCAGAGTCCAGGCCTTTGAGAGCATCATATTAAGGTTTCGCTATTAGTCCAAAATTAGGAATCCAAATCCTACAAAACCCAGCTGTACCCAAAAATCCGCGCAACTGTCGCCGGTTACTGGGGACTCTAAGGGCTGAAATTACCTGTTTTCTTTCCGTCATGAGGCTCCATCTGCCTTTCTTAATTTCAAACCCCAAATATGTCACAGTTTGTTTGCATATCTGTGCCTTGTTAGGGACACCTTGTAGCCACATTCTGCAAGTTGGTTCAGTACCACTATGGTATTTTCCAGACAAGATTCGTAATCTCGACTTGCAATCAATAAATCATCTACATATTGCAATAAGACACCCTGGTTTAGTTGAACCTTCCTGAGATCCCTGGCCAATATTTCCCCAAAAATAGTCGGGGAGTTCTTAAATCCCTGTGGAAGTACAGTCCAGCAATACTGGAGAGTGCTCTTGGACTTAGGGTCCTGCCACTCAAAGGCAAAAAGCAGTTGATCCTGGACATCAATTGGGATACAGAAAAAGGCATCCTTCAGGTCTAATACCGAAAACCACCCAAAGTCACCAGGTATGGCAGTTAATAGGGTGTACGGATTAGGCACAGTGGGATGTAAATCCCGAACAATATCATTAATAGCCCTTAAATCTTGGACAAAATGGTACTCGCCTGTATGGGGTTTCTTCACTGGCAGAATCAGAGTGTTGTACGGTGAGTGGCAGGGCCGAATGAGTCCAGATTGAAGGAACCTTTTCAATACTGGCTCAATTCCCCTCAAGGCCTCCTCTTTTAAGGGGTATTGTTTCCTTCTCGGGGTTTTGCTCCCCTCTATCACTTCTATCTTTACAGGCTCCGCATTTTTCGCACGTCCTGGGGTTCCATCAGCCCATACCCATTTACTTACTCTTTCAACAATTTCTGGAGGTAAAATTTCACCTTTTGGTGGAGCATCTTGAGTAAGCAACATCTGGAACCGCAGAGCATGCTCTGGAGGAAACTGTAGGTGAAGCCTCTGATTTTTGGGTGAGAATATAATTCGTGCATTGAGCTTACTTAAAAGGTCATGACCAAGTAGAGGGATTGGACACTCTTCCATGTATAGGAAGCTGTGCTGGAGCTGTGTGGTGCCCAGCCGGCACTCCAAAGGTTGCAGGAAGGGTGTCTGTTGTGACCTCCCTGTAACCCCAATAATTGCTGCAGTCTTTTTGCTCATTTTAGTCAATTCCCAATTTAAAACTGAGTATGTTGCTCCAGTGTCCACCAAGAAATCAATCAGACGATTCCCCCACAGCGAGGGTTACCCGGGGCTCCGAGGGGGTTATTTTGATGGGCTTAAGATCTAGTGGAGCCCCTGGGTACCCCTATTCTTCATCTGAACCTTCTCCATGAACTATCATTTGTCTCCTTTCCTCCACACTTGGCTCCAGATTCCTTCTACTCTGTCTATATTCCCTCCTATCTTCACCTGAAATCCTACTCTGTCCTATCACTGGTCTCCTGTTCTCTGTACTGGGCTCTCGATTCCTTCTCCATCCGTATTCCCTATCATCATCTGAGCCTCTACTCTGTGCTAACATCTGTCTTCTTTCCTCTCTCCTTGGTTCCTGGTTCTGTGTGCTCCTCCTATATTCCCTCCTGTAACCCCTACGTGAATCATCCTGTCGTGGTGTCCCCAGTCTTCTATCCTGCCTTCTGGAATTACTGCGTCTGCCGCTTCCCTGTAACCTGGGACAACTGTACTTCCAATGTCCCTCTTCCCTACAGAAAGCACACTGATTTCTTCCTAGGGGTTCACGTCTCTGTCCATTACTGTTTTCCCGAAACCCTGTCCTGTACTCTCTTTGTACGAAAATGGTCGCAGGTTTCAGTCTTCTGTCCTCTCTATTATTATAAAACTTAAATGCTAAGTCCACTACCTGGGACGGACTCATCTCTGTGACACCGTCTACCTTTGCTAACTTTCTACTTATGTCTGGAGCACTATTTGTGATGAACGCCATAGTGATCAAACGAGCATTTTCTGGGGCATCTGGATTTATATCCGTGTGGTTTGTATACGTCTGAATAATCCTCTCAAGGAACTCTGATGGATCCTCCTTAGCCCCTTGTGTAAGTTCTAATATTTTGTTAAAATTTTTTTGTTTGGGGATTCCCTGCTCCAGTCCTACTGATACCGGAATTGTCAGGCCTAGTCTCCCAGCCAGGAACGGATCCCAGGCTGCAGGGCAGCGCTGAGCCCCAGCCACTAGACCCCCAAAGGTTGGTGTCTCACGAAGCCGCAGCAGGAACTTCGCAGATGCTCAGGCAAGCAAGCGAGAAGAGGCAGGTTTGTTTAGAAGAAGAAAAAGTTTATTGAGGAGAAAAAGAGCAGAAATAAAGTGGGACTCCCAGGCCAGGAAACCAGGCCTGGGAGGCGCAAGGAAGCCAAAGTGGAGTCGTGTCTCAGGGAATATACACCTTCTTTCCCTCATTATTCTAAAGCTCCACCAGTCTCTCTGTGATTGGTTAGTTCTCGGCTGTCTCACTTAATTTGCTACTGAGTGGGGGATCTTCACATTCCTTATCTAACAGCTTTCTCTTTCCCCATTTGTTGCATCTTTATCTTTATGGCCCAGTCCTCTGGAGGGGCATCCCTGCATTGAAGTTAAACAGCTGCCCTTCTAAGTTGTCCATAAATTAAACTACTCTCCATTTCTCCAATCTCCGCCTCCCTTTACCACCTGAAGGAAACCAGGACCAGCTTTAACAATGTTGTCCTTGGTCCTGAGATATTTGTTTTTCCTAGTGGAATTGGTTACATTCCCTTGGTTGTCCTTATCTCTGAAGCCTCCCTAAATTCTTCAGAGGTCCCCTCCTGCACTGTTCCTAAAACTGCATAATTCCTAGCTTGCCCTGTGTCTCACTACCAATAAACATTTTTTATACAGATTCAACTTCGCCATTCCTCCATCGTTGGGGTCCCATCAAGGATCTTCCACTGGGACAGCAATCTCTGGCTCTGGGGATTGGCTATCCTGTTGGCGGAGACAGTCAGCCTCCTCCCTGGCTTTCCTTACTACCATCCTCCGCTCATCTAGACCTAGTAAAGTATGTAACATTGACTGTATATCTGCCCAGTTAGGGCGGTGGGAGAGAAAGATGGAGGCAAATAAGTTCGCCATCCTCTTAGGAGCCTGCGGGTACGGGGTAACAGAGCTCCTCCAATTTAGGAGGTCCCCAGTGCTAAAAGGATGGTGCGACCAAAAGTACCCAGCAGGTCGCCCCTGTTCATTCAAGCCACCCATTGGCAACTGGCAAAGAGGAAACTGTCCTGCCTCAGGGCGATCCTTCCTGCCAAAATGGGTGCAGCTTCTAGTGTAGGGAGGAGATGCCATTGTAGTTACCTTCCCGGAGGGCAATGAGGCTGTGAAGCTTCAGGATTCTGTGCGGGAGGGGCCTGATCACGTGACAAAGGCCTTTGTCCTGAAGCCTCAGGAGTCTGCGCGGGAGGGGCCTGTTCACTTGGAGAAGGCCTTTGTCCCCATGTGTTTAAGGTATTTAGCAAATGATACTCCCCCCTCCTCCTCTTCTAACACCGCCTTTCTGCAGCCCTCATGGGAAGAAGGTTTATCTCTTCTCTGCACCATTAGCCTAGCCTTCGCCTCTGCCATATCCAATTTATGGAGGGCGGCCTGTATCTGGTCCTGCACACTTTTAAAAGCTGACTCAAAAACGTTACAATTTTCATCCCTCACACTCTCAATAGTTGAATCAAAAGCCTGATTTTGTTGTTGCACTTTGATCCTGCATGCTTTCAAAAGCTGACTCAAAAGTCTGATTTTGTTGTTGCACTTGATACTGCATGCTTTGAAAAGCTGACTCAAAAACGTTACGATTTTCATCCCTCACACTCTCAATAGTTGAATCAAAAGCCTGATTTTGATGTTGCACTTGATCCTGCCTGCTTTTAAAAGCTGACTCAAAAGTCTGATTTCAACAAAAAACTATGAAACAGAGACACTTTTGGGAGGGATTGGGATCAGAATGGGGGCATTGCAATTGTATGGGGAATATAAAAATAAAATTATAAAATAATTTAAAAAAAAAAAAGTCTGATTTTGTTGCTTCATAGCTAAGTTAAGAGCTTGAATTTGTTGCAGTGTTGTAGAGCAACCCCGATACAAAACGGGGTGCCTGACTGTGGGTCCTCACCCGCGCGCTTAAAAGGACTTATCAATGCTCTACTGCAGGCACACGTGAAAGGTGAATAAAAGGTTTATTTACAAGGGAAGGGGAAATGAGGAAATGTCCAGCTCTGGGAGAAAAGCTGGAGACAAACTTTTAAATGAGTCCTACCCGATCTGCCGATTAGGAATCCCAAAATGGCGCTCTCAGAGTTGGCCGCCAGCCAGGAGCGGTGAAGCCAGGAGGTGAGCGATCGCGAGCCAGAGAGAGCCCAGGCCCACGTGTTTGGTTTTTTATATCCAACCTGGCTGCCCAACTCCACCCTCAGGTCCCAGCCACCCTCCCTTGGTGGTGATGGGATTTGTCTTTCCCAGAGTCTTGATGGCTTTAGTCTGGAGTGGGGGTGGAGTCCACCAAGCCTGTATAGGATTAACTCAGGACATCATTTCCCCCTAACAGCAGCACATTCTCAGTATGTGAAGTAGAACCTCTATTTCTCATAGAAACAAGAATGTAGCAAATGGCGCCTATGCACATTACCAAAAAAACACCCAGAAGCATAGACTGCAAAGGGATGGCTTGTAAACCACCCACATATGTATACAAGAAGTAAAATCATGTGCCATACACTAGGTTTAATCCAATTATTTACACTTATCAAACTGGTGGTAATATTTAACGGAAAAAGGCTACTTAAATTCAAGGCCGGAAAAAAACTGAAAGAACTCAAGTTAGGGATAAAAACCGCTGAAGTTCATGGTTGAGGCCACGTTTGTGTCAAAACCACACCCACAGACTTTTCAAGACGTAAAACAAAGATTTTCACTGCGAGTCCTGCAGACCTAGTGTGCTTTATGGTGACCAATGCAAGGAAAATTACTTTGGGCTGGTCAACCACGGGTGAAGCTTGGAAATCACGTTGAGCGCCAGCTGTTATATAGAGCAGCCCCGATTGAACGGGTTGCCTGGCTGTGGGTCCTCACCCCCGCGCTTACAAGGGACTTATTAATACTCCTCTACAGACACACACAAAAGGTTAATAAAAGGTTTATTTACACGGGAAAAGGAAATAAGGGAAATGTACAACTCAGGGAGAAAATAGGGAAATAAAGTCTTTAATGCGTCCTACCCGATCTGCCGACCTGGAAACCCAAAGGCACTCTCAGAGCTGGCCAGATGGTGCAAGCTGTCGGGGAGCCAAAACGGGGGGGGGGGAGAGACACCCCCAAAGCCCACGTGTCTGTCTTTATACTCACTTGGCTGCTTAACCCCACCCTCAGGTCCCAGCCACCTTCCCTTTGGTGGTTATGGGATTTGGAGTTCTCAGTGTCTTTGGCTTTGGCCTGGGGTAGGGATGGAGTCCACAAAGCCTGTATGGAATTAGCTTTAGGACATCCTTTTCCCCCTAACATGGCCACATGGTCTAACTTACTACCATCTTTTTTTTTTTTTTAAGATTTATTTACTTATTTATACAAGCACTGGGTACAGTCAGAAGCGTGGGAGGGTGAGAGAATTCACCAGAGCCAGAGCGGGAACAGAACAGGCAGATTGACGAAGTACACTGCTGAGGGAGGCAGCAGGCGGCAGGAGAGATCTGCGTGCCATGTGGGACCCTCACCCCCCTCGCCAGCGGCCAGGGGGGATCGAACGGGCGCCGCGGAGGCTGTGGGCAGCTTCACAGCCCATCGCTCAACCACTGCAAGGCCCAACTTACTACCATCTTTTGAGTAAAACTTGCTTACTAGGGTCTCCCTGGTGGCAAAGGGGTTAAGCCTCAGCACTATGAAGCTATTGCCAGCCACTGCGACATGAATTCAAACCCTGTCCAGGGAGATACCCCTGGCACAGCAGACCTCTCCTTTCTTGCCTGCTGCAGCTCCCCTCAGCAGTGTTTTCTGTTCTTCTGCCTGTTCTGCTCCCCACTCTATCTCTGGTGAATTCTCTCACCCTCCTGCACCTCTGGCCGGTACCCCAGTTCTTGTATAAATAAATAATCTTAAAAAAAATAAAGTATTGCAAACAAATTGCACAAAAACAGTTTCCTAAAATGGCCCAAGCCATTTTTTTAACAGTAAATCCACACATATCTGAAGCAAACATGCAAAAAAAACCCAAAACCATATTTGTGTTTATGGTAACCAGTACCATGGGGAAGCCACCTTTCCCCATAGGGCTGACCAACCACGGATGGCTCCCCATCCTATCTGCATCGCCAAATCTGTTACAGGGCAGGTAGAGAGGCACCCTAGAACCCCAGAGCTGCCTGCTCTGAATAGGTTGTCACCCACCGTATTAAGGCAAAACACTGTAGTATGTAAGACCTTTAACGGAAAGGAAATTTAATACAATTAGTGTGCAACAAAGAGTAGAATATAATTTCCAAATCAAGCACCCAAAGTTACTTATCCCCTCTTGGGTAAATGCCCAGCCAAACAGGGTTGGCCCAGAGCAGGGCCTCTGAGGTCCGAAAGCTTGCCTCAAGTCGAAAGCACTTTCCTGCTTAAGCCCATAGAAAAGGGTCAGAAATAGCTAAACAAGTCTGAAAAGGAAAAGAGCAAAATCAAGATAAAAGCTGACTGTTAACCTTCCCACGGGTCTCTCCATCCCCACCTGTTTCAACCAGTCCAGGACCAAGAAGCAAGTGTAATTTCTTCACGTGTCTCTCTCTGCTCCCTGTGCCTCCTCCCAGTCTCCTCCTGGCTCTCTATCCTTCTTCCTTTCTTCCTCCAGTCTCCTCTCCCCATTCTACTATGGTTTCCCCGAAACTCTGTCCTATACTCCCTCCGAACAAAAACAGTCCTATGTTTAGGTCTCCTTTCCTCTCTGTTATTATAAACCCAAAATGCTAAATCTAATAACTGGGATCGTCTCATCTCTACGACGCCGTCCACCTTTGCTAATTTTCTCCTAATGTCTGGGGTGCTATGGCTAATGAACGCCATAGTGATCAAACGGGCATTTTCTGGGGCATCTGGATTTTTATCTGTGTGGGTGATATTGTAACAGGGTGGTCCCCAGGAAAGGGGGAGGTTCCCTGCCCCACCCAAGGGAGGGTGGAGCTGAGCAGGAAGAGGAGAAGCTGCAGAAGAGACTGAGGAAGGAAGCAGGATGGAGCCAGGAGACCTGGAGGAGGCGCATGGAGCCTAGAGACTTGTGAAGAAACTGTGCTTGTCTTTTGGTCGTGGACTGGGTGACACAGATGTGGGTGAGACCCGTGGGGAGGTGACAATGGCAGCTTTTATCTTGATGTTGATTTTGCTCTTTTCCTTCTGGGCTTGTCTGGTTGTTTCTTTTCTGTGGGTCACCACTGGAAGATGCTTTAGACTTGCGGCAGGCTTTGGGGCCTTGCTCTGGGCCAATCCCATATGGATGGACTTTTACCCACGAGGGGACGGGTAACTCTGGATGCTTCATTTAGAAACTAGACTCTTTGCCTTACCTGTATTGTTTCCTGATTTTATTGAGGTTCCTTCCCATTAAAGTCTCATATGTTTTGTGTTGATGCGGCGGATGGCAGAACCCATTTAGAATAGGCAGGTTTGCGGGGTTTGGGCTGCCCCTCTCCCTGTCCTATAACAATATATGTTTGGATAAGTCTCTCAAAGAACTCTGATGGATCCTCATTAGCTCTTTGCTCGAGCTGTAGAATTTTATTGAAATTTCTTTGCTTGGGAAATCCTTGCTTAAGTCCTACCAGTAAACACTTTTTATAGTGTTCTAACATTTTCATTCCCCTATGAGTGTGGTCCCAGTTGGGATCTACCACTGGAACAGCCACCTCTGCTTCTGGCGATTCTACATCCTGTTGGTGGAGACGATCAGCCTCCTCCATGGCTTTCCTGAAAACCATCCTCTGCTCATCCAAAGTCAATAGAGTTTGCAGCATGGACTGTATACCTGCCCAGTTAGGATGGTGGGAGAGGAAGATAGAGGCAAACAAGTTTGCCATCCTCTTAGGATCCTGCCGGTAAGAAGGGACAGAGCTCCTCCAATTTAGGAGGTCTGCAGTACTAAATGGGTGGTGAGACCAAATATACCCAGCAGGCTCCTCCAATTTAGGAGGTCTGCAGTACTAAATGGGTGGTGAGACCAAATATACCCAGCAGGCATTTGAAGAAGCCGGAACTGTCCTGCTTCAGGGCAACTCCTGTCAAAGTGGGTGCCCCGTCTAAGTGTGGGGAGAAGCCATTTCAGTTCCTTGGGGGGGGGGGCAGTGGGGGCTGTGGAGCCTCCACAGTCCCCGCAGGAGAGGCATTGTCATGCAGAGAAGGATTTTGTCCAGGTGGTTTTAAGATATTTAGCAAATGAGAATCCTCCTTTTCTGACTCTGCCGTTGTGCAACCCTCAGGGGAAGGTTTATCCTTTCTCTGTGCCATCAGTTCTGCCTCCACCTTATGCAATTTATGGAGGGCGGCCTGTATCTGGTCTTGCACACTTTTAAAAGCTGAATCAAAAACAGTATGGTTCTCATCCCTCATACTCTCAAGAGCTAAATTAAGAGCCTGAATTTGCTGTTGCACATTCTCAGTAGCTAAAGTAGAACATCCACCTCTTACAGAACCAAACATGCAGCAAATGGCACTTAAACACATTACCAAGAAGACACCCAGAAGCACAGATTGTAAAGTAGGGATGGCTTGTAAACCACCCATGGATGTGTACAGAAGCAAAATCACAAGTCATATACCAGGTTTTACCAAATTATTTGTTTATAAAACTAGAGGTAATATTTAAAGGGAAAAGGTTACTTTAAGTTGGAAGAAAACCTAACGAACTTATGTTAGGGAGAAAACTGCTTAAATGCATGGCTGAGGCCATGTTTCGGCCAAAAACACACCCACGAGAGAGCTTTACACAGGAAAAGCAAACTCCTCAAGACTTGAGGCAGAAAGATTATGCCACGTGTCCTGCAGACCTAATGCGCTTAGGATAAACAATGCAAGGAAAGTTACTTTGAGCTCCACAAGCTCTGACCTGTGTAACATGGTCCACCACGCTGGCTGCCAAGTTGTTACAGGACAATCCCAACATGAAATGAGTTGCCTGACTGGGTCCTCACCCTTGCGCTCAAAGGGGACTTATAAGACTCAACTGCAGGTAAACACAAAAAGTTAATAAAGGGTTTGTTTACAAAAGAAGGGGAAAGGAATAACTCAGGGAGGGAAAAAAAAGATAAATTGGTGAATGTGTCCAATTGTTAGGGGGAAAAGGATGTCCTAAAGCTAATTCCATACAGGCTTTGTGGACTCCACCCCCACCCCAGGCCAAAGCCAAAGACTCTGGGAACTCCAAATCCCATCACCACCAAAGGGAAGGTGGCTGGGACCTGAGGGTGGGGTTAAGCAGCCAGGTGGATATAAAAGGCAGACACGTGGGCTTTGGGGAGGCCCCATTTTTGGCTGTCTGCCAGCTCGCAGAGTCTGGCCAGCTCTGAGAGTGACTTTGGGTTTCCAGGTCGTCGGATCGGGTAGGACGCATTAAAGACTTTATTTCCCTATTTTCTCCCTGAGTTGTACATTTTCCTTATTCCCTTTTCTCTTGTAAATAAACCTTTTATTAACCTTTTGTGTGTGTCTGTAGTAGAGTATTCATAAGTCCCTTTAAAGCGCGCGGGTGAGGACCCACAGCCAGGAACACGTTTAATATCGGGGTTGCTCTATAACACTACCAGTTCCGCTGACCTAGGATCCCAATATCATGCTGCAGTCCTGTGAAAAACCAAAAGACCCCCAACCAAGGCCCACATGTCTGGTTATATACCAAATCTGGCTGCTTAACTTGTTATAGGGCAGCCCCGATATTGAACGGGTTGCCTGGCTGTGAATCTGTTATAGGACAGGGAGAGGGGCAGCCCAAACCCCGCAAACCTGCCTATTCTAAATGGGTTCTGCCATCCGCCGCATCAACACAAAACATAGGAGACTTTAATGGGAAGGAACTTTAATAAAACTAGGAAACAATACAGGTAAGGCAAAGAGTCTAGTTTTTAAATGAAGCATTCAGAGTTACCCGTCCCCTCGTGGGTAAAAGTCCATCCAAATGGGATTGGCCCAGAACAAGGCCCCAAAGCCTGCCATGAGTCTAAAGCATCTTCCAGTGGGGACCCACAGAAAAGGGTCACAAACAACTGGACAAGCCCGGAAGGAAAAGAGCAAAATCAACATCAAGATAAAAGCTGCCATTGTCACCTCCCCACGGGTCTCACCCACATCTGTGTCACCCAGTCCACGACCAAAAGACAAGCGCAGTTTCTTCACATGTCTCTAGGCTCCATGCGCCTCCTCCAGGTCTCCTTCTGGCTCCATCCTGCTTCCTTCCTCAGTCTCTTCTTCTGCTTCTCCTCTTCCTGCTCAGCTCCACCCTCCCTTGGGTGGGGCAGGGAACCTCCCCCTTTCCTGGGGACCACCCTGTTACAGGTCCTCACCCGCACGCTTAAAAGGGACTTATTAATACTCCTCTACAAGCACACACAAAAGGTTAATAAACGGTTTATTTACAAGGGAAAAGGAAATAAGGGAAATGTACAACTCAGGGAGAAAATAGGGAAATAAAGTCTTTAATGCATCCTACCCGATCCGACGACCTGGAAACCCAAAAAGCACTCTCAGAGCTGGCTGGAAGCTGCAAACTGGCAGAGAGCCAAAATGGGGGACCCCCCCCCAAAGCCCACGTGTCTGCCTTTTATATCAACCTGGCTGCTTAACCCCCCCCCCCCTCAGGTCCCAGCCACCTTTTCCCTTTGGTGGTGATGGGATTTGGAGTTCCCAGTGGCTTTGGCTTTGGCCTGGGGTGGGGGTGGAGTTCACAAAGCCTATATGGAAATAGCTTTGGGACATCCTTTCCCCCTAACAAACTCAACCCTCAGTTCCCAGCACTCTTCCCTTCAGTGGTGATGGCATTATGGGATTTGTAGTCCTTCCTGTCAAGGAACTCTAGTCTGGGTAGGGGTAGGGTCCATAAACCTGT
Organism: Talpa europaea; assembly: GCF_964194135.1. Lineage (NCBI taxonomy): Eukaryota > Metazoa > Chordata > Mammalia > Eulipotyphla > Talpidae > Talpa > Talpa europaea. Next base: position 47,089,908 of record NC_140079.1, on the reverse strand, counting down.
TTGTGGAGTTTGTCTAGGACATCCGTCCCCCCGGCCAATCTCACCGACATCCTTCACTTAATTACATCTGCAAAGGCCGTTTTTTTTTTCCATAAGGTCACAGTCACTGAAAGGTCCATGCAGGAGGCTGGAATGCAAAAACCCACCAGGCAGCCCACCTGGGAACAGGAATGCAGAAGCCTGCCTAGAGGATTCAGACAATGAACCTTCCCCCGCCCTACAAATCTTTTCGCGCCCTACAAACTCCGCCCCCCCCTCGCTGTACAAACCCAGTCTCCCACGTGACCTCTCCTCACCCTATACAAGCCTGCCTCCCCCTAACGACATGCGCCGCTTCACTGACCCTTCACCTTGGGTCCGTGAGGTCCATCGGGGCACAATAAATTTTCCCTTCCTTTGAGAAATTTAGCCTGGCTCTCCTTTTCTTTACAGCGCTGAACCTTTCAGTCACATGTTCCTGGTGAAGTCGTTTTTAGAGATGTTAGGTTCAGAGAGGGGGTCCTTGGGTTAACTTTGGGAAAAGTTTCGCAGAGATACCCTTTCAGCAGCAACAGTGAGTTTCCCAGGCAAGTTTCTCCACAAGACAGACACACGTTAGGGTCTCCTTGGTGGCACAAGGGGTTAAGTCTCAGCACTATGAAGCTATCAGCAGCCACTGCAGCACAAGTCAATCCCCGGCCAGGGAGCTACCCACATGGCACAGCAGACCTCTCCTGTCTTGCCCGCTGCTCCCCTTAGCAGTGTGTTTCAGTAGATCTGCCTGTTCTGTTCCCGGCTCTGTCTCTGGTGAATCCTCTCACTCCTCATGTTGTAGAGCAACCCCGATACAAAACGGGGTGCCTGACTGTGGGTCCTCACCCGCGCGCTTAAAAGGACTTATCAATGCTCTACTGCAGGCACACGTGAAAGGTTAATAAAAGGTTTATTTACAAGGGAAGGGGAAATGAGGACATGTACAGCTCTGGGAGAAAAGTGGGAGACAAAGTTTTAAATGAGTCCTACCCGATCAGCCAATCAGGAATCCCAAAATGGCGCTCTCAGAGTTGGCCGCCAGCCAGGAGCGGTGAAGCCAGGAGGCGAGCGATTGCGAGCCAGAGAGAGCCCAAGGCCCACGTGTTTGGTTTTTATATCCAACCTGGCTGCCCAACTCCACCCTCAGGTCCCAGCCACCCTCCCTTGGTGGTGATGGGATTTGTCTTTCCCAGAGTCTTGATGGCTTTAGTCTGGAGTGGGGGTGGGGTCCACAAAGCCTGTATGGGATTAACTCAGGACATCATTTCCCCCTAACACTCACACCTCTGGCTTACACCCCAGTTCTTGCACACATAAATAAATCTTAAAAAAAAAAAAAAAAAGTAGGTTAATTATAAAAGGGAGGGAAGAATAAAGGACACTTGCATAGACCTAGCGGGCAGCAAGGGCAGTCCCCGAAACAGGCAGGTTTGCTAAAAGAGAGGCCTGCATGGTCACAGGCGGGCAGCCTTGAGGAGAGCTGCCTCTGCTGAGGGAGATTGGTGAAGAGAAGCACCGACATGGTCACAGGTCACGGCAGGCAGAAGGCTGCTACCCTGTGGAGGGAGAGAGCTGACAGCTGCACAAAAGGAAAAGGTTGGTGAAAAGAAACACCTGCGTAGTCACAAGTGGGCAGAAGGGCTGCTGCCCCGAGCCAGTGCAGAGACTGCCCTGATACAGTATTCTCTTTGGGAGGGGCTTATTCCTTTGTGGAGTGGTTTGATCTCATGGATTTTTTTCCTAAAGATTCATTAATTTATGCATACAAGAACTGGGGTACAGGCCGGAGGTGTGGGCAGGGGGTGAGAGGATTCACCAGACAGAGTGGGAACAGAATAGGCAGACTGACTGAAATACATTGCTGAGGGGAGCAGCAGGTGAGGCAGGAGAAGTCTGCTGCACCATGTGGGTAGCTCCCGGGCCAGGGATCAAACACATGCTGCAGTGGCTACAGATAGCTTCATAGGTTGGGTCCCAACTTCTTGCATCACCAGGAGGCCCTGTTCTCATGGATTTTGATAGCTATGTAAAATTTGAAAAGGACCAAAGATTCTACAAAAGCCCTCAATCTCCATAACTTCATCTCCAGTCTACATCACTTGACACACTCTAACAGCAGTCTGACACCTGCTTAGGACTGCACCTTGGCATCTGAAGATTTTTTCTTTCTATAGTCAGTTTAACAACTTTAGTAATCATTTCTACCCCCACCCCCAGCATCCAGCATTGTGTGAGCCAGGTTTCTGGTCTTATGGTCCCGCCTTTCCAAGTTTTCTATTCTTTTCTTCCATCACTGGCATTAGGTCATGGATCTATTCATTGGTGACCACCATTAATCCCATTACAGCAGGATCATGGGTTAGAGCTGTGATTCTCAACTAGGAGGCAATTCTGGCCCACCCCCACCCTAGGTAACATCTGGAGATTTTTTTTTTTAAGATTTATTTATTTATGCATACAAGAGCTGGGGTACAGGCCAGAGATGCGGGGGGTGAGAGGATTCACCAGAGACAGAGCGGAGAACAGAACAGGCAGACTGACCGAAATACACTGCTGAGGGGAGCAGCGGGCGAGACAGGAGAGGTCTGCTTCGCCATGTGGGTTGCTCTCTGGCCGGCCAGGTGTTAGGGGGAAAAGGATGTCCCAAAGCTATTTCCATATAGGCTTTGTGGACTCTACCCCCACCCCAGGTCAAAGCCAAAGACACTGGGCACTCCAAATCCCATCACCACCAAAGGGAAGGTGGCTGGGACCTGAAGCGTGCGGGTGAGGACCCACAGCCAGGAACCCGTTTAATATCGGGGTTGCTCTATAACACAGGGATCGAACTGATACCGGAATTGTCAGGCCTAGTCTCCCAGCCAGGAACAGATCCCAGGCTGCAGGGCAGCGCTGAGCCCCAGCCACTAGACCCCCAAAGGTTGGTGTCTCACGAAGCCGCAGCAGGAACTTCGCAGATGCTCAGGCAAGCAAGCGAGAAGAGGCAGGTTTGTTTAGAAGAAGAAAAAGTTTATTGAGGAGAAAAAGAGCAGAAATAAAGTGGGACTCCCAGGCCAGGAAACCAGGCCTGGGAGGCGCAAGGAAGCCAAAGTGGAGTCGTGTCTCAGGGAATATACACCTTCTTTCCCTCATTATTCTAAAGCTCCACCAGTCTCTCTGTGATTGGTTAGTTCTCGGCTGTCTCACTTAATTTGCTACTGAGTGGGGGATCTTCACATTCCTTATCTAACAGCTTTCTCTTTCCCCATTTGTTGCATCTTTATCTTTATGGCCCAGTCCTCTGGAGGGGCATCCCTGCATTGAAGTTAAACAGCTGCCCTTCTAAGTTGTCCATAAATTAAACCACTCTCCATTTCTCCAATCTCCGCCTCCCTTTACCACCTGAAGGAAACCAGGACCAGCTTTAACAATGTTGTTCTTGGTCCTGAGATATTTGTTTTTCCTAGTGGAATTGGTTACATTCCCTTGGTTGTCCTTATCTCTGAAGCCTCCCTAAATTCTTCAGAGGTCCCCTCCTGCACTGTCCCTAAAATTGCCTAATTCCTAGCTTGCCCTGTGTCTCAGAACTTGTGCTGCAGAGGTTGTGGATCACTTCACAGTGCGGTGCTTAACCCCCTGTACCACCAGGGAGGCCCTGGAGATATTTTTAATTGTCACAACTGTGGGGAGGGGCAGTGTTAGTGGGTGAAGGTTATGAATGCTTTCTAATTGTCCCTACAGTGCCCAGGATGGCCCCCACACCACACACACAAAATGAATATCTGATACCAAATGTCAAGATTGCTGCAATTTGGAAATTCTGAGATAGATAAAAGCCCAAATCAAATTGTCATTGGCTTTGCAGTCTGACACAGGTCATTTGTTTGGTGACATAGTGTTGTAGAGCAACCCCGATACAAAACGGGGTGCCTGACTGTGGGTCCTCACCCGCGCGCTTAAAAGGACTTATCAATGCTCTACTGCAGGCACACGTGAAAGGTTAATAAAAGGTTTATTTACAAGGGAAGGGGAAATGAGGAAATATACAGCTCTGGGAGAAAAGCGGGAGACAAAGTTTTAAATGAGTCCTACCCGATCCGCTGATCTGGAACCCCAAAATGGCGCTCTGAGAGCTGGCCGCCAGCCAGGAGCGGTGAAGCCGGGAGGCGAGCGATCGCGAGCCAGAGAGAGCCCTAGGCCCACGTGTTTGGTTTTTTATATCCAACCTGGCTGCCCAACTCCACCCTCAGGTCCCAGCCACCCTCCCCTTGGTGGTGATGGGATTTGTCTTCCCCAATGTCCTGATGGTTTTAGTCTGGAGTGGGGGTGGAGTCCACAAAGCCTGTATGGGATTAACTTAGGACATCACTTCCCCCTAACAATTCTCCCCTTTCACTTTTTGCCACCATTTCCATGGTGATGAAGATCAAACATATGGATGCTGGGATACAGTCTCAGATGAAAGTTTTCCAGGGTTCCAGTCTGAAAGAAAACGAATCCCTCCAGGTATTGTCCATTGTGGAAAGGAAAAGTCCTCCATTCCTGGAAAAACAGTTCATCAGTCCCAGCCGAAAGAAAACATCTGGAGGCATTAGCCAGAACAAGACAGCAGATATGTCAAGATCACAGGAAAAAAATGTTAAAATGGTTCAACTTATGCAAAAATGAATTCTCTCAACCTTGATCCCAAACTTTAACAGCATAGCAAAAGTTTGCAATTAAGGACTAGAGACAAATATTATACTGCTAGTCCTGCAGAACTAGTGCGCTTATGGTGACCAACGCAAGGAATGTTACTTTGGGCTGGTCAACCGCGGGTGTAACTTGGAAACCACGCTGGGCGCCAAACTGTTGTAGAGCAACCCCGATACAAAACGGGGTGCCTGACTGTGGGTCCTCACCCGCGCGCTTAAAAGGACTTATCAATGCTCTACTGCAGGCACACGTGAAAGGTTAATAAAAGGTTTATTTACAAGGGAAGGGGAAATGAGGAAATATACAGCTCTGGGAGAAAAGCGGGAGACAAAGTTTTAAATGAGTCCTACCCGATCCGCCGATCTGGAACCCCAAAATGGCGCTCTGAGAGCTGGCCGCCAGCCAGGAGCGGTGAAGCCGGGAGGCGAGCGATCGCGAGCCAGAGAGAGCCCTAGGCCCACGTGTTTGGTTTTTTATATCCAACCTGGCTGCCCAACTCCACCCTCAGGTCCCAGCCACCCTCCCCTTGGTGGTGATGGGATTTGTCTTCCCCAATGTCCTGATGGTTTTAGTCTGGAGTGGGGGTGGAGTCCACAAAGCCTGTATGGGATTAACTTAGGACATCACTTCCCCCTAACAATAGCAGCCTAATGAATCTCTCTGAGGCATACGTTTCCTCTGTAATGGGATAAAATCATAGGAACCTCATAGTGCTGTTCTGGGAATAGGAGCCCAGCACCCCATAACATGGAAGAGTCCTCCATTATTGAGGTCTTTGCTCTCAGTAGTTTCTTGAATTCACATCAAGCTGGGACCTCCTGGGGTTCTAGCAGTGGTGAGGAAAATCTGACCAGGAAATTGTTTCTAAATAGAATAAAGCAGGCATGCATCTGGAATGGGCCCTTACACAAAGCTTTGCATTGTAGGAGTGGAGAGGAAATTTACCCACCCCCTGGGTTCTTCTCAGGCTAGTCAGGCAATCTAATTAGCATCACTTAGCTTTGTATGAGAAAAGACTGAATTTAATTACAGACAAGGGAATCTACATAGAGTTGGATTCTAAATACAATGGAGCAAAGTGGGAGTATGTACTTTGAGTTTAAGAATGGATGCACTGGTGCAAGGAGTTAAGTCTCAGCACTATGAAGCTATCTGCAACCACTGCAGCATAAGTTCGATCCCTGCCAGTGTAACAGGGTGGTCCCAGGAAAGGGGGAGGTTCCCTGCCCCACCCAAGGGAGGGTGGAGCTGAGCAGGAAGAGGAGAAGCTGCAGAAGAGACTGAGGAAGGAAGCTGGATGGAGCCAGAAGGAGACCTGGAGGAGGCGCATGGAGCCTAGAGACACGTGAAGAAACTGCGCTTGTCTTTTGGTCGTGGATTAGGTGACACAGATGTGGGTGAGACCCGTGGGGAGGTGACAATGGCAGCTTTTATCTTGATGTTGATTTTGCTCTTTTCCTTCCGGGCTTGTCCAGTTGTTTGTGACCCTTTTCTGTGGGTCCCCACTGGAAGATGCTTTAGACTCATGGCAGGCTTTGGGGCCTTGTTCTGGGCCAATCCCATTTGGATGGACTTTTACCCACGAGGGGACGGGTAACTCTGGATGCTTCATTTAGAAACTAGACTCTTTGCCTTACCTGTATTGTTTCCTAGTTTTATTAAAGTTCCTTCCCATTAAAGTCTCCTATGTTTTGTGTTGATGCGGCAGATGGCAGAACCCATTTAGAATAGGCAGGTTTGTGGGGTTTGGGCTGCCCCTCTCCCTGTCCTATAACACCAGGAGCTACCCACATGGTGCAGCAGACCTTTCCTGACTCACCTGCTGTTCCCCTCAGCAGTGTATTTTTTTTTTAATGGTAATTTTTCTTAAGTTCTTTAGTTTTTTTTTTTAAGATTTATTTATTTTTATTTTATTTATTTATACAAGCACTGGGTACAGTCAGAAGCGCGGGACGGTGAGAGAATTCACCAGAGCCAGAGCAGGGAGCAGAGCAGGCAGAAGGACCGAAGTACACTGCTGAGGGGAGCAGCGGGCGGCAGGAGAGGTCTGCGCGCCATGTGGGACCCTCCTCTGGTGTCCAGGGAGCAGCCGGGGATCGAACCGGTGCTGCAGAGGCTGCGGGCAGCTTCACAACCCAGCGCTCAACCGCTGCACCACTGGGGAGGCCCTCAGCAGTGTATTTCAGTCTATTTGCCTGTTCTGCTCCCCCCTTTGTCTCTGTGTTATAGGACAGGGAGAGGGGCAGCCCAAGCCCCGCAAACCTGCCTATTCTAAATGGGTTCTGCCATCCGCCGCATCAACACAAAACATAGGAGACTTTAATGGGAAGGAACTTTAATTAGGAAACAATACAGGTAAGGCAAAGAATCTAGTTTCTAAATGAAGCACCCAAGGTTACTCATCCCCTCGTGGGTAAAAGTCCATCCAAATGGGACTGGCCCAGAGCAAGGCCCCAAAGCCTGCCACAAGTCTAAAGCATCTTCCAGTGGGGACCCACAGAAAAGGGCCAGAAACAACCAGACAAGCCCGAAAGGAAAGGAGCAAAATCAACATCAAGATAAAAGCTGCCATTGTCACCTCCCCATGGGTCTCACCCACATCTGTGTCACCCAGTCCACGACCAAAAGACAAGCGCAGTTTCTTCACGTGTCTCTAGGCTCCATGCGCCTCCTCCAGGTCTCCTTCTGGCTCCATCCTGCTTCCTTCCTCAGTCTCTTCTGCAGCTTCTCTTCTTCCTGCTCAGCTCCACCCTCCCTTGGGTGAGGCAAGGAACCTCCCCCTTTCCTGGGGACCACCCTGTTACATCTGGTGAACCTGTTATAGGACAGGGAGAGGGGCAGCCCAAGCCCCGCAAACCTGCCTTTTCTAAATGGGTTCTGCCATCCGCCGCATCAACACAAAACATATGAGACTTTAATGGGAAGGAACCTCAATAAAACCAGGAAACAATATTGGGTGCTTCATTTAGAAACTGGACTCTTTGCCTTACCTGTATTGTTTCCTGATTTTATTGTGGTTCCTTCCCATTAAAGTCTCATATGTTTTGTGTTGATGCGGCGGATGGCAGAACCCATTTAGAATAGGCAGGTTTGCGGGGTTTGGGCTGTCCCTCTCCCTGTCCTATAACAAACCCTCTTGCGCCCCCTCAACCTCTGGCCTACACACCTCAGTTCTTGTATGCAAAAATAAATAAAATAAATCTTTAAAAAAAATGGGATAGGGGCCTGAGGATTCAAAGAGAGAGGACTCACAGGACAAAGAGGAATGACTCATGTGAACAAGACCCAATGCTCCAATAGATTTCAACAATATGAGTTATACTCCAGGGTAAGAGGATTTTGTGGTTCCTTTTTTATTGTTTAAAGCCTATACTAGGGCCTCCCCGGTGGTGCAGCGGTTGAGCGCTGGGTTGCGAAGCTGCCCGCAGCCTCTGCGGCGCCGGTTCGATCCCCGGCTGCTCCCCGGCCACCGGAGGAGGGTCCCACATGGCGCACAGACCTCTCCTGCCGCCCACTGCTCCCCTCAGCAGTGTACTTCAGTCCTTCTGCCAGATCTGCTCCCCGCTCTGGCTCTGGTGAATTCTCTCACCCTCCTGCGCTTCTGACTGTACCCAGTGCATGTATAAACAAACAAACAAATAAATAAATAAAAACATGCCTCTATAAAAAATAAATAAATAAATAAAACAAAGCCTATACTAACAGCTTCTTTCAGGGTCCTAAAGCCCAGAGAAATCCTCTAGATCCAGTGTGCTAGTTAACTATCACTGTGTGACAAGCCACCCTTAAGTGAGTGGTTTCCTGCAACATTGATTAACAATCTCTGGCCTCCCTGGTGACGCAAGGGATTAAGATGCAAACTATGAAACTATCTGCAGGGAGCTACCCACATGGCACAGCAAACCTCTCCTAACTTGCCCACTACTCGCCTCAGCAATGTATTTCAGTCAGTCTGCCTGTTCTGTTCCCCACTCCGTCTCTGGTGAATCCTCTCACCCCTCCAAACCCCGCGCCTCTGGCCTGTACCCCAGTTCTTGTATGCATAAGTAAATCAATCTTAAAAAAAAAAATCTTAGCATTCTGTGGGCTGACTGACTCAGTGCCTCACCTGGCCCCGTCACTCTGCTATGTCCTGCTTTTGATTGGCCTGGGTGGTGGGGTAGGGAGATGAGGGGGTTGGGGGGGTCACCTGTGTGGACTCGATGCTGGTTATTGGCTGGGTGTTTGGTTCTCTTCCACATGGCTGGAACAAGGTCTGCAAACTAAATCTTGAAGGTTAAAGCTTGCTCCCTGTGAGTTAAGAATGACTTTAATAATTTTGAGTGGCTGGAAAATATCAAAAGGCTAATATTATTGACTCTGGAATAACGTGGGTTTGAACTGCATGGGACCACTCAGAATTTTTTAGATAAATATAGTTAGCCCTTCATATCCACAGATTGGATATGCGGACTCCTAACATCTGAGCTTGGATGAATCCGCAAATGCAGAACTTGCAGATACAGAGGGCCAACTATAAGGGACTTATGTATGCTAGGATTTGGGTATCCCATAGAGGGTTCTGAAACCAATACCCCTCAGATACCAAGGGAGAGGTAGTTAAGTTTTTTGGGGAGTCAAAAGATATACTCAAATTTTCTTTTTTTTTTAAGATTTATTTATTTATTCATATAAGAGCTGGGGTACAGGCCAGGGGTGTTGGGGGGTAAGAGGATCCACCAGAGACAGAGTAGGGAACAGAATAGGCGGATTGACTGAAATACGCTGCTGAGGAGAGCAGCAGGCGAGACAGGAGAGGTCTGCTGCGTCATGTGTGTTAGCTCCCTGGCCAGGGATGGAACTCCAGCCACAGTGGCTGCCAATAGCTTGTAGTGCTGAGATTTTAATCCCTTGTGCCACCAGGAAGGCCATATCTGGTACCTTAGAGAAAAGGTTTCCAAACTCCAGGCTAAGTTATCTTCTTACAGGAGGCTCTTGGGGGCAGCATTCCATGGCAGAGAAAGGGCAGGCAGGAAGATTTATCCTGAGAGCTCACTCCTTTCACCACATTCTATTGGTCAAAACAAGTTGTAGGGCCTCCCTGATGGCGCAAAGAGTTAATACACAACCTAGGAAGCTATCCATAGCCACTGCAGCACAAATTTGATCCCTGGCCAGGGAGTTACCCACATGGCACAGCAGACCTCTCCTGACTTACCCACTGCTCCCCTCAGGAGTGTATTTCAATAGATCCCCCTGTTCTGCTCCCCACTCTGTCTCTGGTGGATACTCTCACCCCCCCCCCCAGCAACTCTGACCTGAACTCCACTTCTTGTATGCAAAAATAAATAAATCTTTTTAAAAAAAAAAAACCAAGTTGCAAAGCCATCAGGGCTTTAAGAGGGAGATCAGTCTCTAGCTCTTGATGGGAGGGGGACTGCAAACTACTGTGGCCATAATTTTCAACTTTCTATGCCAGGAGAGATTCCCAGGATGAGGAGGATAGGAGGGTGAGAAAAGTAAAGGTTTCCAGCAGAGACAAATAACCATAGCACAACAGCTCTGAGGCAGTTAAAAAAAGAACAGCCAAGGCCTCCCTGGTGGCCTTGGGGTTAAGTCTCAGTACTATCACCGCTATGGCCTGAGTTTGATCCCCAGCCAGATAGGTGACCCAAATAAGGTGCAGCAGACCTTTGCTGACTTGCCTGCTGCTCCCCTTAGCAGTGTATTTCAGTAGACCCATCTTTTCTGTGCCCGACTCTGTCTCTGGGGAGTCCTATTACCCCTATGCATTTCTGGCCTATACCCCAGTTCTTCTATGCAAAAAAAAAAAAAAAAAAAAAAAAGCAGCCAGTTCAGGCATCTTACGTAGGCTATCCAGAGAGAATTCAGGAGGGTGGAAAGAAAATCAGACATGTTTATTTTCTTTAGTTTCTAACTGGAATTAGCATGTTCTTTTAAAACAGGCATTAGCTGACCCTGTGACTTCGTCACCAGTGGGAATCAAGGATAATTTCATGCCACATACTGGTCACTGCATAAGTGAAAATGTCTTTTTCACTTATCTCAACTTGGAAATCAAGTAGTAGAATGCTCATGAATCAGAATTTCTTGATGCATTTTTAAAGAACATATATTTACACCATATAATCAAATTTTTTGGCACCATGTGTCAATATGACTGGTTTCCTTTGCAATTCTGTGCAATTTTATAATGAATTTACACCTCTCTACTGAAAAGGGGCAGCCTGCCCCTGCCCTCAGAGGCATCATGGAATGAGGTTTCAGTTTAAGCAGATTAGTGAAGTCCGAAACTAGCCCTCTTGAAGATTCCTAATCCAGGCAAACAGCAGCTCTGTCCTCAGCACCCAGCCAGGGTTGCCATGGCCTCCCTGTTCTCTGGACACATCCTAATTCGAAACAACAGCGACCAGGATGAGCTGGACACAGAGGCTGAGCTCAGCCGCCGGTTGGAAAACCGACTGGTGCTGTTATTCTTTGGTGCTGGGACATGCCTGCAGTGCCAGGCCTTCGTACCTGTCCTCAAAGACTTCTTTGTGCGGCTCACAGATGAGTTCTATGTGCTGAGGGCTGCACAGCTCGCCTTGGTGTATGTGTCTCAGGACTACACAGAGGAGCAGCAGGACCAGTTCCTCAGAGACATGCCCGAGAAGTGGCTCTTCCTGCCCTATGAGGATGACCTGAGGAGGTGAGAGAGGAGGGGAAATAAGGGAGGGCTTCTTGGATGAGGGGGTGTTTCTACTGAAAATGAAATATTTGTTTATTGATGCATCTAGTCTAGTACATGTACTGAGAACTGTGAGTAGAGAAGGGTGTGTTCATATGCCCATTTCCATCTAGCTCGCAGGAGCTTCCAACCCAGTAGGGGAGATAGATGTAAATAAAAAGACTCAAATAAATAAATAGTAACACAATGCAGTAATATTCCAGAGGATATATTTCCAGAGGAAATATTATGGGAAGGCTTTGCTGAGATTTGGGGGTCAGAGAAATCTTATCCAAGAAAGTAGCTTTAAAAAGAGGCCCCCAACGATGAGGAAAGAGGGAAGGGGGTCACAGCTCAGAAGCCTTTAGAGAAAGTACAGTTAACAACAGGGAATTATAAGTAATTCCACTATAAGAATTCAGCAGGCACTATATGGATTAGCTCCAAACACCACCTTAACAATGTGATGTAATCCTCAGAGTAGCTGGGAGCCATTGAAGGCCTTTCCAAGGAGATAAGGAACTGCCCAATAAATGGTGTCAGCGTAACTATTTTAGAACTTTCCCTTTTTCTTTTTTATTTTTGAAGATTTATTTATTTATTTATTTATTTATTTATGCAAGCACTGGGTACAGTCAGAAGCATGGGAGGGTGAGAGAATTCACCAGAGCCAGAGCAGGGAAGAGAACAGGCAGACTGACGAAATACACTGCTGAGGGGAGCAGTGGGCACAGCAGGAGAGGTCTGCGCACCATGTGGGCCCCTTGCAGGTGGCCGGGGATCGAACCAGTGCTGCAGAGGTTGCAGGCAGCTTCGCAGCCCAGTGCTCAACCACTTCGCCACCAGGGGATGCCCAGAACTTACCCTTTTTGTGCAGCAAGACTTTCCTTCTTTTCAAATCCCACCTTTTAATTATGAAAATGTTAGAACACACCCTAAAGTTGAAAAAAAGCATACAATGAAACCCACAAAATTGTTAACATTTTGCCATCCTTGCTTTATCTACATCACATGGTGTTGGTAAGTTTGAAACTGAGCTGGCAACTTTGTTACATTTTACCTGTGTCACTCATTTTGTTACACAAATTGAAAGTTTCTGGTCATGGGACTCTAACCTCCTCACCCAATTTTATCAAAATTTATACATTTGCTCACACCTACTGCCCCTGCAGCCTCAGTGTTTTTCACCTGGAAACTGGCAACTTATCCCTAGCTGGGGCAGAAACTCTGGCTGGAAGGGCATCAAAGCTCAAAATAGACCTGGTTTGAGGCAGGGCCCTCTGTACAAATCACCCACCCTGGCTAGTGTAGGTTCAGCGTGCCAGGGAGTCCTCCCTTCCTGGCCCCCAACAGTCCCCTCTGGCCTAGCTGGCCTCTGTCCCCACACAGGGTTGCCAGAAAAAAAAAAAAAAATACAGGGTGCCCAGTTAACACAAATCTCACATGAATAATGAATAATGTAGGGCCTCCCTGGTGACGCAAGGGGTTAAGACACAACCTATGAAGCCATCAGCAGCCACTGCAGCTCGAGTTTGATCCCCAGCCAGGAAGGTGACCCACATGGCACAGCAGACCTCTCCTGACTTGCCTGCTGCGCCCCTCAGCAGTGTATTTCAGTCGATCTGCCTGTTCTGTTCCCCACTCTGTCTCTGGTGAATCCTCTTACCCTTCACACCTCTGGCCTGTACCCCAGTTCTTGTATGCATAAATAAATAAAATCTTTAAAATATATAATGAATAATGTAGTATAAGAACATCCCAACTTACTTGAGATATACCAAAAATTGATTTGCTGTTGCTATGAAATTCAAATTTAACCTGTTGTCCTATATTTCTATTGTTGTCTGGCAACTTAACTTTTGTGGGATTTTGCAAGTTCCATGTCTTCTCCATGTGGAGACCTGGAAAAAGAACCCCGGAACTCAGTGGGTAAAAATTCAGAATCCTAAGTGAGGAGGGGCCCAGTCTAGCAGCTGGCTCTGCTCCATGTTGACTGTACAGGACTCTGGCCTAGAGGCAAGGTTTGGTCCAGGGTCTCCTGAGGGTCCTGCCACAAACAAGGTCTATTTTGGGCTTTGATGTCTTCCCAGCCAGGAGGGTCAGTGTGCCTAAGGCTCACCCCAATCTAGGGACCTTTGCTCCAGCTGTACCCTCTGCCTGGGACACCCTTCCCACAGCGGTGACTTGAGGTTGGGTGACAAGAAGTAGTTGTTGTCAACACCGCAGCACAAGCATCTTCCTCACAGAGGTCTGGGGAGAGGGCGCCAGGCAGGGGGCACAGCCACCGCAAAGGCCTGAGGTGGGGGACTGTCCTGGACGCCTCCCCCCCCCACCTACCCCGGACCCCAGAGCCAGGCACCAGGCAGTGCACAAAGAAGGCGCCCACTGAACACCGGGAGGAGGGACATGAGGTCCCGGACAGGGGACCGGCGGCCTGACCTGCCTGCCCACCCCGCAGGGACCTCAGACGCCAGTTCTCTGCGGAGCGGCTACCCACGGTCGTGGTCCTGAAGTCAGACGGGGAAGTGCTCGTGAGCGACGCGACCGAGGAGATCCGGCGTCTGGGCCCCGCCTGCTTCGCCAGCTGGCAGGAGGCGGCGGAGATGCTGGATCGCAGCTTTCTGCCGCCCGAGGACCTGGACGACCCTGCGCCGCGGAGCCTCACCGAGCCGTGGCGCCGCCGCAAGTACCGTGTGGACCGGGCGACGCGGAGCGCGGGCAGCATCGGCCCCGTGGGGGGTGCCGGGGCCGCGGGACTGTTCTGATCCCTGCGAGAAGAGGAGTCCAGGATTCTGTGACGAATCCCCAAGCGGGGTGTGGGGACGGGGGTGGGGGGGCGGTGAGGGGAGTCCTCGGAGCTGAGCCTGCGGGCCTGGGCTTGAGACGAGCAGGGAAGGGAATCTGCGCTGCCGGCCCCGCCGGGGTGGGGTGGGGTGGGCAGAGGCCGTTCGGCGTCTGAGACTGGAGGGGGGCAGGAGGCGGCCAGGGGAGGAGTAGGGGCGCGCTAGGGCGTCCTGGGGAGATGGGTTCTTGTGAAACCCACCCCCAGGAGGGGACGGGGCCGTGATGAGATGCTGATGGAGAATGGGGGTTGGGGGCAAGGTGGGAGGCGGACATGGGGCGGGGTCCGTAGTTCTTTAACTTGAGACACCCTCCGAGAGGGGGGACTGGCCCAGAGCCAGTCCTGGTCCTCCAAAGCCGCGTCTGACCCTTCCGAACAGGGACAAACAGGGTCTCTAGAGAGATTTTGAAAACCTGGGAGAGGCGGGGTGGTTGATAGCTTCAAAACAGGAAAACGTAAACTCAGATTGAATAATGATGGTGCTGAGAAGGTACATTAAATGAGTTGCCCACACAGCTCCTACACAGAATGATAACAGTCCTTTAACAACACACTTATATTTTGCACGGGCTGCGTTTCAAGATTCAGCGTCGCGTGCGCTGGGCTCCTGGGCCACCGGTGAGGCTAGTAGTCCCCTTGTCCTTGCCTCTCCGGGGATTCCGGGGGGAGACAGCAGAATACTGAAAGCAAAACTCTGGGGCCTCCCCGGTGGCGCAGCGGTTGAACGCTGGGTTGCGAAGCTGCCGCAGCCTCTGCAGCCTCTGCAGCCTCTGCAGCCTCTGCAGCCTCTGCAGCCTCTGCAGCCTCTGCAGCCTCGGTTCGATCCCCGGCTGCTCCCGGCCACCGGAGGAGGGTCCCGCATGGCGCGCAGACCTCTCCTGCCGCCCCGCTGCTCCCCTCAGCAGTGTACTTCGGTCCTTCTGCCTGCTCTGCTCCCCGCTCTGGCTCTGGTGAATTCCCACACTTCCCAGTGCTTGTATAAATAAATAAATAAATAAATAAATAAATAAATAAATAAAATCTTTAAAAAAAAATGTCCTTCCTGGGGCCTCCCTGGTGGTGCAAGGGATTAGGGATTTTTTTTGCCTCCCTCATCAGGTCACCAGCCTGGAAAGGGCAAGCTAGACTTACCTTAGTCATCACTGTTCCCCAGAGTCTGGGCCCTGAGCACAGGGCAGACTTCCCATAAATGCTTGTTGAATGAATAAATACAAGTATTTTATACATATGGATCCCCAACATCTAGAACAGAGGAGTGATTCTGTACCAAATGAGTTACTGAGCCCCAGATACCCAAATTTGGAACTTTTCATAACGTATAAAACATGAAAAATTAACCCTAGTTTTGGTGATGATAAAAGAGGCTGGGTATATTAAGCTGAAGTGTCATGAATGAATGAGCTGATTCCTGTTACAAATGAGGAAGCCCAGAGAGGTTAAGGGAATTGCCCAAAGTCACACAGCAAAGGAGAAAGACATCTAGGTCTGAAGTTCACCTGGTACTCTCCCACAGGGCCATTTTAAGGCACTGCTGTGCTGAGGGTTCAGGGTCAACAAACTCTTCCTAGAGAACCCTAAAATTTTGAAACCTGAAAAAAAAAATTGACTCCAAAAATCAGAAAAGAGACAAGGAAATGCAAAACCAGTGGGATCTAAGGCATGGTTGTGGGCTAGCATAGAACAATGGATATGAACCAGGCTGCTGAGTTCAACTCCATCCTGCTTGTGCTGGCTGTGTGATCCAGGGAGTCAGTGCACCTCTCTGCAGCTGTTTCTTCATCTGCAAAGTCCAGGGTGATGAACTATCCAAGCCCAAATGTAGTAACACATGGCCCTGCTTGTAGGAGGCCAAGGCAGTCTCATTCACTGTTTTGGGTCTATACAAAATGTGTTACTTTTGAAACCATTTCCAGATTTGATATTTCACACTGTGTAGGAATTTCAGAACAGGATTCCAAGGTGATTCAGTAATTCATGTGTGCTGAGTATTTACTAAGGGCCTACTGTGTCCTGGGTGGAGCCCCAGACTCTGAGGAACAGGGTGGTAGAGGCTTATGGTAGTCATTGTTCAGTCTTGGAGCTCCCCCTCCAGGGGGCCCTAAGGTACTGAGGAAACTATACACTGCACTGTGGAGAAGACAAAGCACTGTGGGAAAACAAGACACACAACCTTGCTGTAAAATGAGCAAGGAAAGGAACAGACATTTCTCCAAAGAAGATCCACAAATGGCCAACAAGTTCATGAAAAGTTGCTTGCTCAACATGAGGGAAATGCAATCAAAACCCAATAGAATGGTTAGAATCAAAACACAGAAGATAGGAGCCTCCCTGGTGGCACAGGGGTTAAAGACACAGCACTATCAAGCTATCACCAGCCACTGCAGTAGGAGTTCGCAATCCACTTGGCCCAGCACACCTCTCCTGTCTCACCTGCTGCTCCCCTCAGCAGTGTGCTTAGTCAATCTGCCTGTTCTGTTCCCCACTCTGTCCTTGGTGAATCCTCTCACCCTCCACACCTCTGACCTGTACTCCCTCTCTTGTATGCATAAATAAATAAATCTTTAAAAAAACACAGAGGGCCTCCCCGGTGGCGCAGCAGTTGAGCGCTGCGTTGCGTAGCTGCCCACAGCCTCTGCAGCGCCGGTTCAATCCCAGGCTGCTCCCCTGCCACTAGAGGAGGGTCCCGGCCACCGGAGGAAGGTCCCACATGGCGTGCAGACCTCTCCTGCTGCCCGCTGCTTCCCCCAGCAGTGTACTTCAGTCTGCCTGCTCTGCTCCCTGCTCTGGCTCTGGTGAATTCTCTCACCCTCCCACGCTTCTGACTGTACCCAGTGCTTATATAAATAAATAAAATAAATCTTAAAAAAAAAAACAGAAAATAATGTGTTGGTGGGGAAATGAAGGAATTAGAACCCTCATGCACTCCTGGTGGAAATGGAAAATGGCACAGCTACTGTGGAAAACAATATGGAAATTCCTCAAGAGTTTAAATACAGAATTATTACATGGCAATCATAAGATCTAGTAGTTCCACTTCTAGAAATAGACTCAAAAGAAATGAAAATCATGTTTAAAATAAATGCTTGTACACATGTATCCATAACAGCACTATTCACAATTGCCAGAGGGGGAAAAGGCTCAAATGTCCATCACCTGTAAATGGATGAACAAAATGTGTCCATCCAAAGAGCAGGACATCACTCAGCCATGAAAAGGGATGAAGCCCTGATACGCCAAGAGGTGGATGAACCTCAAAAACATGATGCTGAGTGAGAGAAGCCAGATACAAAGGCCACAGAGCATGTGACTCCATTTATAAGAAATGTCCGGGGGGGGGGGGGGGCGAGGCTGCTGCTTGGGGAGGAGACCCAGGAGGGCTCCGGAAAAAGCAGCTTCACTGCAAAGCCTTGAAAGGTGAAAGGTGAAAGGCGAGTGGAGGTGAAATCCCCGCATAGTAAGGGGGCAGAGGGAATTACTTAATTCCTTCAGGGCCTCCCTGGTGGCGCAAAGGGCTAAGCTGCAGCTCTGTGAGGCTGTCCGCAGCCACTGCAGCAAGAGTTCCACCCCCTGCCGGCCAGGGAGCGACGCACAGGACGCAGCCGGCCTCTCCTGTCACGCCCGCTGCTCCCCTCAGCAGTGTATTTCAGTCAGTCTGCCTGTTCTGCTCCCCACTCTGTCTCTGGTGAATCCTCTCACAACCCGCATCTCTGGCCTGTACCCCAGTTCTTGTATGCATACATAAACAAATCTTAAAAAAATAAAAATAAAATAAAATATATTCAGATGTCTTTTTTTAAAGTATAATAAAAGTAGCGTTGAGGGCAGCGAGTGGGGGTGGAGACTTTTTTAATTTAAATTTTATTTTTATATTCCCCATACAATTACAACCCCCTTATTTGGACCCCAAGCCCTCCTTTCTCCGCCCCCACCCGCCATAGAGTGTCTCTGGTTCATAGTTGTTTGTCGATTTTGATATTTTCTTTCTCATAGTTATTCTTTTTCCTGGCCCCTTATTTAAGTTTTCTAGATTCCTGCTACGAGTGAGACCGGGTGGGGACATTTTAATGAATTTACGGAGCTGTGAGGCTCCTGGGAACCAGCCGCGGCCGCGCCTCTCCTGGGCAGTCCCCGCCCCGCACTGGCCCTGCCCCTCCCGGGCCTGGACCCAGGAGGGGGCGCCCGTAGTTTCCCCTGAAGGAAAACTTCGACCCAAGTTTTCGCCAGTCCTCATCCCCACCGCCAGCGGTACCCTAAGCTCCCGGTGGCCCCCAACTTTCAGGCATTCCCTGAGGCTCCACCCCTTCGGAACCCCTCGGACTGCGCCTCTCCTAAAATTGTCCTTTCTCCTAAACTCTCTTTTACTCCTGGACTGGCCCCCAGACCCGCGAGGCCTCTCCCCAACTCCCCGACATGGAACAGTCTTACGGTGGCCGGGTGCTGGCCGCGATGGTCCTGCTGGGCATCCCCGCGGCGGTGCTGGCGGCCCTGGGCGCGCAGTTGCTGTTCCAGCTGCAGGCGGGTCGCGCCGAGCTGCGGGGCTCACGCTCCGACGCGTGGGGCCCGGAGCTGGGCGCCGGCCCCGGGCTCCCGGAGGACGCGGCCGGGGCGCTGCTGCCGCTGGCAGCCGCGCTGGCCGCGCTCGCGCTGGTGCTGGGCCTCACCTGTCTGCTGCTAGCCGCGCTCTGCGGCCACCTGGGCGCTGAGCTGGCGAGGGGGCGCGGCCCCAGCAGGTAGGAAAATCGGCCCCTCCGCTGGCCTGTGGCCGGTGCGGGCCCAAGGGAGTTGCTGCCCCTTTCTGGGACTAAGGTTGGGGAAGTGCCTCCCTTTCTTCTCTCCTCCCGTCCTCTCCCCCTTCCCTCCCTCCTGCCTAGATTTGCTGACATTTAACTGCAGGTGCAACTACTGATGTGACATCCCTTTTACAGATGTCCAAACGAGGCTCAGGGAAGACCTGTGGCGACTCCCTCAGTGTTGTAGCGTTGGTCATTTTCAGAACCCTAAATTCTAGTACCTCCAGCGTGGTGTGGTTTACTCCACACGGCCCCAAGCCCCCTGGCGGCGGTACTTTAACACTGTGTCTCAGATGAGGGAGGCTGCTACCTCCAGGCTGCCCACTTTAGAAGGGCGCGGGCTGGATTTGAACTTGACTCTGGTAGACCCAGGGCCTGTACCCTGGTTCCAGCTGGGGTTCCTTGTTCAGGAGCCTAAGTTCAGACAGACATGGGCACCAAGAACGTGGTTGAGGGAAAGTAAATGTGGATTCAGGATACCAGGGGAGGGTGGTCAGGATCCTGTCTAGGATTCCGTGGGTCTGAGTGTTGGGAAATTTCACTGCCAGGCTAGATCCCACCCAAACTGTGCACACTTCATTGGACAGGTCAGGGGGCACCGAAGTGCATGTGTTCTGTCAGTAGACAAATGTGTTGGGAGCCTCCAGGGGACCAAGCTCTGAAAAATTGCAATGGGTACTGTGAATCCAGTAGGGACCAGGCGGATCTAGACCCTCACTCATAGGGTTACAGTCAAGAAACAAGTCAAACAGATCAGTAACACCAACTGAGCTGAGACTTGAAAAAGGGAAGGAAGTACAAGACCTGGAGGACTGTGATCTGGGAGGGGCATATGGAAATGTCCTGGGGCCAGAATGAGTTAGAGGGAGATGGAGGTGGTTGACGTGACTGGAATGGAAGGTGAGGGAGATGGAGGCAGAGAGGTCGGAGGGATTGGACTAAGTGGGGCTTCATGCGCTATGGTGAGAATGTTGTGAGAAGGTTGTGAGCCAGGAGGGATGTGATCTGACTTAGATTTGGAATGACACCCCCCAGTCACCAGGGACCAGGAGGGGAGGCAATAAGGAAGAGGCCATTTTCATTACACTGGTGGGAGGTAAGTGATGATGAAGCTCTTAGCTTCCATTTCCAGTTCTCACAGGGCTAGAGGAGGGAGGGTATAGTAAAGTGTAGTAGTAAAGTGATGAGCATGGCACCAGACTCAAAACTAAGTCCTCCACAATGTCAGCTCTTGGGATTGGTGTATCTACCATCACTGCTAGCAAATTAACTTCAGTTTTGTCTCCCGAATAAGCTTACAGTCTGTAAAATAATGGAAGTTGGGTATCTAATAAGTGCCCGTACATAGCAGCTGTTTCATGAGAGTTGTATGTTAATGGATTTTGGGGACTGGATTTTAAACGGATGGGTGATAAATGACGGATGGCTGGATGGCTGGATGAATGGTTGGCTGCATGGGGGGATAGATGGATGCTGGATTAATGGGTGGATGTCAAATGTGTAGGTAGGTAGGTAGATGGATAGCAGATCACAAAAATCTTCAGTTCCCCAAAGCTGGGCCTTCCCACACCTCTGAGCCATTTTTTTTTTTCCTGGCCCCTTCCCTCCAGGTCTGACTGGTTTCTTTATGACCGTCGTCTCCTCAGACACATGGCCTTTGGCCTCTTCTGCTGTGGGGTCTCTGTCTACTTAGCAGGTGCGTGCAGGGGTATAGATTCTAATACTTCGTTGCTCTGAGGACTTAGGCAAACTCCCTCTTTCAGCCCTCTAGCAGCTTGTTTTAGTGGGAAAAAAAATTCAAGGGATTAATTATCACGGTTTTTTCTTAGTTCCATAATAGAGAAATAGAAGTTTAAAAGATGTATTTATGAGATGTGAGTGTTGGTTTCATGGTGGAATTTGTATATGAAGTGCATAACTTCCATTGTTTGACTTAATAAAATGCTCCACTTGTGGGGTTTTTCATTTGTTTGTTTTTTACATTTGAAAATGACAGGTTTAGAGCCTGTCATTACCCCCTGGTGGTGCAAAGGGTTAAGTCTCAGCACTGTGAGGCTATCAGCAGCCACTGCAGCACTACTTTGATCCCCAGCCAGGGAACTACCCACATGGTGCAGCAGACCTCTCCTGTCTCGTCTGTTGCTCCCCTAAGCAGTGTATTTAGTACATCTGCCTGTTCTGCTCCCCACTCTGTCTCTGGTGAATCCTCTCACTCCCTGTCCCCCCCATACCACTGACCTATACCACAGCTCTTGTATGCATGAATAAATAAAATAAATCTTTAAAAAATGACAGGTTTATTAGGAAAAGGAGAAAGAAAAAGAGAAGAACATACAGAGACACAGGCAGGCAGGAGAGCACCTGTGAGGTTTTGTTTTTTTTTTAAAGAGGATAATGGGTGAAGTGTGTATCTGAAAAGGGTTTTTGGGGATTGTTGGCTTTAGGTGTGGTTAGATCCAGGTGCTCAAATTAGCTTGTCAGAAGTCCCTCCAACTTCCCCCTCACTTGCTGTCCACTGAGAAAGATGCCTTCATCTGAGTGCTTTAGACACAATGCATTCAACCTCGATCTATTGCATAGGCCCATAAAATGTTGAAGACTTGGAGAAAACACAATCCTCATTCTAAAATATAAGAAAACGTACAAGTGGAGAACAAGATTGCTATACCTGCTTCATTAAATATTAAATTGAGAATTCAGGGCCTCCCTGCTGGCACAAGGAATTAAGTCTCAGCACTATGAAGCTATCAGCAGCCACTGCAGCATGAGTTCAATTCCCAGCCAGGGAGCTACCCACATGACGTAGCAGACCTTGCCTGTCTCGCCCGATGCTCCCCTCAGCAGTGTATTTCAGTACATCTGCCTGTTCTGTTCCCCATTCTGTTTCTGGTGAATCCTCTCTCTCTCTCTCTCTCTCTCTCTCTCTCTCTCTCTCTCTCTCACACACACACACACACACACACCCCCCTTCCCACACCTCTGGCCTACACCCCAGTTCTTGTATGCATAAATAAATCAATCTTTAAAAATAATAAAGGGCCTCCCTAGTGATGCAGATGTTAAAGATAGCACTATCAAGCTATCATCAGCCCCTGCAGCATGAGTTCAATCCCCTGACAGCCAGGGAGCAACCCACATGGTGCAGCAGACCTCTCCTGCCTCACCCGCTGTGCCCCCCAGCAGTGTATTTCAGTGGATCTACCTGTTCTGCTCCCCAGTCTCTCTGGTGGATCCTCTCACCCCTCCTACCCCATACCTCTGGCTTACACTACAGTTCTTGTATGCATAAATAAATAAATCTCTTTAAAATATAATAAAAAATTAATTGAGAATTCATTCACTTCTTATTTAGATTGGTTTTGAGGTTAGATGACCTCACTCAGTAAGAATTCCTCTGCCAGCCAGCCAGCCATTCGCTGCTAACCAGAGGCAAAAGAATAGATATAATCCTTTCAACAATGTTTAGAGCAAAAAATGTCCTGGGTCTCCCTTAATATGTAAGACTTAATGTATTATGGCATCTTCAAAAGCAAGAGTGCAGAGCTGAGAAAGCATAAAACAACCCACAAAGTACCAAGAGTTTCCCCATCAACTCAGGGCTCCTCCCCTACCAATGCCCAAGCCACTGCAGTAAGCAAACCAACCCCCCATCCCCAGAGCTCAAGCTCTGGGTTAACTGTAAAAATCCCAGGGTTAACTGTAAATGGACTGAACTTGTGTCATGTGATGTCCCTGCACCAAATCACTACACCCTGCACCAAATCACTACACCCAGCAGCGCTCTAACTGGCCAAGTCCAGGACCACGCGGGTCATTGATGGGGGTGGGGGGTGTCATTGATTTAGGACCTTCTTCCAGAGTAGGGAGAGGGCCAGAACCTCCCTTCCCAAGCTGGGCTAATTTTGCCCCCACAGGGCACATCTCCAATATCTAGAGATATGTTTGGTCACATGGGGAGGGGCCATTGCTGCCGGTATCTGGTAGGTAAAGCTCCTACAACACCCAGCATAGACCCCGCCATGGACAATGGCAATGAAGAGCCAGTGCAGGTCCTTGAGGTCAGATCACCGACTGATTTGTTCACAGCAACAAACTGAGGTCAAGGAGGGCCTGTGATATCCTGAAAGTCAACCACAGGGACTCAGGAGGCCTGAGGTCTGAGTTGTTTTAACTTGTGGTAAAATACACGTAAAACCAAATTTACCATTTATAGTAAAATGGACATGGTGATGTGTGTGGGGTGTGAACAGATTAGAGGAGTTAATCTTTGTATCTATCGAGTTGTATGGTTTTCTGTGATTGTCCCCAGTTTGGGGGAGCTCTCTAGGGCTTAGGAAGCAAATGTTTGTTGACTGAATAAATGACAGCCATTTCCTTCCCCAGCCTTGTCCATCTATGCCTTGCTGCTCTTTGAGATTGAGACAGGAGCAGCAGCTGCCGCTATCCTTGGCTCAGGTGCCCTGGTTCTGGTGGCCGCACTGACCCACACTCTGCTCCGGGCCACCAGGGCTACTCGCCGTGGCATCCATGAGCTGACTCTGCCACACTGTGAAGATGACCCTGTCAGCCCCGCTGAAGTCTCCAAGGCCACCCCCACGGCTCAGTCCCAACAGGGTATCCATCGCCAGATCCCCTACTTCTCCTCTCCAGAACCCAGGGATTCTCCCAGACCTTCGTTTGCTACAGTGGCACCTGCAGTCCTGGGGGGAGGTCTGGAAAGCAGCCTGCCTACACCCCACATGCACCGGACACTGCCCGCCAGTGGGGGGCACTGGGAAGGGGTTACCCACGAGATGCGAAGTGTGCTGGGCCACAGGTCAGGGAGCTCAGGGAAGGACTCCACATTGGTGTGAGTGCAGAGATCAGTAAGCTGGAGTCAGAAAGCAGGAAAGAGGATCTTAGAGAAGTCCGGACTCAGCCACAGCAGCAATATAAGTTGATTTCTCAGTTCACAGAATCCCTGACTTTTGTCTTTAATGTTGTCTATGGCACAAGGTGGCTGCCAGGCTCCCCGCCTTTACCTCCTCACTTAGAAGGAAAGGCAGAGGCCAAAGCTGGCTCAGTATCTTTTTTTCCCCCAAAGATTTATTTACTTATGCATATAAGAACTGGGGCGTAAGCCAGGAGTGTGTGTGTGTGTGTGTGTGTGTGTGTGTGTGTGTGGGAGTGAGAGGATTCACCAGAGAGAGTGGGGAGCAGAACAGGCAGATGTACTGAAAGACACTGCTGAGGGGAGCAGCAGGCGAGACAGGAGAGGTCTGCTGCGCCATGTGAGCATCCCTCTGGCGGGCTGAGGAGCGACCTCATGCTGCAGTGGCTGGCAATAGCTTGATAGCGCTGTCTTTAACCCCTGTGCCACCAGGGAGGCCCTGGCTCAGCATCTTTTGGAAATCTTCCTGGGATGCTTTGTCGCCATTCTGTTTATGCTTCACTGGCTAGAACAGAGTCACATGGCCACACCTCAGTGCAGAGGCAGGAAGCGGGGCAATTCGGAATGAAGTTCTGTTTCAACCAGAAGAGGAAGAGAGGGCTTAGCAGTAGTCCTCTAAATGTCTCTGTCCGCTTCACAGATGAGGAAACCAGTGCCCCGAGAGGGCCAGTGACTCACCAAGGGGCCCACGGTCAGTGCTGAGCATCAGAGTCGATTTGCATCTGGGTCCTGGAACCTCCATGCCACTGACAGTCTCTGCGACTCCTTCTGGGCTGCAAGCTCAGTGTTCCAGGGCCCGTGGTCCACCTGGAGGACTGAACCCAGATTCCTGGCTGTAGACCCATGGCTTGAGGGCTTTGCCAGTCTGTGCCTGTTTCCTCATCTATAAAATGGGGTTGGACCCTGTTCCTCCTCCTCCAGCTCCCAGGAATCTCGTGCAAGGCATGCTGGGGGTCTGTGCACAGTAGATTCTCAGCCAGGGTGCTTGGTATGAAAAGGTGGGCTGATGGCAAGTTCCGGTACTCATGGAACTGATGAGGCCTGGAAAGGATAACTGGGAGCCCCAGGGAGCCCTAGGGACCCTGGTCCCATTCCCATCCAGTATGACTCGCAAATAAACTCAAGCATTTGCTAATCTCTGTGTCACTTCAAATGTCCTCTGTGGCCAAGCCCAGTCCCAGGGTGTGGGGTTAGGAGGGCAGGATGGGGAGGCAGGGCAGGGTCTGCGTCTTGTGGGTACCTGTGTGAGACCCTAGTTCCACAAATGGACATACATATAAGTTTCACAGGTGGTGGAGATGGCCTAGTCCCCACTCCAGAAGACAAATGTCCCCAGAAGTCTCCCAGCCTCTCCCTTTCTGGGCCACAAAGGGACTCCAGGGGCTAGGTTACAGAGGAGGCTCAGCACACAGTGGTTTGAAGCACCCCAGGACTCCTACCAATGGGCAGAAAAGGGACAGCTCCCAGCAGCGGGCTGGTCCCTAACTAAGCCTGTTCCTGGATAGGGACCGTCCTGATCAAATACATACAGACCCAGTTGCCCCGCATCCTCAGCCATCTCTATCCTGGGTTCCATGAAGCTGCACAGACCCCCTCCTATCCTGTGGAGTGGGGTGAAGAGGTAAATCACATGATCACCCCATTTGGTGTTTGACACATAGGCTTTGGGGAGCATGATACATGCCAACAAAATGTATAAAATAAGAATAAATGGATTACCTTTATGGTGATCCTGGTATCCATTCCAGGTCCCTTTTATCGAATTCCTGCCACATGCCAAGCACTTTCCTGGCCTTAGTTAATTCTCAAGACAGTTCCGCTCATAAATGGGGAAACTGAGTCCTGAGAAGCTAGCCCCCCACCCCACCCCACCATGAGAGAGCTCATTGCAGTGGTATGGCTGGAATCTGGGACCATCACATTGGGCTCCAGGACAGAACAGTTACCTGGAAAAACTGAGGATTCTAGTTCGAATGGGGCAGACCTGGGCACCCTGAGGGTGGGGGAGAGGGCAGAGCAACTGACTGCCAGCTTGGAGTTTCTCATCCCTGGGCTTGCCAGGGAAACTAAAGGCTGGACCATGAGGCCTCATCCCCAGGGCCAGGACTGGGGTGGGGAAACAAAATGTAAGGAGGTCCAAAGAATCTTTTTTTTTAAAAAAAATATATATATTAAAGATTTATTTATTTATACAAGCACTGGGTACATTCAGAAGTGCAGGAAAATGAGAGAATTCACCAGAGCCAGAGCGAGGAACAGAACAGGCAGACTGACAAAGTACACTGCTGAGGGGAGCAGCAGGCGGCAGGAGAGGTCTGCACACCATGTGGGATCCTAGCTGGTGGCCGGGGATTGAACCGGCGCTGCAGAGGCTGCGGGCAGCTTCACAGCCCAGCGCTCAACTGCTGTGCCACCAGGGGAGGCTCCAAGAATCTTTTTTTTTTTTTTTAAGATTTATTTATTTATGCATACAAGAACTGGAGTTCAGGCCAGAGGTGTGCGGGGGGGGGGCAGTGGGGGGGGGCGCGGGGCGCGGTTAAAGGATTCACCAGAGACAGAGTCGGGAGCAGAACAGGCAGACTGACTGAAATTCACTGCTGAGGGGAGCAGAGGGCAAAACAGGAGAGGTCTGCTGCGCCATGTGGGTATCTCCCTGGCTGGGGATTGAACTCGTGCTTCATAGATTGTGTCTTAACCCCTTATGGCACCAGGGGGGTCCTAAAGAATCTTTAAAAAATGTGTTCACAGGGCCTCCCCTGGTGGCGCAGTGGTTGAGCTGGGGGGAAGTGATTGCTCAAGGGGACAAAGTCTCCTTTTGGGGTGATGGGATATTCTAAAATGAGATAGAAGTGGGGGTTGTGCAACGTCAACACATCAGCTACCACTTTAAATGTTCACTTTAAAATGGCAAAATCTGTTATGTGAATTTCACCTCAGTTGAAAAAAAGAAAGAAAACATTTAAGGAGGCACTTACTCTCAGGGTGCCGGAGATTCAGGCAGCCCCCTGTCGCCACCAATTGTGATGTAAGGACATTCTTAGATATGCCCTGAGAGCGTGATAACTACCTTTACTCCAGTCTGATCCCAGTTCATCCTCCTGGGACCCAGAACAGGAGCCCTAGAAATTCTCCAAGGTTCTAACTTGAAGAACCTGAGGCTAGAGGTGGGGAGCACTGCCCACAGCCTGACCGAAACCTGCCCCCAGCAGCAGCACCGCCTGGAAGGCGCGCCAAGAGTCTCCATATCTCGCCAGAATCAGGGGTCAAGGGACAAGCTGGGCCCCAAGACCAGCCAGAGCCAAGAGCTCAGTTTTCTTCCTGTCCCAGCACCAGAGGAGGACTTGGCATTCTGGAAACAACCTGGGCAGACCTGTTTTGGAAAGAATCTTGAGGCCTGCACCTCAGTTTCCTTCTTTCTCAAATGGGGTAACCTCTGCTACCCCGCAAAACACAGCTAGGAGGAACAGATCAGAAAGCAAACAGTGTCTCTATTAACTCCTCCGGCCTCTTGAATGCAAACAGCTATCATACCCTGGTGTGTTCTGGGATGTAGACAACATCTATCAAAGATGTTGCCTTGGGGGCCTCCCTGGTGGCGCAAGAGGTTAAGTCTCAGCACTATCAAGCTATCAGCAGCCATCCCCAGCCAGGGAGGTGACCTACATGGTGCAGCAGACCTCTCCTGTTTCGCCCGCTGCTCCCCTCAGCAGTGTATTTCAGTCAATCTGCCTGTTCTGCTCCCCACTCTGTCTCTGGTGGATCCTCTCACCCTCCACACCTCTGGCCTTTACCCCAGTTCTTGTATGCATAAATAAATAAAACAAATATTTTTTTAAAAAAGATGTTGCCTTGGCTTAAGATCATGGGAACCAGACCAGAAATAATTACAAGGATATAGTTTATGTGGAGGTGACCCCAGGAAAATTCCGAGTCCTGCAGAGGGTGCCAATAAGCAGGCAATTCTATGGGTAACCAAAGAACTGAGGATGAGGTGGGGACCTCAGGGAGACTGAAGAGGGTACACAGGGCAGAGTGTTCCCACCCAGGGGTAAGAGGGCTATGGTGTTTAGCCACTGGTTCTCATCAGGCATTAACTCAGAGCTGCTCCTGGAGGGATTAACTCCTCTCCAGTCTGGCCTTCACTGTGTACCAGCTGGTCATGCTCCTGTGACCACAGGCAGGATCACAGGTATTTGCTTTGAGTGACTTCATGAATAGATGAATGTGGGGGGGGCTGGTGGTAGAGGCAGAAGGTACAGACAGCAGCTTCTTCAGTTACATTGCATTTTTGCAATAACAGGCACAAATGGGATGTTGAGGGCACTTCACCACACTACTTGTAGTTAAAAGCTATTGATTTTTGGACGCTGGCCATATGTCATAGGCCTAACCTACCCAAGCATCATCATTGTTGTCCCTTCATTTAACAACTGGTCTCTATCCTTTACTTCTGCACATAAAATATAAAAGTGGCAGAATAGACTTAGGATGCTCTGTATTTGTGACATTTAGATCTGAATGCCAAATGATACCTTGGAGATTATCTAGTACGAGGGATCTGTTTTCCCCCAGCAAACCCTTTATTGACACCTTTAAAATATATTTTGGGTGAAACAAGAATTTTGAAAAGCCCTCCTCAATCTTCAGGATGATTCCCAGGACAGTAAAAATTGAACCTTAGCTTCAGAAGACTATCTGAGATGCAAAAGGAGGGCAGTAGGATACATGGAGCAAGAATCATAGAAATTCACCTGAAAACAGCACATTTTCTCTCCCTGACTTCTAGATCTTTTTGTCTGTATCTGTTAGCTATTGCAGCATAACAAACTGCCCCAAAAGTTAACAGCTCAAAGCAATGTACATTTATTATCTGACAGTTTCTGTGGGTTGGGGACCTTCCTTTCAGTCTTCCATCAACTGGATTAGGGTCCAAGCTCACTTTCTAGTTGTTGGCAGGATTCAGTTCCTGGGGGCCTGATTGCTCACCGACTGTTGGCCTTGGCCAGTTCTGTGACTTGTGAGTGTCTATAAGGAAGTTTGCTACACTGAGCCAACAAGGCTCAACAACGTAATTCACTCTTCTAACCTTAAAGGTGAGCACCCATCGCCTGCTCTGTGTCCTATTGGTTAGAGGTGTCCCTAGGTGGAGCCCACACTCAAGACAAGGGGCTTCTAAGGGCTTGAAAGCCAAAACTCTACCATCTTTGGGGACCATCTCAGTAGCTACCTTATGTCTCATAAATTCT
Organism: Talpa europaea; assembly: GCF_964194135.1. Lineage (NCBI taxonomy): Eukaryota > Metazoa > Chordata > Mammalia > Eulipotyphla > Talpidae > Talpa > Talpa europaea. The sequence goes on along the minus strand of NC_140079.1, from coordinate 47,060,708 downwards.
CCATGTTCTCTGTCCAAAGACAAATAAAAAGCAGGCAGCTAAGCGTAGGGTAAATGGTTTTCAGGCTTTTCTGCCCTCCCACCACTAGGATTGCCCTGCAGAAGCGGCACCTACAGTTGTTACATTGTTGTAAGCTGTGTTGTTTACTTCTGTGGGCCATGGCTCAGTATTGAGATAGTGGCCAAGAGAAGCAGAGGCAGGAGAGAAGGGGAGAGACAAGTCCAGAGTGGGGCCTCCCCCTTCCCCCACCCCAGCCCAGCCTCTGCACCCCTGCCTGCCATGTACCTGGTTGCTGCACTACATGTAAAAGCTCAATAAAAGCCTGAGAAAGCCATCGAGGGCTCCGCGACTTTCCTTTACCCCTCTGGTCTGCTTGAATCATAGATATCCTGCTCTGTGCCCATCCTGCCCCTACACTATGCATGATGAGAAAAGTGTTTCCCATACCACACAAATCAGCTGTTTCCAATTCAATTCAGATTTTAAACTAGCAAAAGTACAGTGTCAACCCAGACAAACACAAGTTTAAAATAAAACAAATTGTGCTTATTTGGAGTCAGCTCAAATTGTGTTCCACTGGGATCTTTGTTTAAGGGAGTCTTAAATGAAATACACAGGAGAAAGAATGATAGAATTGGAAAAACTAGGATTGCTTATAGACTGCATTTCTTTTTTTTTTTTTTTAATATTTTTTATTTATTTGTTTATATTTATACAAGCACTGAGTACAGTCAGAAGTGCGGGAGGGTGAGAGAATTCACCAGAGCCAGAGCGGGGAGCAGAGCAGGCAGAAGGACCAAAGTACACTGCTGAGGGGAGCAGCGGGCCGCAAGAGAGGTCTGCACGCCATGTGGGACCCTCCTGCGGTGGCTGAGGAGCAGCCGGGTATCGAACCTGTGCTGCAGAGGCTGCGGGCAGCTTCGCAACCCAGCGCTCAACCGCTGCGCCACCAGGGAGGCCCTAGACTGCATTTCTTACATTTCATTGATTTTGGTTAAAATGACTTAGCTGGAGAGAAGAAAAAGAAAAAATTATCTTTGCACAGCCTTTGGGGAAGGCTGGGAAACAGTATTTTTTTTTAAGTTAAAAGTCCAGGGCCTCCCCAGTGGTGCAGCGGTTGAGCACTGGGTTGCGAAGCTGCCCACAGCCTCTGCAGCGCCGGTTCAATCCCCGGCTGCTTCCCGGCCACCGGAGGAGGGTCCCACATGCCCCGCAGACCTCTCCTGCCGCCCGCTGCTCCCCTCAGCAGTGTACTTCGGTCTTTGTGCCTGCTCTGCTCCCTGCTCTGGCTCTGGGGAATTCTCTCACCCTCCCGCACTTCTGACTGTACCCAGTGCTTGTATAAATAAATAAAAAAATAAAAATAAATCTTAAAAAAAAATAAAAGTCCAGGGGCCTCCCTGGTGCCGCAGTGGTTGAGCACTGGGCTGCAAAGCTGCCCGGAGCCTCTGCAGCGCCAGTTAGTTCCCCGGCCGCCGGCCAGGGTCCCACATGGTGCAGACCTCTCCTGACGGGCCCACTGCTCCCCATCAGCAGTATTTCGTCGGTCTGCCTGTTCTGTTCCCCGCTCTGGCTCTAGTGAATTCTCTCACCCTCCAGTGCTTCTGACTGTACCCAGTGCTTGTATAAAAAAAAAAAAAAGTCCAGTAACATCGAATTGCAGGAATAAGATGGAGTGTATCTCAGACAACTGTTTTCACAATAGTTAAGAAATTCAAACTCTGGGGTTAAGCACAGCCCTGTGAAGCTATCTCCAGCCACTACAGCACGAGTTCAATCCTCAGCCGGTCAGGGAGCCACCCACATGGCACAGCAGATGTCTCCTGTCTCACCTGCTGCTCCCCTCAGCAGTGTATTTCAGTCATTCTGCCTGTTCTGCTCCCTACTCTTTCTAGTGAATCCTCTCACTCCCCCCCCCACCTCTGGCCTGTACCCCAGTTCTTATATGCATAAATAATCTTTAAAAAAAAATTCATCTCTGGTGAGACAAATACACAAATTTAGCAAAATTGATGATATTGAGTGTAGGTGAAGATATGAAGCTGCTGGAACTCTTGTTTGCTGTGCATAGGAGGGTAAATTGGTATAGCTGCTTTATGAACCTGATTGATATCTCTATTTAAATTAGACATAGACCTCTCCTACCACCTCAAATTTCTACTGGGAGTTTTTTTTTTTTATGCATACAAGAACTGGGGTGTAAGCCAGAGGTGCGGGGCAGTGAGAGGATTCACCACAGAGAGTGGGGAGCAGAACAGGCGGATCTACTGAAATACACTAATGAGGGGAGTAGCGGGCGAGACAGGAGAGGTCTGCTGTGCCATATGGCTCCCTGGCCGGCCGGGGATCGAACCTGTGCTGCAGTGACTGGTGATAGCTTGACAGCGCTGTCTTTAACCCCTGTGCCACCAGGGAGGCTCCTCTACTGGGAGTCTTAGCTAACAGGAACAATGTATATTCATCAAATGACATAAAAGAATGCTCAGGACAGGCCTACCCTGGTGGCGCAGGCAGTTGAGCACAGCGCTGTGAAGCTGTCCGCAGTCCCTGCAGCACCGGTTCAATCCCGGCGGGCGGGGCGAAGGTCCCACATGGCATGGCAGACCTCTCCTGTCGTGCCCGCTGCTCCCCTAGGCAGTGTATTTCGTCAGTCTGCCTGTTCTGTTCCCCACTCTGTCTCTGGTGAATCCTCTCACCCTCCTGGACATCTGGCCTGTACCCTGGTTCTTGTATAAATAAATAAATAAATCTTTAAAAAAAGAAAAACTCAGGCCAGTTTCTCTCAGTGGCCAAGACCTGGGAACAAACAAGGGCTGAATGAATGTACAGACTGTGGCACATCCATCCAATGGAATACAATGCAGCAACGTAAAAGAGGAAATTATACCTATTGCTTAATAATGTTCCAGTCAATGATGGATTGTATAGACAAAGGTGGTCCCAGTAGGCTGTACATCTAGGCTAAGTGTGTAGTGGGCTGTACCATCTAGGTTTGTGTAATTACATTTAATGATGTTCTCATGCTGCACCTCCCCCTGCAGTGACCTTTAGGGCTAATGGCTTTCGCCACGGTTCCTAGGTCCGGCTGGGCAAGGAACCAGCGCGCAGGGGGAGAACAGCAAAACCCCCTGAAGACATAGATAAGACGGAAGCCTGTTGAAAGATAACGACCACCAGGAGCCACTACAGGAATGCTGTCGTACGGAAACTTATCTCGCCTTCTCAAGGCCCACAAACTTTATTCTACTACAACTGTCTTTCTAAAATCTTTTCTTTCTAAAATCTTTTCTCTTTCTCTGTCTAAAAAGGTCATTGGTTGCTGATTTAAAAAAAAAACAAACGAAATCTAATAACTAGGCTAATTCAAGTGAAACGTTACTAAACTCTGTGTATTAATAGAACTGTTAGCTTAATAATTTCTCTGTCGTATACTTAGCCTTGTTAGTATTAATCTTAATGATAAAAATATTACATTGTGAAAAGTAAAATTCACCCGTGTTAATTAATAGTAATTTAGTGGTAGTGAGTAGTTAAAACAAAAAGTAATCATATAAAACAAAAAGAAAAATTAATAGCCTAACTACTTAGGAATGTGCCTGGGTCCAGATGTAAATCACTGCCCTGTCAATGATAAGCTAAACCTATAAGAAAGCTGATTTCTTCACTGATGTTCGCCATTCCTATGCTTTTAGAAAACATATATATATACTGGTCACCAACTCAAATTAAATTACACTCAGATTTACACTCTCTCTTGAAGTGTGTCTTTAACCGACTCATTTCTTTAACCGAATCCCTGACCACCCTGCGCAATCTCTCAACCCTGAGAGGGCCTCATCGTTCACTGCTGTGCTGGTCTGCGGCATTCTCACAATAATGGAATCATCTAACAATGTTTCTTAGACCATACACATTGTTGAATGACACCTAACTATACTAATACAGGCCACACTCAAAATAAAAGGCACAGTGCCTCCCCAGTGGCGCAGCGGTTGAACGCTGGGCTGCAAAGCTGCCTGCAGCCTCTGCAGCGCCAGTTCAATCCCCAGCCTCCAGCGAGGGTCCCACATGGCATGCAGACCTCTCTTGCCGTGCCTGCTGCTCCCCTCAGCAGTGTATTTCCTCAGTCTGTCTGTTCTGCTCCCTGCTCTGGCTCTGGTGAATTCTCTCACCCTCCTGTGCTTCTGAATGTAGCCAGCGCTTGTATAAATAAATAAATCTTTTAAAATAAAAAATAAATAAAAGAAACAGACATTATATTGAACAGAATTAGCCAGACTCAGAAGTGTTTCACTGGGGTAATGCATTTATACCAAGAACCGGCAGAATGAATGATGGGGTAAAAACCAGTGTCTTGGCGGGAGGAGGGAGACTTGATTAAGAAGGGGTCCAAAGGGATGTTCAAGATTGATAAAGGTAGGCTCCCTGATCTGGGGGTGGAGATAGCAGGAGGGACCACAGCTGGTTTCTGCAGAATAGAGGAAGTGTGGTGCTAGCCACTAGCAGTGGCATTCCCCATACAAAAATACTTTTGAAAGTAGAACAGCCAGTAGTCAGTAGAACACCCTAGAGACTCATCCTCCACATGCACTCTCCCTCAAAATTACCTTATAAAGTGAGCACAATGAGATTCCAGTTGTAAACCTAGGGAAACCGAGGTAGAGAGAGACTAAGGCACTGCTCAAGGTGCTGCTGAGCAATGGAACCAGAAATGCCCCCTCTCAGTACCCAGGCCCTTGCAATGCCATCTTCTCTGTGGCCAGGAGTGAGCACAAGGCAGGATGAGGTTCCAGGTTACAAAGGCTCCCTTCTTTGTAACCCAAGCTGATACAAACTGATAAAGCTTAGCCCCAAGCAGTTAGGATTGATGTGGGCCTGGCCCCTTAGGGAGGCCATCCCCATGCCCAGCTTGGCTCAGGGGGGTTAGATTTTGCAGGGTCAGTGGTCTAGCAATGATGGCTGGTCCAATTAAACCTGATGACAATATGGGTCACATGGGGGTCCGTGGTCACATGCAGATATCCTGGAAAGTGATCCAGAATTGGTTTCAAGGTGGCTGACAAGGCCACCAGAGAACAAACACTCTTTGCTTCCTGGCTGGATTGGATTTCCCGGCCGGCGCCAGAGCAGACTGGGCAGAGCCTGGCAGGTGCTGCTGTGGCCAGAGTGGGGGATTCATCCTAGCACCAGAGGCCTAGTTTTTCCAAGGCAGATGAAGTGGGGGCAGGAGGAGGCAGGTTGCATGGTCTTCCCCCAACTACTCACCACACACCCACCCTCTAGGACAACAGTCTTCCACCCTCAGGTTTCCAGGGCAGAACCATGCCTGTGTGCCTCAGACCTCCAGTGCAAGGCGATCCCTCCCTTTGGGGCCCCGAGGGCAGTATTGTTGGGCATCAGTGCCTAGTTGGCTGGCACACCCCTTCAAACGCCCCTTGGGACCTGTTCTGGACAATGAGCTGTAAGCAGAGCTGACGAGCCACTTCTGGGCCAGGGCGAGTCCCGTCCCCACCATCACAGGGAGACGGCCCCACTAGTATGGTGGAGTTAGCACCCACTACCGACCAACATTACAGGCAGGAACAAGCTATAGTCTGAGCCCCAGCAGTGCGGGGAAGCCCTCCATGTGGCAGACCTGCCCCAGCCTGACGTCCTGGGGACTGGGGGAGAGACAAGCACCCGCATGGAAGGAAGAGTGGGAGCCTTGGAGGTTAGTTTGGCAAACCAACTGACCCTTGTTATTCACAGATGGTGGGTTTACAAATTCTCCGACAGGCTAAAATTTATTTGTAACCCCTAAGCAAACACTTGTGGTACTCTTGAAGGGCTGGCAGAGGAGGAGGAAAACTGAGCCCCCAATGTGCACGCTGTCAGCATGGCTCTGCTTTCCTGTTCCAGCTCTCTGACAAACAAACGTCATTGAGTGTAACATTTTTCACATTTCGGTGCTTTTCCTTGGTAATTTTGCTGTTTAAAAAGGTCCCCAAGCAGGCCTCTCTGGTGGTCCAAGGGTTAAGACAAAGCCCTATGAAGCTATCCACAGCCACTGCAGCATGAGTTCAATCCCAATCCCTGGTCAGGGAGCTACCCACATGGTGCAGCAGACCTCTCCTGGCTCACCCGCTGTTCCCCTCAGCAGTATATTTCAGTGGGTCTGCCTGTTCTGCTCCCCACTTTGTCTCTAGTGAATCCTCTCACACAGAACTGGCCTGTACCCCAGTTCTTGTATGCATAAATAATTAAAATAAATACATAAAAAATAAAATAAAAAGATCCCCAAGGGTCTCCCTGGTGACACAAGGGTTAAAGTCTCAGTGCTATCAAGCTATGGCCAGCCACTGTGGGCTGAGTTTGACCCCAAATCAGGGAACTGACCCACATGGAGCAGCAGACCTCTCCTATCTTGCCCACTGCTCCCGTCAGCAGCATGTTTCAGTAGATCCACCTGTTCTGCTCCCCACTCTGTTTCTGGTGAATCCTCTCACACATACACACCCCCATACCTCTGGCCTATACCACAGTTCTTGTATACATAAGTAAATAAAAATAAATCATTTTTTAAAAGACTTATTTATTTATGCATACAAGAACTGGGGTATAAGCCAGAGGTACAGGGTGGTGAGAGTATTCACCAGAGAGAGTGGGGAGCAGAACAGGCAGATCCACTGAAATACACTGCTGAGGGGAGCAGCAAGTGAGACAGGTCTGCTGCGCCATGTGGGTTGCTCCCTGGCCCACAGGGGATCGAACTCCTGCTGCAGTGACTGGCGATAGCTTGATAGTGCTGCCTTTAACCCCTGCTCCACCAGGGAGGCCTTAAAAATAAACTTAAAAAAAAAAAAAAAAATTCCCCAAACATGGTGCAGAAGCGCCCTCTGGTGTCCCCAAGCAAGAGAGGCTGGAATGTGCCACAGGGAGAATACCTGTTATGTAAACTTTGTTCAGCATGAATTGAAAGCAGCACTGGCAGTGAGTCCAAAATGAACAAATATATATATATATATATATATATATATATATTTAACCAGGTGTCTTTAAATAGAAACACACACGGAAGAAGCATATGTACTTATCATTTGATAAGAATATGGTCGGGCCCTCCCTGGTGGTACAAGGGGTTAATAAGCACAGCACTATGAAATTGTCCACAGCCTTTGCAGCACGAGTTTGATCCCCGGCCAGCCAGGGAGCCACCCACACGGCGCAGCAGACCTCTCCTGTCTCACCCGCTGCTTCCCTCAGCAGTGTATTTTAGTCTGTCTGCCTGTTCTGTTCCCCACTCTGTCTCTGGTGAATCCTCTCACCCCCTGCACCTCTGGCCTGTACCCCAATTCTTGTATGCATAAATAAATAAATCTTAAAAAATAAATGTGATCAGGTTTGCATGAACCTATACTGACTCGTTCCCAAGAATCCAGTATTTACTAATTCAAGGAGACTTTAACCGAGAGGGGTGAGCGTTCCTCCAAGTAATCATGGCACATGGAGGAAAGGGGAAGTGAGACCAGCTTGACAACTAAACTGGATTCAAACCCCAGCTGTGACTTTCGCGGCCACCTGCTTCTGTTTTTCCTGTTTCCCCATATGAAAAAAACAACTAAACTAGGGTTTCCCACTGAGCTGTGGGATGCTGTGTACTGGGGACATGGATCCCAAAAAGGGAAGACTAATAAACTATTATGTGCAATGATAGAGGGTTGGGTGAGTCTGCTCTGTGATCCCTGTTTGCTGAGCCTGTTCCCCCTCTGTAGAAAGGGAGTTGCAGCAGCCTGCCTCCACTGCTGCTTGGTGCTCAGTGCTCAGGGTTCAAGATGAAGGCACCAGTGGCCAGGATCAGGACACCAGACAGCAGGACAAGGTAGTGTTTATTACCAGGAGGACGCCTGCGACCTCCAGGCACTGGAGTTTTGACAAGAATAATTTGAAGGCACTGGTTCCTGGCCAGCGACCACCCGAGCCATGCAGGGCCTGAGGTTCCTACTGCAGAGCAGCTTGGCAACAACCCCTCCTCCAGGGTGATAGTGATGGGTGGCCTAAGGTCCAAAGTGCCCAGTGCTGTCAAAGCTCTCAAAATGGGATGGAGTAGGGTAGCTGCCAGGCCTGCAGGTGTGGGGCAGGCACTCTTCCCTGGGACACAAGAGTGAGGGGCTACGAGACGCTGGGGGGCAGGCGTGCAGCCGCAGTCTTCTCCACCACGAAGCCATAATTGTACTGGGAGGGAGAGAGCAGAGTCAAAGAAGGATTGTGGGAAGCGAGAAATGGTGGGGATTGGAGGGTACTTCAGGACAAGCAATTTCCAGTTAGAGATTGGGGTATGGCTGGGAGAGTCAGCTCTGTACCTACCTCTTCCTCTATGTCCGCCAGTGACTTGATGGTCAGATCCGCAAAGGCAGAGAAGGTCTGATGGGCAGGGCAGGTCAGTCTTGTGCTGGAACCCCAACCTGAAACCCTCACTCCCCTAACTTTGAGAGCCCCCCTCAATATTGCCTGAACGCTTCCCCCCACCTGCTACAGCCTCTAGCCACCAGCATCCAGCTATGCCTCCTGATGCCCCCGTGGAGCCCCTCCAGACCTCACCCCTCAGCCTCCAGCCTCTCTCAACCCAGGAACATGGCCTCCATATGGAAATACATATGGCACTCTGGGAGCCCTGGCACAAGCAGGGCATAGACTCACCAGGGGGTTACAGTTCTTGCCCTCGAATCGGGGATGCAGTATGAAGGGAACCCCATCCATGGCTAAGGAGAGCACAGAAGAGAGGGAGCTGAGGAGAGGATTGGGCCCTGCTTGTTGACGCCTCTGGCCCCAGCTCTCACCAGTCTTTACACAATGGTGGCAGGGCCAGGCCTGGCTCCAACCTGCCCCCACCCACCCCGCCATCTTCCTAGACTCATGTTAAGGTTACTTCCAATAATACTACATCTTACCTATCAGACATCATAGTTGTGCCTACCCAAGCTTAAACTTGCTCAGAATACTGACATTAACTTCAACTTGGGCAAAATCATCTAACACAAGGCCTATTTTATACGAAAGTGTGAAACAGCTCCTGTAATCGATTGACTATATGGTACAATGCGGAGTGTGGATTGTTTCCCTTCATGATCTCAGGGCTGACTAGGAGCTGTGCTCACTATCGCTGCCCAGCATCACAAGAGAGGACTGTAACACACAACTCTAGACTGGGAAAAGATCAAAATTTAAAATTCTAAGTTGAAAAATCTTAAGTTCAACCACTGTAAGTGCAGGGACCATCTGCATAGTCTGGTCACTCCCCACCCCTGTGCCTCAGTTTCCTAATTTGTTTACCTGAGATGCCATAAAGGTTGGAGGCATCATAGATAGAGTCGCTCCTCCGCAGGGTGGAAGCCCGAGAGCCCAGCCTTGACAGCGTCCGCTCTGGGAAGCCATCCTTGCTGGGGAAGGTGGAACACGCCAATCAGGTCTGTTGCCCCCTGGGCTGCTCCCATCCCCAAACCCAAAGACTCACCTAGGCTCGTTGGGTGGGTCCAGGGACAGGCCCCGCATATCCCTGCTAAGAGCTCGGGGCTTGGGCACCGGCTTAGGGGCCTTGGCCTTCTGGCACCAAATGGAAAAGCCTCCCATGTCCCTAAAGGGGGAGGGAAGAAGAGTCCTGGTCCAACATGCCCCCAGGGCTGAGAGTAGCTGCCAGGGCGGGAGAGGAGGAACCTGGGCCTCTAGATGACTGCTGCCCTTTGGAGAATTCTCCTTTCAGCACCTCATCTTAAGCAACATACTAATACTGTTTGGTACAATCACTGTGCTATGGACTTGAGACATCATTTACGCCTCACAACAACCCTATGTGATTAGTACAATTTTAATATGTGGAAACAGGCAGAGAAATAGCAGAAGGGATGGAAAGATTCAGATGAGTCCCTGAGAGCCAAAAGGGTAGATAGAGGAGTTGGGAAGGCAAGGAAGAAAGTCAGAGGCTGGGCAGGGAGGTCAGTCCTACCCTACTCGATGGTATCCAGGCACTGTCTTGGTTTTCCCACTAAGCCGGACGTCAAACACGGCCACATCTGCGGCCCCCAGGGGCACCAGCTTCATACACATGCGTTTCTTCTTGGACACAGAGGCCTCTGGGAGTGGAGGGTGGGGAGTAAGAGGAAGGATAAACCAGGGGAGGATCCCAAAGGTGGCTCTCTGAGATGGTGCTCACCAGGGCGCTTTTTAAGGCAGCCACCTGGAAGGCCTTATGGCAGTGGTTAAATCATTGATGGTATAGCCACAGGAGGGTACTCAATGCAACTTTTAGGAGCTATTGGGACAGGCTCATCTTTGGTGACACAGAGCATTCATGGAGTGGCCATGAGAGTCAAATATAAAAAACACCGTGGCAGGCAAGGGCGCCAGATGATTAGAAAGCAGAGCAGTCAGGGCTGGGAGGTGGGACCAGCACCAGGGTTTAGGGAGCCAGAGAGAAATGATGGGGAGAATGGCGTATTAGCTAACCGGAAGATTCAGGAAAGGGTGCTCCAGGCAGAGATATCGGTGTGTGCAAAAGCTTGGAAATGAAAGAGAGAACTGCGCGTGGTTCAGCTTGGCTACGATGCAAGGAGAGACATAGCAGCAACAATAATAAAACAGGTCGCGTTGACTGGATTCTTACTCTAGGACAGAGACTGTGCCAATGGCACATTTTTATGAAGGGCAGGTCACGCCGGCTCAGAGTCCTCGGCCAGCCCTGTCATCACTCAGTGCAACAAGGGGGCGGAGAGGCTCAGAAATCGCGAAACTGTTGTCCCTCCACTACCTCCCCCCACCCATCCTCTCCGCAGGGGAGCGAACGCGCCCCTCCACCCCACCCCACGCCACCACCACCCGCCTCACTGGAGTCCTGGGGATCGCAGACCGGGGAGTAGCCCGGAGGGAGGGGGCTCTTGTCCAACAGAACCTGGATATCGGTCACCACGTTCTCCTGTGGATTCTGGAGGAGGACACGCAAGAGTCACTCAGCAGCAGAAACATAGCGCCGGGCACAGGCGAATGGGCGGGGGGGGTCGGGGGGAGAATAAGGGAACTTCGGAGACCCCCCAAGGGGGCACCCCTTACCTCTAGGCTGCTCAAGCGATTGAGGCACAGAAAGTAGCCAGATTTCTGCGCGAAACTCTTGCCGAAGCTGGCGGGAGTCCCCTCCACGGTGCAGGAGATCTAGGGAGCGGACGCGGGTCAGCACCAGGATCCAGACCCGGCCACTGCCGCCTCTGCCCCGATTCAACCCCGTTCCCCTAAACGTTTCTCACCGCACTGAACCCCCTGGGCGGGGCCGCCGAGGCCGACGACCACACCAGACTAGCCAACGGGGCTGCATCGGACCCGGGCCCGGGATCCATCTTCCAAGCCAATCGCCCAGGGCGGTGGGCAGCCTCGGACCTCAGAGTCGACGAGCTACTGCCGAGTTCCAGCAGGAGCCTGAACTACAACTCCCAGTTGGCTCTGCGAAGGCGGGGACCCCGGAAAAACCGTTTGCGCGTGCCCGGAAAGTCGCCGGCCAATCTTGTGGGGACGAGGAGCTACGCTCTTTCTGAGTCACCAAGGTGCGCCCATGAGCGACGTTTGCGGAAAATTGACTTGCAACCCTCTCACACACAAGAGCTTCCGCCGGAAATGTCCCAGGGCAGCGCGAGGGTACTTGGGGGCTACAAATGAAAACTACGTTCCCCAGAATTCCTTGTGTTGCCAGTTGCTCTTCCAGGCACAAGCCCGTGTTCCCGGAAAATGTAGGGAAGAACTGCGAAAAACCCGTAATTCTAGTTCCGAGAAAACAACACAAAGTAAAATCGCGTTGTGCAGGGGAAAACACGACCACTATGGGTCATGACATCTTGGGTGATCTTGAGGACTACAGATACAATGTTTTTTATTTATATATTTTTTAAAGATTTATTTATTTATGCATATAAGAGCTGGGGTGCAGGCCAGAGATGCGGGGTGTGAGAGGATTCACCAGAGACAGAGCAGGGAGCTGAACAGGTGGATCTACTGCTGAGAGGAGCAGCTGGCGAGACAGAAAAGTCTGCTGCACCATGTGGGTCACCTCCCTGACCGGGACTCGAACTCCTGCTGCAGTGGCTGCGGATAGCTTCATAGTGCTGACGTTTAACTTTGCACCACCCGGGAGGCCTCTACAGTGTTTTGTTTTGTTTTTCCATTCATTCATTTGTTCATTTGTTCATTCATACAAGCACTGGGTACAGTCAGAAGCACGGAAGGGTGAGAGAATTCAGCAGAGCCAGAGCGGGCAGACGCAGCAGGAGAGGTCTGTCGCGCCATATGGGACCCTCGCCGGCGGCCGGGGATGGAACTGGCGCTGCAGAGGCTGCAGGCAGCTTCGCAGCCAGCGCTCAACCGCTGCGCCACCAGGGGAGGCCCCCTTACAATGTTTTTTTTTTTTAATGAGAAACCAAAGTATTCAGTGTGGCAACATGCTTTTACATCCATCAGGGAGTAATATGGCTAATTGGGGAACAGAATATTATCTAGTGTTCTATATTTTCCAGCTTTCTACAATATTTTGGATTGGCTTATTGCATAGTTTGTACCACCTGTGAGCTGAGAATGGGTTTTGTATTTGTAAATGATTGGGGAAAGAATCAAAAGAATATTTACTGACATTACATTCAAATGTCACTGTCCATGGAAATAATGTCTTTGGGCAAACTGACCTAATAATGATACACAGAAGTGAAAAACATGGGTTCCCCTTGAGGTAGCTGGTTATTCCCACCCCTTAGGAGAAATGTGGGTTTCTGATTTTATAATTGATCTTAGCCAAAAGGCCAAGAAGCGATTTTCTCACTTTAGAAGTTCCCTGGAGTGAAGTTTGAAACTGGACCCTAGTTAATAGAAAGCAAAGAAAGACCAAAGAGACCATTCCAGACTGGCAGGTGGCAGTTTTAATAGGAAAGGGAACTTACATATGAGACTTACCCTCAGCAACTGCAAGAACAGTGGATTTCCACACCTGCCTGCCAGAATCTTAAGAGTTTGTATAGACCCCTTGCCAAAATTCAGCAATGTGCCCTGTGCAGATGGTCTCGACAACACATGACTCTCTCAACGTCCGCATCTTCGAAAATGTCTCCATTGTAGGAAGGGGGCAGAATGTGCATTCCAAGGACAGGGGAGAGGATGAAGAGCTTCCAGTTGTCTAGTCCAACTCTGGTCAACTGACAGTCACCTCTTCTCAAGACCCGCTTCAAAACTCCATGCCTCCTGACCAACTCATAATCTCACATGCCCTGTCTTCTGCAATGTACCCTGAGTGATTAGTACGGAGTTTCATTAGCATGGAGATGGCTATTTTGGTAGCTCTCCTGCTGCACTGGAAGCAGATGCCAGGACAACAATGTAGGCACATGCAAGGGAAATCACAGCTTAAGACAATAATTCCTAAAATTATCCATTTTTCCCACCAAAAGCCCTTGATCTGAAGTACTGATTTGTTAAGTCCTCTGGGCTGGGGGTGTTCACTTGTGTCCCCTTGCGCCACCAGGGAGTTCCTGTATCCTGACTTTTTCCTTGGCATAGGAAGATTGTAACCACAATTGCCAATCTCCCTCTTCTTAAGGCCAGGTGTTACATTCTATTTTCACTGGTGTGATCATTTGACTGCCATCATTGCCCACTTTTTTGGCTTAGAGGATGTTATAACACACATAGAAGTCCTTACTAATCTCACCCAGCAAGCCTTAAATGTTAGCTGACAGAGCCTATCCTTATTCAACACTGCAATGTCTCTGGTGACAAAAGCTGTCCTTCAAAATGGGGATCGACTTGGACATTAGTACTGCCTTGCAAGGAAGCACTTACGCCTTTATCTCACTAAGCAAAGTGTTGTGTGTTCATACCAGATGAGTCTGCCAATGGGTCACAAGTGAACACCCTTCCACAGCTTCCACAATTTCTGGCAGGACATCACTTGTGGCTGGCACTGCATCAAGTTGTCGAGCCCCATGATTTTACACCAAGATCCCATCCAAACCATGTTTAACTGCCTTCCTTGCATCATCACCTCTCAGAATGCCTTTTGCAACAATTGGCAGAGAAGTCAGTCCCCTCAGCCACTTCATATCCTCCCAGCTCATAGCTGGGTCAATTGCTTTAGCCACATAAATAGCAAGTCCGCTGTTGTCTCCAAAATTTTCATTAGGAGAAAATGATAAATCATTGGCTTCAAATTTTTTCATTCTGAGTTGGGATGGCAGATTGAACCAGTTACGCATATCATCAAAACGGTTGCCCAAGAAATGGGTGCCCACAGTCACAAATCTGGCCTTGTAGCTCATCCGCTCTGCCCGCCACACCAGCTGCTTGGTGACCTCACGGTCCTTGTAGATATACAGTTGCAGCCAGACAAGTGCTTCAGGACCAGCGTCTGCCACTTCTCCAATTGAAGAGGTGGCCCAAGAACTCAGCATCATGCCAGTTCCTAGTGACCTGCAGGCTCGCACAGTTGCCAGCTCTCCATCTACATGGGCCATACGTTGCATGGCAGTGGCCCCCACACATATTGGCATGCTGACCCTCTGCTCTAAAACAGAAGTTGACAGATCTATTTCAGCAACATTCTGGAGCATCCGAGGGTACAGTTTCCATATCTGTTTCAGGACCAAAAGGCAAGCACAGTTTCTTCACATGTCTCTCTGCTCCATGTGCCTCTTCCAGGTCTACTTCTGGCTCTCCATCCTGCTTCCTGCCTTCCTCAGTCTCCTCTCAAAGTGTTTGTCTTTATGTGGTGGATGGCAGAACCCTATTTAGAGAAGCAGATTAGGGGGGCTCTCAGGTTACCCCTCATTTTGCCCACTAGCAAGTGGATGTACTGGGGTGGGAAACACCACCTTCACCCCTCTTTGGATGGTGTGAGTTCCATTCCAGGAGCAGTGAGTTTTCCAGGAACAGGTCCCACTTTCAACAGGGCAGTGGGGACTGAGTAGTCGCCTACACCCGGGATGGGAAATCACTTGCCAATTCCAGTATAGGACGTCCCCTTGCCAATTGCAGTAAATGACGCCTCTCCCAGGCATGATGGCTTTGGTGTTCTCAGCAGCACAGCAGGTTGGCCCATGGTGGGAGTCTGGTAATGACTGGTTTCCTAGGCATCCATGCCTTTGTGATGCCGAGTCCCTTGGCAGGGGTCCCTGCTCTGGCATACGGAGCAACAGACTCTACTGGGTGAACTTTCAACCATTCAGCCAAGGTGACTTTATGCATTAGTGATTTAATCTACTGCTATAATATTGCATTTTCCCCTTTTTTAAAAAAGATTTATTTATTTATTTATACAAGCACTGGGTACAGTCAGAAGCGCAGGAGGGTGAGAGAATTCACCAGAGCCAGAGCGGGGAGCAGAACAGACAGAAGGACCGAAGTACACTGCCGAGGGGAGCAGCGGGCAGCAGGAGAGGTCTACGTGCCATGTGGGACGGCGGCCGGGGATCAAACCGGCACTGCAGAGGCTGTGGGCAGCTTTGCAGCCCAGCGCTCAATCGCTGCGCCTCCAGGGGAGGCCCTGCATTTTTCCTTTTTACCAACTCTACTACTTGCAGGTTTTAAGGGAGAGGGAATCTCCATTCAATGTCATGTTCTTTTGCTCAGTCATGTCCTTTGGAAACCTGATCACTGTCTATTCAACAAGGGTTGCCATACTCGGTACTCAGATTCTCTGATGCCCTAATGGTGGCAACCTGCTTCACACAGTGATAAGGGAAAGCTTAGCCAGACACATTGTCCCCACTTGGATGAAGGGGTCCAATATACTCACTCTGCCAGTCCCTCACCTGTTGGAGACTCCAATGGATGTCCCCAAGACTCCTTTGACTGGCACCTTGGGTGTTGTTTAGAACATGGAAGACATGCTGTTACTGCATTAACCAAATGACTGTATTTCAAGAGTAATTAGCTTTTTTGGCAACATGCCATGACAGCAGGGTGCATAGGCAGCTCCTCATCTTATGCACCCAATCTGCTCCATCTATTGCAGTGAGTTGCTAGCCTCTTACTAGGGCATCAGCTGCCTGATTCCCCAGGAAGGCTGGGGTGGGTAAGTGGAGGGGGGTGTCTGAATATAGAAGATAATGAGGATTGCCTCAGATTCTTGCAGACAAACCCAATAGTCTTTCTACATACACCAACGCCACACGGAATTATTCACAATCACCCACCCTTCAGGTTCCCATTATCCAAGCTTTAGGGTTAATCCCTTTAGAAGGGTCCAAAGATCAACACATGGGATAAAGGCCGCTGGGGCTCCTCAGTGATCACCAGCCAAACTGCTGAGTTGAGTCCCTGGCTGCTGGAGTTCCTTTCCATTTCCATCCAGATGGTGTCAGTGTTCGACCGAGTACCAGCCACAGTCCTTATGTGTGGGCTGTTTGGACTAGACACATCTGTGTAGCCGACAACGAAGGGAATCTCCCCTGCTCCCTCCCTACGGGCTGCAGGGGTTGCCACAGGAATGGAGCGAGGCATTTGGGGATCCACATGTTCTACAGGGCCAAATAACACTCATTTCTAGACAGTGGGTAGGCATGCAGCGTGCTCCTCTGGGTAAATATGCAAAGAGGCATACCACTTACATCACTTTGGGGGGTTAAGCCCTGGCAGAGGTGGGTCAATAAAATATGTTCTCAACCCCACACCTTGATAGGAAAGAAATTTCTTACCACATCATGCTGTTTTTCCATGTGTTTCCACCTGGAAGATCCTGGGTAAATGCTAAGAGGTATATCAGTTTTCTGGCCCCTTTCAGAGGTGACTAGGGGCAACCTCTCCTTCTGTGGTTTCTGCCAATGCCCTGCTCATGCCTTCACAGATGCACCTAACTGAAGCGGAAGCCTGGCTTGGGAGACGCCCAGAGCTTTAATTAGCTTCACCAATATTTATACCTTCTCAAAGGGACCTTGCTGCTGTAACCCCCAGTCCCACACATGCCCTTTTTTTTCCCAGGCAGTGATGGAAGGATGGAGACACTGCCACGTGGAAAATAAAAGCCCCCACAACCCAAAAAACCCTTCAAAACTTTGCACCTCTTTCATCTTCTTGGGGGCTGGCTAGATTGCAGCTTTTCAGTCACAGTCTCTGGGACAAGTGTCTGATCCTCACTGTTCCTGAGCAATGGGCTTGCTCCCTGGTGTGCATGAGCTAATTATGAAACCAGATTTTGAAAGAAAAGTTTATTGTAAGTCGCTAAGAAAGGAGGCAAAAGAAAAAAACTCAAATCTGTTCGCACTTTTAGGTAGGAGAAAGGGTTTTATATTGGTTTCGGGAGTTGGGGTTGAGAACAAAAGAGTTAAGTTTTATTAGCCAAGGAGCAGGTTAACAGCAAAGAAATGTGGGTTTGAAGTTCATTGGTTAGGTAGAGGGCCTTCCATACACAGAGAAGTACTTCATATTCAGATAGCTGGAGTTTCAAATTTTGTAACAGGGTGGTCCCCAGGAAAAGGGGAGGTGCCAGGTTCCCTGCTCCACTTAAAGGAGGGTGGAGCTGAGCAGAGAGAGAAGCTGCTGCAGAGGAGACTGAGGAAGGAAGGAAGCAGGATGGAAAGCCAGAAGGAGACCTGGAGGAAGCACATGGAACAGAAAGACACGTGAAGAAACTGCACTTGCCTTATGGTCGTGGACTGGTTGACACAACAGATGTGGGTGAGAGACCAGTGGGGAGGTGACAATGGCAGTTTTTGTCTTGATTTTGATTTTTCTCTTTTCCTCCCAGACTTGTCTGGTTGTTTCTGATCCTTTTCTGTGGGTCACCACCAGAAGGTGCTTTAGACTTGTGGCAGGCTTTCGGGCCTTGCTCTGGGCCAGTCCAGTTTGGGTGGCGTTTTACCCAAGAGGGTGTAAAACTTTGGGTACTTGATTTAGAAACTATCATCTTTGTCTTTCTGTATTGTTCACTAATTGTATTAAAGTTCCTTTCCATAAAAGGTCTATATGTTTTGTCTTGATGCGACAGATGACAGAACCTACTTCAAGCAGGCAGGTTTGGGGGTCTTGGGGTGCCCCTCTCCCTGCCCTGTTAACAATTCCACTCTAGTATCCCTCACTGGAAAAAAGGCTGAGAGATAGTTCCAATTAATCTGGAAATAGAATCAGAAGTGATGGGAGCAATGCGTGTATAATTTAGAGGGACCTCCTTCTTGCCTAGAAAGGAAAAAACCCTACTGCTTTACTGCTCGGGGCTGCTCTCCAGCTTTCTGACACTGCCCACTGCCTCTTACAGTGTTCTGTCCTGCAGCTTCCTAATAAACTTTGTTGCTGGCTTCATTCTGGTGCTTTATGAAATTCTTTTCTTGAAAGATAACTCCAGTATCAGGGGCCTCAATGCCACCATGGGGCTGAGCAAGAACATCAGTGATCCAGGGGACTGGAGTATCTTAAATTTCATTCCTGCAGAGAAGGTGGCCCTGCCGGGGACTTCAGAGGCAGGGATGTAGATGGCCTGTGTCCCTAAGGAGCTGTTGTACCTCTTCCATAGGTTTCCAGGGTCCAAGATGTCCAGGAAGATCCCTTTCATTGGGCCACCCTCCCCCACTCTAAAATAATTCATCAAATGGATTGAGTTCTGGGCCTCCCCTGGTGGTGCAGGCAGTTGAGCTTCAGTGCCATGAAGCTGTCTGCAGCCTCTGCAGTGTGGGTTTGATCCCAGCCAGCAGGCGAGACTTCCACATGGCGCAGCAGACCTCTCCTGCCTAGCCCACTGTTCCCCTCAGCAGTGTATTTCAGTCAGTTTGCCGTTCTGTTCCCAGCTCTGTCTTTGGTGAATCCTCTTACCCTCCCGCACATCTGGCCTGTACCCCAGTTCTTGTATACATGAATAAATAAATCTTTAAAAAAAATGGATTGAGTTCTTTGAGCCTCACCCCCAGCCCCACAAGCACACCCAGCTGGAGGGCTGGGTGCCTGTTGATGTGGCTCTTTTTCTCTGCCTTCTGCTTGGTCAGAAAAAAATGCCATTACTCCCAGAATCCCAGTGCCGCACTGACTGTGCCTGGAAACAGCTCTTTCAATGTCCAGTGGGTGTATATTCTGTCATCTGAAACTTCTCCTGAAGAGTGGTTATCTTGCTGGTTGGGGTTGTGTTGCAGGATTTTTGTCTTTTTTGTACTAGGGATCAGAAGGCACCAGTACTTTGTCCATTTCATTGTCAACCACCACAACATGTTCCACGTCACTCCCCTCACTTTCTCTCTTTCTCTCTCTTTTTTTTTTTTTTTAAGATTTATTTATTTATTTATTTATACAAGCACTGGGTACAGTCAGAAGCGTGGGAGGGCGAGAGAATTCACCAGAGCCAGAGCGGGGAGCAGAGCAGGCAGAAGGACCGAAGTACACTGCTGAGGGGAGCAGCGGGCGGCAGGAGAGGTCTGCGCGCCATGTGGGACCCTCCTCCCGTGGCCGGGGAGCAGCCGGGGATCGAACCCACGCTGCAGAGGCTGCGGGCAGCTTCGCAACCCAGCGCTCAACCGCTGCGCCACCGGGGAGGCCCCTCACTTTCTCTTTTTAAAAAATATTCATTTATTTATGCATACAAGAACTGGGGTATAGGCCAGAGGTGTGGTGAGTGAGAGGACTCACCAGAGACAGAGTGGGGAGCAGAGAAGATGGATTGACTGAAATACATTACTGAGGGGAGCAGCAAGTGAGGCAGGAGAGGTCTGCTGCACCATGTGGGCAGTTCCCTGGCTGACCAGGATCGAACTGCTGCAGTGGCTGTGGACAGCTTCATAGGTTGCATCTTAACCCCTTGCGCCACCAGGGAGGCCTGACTGTGGGTCCTCACTTGTGCACTGAACAGACTTATAAGACTCAACTGCAGGCACACATAAAAAGGTTAATAAGGGTTTATTTACAAAAGAAGAGAAAATGAAGAAATGAATAACTCTGGGGGAAAGAGAGGGAGATAAATTGGTGAATACGTCCTACCAGTTCCGGAATCCCAATGGCACACTGAAAGCTGGTGAAAAGTCAAGAGTGAAGCCAAGAGCCAAGAAGCCAAGAGGAACCCAAGGCCTACATGTCTGGATTTATACCAAACCTGCCTGCTTAACTCCACTCTCAGGTCCCAGCAACCCTCCCTTTGCTGATGATGGGATTTGTAGTTCCCGGTGCCTTGATGGCTCTGGTCTGGAGTGGGGGTGGAGTATACAAAACCTGTGTGGAGTTTGCTTAGGACATCCTTTCCCCCTAACAAGCAGAGTGATGGACACCCACACATTCTTCTCTAACCTCAGCAACTCCTCTTCCAGCTTTTTAACTCCAGAAGTTTCAACTTCTGGTTGGGTGTTGGTGGTGAGGCGAGCCACCACAGCAGAGGCCAGTCCACCGCAGCAGCCACTTGTTCCCCTCTCTGCTGCAGTGGCCTTTGCACAGTTCCTCAAATAAGAGCATTAGACTAGGCTGCACTTCAGAGTCCCTGTACTCACAGGTCCACAAGCATCTACCTTATGGGTCACCTGTTCCCCACATGGAGATCAATATATTACAGAGCAGGGAGAGGGCCATTTCTAGAACCCCCAAATCTGCCTGTTCTAAACAGATTCCGCCATTCACCACATCAAGACAAAACATATAAGACCTTTAATGGAAAGAAACTTTAAAACAATTAGCAGACAATACAGAAAAGACAAAGAATAGACTTTCTAAATCAAACAGCCAAAGTTACCCGTCCCCTCGTGGGTAAAAGTCCACCCAAATGGGATTGGCCCAGAGCAAGGTCCAAGAGCCTGCCACAAGTCTAAAGCACCTTCTGGTGGGGACCCAAAGAAAAGGATCAGAAACAGCCAGGCAAGTCTGGGAGGAAAAGAGCAAAATCAAAATCAAGATCAACGCTGCCATTGTCACCTCCCCACGGGTCTCTCACCCACATCTGCTTCAACCAGTCCATGACCAAAAGACAAGTGCAGTTTCTTCACGTGTCTCCCTGCTCCACGTGCCTCCTCCAGGTCTCCTTCTGGCTCTCCATCCTCCTTCCTTCCATTTCCAGGCTCCTCTCCACCTTCTTCTCCTCCCTGCTCAGCTCCACCCTCCTTTGGAGGGGACAGGGAACCTGGAACCTCCCCTTTTTCTGGACACTACCCTATTACAGATAGCCAATCCCTTGTGGATACCTCTTTTCCAAGACCCATTTCTCTTCCCAAGTCCTCTGGCTGGCTCACCAACTTTTGGTTCTCAACCTTGGGCATTTCCTGGGTTAAATGTGAAAATGGCCCTTTCTTCATACAGGAAAAAAGGAAAGATGGAAGAAAGAGGCAGATCCAGATTGGTAGGAGGGTCTGAGGCAGATTTCATAAACAAGGGACACCTCCTCTTTTTCTGGCTGGAACCATGGAGGGCATCTTAAAGAATTAGAACAGTGTTTTGCCAGAGCAAAGGGTGTTTTTTGTAGTGTTCTTGGATGGAATTATTGTGGAACTCATCACCTTGGTTAGTTGGGTTCTAAGAGCTATCCTTTCTGCCTCCACCTTTTGTTGATAATCTTTTCTGACTCCACCTTAGATTCCTGGAACCTACCATAGCTGGTTTAGTTAACATTTATTATTGTCCATACCCCCACTTCTGGTGTTTGTCCTCAGGAGACCTCCCATCCTAAATTCTACTCGATGTTTCCATCACTTTGAATGCCAACACTCCACTCTGGGTGTTAAAGGGCAACCCCACTCTAAAATGGGTTGCCTGACTGTGGGTCCTCACCTGCACACTTAAAGGGGGCTTAAATTGCAGGCACACACTGAAAGTTAACAAAGGTTTATTTACAAGGGAAAGGGAAATGAGGAAACGTACATCTCAGGGAGAAAAGAGGGAGATAAATTCTTAAATGTGTCCTACCAGACCCGCTGCCCTGGAATCCCAAATGACCTGCCGAGACCAAACCTGCCTGGCCAAGCGCATGAGCCAAGTGCCTCAAGACCCCACTAACATGGCTGGTTTTTATTTACAAACAGAGAAAATGGCTGCTTAACTCCGCCCTAGGTCCTTGCAACTTCCCTTTGGGGATCATGGGATTTGTAGTTCCCAGTGTCTTGAAAGAGTGGGGGTGGCATCCACAAAGCCTGTATGGAGTTTGCCCAGGACATCCTTTCCCCCTAACATGGGGCTAATTAAGAAGCTTGGGACTGAGGTGTGCTGGTTCAACAGTGGATATGTACACAGTGGGTCAAAGATGTTTTGGAGTCAGTGTGTCTTAAGAGGAGGTAGAAGCTATGCTGCCTAAGAAACCACACGGTGCCAGAATGGGGAAGGAACTGGAAAGATAACAGAAATTAATGTCTGTGATTCACCTGGACAGACAACCATCCACTTGCTCCTCACCACAGGGGCAGACAACAGATTAATTTGCAGATTCCTCTTTAGGAAATGGAAAGCCAAAGAGACACACAGAACTCCCTTGGGACACAGAAATCCCATTTCTTCAATTCAGCCCAAGGAAATAATTCAAAGAAACCCAAAATTTCTCAAATGATAATAGGACAAACTCTTATGAGATAGTTGGAATGTACCCAGCATTGAGCTAAACACTTGTCATATACACTTGACATTTAACACTCCTTTGAACTTATATGTGGTTCACCAATATGTGAATATTTTCTCTCTTTTTTTTTTAAAAGATGTATTTATTAATGCATACAAGGACTGGGATATAGGCCAGCAGTGCAGGGGGTGAGAGGATTCACCAGAGACAGAGTGGGGAACAGAACAGGCAGACTGAAATACACTGCTGAGGGGAGCAGCGGGCAAGACAGGAGAGGTCTCCTGCACCACATGGTGACTCCCTGGCAGGCCAGGAATCAAACTCATTCTGCAGAGGCTGCAGATAGCTTCACAGTGCTGTGTTTAACCCCTTGCGCCACCAGGGATGCCCATGTGAATATTTTCCATGCTTCTCTTTCTCCTTTCAGCCCACTCAAAGTGAAGATGATGAGGATGAAGATTTTCATCATGATCTTTTTAGGATTCTCTTAGTAACATTGTCTATTCTCCAGCTTACTTTATTGTAAGAATACAGAATACATATAATATACAGAACATGTACACACAAACTTTTTGTTATGGGTAAGGCTTCCAGTCAATAGCAGCATTATCAATAGTTAAGTTTTGGCTGAGTCAAGGGTTATATTCAGATTTGCAAATATAGGGTGGGATGGAGTAAATACGCCTAACCTCAAGTTGTTTAAGGATTAATGGTACTGATTTATTTAATCCTGAGAAGTACCTGATATCACACCCATTCTATAATGATGCAGTATCAGTGAGCTGAAGTAGCTAGACCAGAGACAAGTGGGAACTTGAGGTCAGGCTGACTCATACATTGTACCTAAAAGCCTCCAGGGCTACTGAGATTGGATCACTCCCCGGGGAGGGGCCAATCTGTGCGCTGTAGGTTATTGAGCAGCATCCCTGGCCTCTACCCACCAGTTGCCAATAGCTCCCTTCACAACTGAATGTAACAATCATAATTGTTTCCAAACTTCATCCCATGCCCTCTGGAAGCAAAATCACCCCTGAGCAAGCAGGTTTGGGCCAGTTCCTACAAACATGATGTCCTTTATTGTCTGCATATTGCATAGGGGCTTGTACAATGGAAACACCTCACTATCCCAAAGTAAGACATTCTACCATGAAATACATGTGTAGTTTAATGAACAGAACAAAACTTGAGTGAAGGAAGCAGGATTATGAATGAGCTTTTTGTCCTTTAAGAAGTGTGTTTCTTGATTTTCTAGAAAGATGGAACATCTATTTATCTCAAATAAAAGATAAGAGATAGAGATAAGGGTCTCCCTGGTGGCACAGCGGTTGAGCGCTGGGTTGCGAAGCTGCCCGCAGCTTCTGCAGTGTCAGTTTGATCCCCAGCCACCGGGTGAGGGTCCCACATGGCGCGCAGACCTCTCCTGCCGCCCGCTGCTCCCCTCAGCAGTGTACTTCGGTCCTTCTGCCTGCTCTGCTCCCCGCTCTGGCTCTGGTGAATTCTCTCGCCCTCCCGCGCTTCTGACTGTACCCAGTGCTTATATACATACATACATACATACATACATACATACATACATAAATCTTAAAAAAAAAAAGGAAATCAATATCCTTAGGCACCAGTGCCTTATCACAAGGCATAAGACCCAAGCAGGTTTCAGACTGCTGTAGGGAGTGTGTGGAGCACAGACCCAAAGGTAAAGATAGAGATTGGGCCCACTGTGGAATCTCTGCTTCCTTTCAGATTCTGCATAGTTACCCAAAATCAGCAGCAAAAAGGCCACTCCACGGAGGAGTGACCCTTCCAAAGAGAAGAGGACTATATCAGTGCAGTCTCTGCACTGGCATGGGGCAGTAGTCCCTTTGCCCACCTGTGACTATGCAGGTGCTTTTTCACAAACTCTTTCCCTCTGCAGGGCAACAGCTTCCTGCCTACCAGTGACCTGTACCATGACAGGACTTCTCTGCACTGACCTTCCTCAGCAGAGGCAGCTTTCAAGGCCACCTGCCTGCAGCCATGCAGACCTCTCTCAGCAAACCTGTCCCTTTCGGGGCAGCTCTTCCTGCCGGCTTGTGCCTATGCAAGTGTCCTTTACTCTTCTGTCTCCTTTCCTAATAAACCTGCCCTTTAAATATAACTAACGTCTCTGTTTAGTGGAGAAACTTGTCTGGGAAACTCACCGCATGCTGCTGAAAGAGGAGCTCTGGTGAAAACCTTTCCCAGAGTGAACCCAAGGACCTGGCACTCCAAACCCATTGTCTCCAAAAAAAAACGACATCACCCAGGAGGGAACTTCCCCACCGACACTGGCTGGGAGCTGGGCTCCCAACGCCATAATTATCTCAGAAGCAGCATCAGGGACCTCCCTGGTAGCGCAAGGGGTTAAGCACAGCACTATGAAGCAATCCACAGCCACTAGTTCGATCCCCAGCCAGGGAGGTGACTCACATATGGTGCAGCATACCTCTCCTGTCTTGATCACTGCTCCCTGCAGCAGTGTATTTCTGTACATCTGCCTGTTCTGTTCCCCACTTTGTCTCTGATGAATTCTCTCACCCCTCCCCCACACCTCTGGCCTACACCCCAGTTCTTGTATGCATAAATAAATAAATCTTAAAAAAAAAAAAAAGCAGCAGCATCAGGGGACAGTCATCAGGATGGATGGGATAATCAGTGTAAATGAGGAGGCACAGAACCCAGAGACCAGACTGGTTTGGATAAAGTGGAACAGTCTTCTAAAACATAGGAAATTCCAAAATCAAGGGGGCCAGAAAACCACTGCACACTGCAGCCCTATAAGAGCTTCCTGAACTGCTGTCTTGCTACCTGCCTCCCAGCTGCTCCTAATCTGAGTAGCCTGGTCTGCTGTGGTCCTAGAGCTCAGGTCCTCACCCTGGAAGAGGACAAGTTTCCAGAAAAAGGACAAGGTTCATGGGCTAGTCATCAATACAGAGCATGCAGCAAAGGGAGGAGTTGGAGTGATGGGAGCTGGGGTGGGAGATGCGGGAGGAGCAGGGTGGTGGTGGAATATTGACGGGAAGGCCGCACCTAAGGGAAACAACTATACAAAGGTGACCAATGATGGAAGAAAATAAAAAATAATTTTTTTAAATGGAAATATCATATGAGCCAGCAAACCCACTAAAAAAAAAATATGTGCTCTACGATGTTTATTGCAGAATTATTTACAACAGCTAGGACATGTAAGCAGGCTAATGATAAAGGACTGGATCAAGAAGATGTGGTATAGCCACACAATGGAATACTATTCAGTCATAAGAAAAGATGAACTGTTGCCATTTATAGCAAAAGGAAGACGTTGAAGGGAATTATTGTATAAACCAAGCAGCAATGTCAAGGACAGCTATGGAATACTTAAATAGCAGATGATTGGACAAAGCAAAATACTTCAAAAATAGCAGACACTACAAATGAATTGAGATTTCTAAGGTCAAGTTGGGGGAAGGAGACAAAGGGTCAAAGGAGTATGATGGTGGTGAGGAGAAAATAAAATAGAAAAACATGTAGGGTCAAAAATGGTTAATTTCTTAAAAGGTTCTATATTAGCCTTTCAATTTTAACCATGAGACAAAAACCCCAGTGTTTTGTTCCCTGCTCCTAAAACTCTTTTACATGCTTCCCCACTGCGGGTGAAACCTTCTTAACTGAGCACCTTGTTGCTACTGATTTACAAGGAATTCTCTGGAACATCTTTATGGAACTAAGTTTGTCAAACCTAACAAAAAGCCAAAACTGGAACAATTTGAGCAACAAAATAAAGTATAAAATAAATTTCCACAAGTTCCACTAACACAAATAAGTTGTAGGGTAAATGATCTTCAGGCTTTTCTGCCCCCTGCCATTAGGATTGCCCTGCATGGGACACCTGCATTTTGTTACATTGTTATAAGTTATGTTGTTTACGTCTGTGGGCCGTGGCAGCAGTATAGATATATTCACCAAGAGAAGCAAAGGCAGCAGAGAGAGAAGGGGAGAAAGAACACCAGAGAAGCCCAGAGTGAAGACATGCCAGGGGCTTGGAGGTCTGTCGGCCCCCTGGCCCTCAGCACCCCTGCCTGCCATGTACCAGGTTGCTGCACTGAGTGTGAAAACTCAATAAAAGCCTGAGAAGGCCACCGAGGGCTCCAGGACTCCTTTACCTGTCTGGTCTGCACGAATCATAGAAAACCTGCTCTGCCCATCCTGCTGCTACGTAAGTGATTGAGCTTGACAAGGATGTCCACTCTCACCTCTACTATCCAACACAGTATTGATGTTACAGGGCACTCCTGAAAGAAAATGGATGGCCTGAATGTAAGCCCTCACCTGCACGCTAAAAAAAAAAAATAAATAAGACTAAAACCCAACTGGCACACATAAAAAGTTAATAAATGTTTATTTATAAAGGGAAAATGAAAAGGGGAACCCAGGGGAAAAGACAGGCTAATTGGTGAATGTGTCTTACCAGTAACGGTGTCTGAGCTGGGACACCCCCACTCTCCCCAACTCACCCCACCCCCCATTATGCTGAGGGCCGGCAAAACCAAGCTTGTGTTTGGCTTTATACCAAGCGCGGCTGCTTAGCTCCACCCTTAGTTCCCAGCAATCCCACCTTTGGGAAGTCAAGTCACGGCAGATTGACAGGATTTGCAGTCCTCAGCGTAAGGTGCAGCTCGGGGCAAGGTTGGGGCAGGAAAGGGGAATTTGAAGCTGCTGCCGCCCGCGTCCCCGGAGCCGGCTCCGCCCGCTTCGCACCGGATGTGATAGCGCCGCTGAAAGCCAACCAGTTTCGGAAAAAAAAAAACTGACTTCGGTTCCGCTTTCTCAACTTTTGCCAAAGCCAGACCCCACCTATAAAAATTTACCCTAATCCCCCAAGGGGCACAACTTCTCCGACGCCCGTGGGGGGGCTGGGGGAGCGGAGGGGCCCGCAAACCTCGTGGGGAGCGCAGTAAAGTTCCTGCCTGTCAGAAACTTGGCCCGGCCTCCTCTTTACCCGCCACTCCTTCCCCTCAGAGCCTGGCAGCTCTTTGGCGTGGAGGTGAGGTGGAGCCCACCCGGGACTTCATCTTCCCCCAACATTGGAAGTCCTCGCTAGAGCAATTAGGCAGGAGCAAGGTGTGAAAGGAACCCAAATTGACACTATCACTATTTGTAGGTGACATGATTATATAGAAAAGCTTAAGTATGTACTAAGAAACACTATATATCGGTGCACTAAAGTGGCAGGTAAAAAATCAATATATAAAGTTTGTCACACATAACAAAATAGACGAGAGTGAAATCAAGAAAATGCATTTTTAGCAGCATTAAAACGTATTAAGTTGCTCTAAAAAGGGCTTCCCTGGTGGCGCAGGGTTAAAGATAGCGCTATCAAGAGAAGTGACCCACTTGCCAGCAGCAGCATCAGCAGACCTCTCCTGCCCAGCCGCTGCTCCCCTCCGCAGTGTATTTCAGTCCGTCTGCCTATTCTGTTCCCCACTGTCTCTGGTGGATCCTCTCACCCCCCTCCCGCATCTCTGGCCTGTACCCCAACTCTTGTATGCATAAATATATAAATCTCTAAAAAAATTAAAAATATAAAAAAATTTTTAAAAAGTTTTCCTATTCTCATCCCTATTTCACAGCTACAGAATCCCAGACTGAGGAAATTTCTTGCCCAGGGTCCCACAGGAAGGGACACACATATAATCTTGGCTTCTTAGCGTGTGACTGAAGGGCACCCGGGACCCCAAACAAATAGGGTACATGTTTTAAAACAGACGGGTTCTGCCATCTGCTGCATAAAGATAAAGAAAGCAAACCTTTAGTGTAAAATATCTAGTAGAACTGAATAGAAAGGAGAAAGTTCCTAATAAGAACACCAAAAAATTACCCATCCCCTTGTGGGTAAATTCCCAGCCAAACAGGGCCCAAAAGCTTGCCACAAGTCTACGGCACTTTCTGACAAAGAGAATCACAGGAAGGGGGTGAAAGGAGACAGGTGAGTCTGGAACAAAAGGAGCAAAATCAAAGTACAAATCAAGATAACACTATTGTCAGCTTCCCCTTGGGTCTCTCTCCCCTCCCCCACCTTTCAAGTGTCTCTGAGTCCCAGGGCAAGTGAGGGTTAATTAGGCAGCTTCGGGGACAGCACAGGCAGGGACTTCCGGAGAGTTAGAGAGGCTTCTGAGATAAGGGCAGAGAAACTCAGAAGGGCTAATGAGGGCAGTAAACTTTAAGGCTAAAATTTAAAATGACTTGGGAAAGTAAATTTTAAGAGACCTTGGACAGGGGAGGTATAGGGGCAGGATGAGCACCGAGCAGGTTTTCTGATCCAGCAGACGGGTAAAGGAGGAGTCCTGGAGCCCTCGGTGGCTTTAACAGGCTTTTATTGAGCTTTACACGTAGTGTGGCAAACAGGTACACAGCAGGCAGGAGTGCTGGGGGGCAAGGAGGCTGGCGGGTCTCCAAGCTCCCAGCACATCTTCACTTTGGGCTTCTCTCTCCTTCTCTCCTGACTCTCTCTTCTGCTTCTCTTGGTGACTCCCTCAATACTCCTCCCATGGCCCACAGAAGTAAACAAGACAGCTTGCAACAATGTAACTACTGCAGGTGCCCCATCAGGCAGGGCAATCCTAGTGGTGGGAGGGTAGAAAAGCCTGAAAAATCATTTACCCTACAGGAGGTAAAAAGACAAATTCTAAGGTAAGAGCTGGGAAAGTGGACACATCTGCCTGGAGGAGTATAGTCATTAGGAGAAACAGCCAATTACAAAACAGGATGATGAGATTTTTAGAATAGAGAAAAAAGTGTTACAGGGCAGGGAGAGGGGCAGCCCAAACCCTGCAAACCTGCCTATTCTATATAGGGTTCTGCCATCCGCTGCATTAACACAAAACATGAGACTTTAATGGGAGGGAACTTTAACACAATTAGGAAACAAGACAGGAAAGGCAAAGAATCTAGTTTCTAAATCAAGCACCCAAAGTTACCCGTCCCCTCGTGGGTAAAACTCCAACCAAATGGGATTGGCCCCAAAGCCTGCCACAAGTCTAAAGCATCTTCCAGTGGGGCCCCACAGAAAAGGGTCAGAAACAACCAGACAAACCCGGAAGGAAAACAGCAAAATCAAAATCAAGATAAAAGCTGCCATTGCCACCTCCCCACGGGTCTCACCCACATCTGTGTCACCCAGTCCACGACCAAAAGACAAGCGCAGTTTCTTCACGTGTCTCTAGGCTCCATGCGCCTCCCCCAGGTCTCCTGCCTCCATCCTGCTTCCTTCCTCAGTCTCCTCTGCAGCTTCTTCTCCCTGCTCAGCTCCACCCTCCCTTGGGTGGGGCAGGAAACCTGGAACCTCCCCCTTTCCTGGAGACCACCCTGTTACAATCAGATTTAAATATCCCCAAGACACAGGCCCATAATAGCACCTTTTGCCCCTCCTCAGCATCGCTGCCTTGAAGTCTTTGGGCCCTGTTTGGCCCAAAAGTTTTTTTTTTGCTTTTGTTCTTTTTCCTCTAAATAAGTTTTCTTCACTTTTTTTTTTAATTCTTAAATTTAAAAAAAATATATTTATTCATGCATACAAAAGCTGGGGTATAGGCCAGAGGTGTGGAGGGTGAGAGGATTCACCAGAGACAGAGCGGGGAACAGAACAGGCAGATTGACTAAGTACACTGCCGAGGCAAGTCAGGAGAGGTATGCTGTACTATGTGGGTCACCTCCCTGGCCGGCCTGGGGATCAAACCTGTGCTGCAGTGGCTGCAAACAGCTTCTTAGGTTGTGTCTCAACCCCTTGCGCCACCAGGGAGGCCCTATAAATAAATAAATCTTTTCTTCACTTTTTGAATAAAGTTTTCTTTTCTCTGCTTACTTACTTATCTAAAAAGTCTATGAATTCCTTTTTATAGCTTCGTGGGACAAGACCCTGTGGTGGTTCAAGGGCTAAATTAACAGCACACACCGGCTCCATCTACACGTCTCTGCTCTACATGTCTCCTTCCCAGCAGTACCAGGGTGCGAGTTAGACCACAGACACAGAGTTTTCATCACACGCACACACACACACCACCCCTGCCCAGCCCACCTGCCTCCTATGTTATATAGTTATACCTGGCCACCCAGCTAGTTCCCAGTAGCTACTCCAAGGTGCTGCATGTGAGCGGGTGTGGAGAACATGATACCTCCCTTAACACTCTGACCTTCAGTGCTGGTCCCAAGTTGAGCCTAAGGTTTGAAGCTAGCCCAGAGCAATTCAAATATGTCAACTTGGCCAAAGTTGGTGTCTTTACACCTGGCTGGGGAGGGAGGCTCTGCTGCAGACCAGCTCTGGCAAAATGTCTGGTCAGGTATCCCTGAAAAGATGAGACGTGTCAGCGAAACTTGAGGGCTGGGGGCAAGAGTATGGCAGACACAGACACTCTTTTTTGGTGCAGGTATCTCCTGCTGAGGGTCTCAGCGGGTCTTTTTTCTTACATCATTTTTCATCTTTGTACAATGTATGCATTTTCATTTTGGTTATATTCCCTATACAATTGTACCCCTCCCCCTCCCATTTTGACTCTAGTTCTTCCTCTCCCCACTACGGAACTTCCATACAAGGAAAATGGCAGCCAGCTCTGGGTTGCTTATCAGGCATGCCCTTGCACAATAATTATTTCCCATTGTCAAGTGGGCCAAATTATCCAGTGTTTAATTTTTAAGTAGGTAATTCTCCATGCCATGTACTTATAATATTCTTATACGTGTAATTTATTGTCCAATGTATATTTCGAGAAGTTTTTTCTTATTATGACCAAGAACAAAAAACAAAGGGATGTTTAATCTTCAGCCCTACGGTGTGAGGCACAAGGACTCTTCAGCCCTATGGTGTGAGGCTCTTAAAAGTCTTCAGCCCCACGGTGTGAGGCCCTTTTTCTTCAGCCCCACCGTGTGAGGCCCTTTTCTTAGCTGCTTGCCCGTGTCTTATCTGGCTGGGGCAGCAAGGCCCCCTGCAGCAAGGCTCCTCTTATAGGACACATAAGCTTCCCCTGGGCCTCTTCAACAAGATGGCCATAGGGCTTTAATGGAGGGCTTCTAGGCAGAAGGATGCCCTACCGGGACCTAAGGATGTTTCTCCAGGTCTATTAAGAAGACTGGGCCTCTGATAATCCCCCACACTTACCCCACCCCTTGCCCTCTCACACCACCCTCCACACATACACCATACACACCCTGCACACCCCACCACCACCACAGCAGAACACAAATACCAGAAATGTCTGAACCTTTGAAATCTGGGTCTAAATCTGGGTTGTGGTCACCTGGTAGCTGAAAAAACACAGGAAAAACATATAACTTCCTTCCTGCTGTCACTCCCCCCACCCCCACCCCCACCCACTAGGCAGCAAGGCTGCTTGTAAATAGCACAATTTCCTATAGGAAGCACTGGCTCCCTTGGCTACATGGAAGGGGATGGGAGGTCTGCTTCCTTTCCACAGTCCAGTTTCCTTTAGGGGATGCCCCCCATATGCCTGTCAAAGCCTTTGGGTTCAGTGTGTTCCAATGGGCCCTAGTCACATTTTTTCTTCAGATGTGCTCCTTGCTTTATGGCCTTGTGTCCTGTTATCTACCTTTGCTACTGCCTGAGCCACAGGCCCCTCTGCGCACCCACAGAACGCTTACTGGATGTTCATTTTACTTTCAATTCCTCACTGGTCCCTCCTGAGGAGGCTACTTTTGTCATTGGAAAACTGAAGCAAAGAAGGTTTACTTGGAGTCCTGATATCACAGGGCAGATTCTGAACGTAGGAAACTGTTCCCTAGTGGCACTGGGCCACCTTGCTCGTTGCGTGGGATGACACCCGGTGGCCAAATGGGGGGATGACAGCCTCAGACACACGGGCTCATGAGAGGCCTCTACCCTCTTCTGGTGGTTCCAGTCCCTCTTCTTTTTTTTTTTAAGATTTATTTATTTATTTATTTATTTATTTATTTATTTATTTATTTATTTATTTATTTATACAAGCACTGGGTACAGTCAGAAGCGTGGGAGGGCGAGAGAATTCACCAGAGCCAGAGCGGGGAGCAGAGCAGGCAGAAGGACCGAAGTACACTGCTGAGGGGAGCAGCGGGCGGCAGGAGAGGTCTGCGCGCCATGTGGGACCCTCCTCCGGTGGCCGGGGAGCAGCCGGGGATTGAACCGGAGCTGCAGAGGCTGCAGGCAGCTTCGCAACCCAGCGCTCAACCGCTGCGCCACCGGGGAGGCCCTCCAGTCCCTCTTCTGACACCTTTCAGGTTCCAGTTCCTCTTTGATACTCTCTATGTTGTCTGTGGTCCCCCAGAAAGCCTGGGCAGGGGTAAGCGAAACCTTGCTGGATGTCCACAGTGATCATTAAACACAAAACTTGGCCTCTTAGCTCAGACCTGGATGCTGCTGCCACTCCCCAACTCACTTCTTTAGCCTGTGGTAGATACGAACACAAGAGTGACATGCACTAGGCACTCAGTAATTGTAATGGTAACCTTCAGTAACACACAAAAGGAAAGTGAGAACGCCCAACCCAAAAAGCTTTGAAACAACTCACAGGTTTTTTTCTAGGAAATTGAAACTGAAAGGCCATTCCTGGGCCTCCAGTTCAGAGGATCCTCCCCGGACTTACCATTGGTCAGCAGGCCTACCATGCTAATAAAGGGGCCGTCCTTAAAAGATTCCAGTTCCTTCCCTAACTCTCACACTCTACAGTCTAGAGCCTGTTTGGATGCGACTATTCTTCACTACAGATGGCCTGTGTCTGAGCAGAACATGGAGCCGGTGGAAGGATGCCCCAGGCTGCTGAGACGTCTGAGAATCCCAATGCTGCTATTGGTGGTGGTGGCTGTGCTGGCGACCTTGATAACCTTCATCATCAGGACCACCAGACCATCCTGCAAGGATGTCCAAGCTAAGCAGGATTGTTGCAATAGCACGAGCCTCCTGGAACATCAGCTGACTAAGGCCCAGGAAGATCAACTGCAGAGAAAGGCCCAGGTCACTGCCTGCAACAAGACTGTGGTAAGCCCCTGACCCTTGAGAGGGGCTCCAGGGCCTAGGTAGGTGGAGGTAGACAGACCTTGAAGCTGCCCCTAAACCCACATATTGAAGCCCTGAACTTCCCCACAAGGATTTGGAGAACTCTAAACACTTTCTGGGGTGCTGGTAAGGGTGTTCCCCCAGAGCCCCAAAATTAGGGTCCTAGGTATTCCCCACCAGGGTGTGAGAGAATCTCTAGATTTCAGGGCACTGGTGTGAGGAAACTTCCTTTGGGCACCAGTTTTGGGAGAGTAGAAATTCTGTCTAAGGCATGGGGTAGGGTCCTCACCAGGCCCTGAAGAAGGAAGGGGGGGAAATCTGTAGTGGGGGAAGTCTTGGCATGCGGCCAGAGGTACAGGGGTGAAAGAGTTCACCAGAGACAGAGTGGAAGTGAATTTATTGACATACACTGCTAAAAGAAGGGGCAGAAAAGTTGGAAATTTCATTTGCCCAAAGGAGTATTGGTGGCTCTCTTTTTTTTTAAGATTTATTTTATTTATACATTCAAGAGCTGGGGTGTAGGCCAGAGGTGTGGGGGAGGGGGGGTGAGAGGATTCACCAGAGACAGAGTGGGAAGCAGAACAGGCAGATTGACTGAAATACACTGCTGAGGGGAGCAGCGGGCAAGACAGGAGAGGTCTGCTGTGCCATGTGGGTTAGCTCCCAGGCTGGGGATCAAACTCAGGTGCAGTGGCTGGCAATAGCTTCACAGTGCTGAGACCTTACCTTTTGCACCAACAGGGAGGCCCCCAAGACTCTCTTTTATACTCTGCTTTTGCACTTTCTAACTTGGGGTGTCAATTTGCACCAGTTATCTGCTGGGATGTCTGGGCTCAGTCACTGGCCTTTGACACAGAAACATGTCCTGGCCTCTACTTCTATATGCCTGGTTTTTCTGGTCATGGTGATCAGTCTTATGGCCTCATACCCAAGGCAGGCTTATTCATCTCCTGATTTGTCCCAGCCTCCCAACCCGGCTGCTGGGCGAGGAGTGGGAACTTAGTTTTTAACCTTATTAAATTGTACCCTAACACTTGATATTTGCATTGCATTGACACTTCCACTTGGGTCCTGAGATGGGGGGGCCTTGACACTGCCCCTGGGCATCTAACTCCGGCTCGAAAATTCCCCTGTGTTCTGGGTTTGGTGGAACTTATAAATCTTAGGCAATAGCCCAAAGGGCCTGGGAAGATCTCTGAGGTCTTCGGCACAGGGAATCTCCAAATTCCAATTTGAGGAGCCTCAAAACTCCCATTTTGAGGATCACATCCTTATTAGTGACCCTGGGAGGATGGG
The DNA here is from genome assembly GCF_964194135.1 of Talpa europaea. Classification (NCBI taxonomy): domain Eukaryota; kingdom Metazoa; phylum Chordata; class Mammalia; order Eulipotyphla; family Talpidae; genus Talpa; species Talpa europaea. The sequence continues at coordinate 47,025,888 of NC_140079.1, read as the reverse complement.
AGGCTGTGACCATTCTCCAAGACAAGAGAACGAGGTACAGAGAGGTTTGAAAAGGAACCTGAAAGGGATTTGGACTTGAATCCTTCTATCCCAGGACCTGGGGAAAAGGCCCAGCAGCCAACCCCCTGGAATAGGACTCCAGTTTCTGATCCTTCCCTCTGTCTCAGGAGACCCTGATGGCTTCCTTGGAGAAGGAGAAGTCTCGGAGCCAAGTGCGAGAGAAGAATCTTCAAGGTGAGAAGAGACCAACTCACAGTCCCCAACAAAGAGAGTAGCTAGAGGGCAGGGCCAGTGTACCAAGCAGTGGGCTTGGAGGGGTAGGTCAGGTATTGAAGAGGATGGGGATTGAAGGCTCCAGGGTTGGAGTCCAGAGAGAGGGATGAGGTCAGAATCCAGTGGAGGGTGGAGAATGGGGCACAAGAGGTTTCAAAGGGGGGGGGTTGATGAGGTGGGGGCTGGAGTTGAAGTCAGGTCTCTAGTGTGGCCAGGTGAGGGAGGTAGCCACTCTGCCAACACACCACCTGATTGTATTCCACTCTAGAAAAGATCCAGAGCCTGCAGCAGCAGCTACAGGAAGCTTCCGCGGAGGTGGAGAAACTAAGGTCTGAGATGTACCCCCCAGCTATGCCCTTTCTGAAACTACCCCCTCCTTACCTCCCCCAACACCCCCGACCCCTTTGCTCAGAAAACCCCATAGCTCAGTGAGTAAAGTTCGAGACCCAGCTGTGTTCTGCATGTTCCAAAGTCATGGGTGATCACTGCCTATTCTCCCAGCTCCCCCCACCAACTTGGTGGTGGAAGAAGAGATTATGAGGGGAGACTGGCCTAGAGCTGGTGGAGCCAGGCTGGCCAGCTGCATGAGTTACCCCCATCTCTACCCCAGGAAAGAGAAAGAGGAGTGGGGCCAGTACCCCAAGACCTCCTCCATCAGCTCTCTGGTGACCCTCAGTCCCATGGCGCTTGCTGCACTTCTGCTGCTGGACCTCTGGGCTGTCTGGACTTGAGGTTCCCAGAAGCCAGTTGGTAAGTGGAGGCAACCTGGGGGAGAGGAAAGCTAGTGAGGGGGAGGGTGTGGGGAGTCAGAGACAGGTCCGCCCTGGGCACAGAAAAGGAAGGGTCTTGGAGAGGGAGTGGGAGGGTGCAGTGAGTGGGGAGGGGGCCTGGACCACAGCTGGCTTGGGCAGGGATGAACAACTGCTCCGGGTGGCCCTGAGTCCCACTTATGATGTCTCTTAGGTCACAGCCTGGACTGGTCCGGTTCTCTGCTCTCCGCTTCCAGGATTACCTGACTGGGCCTATTTGGAGGGGCCCACACGGCAGCAGGGTTGGGGGAGGAGACAATGGGCAGGGATTGGGAGGAGGTTTGGGGGCTTCTTGGGGATTCCATGGAGCAGCTCTGGAGGGACCAGGGGTGGCCTTGGGGCTGGAGAGTAGTACAGTTGGCCCAGGGCTCCCTCACACCCCTCTCACAGCTGGGTAGGGCCTGGGGTAGGGGGGGCACATATTTCTTGTTATCATGTTTCACAATTTTGGAGGGGGTGGTCTTTTGGTTCCAAAAAATAAAAACTCTTTTTGGAGGGAAAGATCTTATTTCGAGTTCTTGGAGTGTCACGCGTCACCCACACATCTGGAACCTACCATGAGGGCAAGGATGAACACCCAGTCATTCCTACTCCAGATTGTTCCCAGGAATGTCTAGGGTTGGGGCAGGCACCACATTGCCTCCCCAGCTCTCTCTTCCACCGGGATCACATTAAAAGACACTATTGATTGTACTGGACCATGGTCCACTCTCCCCCAGCCTGATAATCCCTCAGGTTATCTTCCTTGGAGTTCTGCAGGAATCCTGACTATCATACAAGCAACTTCCTGCATTGGCACTTGGACCAGGACCTTTATGTCTGCCCTGAATTCTATACTGATCCCTATTCCCACAGTCCCTGACCCAGATGGTCAGTGGACTCCCCCACATGACTCCCACTGTCCTCCCAGAGACCCTCAAACACCGCCCCGGCCCCTAACAACCTTGCTCCTTCTATGCCTCGACTCACCATGCTCTACAGCCCCGATTATTTCTGTGTATGGACCTTGTCAAGCTTCATCCCGCTTCAGGGCCTTTGCCCATGCTCCACCTGCTGCCTGGAGTACCCTCTCCCTCTTCTCAAGTTCCGGGACAGGGTTCCTCAGTCTCAGCACTGTTGATCTTGGGGCTGGATTGTTCTCTGTGGTGGGTCTGTCTTGTGCACTGTGAGCAGCATCCCTGACGTCCAACCACGCCCAGATTGTGCCCACTCCCAGGTTGTGCCAACAAAAATGCCATCAGACATCACTGGGTATTTCACATAGTGAAGCCAAGTGTCTCCTGGGAGCAGAATCTCTGTCAGTAGAACCCTCTGCTCACTTCTGTGTCCCCAGGTTGCAAGAGGGCCCCATAGGTGCTCAGGAAGTCACTTTATGATGACTAAGTCATTCCATCCCATACCTGTAAACCCTCCACTTCCAGCGGGTTCTCTCTCTCTTTTATTTTTAAAGATTTATTTATTTATGCATACAAGAGCTGGGGCACAGGCCAGGGATGCTGGGGGTAAGAGGATTCACCAGAGACAGAGTGGGGAACAGAACAGGCAAACTGAAACACACTGCTGAGGGGAGCAGCGGGCTAGACAAGAGAGGTCTGCCATGCCATGTGAGTAGCTCCCTGGCCAGCTGGGGATCGAGCTCTGTGCTGCAGAGGCTGTGGACAGCTTCATAGTGCTGTGCTTCACCGCTTGCGCCACCAGGGAGGCCCTCCAGCAGTTTCTCTTGACTTGCTGGAAGCAAGCCCTTCTCGCATCACCTTGGTGCTTTACTCCTCCCTCCTCACTATCCTCCACTCCCACCCCCAGCTTGCTACTACAATGTCCCAAAACACTGCTGCCCCCCCAATCCTGCCCCCACACCTGGGACAGAAGGAGGAAGTTTCACCCAATACAATGAATTCAACCTGTTTTATTTCTTACTGCCCCCCCCCAAACCAAAGCCCTGACACAATGGTCTGAGCATAGATTTCTCTCCTTCCTAAAAATGTCCCTCTTCCCTCACTGACTGTGACCCAGCTAGAGGTTGAGAAGTCAAGACAGAGGGGTCCTGCACGCCTGTGGTGGGTCCATCTCCAGCAGGAATCTGGCAGGGATCAGAGGCTGCTGTGTATCCCGGTATTGAGATCTGACTTCTCTGGCTCCAGTCTCTTCATGTGGCAATGGGGCAGCAAGGATGTGGGGCAGAGATCCTGTTTGGGCATTCACTCCACTCACGCTTAACTCCTGAGTGCCAGGCCCACTCAGCAGACATGGGAATAAGGCAGATGCAGGCTTTGCTTTGTGGGGACTGTTAGCTAAAATTAAAAGTTGACACAGGGCCTCCCTGGTGGTGCAAGGGGTTAAACACTGCACTATGAAGCAATCCTCAGCCTCTTCAGCATGAATTCGATCCTCAGGCGGCCAGGGAGCAACCCACACAGTGCGGCAGACCTCTCCTATCTCGCCCACTGCTCCCCTCAGCAGTGTACTTTAGTCCGTCTGCCTGTTCCCCACACTGTGTCCAGTGAATCCTCTCACCACCCACACCTCTGGCCTGTGCCCCAGCTCTTGTATGCATAGATAGATAAATCTTTAAAAAAAAAAAAAGTTGACACAAACTGGGAGCCCTTCTTCCTAGTCCTGATAGGGATTAGGAAGGGGGATTGGGTAAGACGCTATACAATGTGTAGGAAGAAATCTGCACACACACATTGTTTATGGCCTGTCTAGTCGGAGTTAATTTTCCAGCACAAAGGAAAAATTTTTTTTAAAAAATTAAAAAAAAAATCCAGACTCCACGCCTGGAGGAGCGCAGGGAGCCAGCGCTATCTGAGGACCAGCCTCAGCACACCAGGGCGCCCTTAAGGCCAGGTGTCCAGGAAAGGGATAAGGGGCTCCAGAGGCTGGACATGACAGGCTCCTGGCAGCAGGAAAGGCCTGCTTGCTGCTGAACAAATGTCTTTGTTCAATTCACTATAAAAAGTCAGCTGGAAATGAAATGTTAAGGTGGTTTCTTTAGGGTGTTAGCCCCCTCCCCACCCCCACCATCTTCCAGATTGCCCGTTGTCTGATTAAAGCACATTTTATTTTTATTTATTTTTTTACTTTAACTTTTATCATTTTTAAATTTTTTAGACAATATTTGCTCCCCCCCCCATTGAGTCCCCCTAGAATTTCCTTCCCCAAGGCACCCGTGCACCATCACCACAGTCCCCTGTGCTCCTCCCTCCTCCCCTCACCCCTCTCCCTCCTCTTCTCCTGCAGGATGTCTCTGGTTTATAATTGTCTGTTTTTGTTAAAGCACATTTTAAAGATTCAATTCCTGTCTTTACTTTATTAGCATTTGGTGGTGACAGATGGCCCAAGCACCAGTCTCCCGGTTACATTGTCCCAAACTTGTGGGCACTTGTCGAAAGTCAGGGCACTGCTGGTCTGGTCCTATGAAAAGGTTGTGCCTCAATAACTTCAGGGGAGAGGCCTCCCTGGTGGTGCAAGGGGTTAAGACGCAGCACTATGAAGGTGTCCTCAGCCACTGCAGCATGAGTTCGATCCCCAGCCAGGGAGCAACCCACATGGCGCAGCAGACCTCTCCTCTCTTGCCTGCTTCTCCCCTCAGCAGTGTATTTCAGCCAGTCTGCCTGGTCTGCTCCCCACTTTCTCTGGTGAATCCTCTCACCCCCTGCACCTCTTACATCCCAGCTTACATCCCAGCTCTTGTATGTATCAAAATAAATAAAATCTAAAAACAAAAACAAAAACAAAAAACATGTCCTGGATTTCTGCCAGTCCCAAAAAGACAACAGAGACTACTCAGCCCCAGTTTCACTTAGTGAAACCCTGAAACCTAACTCCCCTACTTGTGCAACAGCTACCCATTCGGGACCCCTCTCTGTTCAGAGCTTTCCTTTCCTTCTTATCTGACAATAAATTTCTTGCTTTTCTGCCTAAGTCCTGGTCCAACACTGAATTCTTTCCTCGTGGAGACAAGGACCAGGAACAGCGTCTTGGATTTCAGCTCCTGGACTCCAGGCGTAATTCCAGAGGACTGCTCCAGTTTCTGTCTTCATTCAAGGTTTTCACACATTTGGTATATGTGTAGTGAGGTCACAGTAAACATTTTAGATAGAGGGTCTGGTTTATATCTTCTGTATGATGTTACCTATCTCTCCTATCTCTTTGGAAAAACATTCTGGAAACTTGGGGATTTAGAAAGATTGTAAATTGTAAAATCACCATTCCTCTGAAGTTATTTTTTTAAAGATTTATTTATTTATGCATACAAGAGCTGGGATGCAGGCCAGAGGTGTGAAGGGTGAGAGGATTCACCAGAGACAGAATGGGGAGCAGAACAGGCAGATTGACTGAAATACACTGCTGAGGGGAGCAGCAGGCAAGACAGGAGAGGTCTGCTGTGTCATGGGGGTTGCTCCCTTGCCCGCCAGGGGATCGATCTAGAGATTAAACTTGTACTGCAGAGACTGAGAATTGCCACCAGGGAGGCCCCCAACTTTCTTTCTCCTTCATTCTCAGAGCAAGCTGAAGGCTGTTCCCGGGGTTCGAGTCTTCACTTTGATTCTTTAATGAACTCGTCTCAGTTGAGCAGGTTCACCCAGTCTGATGGGGGACACAGCTGAGAATCAAACACAGGAAATGTGAAATTACAGAAGAGGAGAGAAATCTGATTAAACGCCCATGTGAGTTAGTGGAGAAGAAGGAGGGCTCTAGGGGAGAAAGTTATACCAGTGTCAAGGAGGAAATGACACCAAAAGTGTGCCAAGAGCCTTTCAGGGGAAGTACAGAAAAGGATTAAGAAGTGGGGAGATGGGTGGAGGGTGCAATAGAGAGGGAGGAGAAGGAAGGGTAAGTAGGCAGGGGATATGGAAATGAAGGAGAGCCAGAAGGGAATGAAGGGGTGAAGGGGAAGAGCAGAGGATTTTGGATTCTGAGCCAGAATGAAAGTGAGGGCCGCTTAGAAACTGCCCAGGATCTGATTCATGTTGTAAGAACGCCCCCTGGTGGCCCAGTGGAGAACCAGTAGGAGATGGGTGGGGCCAGTACACCCTCCTGTCTGCCCGGTTCCCTCACAGCCTATCACGTAAAGCTCAGCAGCCTGGGTCAGGCTGACCTCAGTCAGGGATAGACTTCTGTCTCCCAGCCATGGTTTCCCCGTGAACAGAAAGGGACAACATACCTTGAGATCCTCACCAAGCACCCCACCACCAACACCCATGGAATGTGCTCATGGGATCCCCTCAAAGCCCTGAGGATCAGGAACTACTGCACCCCCATTTCACAGAGGAGGAAACTCATAGGACATCATGTGAGTCACAGAAGCAAAACTCGAACCCAGGACCCCTAGTCCTGTTCAGGGTTCTAGAAGCCTGGGCTGGCCCTTGGCAGCGTTCCCGCCCCTCCTAACAGTTTGGGAAGCCACGACCGCGTGGGGCGGGACCGTGGGTGTCCCTGGCGTCCCAAGGTGCCAATTAAATACTTGTGGCTGTCTGGGGCCAGAGCTGTGAACAGTGGCATGGCCGAGCAGGGGCTGGAGGAACCTGGGCGCGCATGGCGGCTCCTGGCCCTATGCGGGGCCGCCGTGTTCCTGGCAGCCGCAGCAGCTGGTGGAGCCCTACTGGCCTGGAATCTGGCTGCTTCGGTCTCCCGGGGGCCTCAGTGTCTGGAACCCAGGGTCAATGCCACCATGCCTCCCTGGGACCCAGCACCCGAGATTGAGGAACTGCAGCGCCGGTTGGCAGAGGCTATCCAACGAGAGGAGGCCCTGGCCAGGCAGCTGGACCAGGCCCAGGGTGTCCGTCAGGAGCTGGAAGTGACTTTGAGGGCCTGTGAGGGCCGCCAGGTAGGTGGGGGGTGAGGTGGGGGGGCGGGTGAATCCAGAATGTTGAGGAGAGAGGGCCAGTACACACATCCCCAGCATCCACCCCCCCACACACCTTTCTCCAATTCTTCCACTGAGAGAGGTGAGAATAGCACGACAATTCCTCCCAATCCTGTGTTGCCAGCTCACTCCTGAGTCTGTCTTCTGACCAAGAAGTCTCCACTGTCCTCTGCTATTTGTCACATAAATGGTGGTGGCTAGGGAAGCCCCAGACCCCTTAATCCTCCTGGGGAGGCCCTGTGCTAACTGTACCCACCCACTCAACCCCCCAGCCAGTGTTCAGAGTCCTATTTCTAGAGAGGGACATTTATATCCCCTGTAATTAGGCAGCTAAAGTTGGCCTCTTGGGGGAGGTACCTGCCAGGGCCTCCCTTTTCCTCTGGCCACCCCCCTCAAACCCTTTCTTAACTCTTCCCAGTTTTGGGCCTTGCAGAAGAACCATCCTCAAAGTCCCAACCATTCACATTTATTGAGTGACTGCTGTATACTGGGCCCAGCAGAATTAGGCAGCATGTGACTTTTAGAAATCAGAACAGCCCCCTACCCTCTTTCCTGTTTGCCTAGGCCTAGGAAGGCCTGGGGAAGGCCTGAAGCAGTGAAGGTTAAGAGCAGCCTGCCCAGAGTTCAAATTCTGACTCTGTCCCTTGCTGCCCCCAAGGAAGCCAGGCCAGTTGCTGTCTCAGATGATGACAAAGCATACTCCAGAAGCCCAGTCATGGTTCATCACTAAATTGGCTTGTGCTGGTTTGACATGCCAGTGAGCAAGTCTAACTGTAGGTGGAATTGAGGGCAGTGTGACGGGGAGCTAAATGTCGGCGCCCCAGTGCTATAGAGTGGTGGCTGGTCGACCTGGGCAGGGATCGCCTTACAGGCAGGTAGCTGTCACTGTTGGGTACCCCAGACTTCAGCGGCCACTTCTGTGTTTTACAACTACAGGACCCCAAAAGACATTCCAATAAAAGCTCAAGTAACACCAGTGTCTTTTCAGTATCCCCTGGAAAGGGCAAGGCCAATTCATTCTCCCTTCCCTCTCCCTTACCTTCTGGGCCACTCCACAGAGCCTGCTTGAGACCCAACTTGTGACGCTGAAGACTGAGATGGACGAGGCCAAGGAGCAGGGGACCCAAATGGGGGCTGTGAATGGTGCGCTGACAGGTGTGTTGGGGCGCAAGGGGTGGGCGTGGCTAGAAGTGGTGGGAGGAGTTTAGAAGATTCTGTGCTACCCAAGACGCACAGTTGTTGCAAAGGACAAGCAAACAAACGCGAAATACACGCATCATGCAAAGGTCATGCAGTCACAAGAAACGATATCAAAGCAGCGAAATATGCAAACAACTCGCAAAAGCAGTGCAATTTTTTTTTTTAAGATTTAGTTATTTTTACAAGAACTGGGGTACAGGCCAGAGATGCGGGGGGTGAGAGGACTCACCAGAGACAGAGTGGGGAACAGAACAGGCAGACTGAAATACACTGCTGAGGGGAGCAGCGCGCGAGTCAGGAGAGGCCTGCCGCGCCATGTGGGTTGCTCCCTGGTGGGCCGGGGATCGAACTGGTGCTGCAGAGGTTGCGGATTGCTTCATAGTGCGGTGCTTAACCCCTTGCGCCACCAGGGAGGCCCAGCAGTGCAAATTTTTGAAAAGCGATGCACACGACAAGCAAAGGTCATGCAAACAGCACACAACTTTAATGCAAATAAAGCAAAGCGCACAAATATTGCTAGTATGCACACCGTAAGCTCGGGCGCGGTGTGTCCAACCTGACCCTACTCCCTGCGCCCGCAGAAGCCCTGGCGCGCTGGGAGGCGGCTGCCACGGAGTCTGCGCGGCGGCTGGACGAGGCGCAGGGGCGAGCCAGCGCGGCCGAGGCCGAGAGCGGGGCCTGCGCAGCCCGGGAAGCCGCGCTGCGCGCGCGAGTGTGAGTGCAGGGTTGGCCGAGGGGGCGGGCCGGAGGGGGAGGGCGCGACCAATGGCTGCCCAGATTAAATTCTTTCCGCCGATTTCCACGTGGGGCGTGGTGGGGCTGGGGTTACGGGGGGAGGGTCCCCGGGAGGGGCGAGGGCGTGGGCAATGGGCGGGCCCTCGGAGATGGAACGGAGGGGAGGGTCGAAGTGAGAATCCCGGCATCGGAAGCAGAGACGGCGCGGGGATGGGGCTCTCCGGAGGCGGGAATTCGTAGGCACTTGGGAGGGAGGCTTGGGGTCGAGCGCCTGGAGGAGCCCCGGGGAGGGTGGGGGCGGGGCGGGGCAGAAGAGAAGGGTGTTCAGAAAAGGGAGTATCAAGGGAGGAGCCGGGGGTCTAGAGGCGGGGCGGCTGATGACGGTGCTGGACTCCCCGGGGACGGTCCCGGGAATGACAAGGATGGAATGGGGGATCCTAGGGTCTGGGGTTCCCGGGAAAGGTGGAAGAATGTTATCGGGGATGTTTCTGGAGACGGGGGTCCAGATGCTCACAGGCCCCTCCTGGTTCCCTGCAGTAACGCCCTGAAGGCAGAGATGGACTCCCTGCGCAGAGGGCAGCGCCCCCGGACACGCTCGGGGTCCCGGCCCCGGCCCAGCCCCCGCTCGCGCTCTCGCCCGGGAACCTCCGGGGCCTGCCGGCGGCCGGCACAAAGCACACGAGGGTGAATCAGTCCCCGTCAGGATGGGGCTCCAGGTCAGGAGGACCGACTCTGTGGGGGCAAGTGTAGAGATGCCCAGTTGACACCCACCAACGCTCAGCTGTAGACCAGGAACAGCCCTGAACGGAAACTGCAGGAAGGAGACTCGACCCCCTTTCTCTCCCGAGCCACACAATGCTGAGGTAATGAGGTAATGCTGAGCTGGGGGTTTAGTCCCTCTACGACAGTGTTGCCCTCACCCCACTGACACAAGGACTTAGGGTCCCGACTGACTCAGGATTGAACTGGAGGGAGACCCTTCTCTCACTGCCTCAGCTTAACTTGTCTGTAAAATGAACGATTTGAATTATGTTTAGAAAGTTGGTCTATCCAAAAACTGACAAGGAGGCACAATAGGAAAACTACACACCCCTCTCACTGGGAAGAGTGTAAAAAACTCCAAAATGGATTTTTAGCAAAGAGAACCAAGTAACACATTTTTAAAAACACCACAACAAAAGGGACATTCCTGACATGTAAGGATGGTTTAACATTTGGAGGCCTGTAAATAAAATTAACCATACTAATGGATCTAATGAGAAAAGTTATAAAAAGATCATCAAAATCAGGACCAAGATAAGGATGACCATTATTAAGAAAAAGTAATAGGGTACAACTATTAGAAAAAAGGAAGAAGTAGAAGTTGAATCATATGAAAGTACTGCTTACATAAGTCAAAAAACAGAAATATCAACAATTTCATGACCAATTCCATATTGTTTTTGTCTCTTAACTTTATATTTAACCTAACTTCAGGCTCACAGAAAAATTGGAAGATTAGTACAAAGAATTCCTGGATATCCTTCACCTAGATTCCACGAATGTTAATTTTTACCACGTTGTGCTCTTGCTCTCTCTCTCTCTGAAAAACTTGCAGAAATTATGTCCTTTTACCTACAAATACTTGAGTATGCATTTCCTAAATATAGGACATTTTCTCACATAATCACAGTATAAGTACAGACAGCTGGAAATCGACACATCAAATTTTACCATCGCACTAATCTACAGACCTTAATCACATTTTGTCAAGCATTCTAATAATGTCCTTTAATACAGAAGAATGCCCTGACTCACACACTGTGTTTATCAAATTCTCTCACCTCCTTTATTCTAGGCCATTCCTTAGTCTGACTTTGCCTTTCATGACACTGGCATTTTTTAAAAGTCAGGTCAGCCATTCTGTGGATTCTGAGACTGGCTTTGGGTGATAATTCCTTATGATGAATTTCAGGTTGATATTTTTGGCAGGAGTTTCTCAGAAGCAATTCAACCCAATTATATTATCTGCTGGTGAATTTTATACATAGAAAACCCAAGAGAATGAACTGAAACTTTCCTATATGTGACCCACTAGCTAGAAAACCCTTTGGAAGAAAATAAAGACCCATTTCGACTGTTTTTTTATGCAGGGAATAAACATTCCTTATAATGTGAGGCATTCTTATAAATTAATTTTTCAAACAAAAGTAGAAAAATGGGCAAAGAACATGGACAGTCAGTTAAATGAAACATTAACAAAAAAAAGTGTCCAACCTCACTCCTGCAATTGAAATGCAAATTGAAACAATGTGGTTCCACTTTCTATCCACTAGCTTGGCAAAGAAACAAGCTACAGCAAATTAAAAGTTTACAAATACACAGTGTTGGCCTTGCTGTAGGGAAACTAGCAATTCTCACCCCATGCTGGTTAAGACCGCTTGTTGGTACAATCACTTGGCAGAGCAATGTTCTAGAATCTCTCAAAATAAAAAGTACACATAACCTTTGACCCATCAATTCCCTCTCTGGGAATATTTCTAGAACCATATTTACACATGTATACAAAATGATGGGTTAAATGCAATGCAGTTTTGTGGGTTGGATGCTGGAACAGAAAAACACTTAATGGAGAAATCAAAATCTAAAATATACTAGGTTTAATGTACTCAGTTAATTTGTTAGTTTTGACTAATATATTATGGTATCTAAGATGTTAACATTGGATGAAACCGGTTGAGGGTAATTCAGGAATTCTGCATATCTGCAACTTTTCTGTAAATCTGAAATTATTCCCCCTAAAAGTTACTTTTTAAAAGAAGACAAAGGGTGAGGGTGGGGGAGAGAATGACACATTCTTGGTATTATCAAAAATTGGGAACAACTTCAATGCCCACCTTTTGGGGATTTTAAAATGGGTATCCATCCATCCACACAGCAGAATACTATACAACTGTTGAAGCATATCATATCAATATGTATTTGTGTAAAAAGCAAGCGTGATAATTTGTGTACATTTTCTAAAATGTGGGACTGAGGCGGGGGGTCTTTTATCCAAATCTCTCTGAGGTAACACTGGTCACAGTTATGCCCTCTGGAATGGGAATCAGGACACTGCGCTTGCTGGGGGGAGACAGTCTCATGTTTCTCGGTTTGCATTTTTGTAAAGCTTGCATTTTAAGAATTGCACATGTATTACTTTTTAAACAATTAAAGTTTGTTTGAAAAACTCCCAAGATGCTGGTATGGGGCGGGGGAGGCGGGGAGAGGTAGTGGGAGCCCTTGGAATTCTGACACTCCCCCCCCAGCCTGTCTTGTGAAATTATCTTGTCCACCTTGGAAACGCCTTATCTTGTCCGCGCCTTCACCTGGGAGGAGGGCAACCGGGAGGAAGAACTGGAGCCTCGCACATACACACTCCAGGAGGAAGTGAGGCTGGGAACTAGTGTCTAGTCGCTATGTACCGCTACCGCCACCAGGGGTCGCCCCAGTATCGGACCTGATTACTGCCTGCTGAGGGACCGAGATCGTGAGGGTAGTAGACCTGAGACCCCCAAAGCGGGCATAAATCCAGAAGCGAACATGAAACACCTTCCCTCTTGGAGTCAGCTGGGGATGGAGAATCAGAGACTGTCCTCGCCTTGTCTAGAACCCCAGGAACGTAAGACCACCCCCTACACTGTGGAGCTGTGGAGTCAAGGGCTGATCCATCTTCAGGGCTGGGCTCAGGGTTGTAAATGGGACTAAAATATTATCATTATTATTAATTTATTCTGCTTGCTCCATCCTGACCTCACCAGATCCCTTCAAGTCAACTCCCTTGGGGAAGCCATAGCAGGTGTGTGAGCAGGAAGGGCACCATCAGAGACAGTTGGGAAGATAGGAAAAGCAGAGCCGGTGTCAGAGACAGCTGAGGAGAGAGGGAGGGCAGAGGCTGAGGGCTCTGAATCCTGGAGGAGACCACAGGACAGGAAGTAGATAAGGATTGGGGATGACAAGGGCGATAGTCCCCTGGCTGAGACAAAGAAGAACAAACAGGCCTCCCAGTGGCGCAAGGGGTTAAGTCTCAGCACTATGAAGCTATCCGCAGCCACTGCAGCACAAGTTTGATCCCTGGCCAGGGAGCTACCCACATGGCGCAGCAGACCTCTCCTGTCTTGCCCGCTGCTCCCCTCAGCAGTGTATTTCAGTGAATCTATCTGCTCTGATTCCCCACTCTGTCTCTGGTGAATTCTCTCACCCCCCCCCACCCCACACCCATGGCCTGCACCCTAACTCTAGTATGCATGAATAAATAAATCTTTTTTAAAATCTTTTTTAAAAAACTGGAACAAACAGCAATGCTAAGAGAGATCCCCCCCTGCCTTCCAAGCCCCTGACTTGCCCTTGCTCTGTCTGTCTCCCTTTCTCCACTTTGTCTAAATACCACGCAAAATCTGTCTGTCTCTCATCAGGGGGGAAAAATAATAACAATACAAAACACAACACAACAAAACAAAAACAAACAGACAATTATAAACCAGAGACATCCTGCAGGGGAGGAGAGAGGGGTCAGAGGAAGGGAGGGAGGAGCACAAGGGACTGTGGTGATGGTGCATAGGTGAATTGGTGGAGGAAATTTTATGGGGACTACACCTGAGGGGGGGGGCGGGGAGCAAACATTGTTTAAAAATGAACGATGTAAAATATAAATTAATTAATTTATTATTATTATTTTTTTAAAGATTTATTTATTTATGCATATAAGAACTGGGGTACAGGCCAGATGTGCGGGGGGTGAGAGGATTCACCAGAGACAGAGTGGGGAGCAGAACAGGCAGACAGACTGAAATACACTGCTGAGGGGAGCAGCGGGCGAGACAGAAGAGGTCTGCTTCACCATGTGGGTTGCTCCCTGGCCTGCTGGGGGGTTGAACTCGTGCTGCAGAGGTGCAGATTGCTTCACAGTGTGGTGCTTAGCCCCTTGCACTACCAGGGAGCTCCAAATTAATTAATAAAAAAAAGTCTTTCTGTCTCTGAATCTCTTTATCTCTGTGTCTCCACCCCTGTACCTACCACATGTTCCTAGATACCGGCCCTGGCCTGGACACAGCTGTGGCTGGAGGGCACTTGGGACAGACAGCTCCTCAGTCCCATGTAAGAAAGTAGATCACCCCTTTTCACCTGGGAACACAGAGGCCCAACCAATGAGGACAGGCTGTTCTTCTTCAAAGGGGTCACTGCCTTCTCTGTCACCTGCAAGCAAAAAATGTAATTTCACCTGAATATAACCAAAACCAACTCATTGGCATAAAAGCAAAGCATTTTCTGAACTTCACTGATTTTTTCTTGACTACAAATACCACTTCCTCAAGACCTTCCTGGAGTTCTGTGAGAATTTTTGAAAATCTTGCATCTTGCAAGAAACTTCAGTGTCAGTTTTCAGGGTGTGACACAGAGTTGACTTCCTCATGACAGTTCACCCTTTTGTGTCCAAACAAATAAAACAAAATTGTTTTGGGTTTTTTAGCCCATAATTATTTTTAATTTAGAAAAAAAAAAACGGAGTGTAAAGCGAAAGCCTCATTTTGTGATGACCCTGGAGGGAATTCAGAGATTCATGCCCAAAACTTCCTGTGAATGTGACAAATTGTTTTCAGGAAAAAAACACTCACATTGGGGCCATTGCTCATCCAAGGGCCGGTTGCCCACCTCCTCCCACTGGAATTTTCTGTCCAGGGACACATGCAGCTTATATTCAGAAAGTGTTGTTAGACATTGCTGGCAGGGGTGTCAAGGAAAAGAACTTCTTTGAAGTACAAGTTAGTTACAGCTGTCAAAATGTCAAATGTAACTGCTTTGGAATCCAGATTTCACTTGTGAGGGTTTGATATTAACTCTTATTTTATTCATTAAAACAAAAAATTATAAATAGTCTAAATGTCCACTGATAGTTATTATGGTAACGTATGTGATGAAAACCTTAACAGTAGGCACAAGCAATCAACAGATCTGGAAGACATACTATTGAGCAAAAAGAAGTTTCATCATGATCTTTCCATTTAAAAAGATCTATTTTTTTATCTTTTCTTAAAGATTTATTTATTTTTAAGATTGATTTATTTATTTATACAAGCACTGGGTACAGTCAGAAGCGCGGGAGGGTGAGAGAATTCACCAGAGCCAGAGCGGGGAGCAGAACAGGCAGAAGGACCGAAGTACACTGCTGAGGGGAGCAGCAGGCAGCAGGAGAGGTCTGCGCACCATGTGGGACCCTCCTCTGGTGGCCGGGGAGCAGCCAGGGATCAAGCCGGCACTGCAGAGGCTGCTAGCATCTTGCCAACTCAGCGTTCAACCGCTGCGCCACAGGGGAGGCCCAAGTTTTATTTATTTATATAAGCACTGGGGTACAGGCCAGAGGCACAGGAGGGCAAGAGAATTCGCCAGAGACAGAGCAGGGAGCAGAACAGGCAGAATGACCAAAACATACTGCTGAGGGGAGCAGCAGGCAAGACAGGAGAGGTCTGCCCTGCCATGTGGGAATCTCCCTGGCCAGCCGGGAATTGAACCCATGCTGCAGAGACTGCGACAGCTTCACAGTGCTGCACTCAACCTCTTGTGCCACCCGGGAGGCCCGATCTAATATTTTAAAGGTTTATTTTATTTATGCATAAAAGAGCTGGGGTACAGGCCAGAGGTGCGGGGGCGGGGTGGGTGAGAGGATTCACCATAGACAGAGGGGGAGCAGACCCTGTGGATCTACTGAAATACACTGCTGAGGGGAGCAGCAGGCAAGACAGGAGAGGTCTGCCACGCCATGTGGATAGCTCCCTGACCGGGGATCCAACTCCTGCTGCAGTGGCTGCTGAAAGCATCATAGTGCTGAGACTCAACCCCTTGTACCACCAGGGAGGCCCCCTGAAAATATCTAATTATTAAAACAAGTTAGTTGAAAAAGAAACATTTACAAATCAAAGATGTGAGATCAGGGCCTCCCTGGTGGCCTAGGGATTGAGTCTCAGTGCTATCCGCAGCCAGGGATCTAACCCACTGGGCACACACAGCACAGCAGACCTCTTTTGTCTCACCCATTGTTCCCCTCAGCAGTGTATTTCGGTAGATCTGCCTGTTCTGCTCCCTGCCCTGTCTCTGATGGGTCCTCTCACCCCTCACATCTCTGGCCTGCACCCCAGTTCTTCTATGCAAAATTAAATTTTAAAAAAATGTGAGATTATATTGCCAAAAAGAAGCAACAGTATTTTGCAATTTGATACAATGACATTAGTGTGTATATTTGAAATTCTAGTTCTTACACTGGAACAGTTGCTCAAAATTGTAGCACATCTGCACCATTAGGTGAAGGGTGGCTTTTTACTTTTCTGGGAATTTATGGTTGTTTTCTTTTTCCTTGATGATAGTGTTGATGTATACATATATGCAACATCATTAGTATATCATTACAAATAGCCTGGATCTTAAATACACACCACCAATGTCACACTCCTTATTGGTCCAAATATTTTCCCCATTCCTGAGCATGGACTCTTGTCACCCAGGTTCTACCCCGTCACGCTCCCTCCCCTCAGTGCTCCCACAGACCTGGGTTATCATAACAGTGCCTCAGTTCCTCAGCCTAGCATCAAAAACTACACATGATCCAGCCCCTCTCACCTTAAAAAATGCCACTATTTATTAAGGCTGAGTGTATGTCAAGCATGCTGACAAAGAGAAGTCGCTTATCCCAGGTCACACAGTCAGGTCTCAACTCGAGAGACCTAAATTGAAACTACATATACACTCTACCTTTGTGACCCCCAATAACGGAGGTGGAAGATGGACAATGTCCCTCTCCTACTCCCCGTTTTTGGGGGTGGGGGGCCTCTGGGTAGGCCTGGTCAACCTAGAGAAATAACTGGTTGGGCATTACTTGCAGACCCCAACTGTCTTCCCTTCGCCAGCCTGG
Organism: Talpa europaea; assembly: GCF_964194135.1. Classification (NCBI taxonomy): domain Eukaryota; kingdom Metazoa; phylum Chordata; class Mammalia; order Eulipotyphla; family Talpidae; genus Talpa; species Talpa europaea. The sequence goes on along the minus strand of NC_140079.1, from coordinate 47,009,081 downwards.
GAAGGGTCCGGAATCAGGAATTACCGGGTGGTTGCAAAGGCCAAAAGTCAGACAGGGGTTTCCTGCCCACCCCTGGGAACTTCCTCCTTCCCAACCCAACTTCTGCCTCCTAGATGCATCCTACTCTAGAGGACCCCTGCAGGCCCGCGCCTGTGTGCCACCCACCCTGCGCATCTGCTTTCCACCTCATGGAAAGCCCAGGTAATGCTGCCAGCTGAAACCAATAGTAATAACTACAGCAAATCCTTTCTCACCACCCTGTGACCCAGGCATCCTCCCACAGAGGGGGAAACCAAGGCACAAACAAAAGAAGCCCCTCCCCTGGGCTCACTCAGGCCCGGCTTCTTTCCACAGCCCGGCACCCAGGTTCGCTGCACGCACTGCTGCCCGAGCACTTAAGTGCCCACAGGAATGGGCTATTGGGCAGAACCTGATCTCCACTGCCCAGGGATCTGCCCGCTCCGTGTGTGCCAATTACGAAGCACCTACTACATGCCTGTGCCTGGGCTGCGCGCTCAGCATGATTTAGCGCAATTAAGCGGCTCTGCCTGGAGGTGGAATCGCCAGGCCCTCAAGGAGCTAAGGTCAGCCCTGTGGACATGAACACCGGAGGCAGTCCCTTTTTACCCCTGTGACTCAGTTTCCTCCCTGCCCCCCCTCCCCCCAAAGATCAGGCTGATGAAAGGAGAGAATAGGCAGCAATGCAGCGAGCGCCCCTCCCAGTGTTAATCAGCCCCGCTGCCTGGGCCCCCACCCTTCACGGGATTGTTGTGATAACCCGCAGCCCCCTGCTTCCTCCTGGCCAGGAAGGAGCCAGGCAGAGGAAGTATTAAGAGGAGTAATATAAACACTCCCCACCTCGGCAGGGTCCAGAAGGGGCAGCCGCTGCCGCGCAGAACAGGCCAAGCCACTGAGCAGAGCGGTGCACAGGGCGGGCAGCCCCACTCAGCGATGGGCCTGGCCGTGGAACACGGAGGGCCCTACACGCGGGCAGGGAGCAGCTCCCGGGGCTGCTGGTACTACCTGCGCTACTTTTTCCTTTTCGTCTCACTCATCCAGTTCCTCATCATCGTGGGCCTCGTTCTCTTCATGGTCTACGGCAACCCGCACGAGAACACCGAGTCCAACCTGCAGGCCACCGAGCAACGCGCGCAGACCCTGTACACCCAGGTGGTGGGGCTCACAGCCACCCGGGCCAACCTTTCCAAGGTGCTCAACCTCACCGCCAAATCTAAGGAGTCCATCCAGCAGCAGCTGCTGAGCACCCGCCGAGACCTGGACGCAATCAACGCCAGCTTCCGCCAGTGTAACAATGAACGGGTAAGGTTGCAGGTAAATCTATGGGTGGGACTTGGGCACCCTGGCCCCTAGGGCAAGTCACATCATCCCTCTAAACTTTGCCCATGAGATGGGGACAGGCACAGGCTCTACTTTCATCTGAGGCGCCTGTGTAGATAAACAATACAGATTTTGTTAGTGTGAGTATATCCCATGCAAAATTTGGTATATACTTATACTAAATCTTTTTTTGTTCATTCTCTCTCTGGAATTCAGGTATAACTGGGCATCCTGTCCATAACTGGGCCCCTGATTTAATATGCCAAAGCACTTTGCATGTGCAATGCACAGTAGCTACAAATAAGTTGGCTAAAGAAAAACTCAAAGCATTTGCTTCTTACTCAGTAAAATGGGTAATGAACAGCTCATATTTGCTTCATGCTGGGTATCTACTACTTTAGAAAAACCATGTCACTGGACCCCAGGATACAGAGAAAAGCTTAGGGAACAATGGAGGCCTGAGACAAGTTCCCTTTCCTGCCGGGCTGGAATAGGGGACCCTAGGGGGTTTCCTGGAGTCTGTTGCCCCCTCTAACTTCTCACTCATGCCAAGCTCATTGGACTCAATAATCACCCATGATATTCATATTCTCTCTCTCTCTCATACAAGAACACACACACACACACCCTCTGGGGAAGTTCTGCAGCCCCAAGACACCAAGTAGAGGCTGCACCTGGCTGAGAGATTGGGGGGTGGGGAGTGCCTCAGTTTCTCCTGGCTCATTGAGGTGGGGGGCTTTGGAAGGAAGCGGCTCTGCTGGGGCCCCGGAACACCCAGTGCTCCCCAGCCAGCAGGAAGGATGTATACTCCTCTCAGACTTGCCTAAGGAAAGGTGATTCTCTCCCTCTCAAACCCCTGAGGGAAGGTGGGTTCCCTTGGACCTCCAAAATGGATGAGTTGCTTCCCCTCAATTCCTCAATGAAGGATAGGTCCTCCTCAGACTCCCAAAGTGGGGTGAGTTCCTCCTCAAATCCCAATGAAGGATGGATCACTCTGGGGCCTCCCAGAATGTAGTACATTCCCTCAAACTCCAAGAATGGGGTAAATTCCCCCATCAAGCCTTCAAGGATGGACAGATCACCCTCAGATTCCTAAAATGGGATGACCCCCCCCCCAAGACCCCAGGATGGACTATGTACCCCCTTAGACAACTCCAAAACAGAACTTACCCTCTCAGCCCCTCAGTGGACTATATCCTCCCCTCAAACTCCAGAACAGTGTTGTGTTCCTCTACAGATGCCCCTCAGGCCCGGCAGGCCCTCTCAGATTTCTCATTCCCAGGGATCAGCCCATTCTGCTCTTCTAGAATGTGTGTGCCCGTTGGATCCAGGAGCCCTTAGGAATTCCAGGATCACAAAGTTTTAGATGCTCACAGTCTTCCCAGCACCCTGGACTCCTCCATCACAGAATATCTGAAATCTAAGAATCTGGAACATTATAACTTCAAATTTTGAAAAATTATACTTTTTCTTTTCAGGGTTTTCTCTAGGGGTTCTGGGGTTCCTTGGGTTCCAGGCTGTACTCCCTCCATCCTGGGAAGGGGCACCGATGCTGGGAAGCAGCCCCCACCCCAATCTGGCAAGCTCCATGTCTGATGGTAGTGGGTTTGAATCTTAAGTCTTTCTCCCATCAAGGCTAAGAAACATTTCTTTTCTTAAATTCTCTGCAAATACAAAACTGCACTTCTGGCCCTGGACCTGGAAGTGAAAGGAGAGTTTAATGCAGTGATTTTTTTTTTTTTTGACTCTGCCCCACCCAGCCTGTGTCAAGGCACAGGGACCTGGGCCCGAGGTGTGACCGAGCATCCTGGGGTTCCCATTTCATCACCTTCCCCAGCTGGAAGAAAACCTCCTTCTCACTTCATGTTTCAAATCAATTCTCCTTGCTTATACCTGCAGATCTTCCCTTTCTGTGACTAAGGCTTGAGAAAATGGAAGTCACTAGAACTTTCAGAGCTATTTCTGTCATTCCCTTCCCCCAGGACATTATTGGAGGGTCAACTCCAAAGAAGTAGGATGAGGATAGCAGAAAGACAAATCCTTCGTGCTCTTCTTTGGTTGTTATATTTTGGTAGGGGGTTCTGTTCCAAAGTTTAGAAGGTACAGGCTTTGCTATACACTTTCTTATAAAATAGCTTTATTTACATAATTTTACTGTATTCACAATGTTGCGCAACCAGCCCTCCATCTAGTTCCAGAACATACCATGACCCCAAAAGGAAACCACATCCCCATGAGCGGTCACGCACCCCTCCCGTGGTCCCTGACTCCTGCTCATCTGCCTTCTGTCTGTAGATCTGTCTGATCTGGACTTTTCTATCAATGGATCAGATACCATGTGACCTTTTGCCTCTGATCTGGCCCTCAGCATCTCATTTTTAGGCTCATCCATGTTGTAGCATGTGCCAGGGCTTCACACCTTTCTATGGCTGAGTAATGAGAGAATGGATAGAGTTAATCCATCATTTCTTGGTGAATGGTTTAGTTGTTTCCACCTTTTGGTGAGTGTGAGTAGTGCTGCCTTGAGCATTTGTGAGCAATTTTTTGTATGGACACATATGTCCCTTCCTCTTGGGTATGCAATGTTTAACATTGTGAGGAATAGCCAGCTGTTTTCTACAACTGTTTCCTTTCTGCATGCCCACCTGTGCTGTCAGAGAATTCCCATTTCTACACTTTCTCACTAGCACTTGTTCCTGCCCTTTATTGGTTTTATTATTTTTAAGATTTATTTATGCATACAAGAACTGGGGTACAGGCCAGAGGTGTGGGGGTTGAGAGGATTCACCAGAGACAGAGCGAGGAACAAAACAGGCAGAGAGACTGAAATACACTGCTGAGGGGAGCAGTGTATTTTCAGTCCACAATGACTAACAATGGTGAAGGTCTTTTCACACACTTTTCACACATCTATTTTTCCTTTTGCCAAATCCAAGATCATGCAGAGTGAACACCTACGTTTTCCTCTAAGAAGTTTCATAGCTTTTGTTCTTTAGGATTTTGGTTCATTTTTAGTAATTTTTATATATGATGCAAGGTAGGAGCCCAGCATCATTCCTTGGCCTGTGGCATTTCAGTTATTCCAGAACCTTTATTGAATACTTTTCTTTTCCTTTTTTTTTTTAAAGATTTATTTATTTATGCATACAAGAGCTGGGGTACAGGGTAGAGATGTGGGGGTGGGGAGTGAGAGGATTCACCAGAGACAGAGTGGGGAACAGAACAGGCAGATTGACTGAAATACACTGCTGAGGGGAGCAGCGGGCAAGACAGGAGAGGTCTGCTGCACCATGTGGGTAGCTCCCTGGCCGGGGATCGAACTCAAGCTGCAGTGGCTGCAGACAGCATCATTGGTTGTGTCTTAACCCCTTGCACCACCAGTATTTATTGAATACTCTTCTTTCCCCATGGCACGACCATGGCACCTGTATTAGTTTTCTAGGGTTACCTTAACAAAGTACCACACACTGGATGGATGTTCAAACAATAAAAATTTATTTTTGCACATGCACAAGATCAAGGTGTCAGGAGGGCTGGTTCCTGTGAAGGAAGAAGGTGTTCCAGCTTCTCTCCTTGGCTTCTAGACCACTGTCTTCTTCCTTGAATCCATGTTCAAATTTCCCCTTAATAATGAAAAACTAAAAATAAGTGTCCTCCAATAAGTACACCAATCCTATTGGATCAGGATCTACCCTAATGACCTCATCTTAACTTAATCATTTCTGTAAAGACCCTGTCTCCAAATATGTCTCCAAGTACATTCTCTGGTGCTGGGGGTAAGGACATACAGATTTGGGGGGGGTGGGCTGGGGGTATATCATTCAGCCCATGACAGCATCCTTGTCAAAAATCAGTTGACTGTGACTGTGAGCTAACGTTTCAAGGTTTCCCCAAGTTCCAGCATGTGTCAGTGCACAGTTCCTTTTTTATGCCAAACAGTATTCAGTTGCAACTTTTGAAGGTCAGACCAACATCCCCCCTAAGGAGCCACGCCCTCTTGAACCAGGCCAACACAGGTTACCTGGGTGCGAGATCTGGGGCCCCAGCCCTGAAGCCCTGGGCCGCCCTGGGGACTCGGGTGAGGGGCCACCCACTGAGCTCTCTCTGGTGTCCCACCTGGGCAGATGATACACAACAGCAAACTGCCGTTCATAGCTGCCATCATCTCAAGTGAGGAGCAATGCCTCAAGCAATGCAAGGAAAATAACAAGACGCATGTTGGTGAGTGGGCTTCACAACCGAGAGTGGGCTGGCAGATTTCCCTGTCCCGTGTCTTGGCAGCCCCCAAACTTTGTGTTTGTATCCCTAGCCGTGGTCCTGTCACTGAACCAGAAGATCAAGGATGTAGAGGGGGAGATGGCAAAGGAGAAGGTGACATGTGCCAAGGATAAGGAGACCCTGGCACTGGGCAAGCGACTGGCAGAGGAGCAGACTACTCAGTGTGCCAAGAACCGGGAACAGGTGCAGCAAGAACTACGGCTGGCAGAGGGAGAGCGGCAGAAGGTGTTCAGCTTGTGCCTCCGGTTTGACAAGGGCAAGTTTGAGGAGGCGCTGCTTAAAGTCTGGCAGGACTCCATCATCTCACGCAACCTCGACGCCATGAGCTACAGCCTTTACTCCTCAGAACTGAGTTCCACCCGGAGGATCTGCGAGCTCCTGCCCACCCTCATGAGTGCCAAGGCGGAGGAGCTGGCACGGAGCCTGCGGGCTGACATCGAACATGTGACACGTGAGAACTCAGACCTCCAGCGCCAGAAGCTGGAGACTGAGCAGCGTCTGCAGGCCAGCGAGGAGGCCAAGCAGAAGATGGAGAAGGAGGCCCAGGCCCGGGAGACCAAGCTCCATGCAGAATGTGCTAGGCAGACCCAGCTCGCGCTGGAGGAAAAGGCGACACTGAGGAAGGAGCGAGACAACCTGGCCAAGGAACTGGAGGAGAAGAAGAAGGAAGCCGAGCAGCTCAAGATACAGCTGGCGTCCAAGGACTTGGCCCTGGACACCTGCTTAAGGGCCAAGGTGGGTGTGTGGGCCCAGATTCAGGTAGCCTTGGGGTTGGGTCTGGAAGTCAAATTTGTGGGGCTGTTGAATTTGGGTTTGAACCTGGGTTTGAGATCATCTTACTGGTCTAGATGAAGTTAGTTGGGACTCCCTTAAGAGTCTCAGTGATGTGAGGATTGGGGCAGAGCCTGGAATGGGGATCAACACTGGGAAAGCTTTTAGGGTTCAGTTTAAGGTAGGGTGACTCTGTGGTTCAGGGTTGAGTGAAGAGCAGGTCTAGAATTTTGACTGCTTTGGAATTGGGTTGAGCTTCGGCATTGAAAGTGAATTTAGAATCAAGGCTGGCATCACTGGTAGTGGCTGTAGAGTCCAGAGTTGGGTTTAGGATCGTGTTTATGTATGAATATGGGATTTAATTGTCATGAGGATTAGGATGGAATTGGGAATTGGGAATGACCTTGAGAAAGGGGTAAGGATCGGGGTTGAGATTAGGGTGGCCGGTGAATATAAAAATTGATTTAGGTTAGGATTAGGGATTCACTGGGGGGTTTGTTTCAAGGTTGGAATGTAGGATTGAGTTGAAGGTTGTGGGGAAATAGGTTAGGGTTGAGAGGGGCACTGGGATTATGATGAGCGTTGAAGCAGGTCTAGAGGAAGGTTTGTTGTGGATGTAGAACTCCTGTTTAGAATGAGGTCAAGGCGAGTTCCTAGTGACGTCTATGTCTGCAATTGATCTGGGTTAAGGACTGGATTCTAGCTAAGATTTTACTAACCTTAGTATTGGGGTTGAGTTTTGGGTTTCAAGGAAAGGTAAAAAGTTGGGTGAGGGGTCACTTGCAGGGTGGCTGTTGGATCTAGGGCTGGTGAGACGTGAATCTGGGATTTCAGTGCCTTTGGAATTGAGTTGAGTTGAGGCACTAAAGCTGGAATTGAGGCACAGTTAGGTGTAAGTGGCTGGTGGCTTTAGAGATGATTAGAAGTTTGGTGCCAAGAGTAGGTTTAGGATTTCATGTGCATTAATACTGGACTTGGCATTGACCATGGATTAGCTGTTGAGATTGGGTTGGGTTTAGGGTGGCTGTTGGGGGTTGAATAGGGCTGGTGCTAGATCTATTTGAGGTAAAATGATTAGGTGACCCTGGCTTAGGGTTGGGATACATTGGGTTGGGGTAAAGAGAGTCAGGGTTGGATGCAGAGTAGAAGATATGTGGATGCTGATCCTCAGTGGACTGGGACATTCTGTTTCAGGCAGAGGTTGTGGTCTAAGGCTGCACTGAAATTGAGTGTGGCGTTAGGAAGGTGTTTTTGGGTGGCCATGGCAGACCCCAGGGCTGATGATGGGGGAATAGGGTTGGGGGTTGGATTGTTCATAATGGCCAGATCTAGGGGATGGCTTAGGGGCAGAGTTAGATCTAAAGTTACAATCAGATCAGATTTGTCATTAGGACTGGACTTGAGTCTAAGAAAGTTTCCATTTTCATATTGGGATCAGATTTTAAGTGACCAGGTTATGAACTGGTTTTGGATTTCGAGTTTGGAAGGACTGGCTCGGTTTATTCACGGGATAGCATTGAGGCTTGAGATACATTAGGTTTACAGAGCAGGTTTGCTTTAGTCTAGAGGGAACTGGGCAGGTGCATGGACTCAGCTGCAGTCATGGATTGAGGTCAGGGTGGTGCTAAGACTGTGGGACCAGCCATTCCTGCAGGATGGGCTCTCTGGGGGCTGCCAAGGGAAGTCAGTCCCTAGAGTCACCAGTCATTTGAGGGAGATTGGGTGTAGGGATTGTACATCCTTTATCACATGTCCCTCTCCATGGTATCTGTCTGTTTTTACACCCTGGAAGGACCTCAGACCCAGGTATCTAAGGATGTGGAAGAGCTGGAGCTTCCCTGGACTTATCCAGAAACTCTGGTAGCTACTAACCTCTCTCTATCCTTCTTCCCACAGTCCCAGCTGATATCCCTGCCAAGGCCTGTGGTCCCAGCCCCCAACCCCCCACCCATTGGTGAGTGATGGAGGGTAGAATAGGGATGGTGACTCCTTTCTACCTTGTATGCCAGGCTGCCAGATGCAGCTGTAGCCCAGGAGTGGGGGCTCCTGTTGCAGTAGGTCACACTCTACCTCTTCCTTTCTCTTTCAGACCGTGCTGAACTAGAGGAATTCAAGAAGATGATCTTGGAATCCCAAAGGCTCCCTTCAGGCAATGCCATATCCCCACCCAGGTAAGGCGCTGGCAGGATGAGACAGTTCAGTCTCAGGGCTTTGGATGAGGCTGGGAACAGGACCAGAGCAGAGGGAAGCTCATCCCGTACTTGTTGCTTCCTTATGAGTGCCTGCTTTCTTTTTTTTTTTTTAAGGTTATTTTTTATTTATTTATGCATTCAAGAGCTGGGGTACAGGCCAGAGGTATGGGGGGTGAAAGTATTCACCAGAGACAGTGGGGAACAGAACAGGCAGACTGACTGAAATACACTGCTGAGGGGAGCAGCGGGCGAGACAGGAGAGGTCTGCTGCGCCATGTGGGTAGCTGCCGCGGACCAGCACAGCAGTAGACAATGAGGCCCTCTCAGGGTTGAGAGAAGCATGCAGGGTGGTCAGGGAGTCAGCGAAAGAAATGACAAACAGACGCACTTCAAGAGAGAGTGTAAATCTGAGTGTAATTTTCTTTGAGTTGGTGACCAGTATATATATGTTTTTCTAAAGGCATAGGAATGGCGAACATCAGTGAAGAAATCAGCTTGCTTATAGGTTTAGCTTATCATTGACAGGGCAGTGATTTACATCTGGACCCAGGCGCATTCCTAAGTAGTTAGGCTATTAATTTTTCTTTTTGTTTTATGTGATTACTTTTTTGTTTTAACTACTCACTACCACTAAATTACTATTAATTAGCATGGGTGAGTTTTACTTTTCACAATGTAATATTTTTATCATTAAAATTAATACTAACAAGGCTAAGCATACAACAGAGAAATTATTAAGCTAACAGTTCTATTAATACACAGAGTTTAGTAACGTTTCATTTGAATTAGCCTAGTTATTAGATTTCGTATGTTCTTTTTTAATCAGCAACCAATGACCTTTTTAGACAGAGAAAGAGAAAAGATTTTAGAAAGGGAAAAGATTTTAGAGAGACAGTTGTAGTAGAATAAAGTTTGTGGGTCTTGAGAAGGTGAGATAAGGTTCCTTGCGGTCAGCATTCCTGTAGTGGCTCCTTGGGGTCGTTATCTTTCAACAGGCTTCTGTCTTATCTATGTCTTCAGGGGGTTTTGCTGTTCTCCCCCTGCTTCAGGGAGTTTTGCTGTTCTCCCCCTGCGCCCTGGTTCCTTGCCCAGCCGGACCTAGGGACTGTGGCGAAAGCCATTAGCCCTAAAGGTCACTGCAGGGGGAGGTGCAGCAGGTAGCTCCCTGGCTGGCCAGGGGATTGAACTCGTGCTGCAGAGGTGCAGATTGCTTCACAGTGCTGTGCTTAACCCCTTGCACCACCAGGGAAGCCCAAGCACCTGCTTTCTACCAGGCTCTATGCCAGCCCCCAGAGGATACAGCAGTGACACAGACACATCTCTCGCCCCATTCAGGGGCGGGAAAGACAGTGAAGAAGCCATAAGAAAGGTGATGAAAGTCTGTAATAATTAGATGCCCACCATGAGCCCAGCACAGTTCTGAGCACTCTGCACAGTTAACTCATTCAATCCTCACAACCCTCATCAGTGAGTGAGTGAGTGACCTGTTGTGATCCCCACTTTCTGGATGAGGAAAATTAGGCACAGAGAGGGTGTGCCTTGTGCCCCAGCTAACAGAACAGGGAGAGGCAGAGCTGGGACATGAAACCAGATGACTGACCTCCAGACAGGCAAGGGGATGCCCCTGTGAGGAGGAGACACTGAGCTGGAAAATGAGCAGGAGCATGCCTGGCAGAGAGCAGGGGTAACCATGGGCAGGCAGCAAGAGTAACCAGGACAAAGGCCCAGAAGCCAGGCTGGGGTGGAGGGCAAGAGGGAGCGACAGCAGCTTCTGAGAGTCCCCTGTCCTCCCTGCTCACTTGGAAAAGCCTTTGCCAACTGTAAAACGTTGTCCACAAATGGCTAGAGCAAGGGCCAAGGCCTTCACCAGGGCACATCAAGGGTCTTTAGCACACACTTGGCTGTAGCCTCCTCACCGCCTCCCAGGATCTGCTCCTCTATTGGACGACACCCCGCGTGTCGCAGGGAGGGTGGCTCAGGCCGTCACCTCGAGAACATCATGTGGTCCTTCTGGGGTCTGGGCTATGGTCCCATCAGGCCTGACGGAGGAAGTGGTCTTTGTTGTTCCCATAGGCAGGATAAAATCCGAGGCTCCGAGAGGCACTCAGGACTTTGAGTCAGATCTCTCTGACCCCAAAGCCTGTACCTTCGTTGGCCTGGCCGCCTGGTATTGTCAACCCTGGGTCTCTTCCAGCCTGGGGCGGGGTGCTAAACGCAGGTCTGGGGGCCAAACTGACCTCCAGAGCCGTCGCCAACTATCCACCCAGAGTCCTCCACATCCGACTCCATCCCCACCATGCCTCTTCCTACAAACTCCCTCTGACAGGGCACTCAGCCCCTCACACGACGCAGCGCTCACAGAACGCTCTGGACACCCAGCTCTGGGAGAAATCCCACGGGGAGTCTGCAGAGAGGGCTGGCTGAGCTGGGGGTACAGGAGAGGGGACGAGATCCCTGCTCCGAGCAAACAGTTTTCCTCTCCACAGCTTGGCCCAGAGCCCTGGTGGCAAGGAAGGAGCTTCTATTATTACTAACCCCATTTCTCAGAGGAGGGAACTGAGGCCCCAAGGAAGTGACCAGCCCCGGGTCATGCGGGTCATGCGTCAGCGGGTCCGGGCTGGAGCCAGCCTCTCAGCCCAGGCTTGTCCTGGTCCCAACTGAGACCGGGGAAGCTCTTGACATTGTTTACCCCAAGTGACGTCCCCCTGCTGAGAAAACAATGCTTACTTAAGCCAGGGCCCTTCTGCTTCTCACTGCAGGGTCGCAGGAAGGGCTGCTGGGCTCCAGCCTTGATCTGCCTGCCCCTGGGAGAGGGAACGGGTGAGCAGGCGCCATCAGCTCTGGAGTCTCTCTCTCTCTCTCTCTCTCTCTCTCTCTCTCTTTACATTTTAAAAGGACAGGTTTATTAGGAAAAGGAGGGAGGAAAAGAGAGGCACCTGCAAAGTCCCAGGTGGGTAGGATGCTGCAGCTCTGGATTTTCAGTCATCACTGGACACTCCAGGCTCATAGAGTCATAACATCTAAATTTGCTATGTGCCCAATGCAGGGCCAAATCCAGTGCCCTGCATTAAACCCTCCCCTTCCAGAGCAGAGAGGGTCAACTCCTATTCCGCTCCTTTCCCTTCCTTGGGGGCTTGAGAACATTTCCCAGATGCTAACGCACCCACCCTAATGACACCCTCCAGACACATGCATCTCCCATGTTCACAAAACCAGGACAGACCTGGAGTCACCCCAACTTGATCGGAAGATCTTGCCTTTAAATTGAACATTTTAAATTGTTTTCTATTGATAGACTTTCTATTGATGGATTTTTAAAAAAGATTTTATATATTTATTTTTGTGTACAAGAACAGGGCTGTAGACCAGAGGTGGAAGAGGGGAGGGCGGATGTAAGAGGATTCACCAGAGACAGAGAGGGGAACAGAACAGGCAGACTGACTGAAATACACTGCTGAGGGGAGCAGCGGGTGAGCCAGGAGAGGTCTGCTGCGCCTTGCGGGTCAGCTCCCTGGCCAGGGATGGAACTCAGGCCTTTCTGGTGGGCCCTTGTGGTGGTGGTGCTGAGACTTAACCCCAGGCCACCAGGGAGGTCCCTATTGATGGATCTTCTTTGGCAATCAATTTATTTCAGTTTAAAAAAAACAGTTGATATAAAGACAAATATTGGGTAAATGTTGGCTCTGGGGCTGCGTGGGTAGAGATGGCAGAAGTCTCAATGTGGAAGGTCAAGGGTGGGAGTTCAGCACCAGTTGTGAGCTGGCATACAGCAAATGTGCTCAGGTTCACTTGCCATCGCTATTATGATTCCTTTGTTCGTTCAGCCAAAGAATATGGGAAGGAGTGAAGGACAGAAATCCCTGACCTCGTGGGCTCACTATGGGGTGCCAGGTGATAGAGATGAGTCATTTAGGACCCCTTGAGTATGAGCGAGACAGAAAAGGGATGAGATGTTGTGAGGAGGTTGGAATTTTTCATGGGGGGCCAAGACAGGGTCCCCTGATCTTGAGAGAGAGTGACATTTGAGTAGAGACTTCACAGAGCCATAGGGGGAAGGTACACCAGGCTGCCCATACAGTGCATGCAAAGACCCTGTGGCAGGACCTGGTGAGTTTGCGTGAGAGGCTGGGGTAGAGGGGCGTGAAGGAGGGGGCAAGTGCGAGGAGGTGAGATCCTAGGGTGACGCTGGGAGGCAAAGGCCAGGGGACTCACTGGTCAAAGTGAGTGATGGTAGGGGATCAGGGGCCTCAGTCTCTGAAACATGGCAGGCCAGCGGGCAGGAGTGTGTGAAGAATGGATATCAGGACTGGCCAGGAGCCTGGAAGGGGGAGGGGGAGCAGGAATCAGCCAAGGAACGTGCGGCAAGTGGGGCCCCAGGGAAGAGCCAGGGAAGGAAGGGAGGGGGGCCAGAGGAAGCAGGACTTGGCTGAGGCCCCCACCTCCCCCACCAGGAAGCAGCCTTTGCGCCAACCCCTGACCCCTCATGAGAACTTCTGCCAGGCCTGGGAGGGGGAAGGGCATCCCAGACAGCAGGATGGCTTCTGCAAAGGCAGGGGGCAGAAGGGGAAGCAGTGTTAATCTTGGAAATTTGGGGGACCTTGGCAGGGTTCAAGTCCCTGGTGGGGAGGTCTGGTGGGGGCAGAGTTGGTGGAGTCTTGAAAGCCAGGTCCAGAGGATCTAGTTTTGTCCTGTGAGTACTGGGGAGCCATACAGAATATAGGAGCAAGGGCAGGCTCATTGAAAACCCTGCCTGGAATGAGTTAGGGTCCAGACCTGGTTGGTTCTGTGTAAACAGAAGAGGGCTGTGAGATTGTGCCTCAGGGTCCAAGGGTGGCCCAGGGACTTTGGGGCAAATTCCCAGGATCCCCAAGGCCTTAGGAAGCAAATAACAGGGTCAGACAGGCCGCAGACCAAGTCTGGGGTACGAGGTGCTGCTCTGAACCTCAGTGTCTTCATTTATATAATGGAAAGGCAAACATTTGCATCCCACCGGTCCTGAGAGTTCAACATGCAGGAGTCTCATGGGGAGGATAGCCCCAAAGGAGCCCTAGGGTCCTTGGAAGCAAGACCAGGCCTGGGGGAGGTAAGGCTGACCCCATCCAAGGTTTGTCCTTCCAGCCTTCTGTCTGACCCACTGTTGCATTCCCATCTCCTTCCCACCCTAGTGGCTGAGGAGGCTCTGGGCCCCAAGGACCAAGGGGTGCCCCAGACTGGCTGGTCAGCAGAAACGGCACGGCAAGACACCCGCGGCACAGGATGCAGTCAGGACCGAAGTCCGCAACTTCTGCACACACAGCAAATTGGGTGCCCCTGGCCTGTGCCCCACGCTGTCCCCACCCAGCCACACCCCATAGTACTCTCACAGGCCCACACCACACCACACACCCATAGATGCCACGACAATATCACAGATGGACGCAGGGATGCCTTGGTGCCGTGGCGATAACAGCACACACGGCCAAGAGACACAGCGACAGCAATGCATGTACCCTCTGTCTGCCCAGCCCTGGCTCCATTTCACATCCCTCCAGGCACAGCATCTAGCTTCCCACCCATCCACACACACAGCTTCCCGCCCCTCCACACAGCCCCATGACCCCACGACCCCTCCTCCAATTCCTTATCCCCCAGGGTTTCTCACCTGTCACCACTAGAGTGCCAGACCTGGAAGCAGAAAGGGGAGACATTTATCTTTTCCTTTCTGAGGGTTTCTAGGCTCCTCACGTGGCCCTGGGGTGAGGGTAGCTCACCCACTCCCTCATGACCCTCTCTCCCCACACCCAGCCTTATAAATGTTAGTGACACCAAATAAACATTAGAAAATCCTTCAAATATTCCAGAGTCATGATTTTTTAAAAGATTTATTTATTTATGCATACAAGAACTGAGGTACAGGCCAGAGGTGCGGGGGGTGAGAGGATTCGCCAGAGACAGAGTGGGGAGCATAACAGGTGGATTGACTGAAATACACTGCTGAGGGGAGCAGCGGGCAAGTCAGGAAAGGTCTGCTGTGCCATGTGGGTAGCTCCCTGGCCGGCAGAGCTCCCTGGCGGGCAGAGGCAGAGGCTGCATGTAGCTTTATAGTACTGTGCTTAACCCCTTGCACCACCAGGGAGGCCCCAGAGTCATGATTTTTGCTTTGAAAAGGTGTCTCAGGGCCTTGGGGAAGAAAATACTAGAAACAAGAACTCCTTCCCTAAAGTCCCCAGTTCAGAAGAGCATTCAATCTGGGAGTGGGGAGGGTGGGGTGCCAATGTCCCCCTTTTGCAGGTGTAGGACTCTCCATACATGAAAAAAAAAAAACAGATATTTAAAAAGAGTTTCTTAAAAAGCATTTTAATAATTTGTGGCTTTTGTTTTTCTTGGTTTGCAATTGTATTGACAATTGCCAGGATGCCGCAAGCTGCTGTTAATGGCAGGAACTTCTCGACAAAATGATTCCAGGAACAGTCTCACAAGAGTCCTAGGACATTTGTTTTGTTTGGTTTTATTTTTGGCAAAATGGGATTTCAGAAAGAACACTGGTGTCCAGTTTGGCATGCATCAACTAATAGGACACTAAATTAGAGGGTAGCTGGGGAAAGACATTAGTGGGACATGGGAAGACCACTTGTACCCAGCAGACTGGAGGGGTGGGGAATGTTTAAAAATCCTAATAGCCACTGTTGGTGAAGACATAAAGGAGAAATTTCCTACCAGACTGGTAGAAATACAAATCTGGTTATGGCCCTTCTGGAAATGAGTTTGGTGACATTTAATAATAGTCAAGCTGCACAAATCCTTTGATTCAGAAACCCCATTTCTGGGACTTAATCTCTGAAAATTAATAACCCCAGGAAGCAAAGCATGATGGAAAAATGACCCCAAAATTATGATGTAGAATCTCAACTGGTCCTTTCCCCCTCAGATCCCCCTCTCCCTCCCCTTCTCTCCTTCCCCCAACTCCCCCCTCCCCATTCTCTGAGACCCTGGACAGACGGGGGATGAGTCAGGCAAGCTGAGGTTGGCAACGCCACACTTAGGGCAGGCCAGCCAGGAGGGACAAAGGAGCGATATTTCCTGGATCCGGAAACACGGGTGAGAGACAGCGGCTGCAGGAAACACTCGGCTGGGGCCCCGCCAAGCCAGGGCAGGGGGTCAGCCAGGCCAGGCCACCTAGACGGGCCAGTCTGAGGCCCCAAGGAAGTGGGGAACGTCCCTGACCTCTAACCTATTGGCTAGGCAGCCTGCAAGTCTTGGAGAGAAAGCCTAATTTGGGGTTCTGGACCCAGTCATTCTGGATTTGAATCTTGGATCAATCCATCTCAGCCTTCATTTTATCATCTGAGAAATGGCTATAGTAATAGTCACTAAACTGTCCAAACAATCGGCACAATTCTCTGACTCTTGGGCAGTCTCTCCCAACTGGAACATCACAGGATACCAACCCACCAACCTGGCCTCCATGACTGGACCTTGACTCAGCTGTCCAACACCCTGACTTCATCAGCCTCAGCGTCCAGTACAACTCCCATACTGGTCCAGAGGGACCCTCGGCTCTTTTGTGCCCCCTCCCTCCACACACAGTACAGCACTTGCTCCAGTTATTCTAGGCACTTGCTTCCTCTTCCAGGCAGCCCTCCTAGATGTCCCAGATGTAGTCCCCAGCCCCATTCCTTTCTCTCCTGCCATGACCATATAGCTCTGACTCCCCCAGGCTGATGGCTTTCCTGAGGCCCCAGCAGGGGCTGAGTACCAGCCAGAGAGCAATTGGCTGACCCCCTCCCCGACCCTGTGGTCCAGCCTCCGGGTGAGGTTCTGACTCTTTGGGGATTTCCTGTGACCTCTATAAATAACCCCCATGGCTACTTCCCACAAACTGCCTCACCCTTCTTGGAAAAAAAGGATTGTAGCCAAGGACCTCAATGCAGCTATGTGCCAGATCCCGGGGGAGGTGGGTGGGGCACATGCATCCTGCCCCAAGAGCATCTCCCTCCGCACCCAGACCCCACTCACCCCTCCTAGAAGACCTCTGGACAATCCCAACACCAGCCCACATTATTTTTTTCTTCCCTCTGGGTATCTATTTTCCTGCCAAATGGGTTTAACAGTTAATATCCATGGACTCGGATCATGGAGTAACCCCATGCCTTAGGGAGCCCCCTATTCACAAGTGGCTTCAACTGCTGAACAAGCAAACAGATCAACAAACAGTGACACCATGCAATGAAGTCTGTGAAGAGTCTGGGATCCAGGTTAGTTGGGAGATCCTGGCACCTTTGTGGGTCTGAGACCCATCCCAGCCTGTGCTCACATGTTCCCCCAAACCCAAGAGCGTGTAATTGCAGGTGGATATTTTTTCCTGATTCTGGAAAAGATCATGATCCTTTTTGAGATGTTGTTTCTGCTGCTGGCAAGGTGGAAGCCTTCATCCCAGGAACCTGAGGCTTTGCTGTATTGATGGGGAAACACCCAGAATCTGCTTCATTAGAGCCTGGCGCCCCCTGGTGGATCTGCACCGCCACATCAGGCCCCCAAAGTTGCAGAACCACTCGCCCCAGCCCTGATTCACTTGTTTATTTTATTTTTTTTAAAGATTTATTTATTTATTTATTTATTTATTTATTTATTTATACAAGCACTGGGTACAGTCAGAAGCGCGGGAGGGTGAGAGAATTCAGCAGAGCCAGAGCGGGGAGCAGAACAGGCAGAAGGACCGAAGCACATTGCTGAGGGGAGCAGCGGGCTAGAATGAGAGGTCTGCGTGCCACATGGGCCCCGCCCTTGTGGCAGGGGATTGAACCGGCGCTGCAGAGGCTGCGGGCAGCTTCGCAGCCCAGCGCTAAACCGCTGCATCACCAGGGAGACCCTGTTTGTTTTTTTTTAAGATTTATTTTATTTATGCATACAAGAACTGGGGTACAGGCCAGATGTGTGGGAGTGAGAGGATTCACCGGAGACAGAGTGGGAAGCAGAACAGTCAGATCTACTGAAATACACTGCTGAGGGGAGCAGCAGGCAAGAAAGGAGAGGTCTGCTGTTCCATATGGATTAGCTCCCAAGCCAGGGATCAAACTTGTGCTGCAGTGGCTGTGGCTATCTTCATAGTGCTGAGATATAACCCCTTGTGCCACCAGGTGTTTTTAAAACCCTTCCTTTTCCTCTTCACAACTATTTTCTTCTTCTTCTTTTTTTTTTTTAAGATTTATTTATTTATTCATACAAGAACTGGGGTACAGGCCAGTGGTGTGGGGAGGTGGGGTGAGAGGATTCATCAGAGACAGAGTGGAGCACAGAACAGGCAGATTGACTGAAATCCACTGCTGAGAGGAGCAGCAGGTGAATGAGGAGAGATCTGCTGCGCCATGTGGGTAGCTCCCTGGCTGGGGATCAAACTCATGCTGCAGAGGCTGCAGTGTCTTAACCCCTTGAGCCACCAGGGAGGCCCCAACAACTATTTTCTTAATAAAATTTCTTCTTTCTAGCTTAATGCATTGTAAGCATGCAATACATAACACAAAATACATGTTCATCAACTGTTTTATGTTCCTGATAAAGCTTCTAGTCAACGGCAAGCTAGCAGCATTAAGGTTTTAAGGAGTCAAAAGTTATATCTGGGGGCCTCCCTGGGGGCGCAGGCGGTTGAGCGCGCCGCTGTGAGGCTGTCCGCAGCCTCTGCAGCACTGGTTCGATCCCGGCCAGGTGGCAAGGGTCCCACATGGCATAGCGGACTTCTCCTGTCGCGCCCTCTGCGCCCCTCAGCAGTGTATTTCAGTTCATCTGCCTGTTCTGTTCCCCACTCTGTCTCTGATGAATCCTCTCGCCCTCCCGCACATCTGGCCTATACCCCGGTTCTTATAGGAATAAATAAATCTTTTAAAAAGAAAGTTGTATCTGGTGGGTCTGTTGTCCCTAACTCCTGCATTGTTCAAGGATCATCTGTACCCCACTGTAATTTCCTTCCACTTCCCTTTCACTTCATATCCTTCCTCTCTCCCCTTCGCTCACTCTGTTCCAGCCACAATGGCCACCTCTGTTGTCCCTGTTTCCAGATGACGCTCCCAATTCAAAGCCTTTGCACACATTACGTTCTCTGCCTGGGACACTCTTACCAGCCCCTTCCATCAGGGTTCCTTTTTAACATTAGGTGACCTATGTAGGGCATGTGCCCTCAGATATCTGCCAGGTCAGATCTCTTCTTTGTAAGCTCACACTGCAGTCAGAGATCTCACTGTAAGGATGAGCCTCTTTTTTTTTCCATCAGGCCAAGGGTGAACCTGCTTGTTCCACCATATTTCCAGTACCCTGTCCCTGAGCTCAGATTGGAACTGAACTGACCTAAGTACAAATCCTAAAGCTTGAACCATGAGCAAGTGACCACTTCTCTGAGCCCATTTTCTCCTCCATAAAACAGTGACTAAATACCTACCCCATTGTGCTAGTGTAAAGAGCCAACAAAATTATGTGTAACAGGTGCTTGACAGTCACCGGGTGAATGAATGGAGTGAATGAACTTGCAGAGGAAGTTGGGCCCAGGATTTCATGAGTTACTTTTAAGGTACGAGAGGCAAAGTTCTAAGATTAATACTAAAAAGGGAATGAAAACTTGCAGCGCAATATACACACAATTTATGTACAAAATGTAAAATGTATTTGATTGGTGCATCTATAAGAATGCAAATGTAAGCGCACAGAGAAAGTTCTGGAGGGACACAAGCTGAGCTGGGGAGAGGGGAGATTTCCACATTTCTGGATCAACTGAGTTTTTTACATGCCTTTGGTATTTGAATAATAAATTAAAAACTACAAAACAAGTACTCCTGAGATCTTCCTTCCTTCATCCCAACTCTCTACTCCTGATCCTCCAGCTTTGGGGGCCCAAAGAGACCTCCACTCAGCCCCTCTCCAGGGCTTGAATACCCAGAAATCCCCAGAGAGATCTAGCCAGTCACAACCTGATAATTGCCAGCAACTGGGAGCTTACTACCCATGAAGGCAGTTACTCTGGTGACAAGATCCTCCCCAAGGGATAGAAAATCCCGATCCCGCTTGGCCTAAGCTGATCCCAGATTCCTCAAAGCTTCCAGGTGTCCACCCAGCCTGTGTCTGAGATTGGCAGTTCCCTTACTTGCCCACACAGAAGTCCCGGAAGATGACATCCAGGATCTCTTCTGTGCCTCCACCCCCTGTGAGGTAAGCCAGGTGGCCCCGGGCAACCCGAAGTGCCTCAGCTGCCAGGGCTAGGTCTTTGGCCTTCTTGTATTGACCGAGGGCATCCAGGCATCTCTGCAGGTGATGCTGGTGCCTGGTGCGTGTCAGCAGTGGTGGGCCTGCAGACGGGTCACCACACCTGGAAGGGAAAAAGCACATGGTGTCTCTACCTTCAAAAGCAACACTGGTATCCATTCCCATTCTGCAGATACAGAAACTGAGCCTGCCAGACAGGTTTGTGTCCAAAGTCATTGGCTTATGCCCACTTGAATTTGGATAAAATGAGGCTATAGAAAGAGTGAAGGGGCTCACACTGCAGCTAGCTCCTTTCGCAGTGCTTCCAAGAGGCCATCCAGACCCTCCCCGGTCAGGCAGGAGAGCAGCAGATAGGGGGCCAGCTCAGGACTGGGGCCTGGGCCCCCCTTGGGGAGCAGGTCTGATTTGTTCAACACCAATAGGAGCCGCTGTTTACTCCCACTGGAGCTCTGGGCTCGGGTGGTGGTGACAATCGTGTCCAGGAAGCTGCAGCTGGATGGAGAGGCCAGATCAGAGGCGTCCAGCACGGCCAGAATGAGGTCAGCCTGTTCCAGCCTGGGGGAATAAGGAGAATCAACTGAGCAGTGACCCCCAGAGTTGAGTAATTAAGGACACAGGGTGGAATAAAGCACCTGGGACACAGCAGGAGGGTGAGGGGGCTGGTAAAGAATAATGGGCAGGGCCAAACATGTGGGAAAGAGCTGTGCATTAAGGGGAGGAGCAGAATGCTGGGGGTTCAGTAGGAGAGAGCTGGCCAGGGACAGAGGTCCAACTCAAAGGGCTGCCCCTCCCCCAAATTACCAAGTCCCCAAGATTAAGGGAGCTTAGTAGCTTTTTCTGATTCAGGAAGAATGAAAAGTAAATGCAACAGGAAGAAACATGAGAGGATAGAGTCGTCTCCTCCCTCTACTTACCTCCCAGGCAACCCACCTCTCTCGGGCTCGCCGCACGCCCTCTCGCTCCACTGGACCCACGCCCTCCCTCAACCCTGCTGTGTCACTCAGTAGCGCCGGGAACCCAGCCAGGTCTACAGCGGTCTCCAGCACATCGCGGGTGGTCCCTGGTTCCGGAGAAACAATAGACACGGGCTTCCGGCCTAGGGAAGTAAGCATGAGGGACCAGGTGGAGGTGAAGGACCCTCCACAAAGCACCACCCCTCGTGGCTGAACTGAGCTTTTGCCCTACTGGCCCCTTTCCCATTTTGAAACAGCTCAGTTCCTCAGTTCCTGGCCCCATCACCAGTCTCCCTCCTACTCACTGAGCAGGTTCACCAGGCTGCTCTTGCCAGCATTGGGGGGTCCCGTGACCACAACATGTGCCCCTGAGCGGAGCCTCTGCCCACGCCTGGCATCTCGAAGATGCGCGCCCAGTGCCAACTCCAGCTCCTGTACTTGGCTGTCAGCTGTGGGTACAGGAAAGCAGAGGGGAAGGAAAGTGGGGGCTTCAGGTAGTGGAAATGGCAAGTGTACTCATACCCCCATCTCCAGGGAGACCCACCTCGCTCCAAAACTCCTTCCTCCAGGTTGTCATCCTCACCAAAGTCAATATAGGCCTCCACGTGAGCCAGAGCCTGGAGCAGAGGGTAGGTAGAGTCATCACCTAGGAACCCACTCCCTGGCGCCCCATGTACCCGGGCTCAGCCCCACTAAGGGGCCAGGTTGGAGGCTTACAGACAAGAAACTCTCACTTCAGAGCAGGACAGGCAGGGATCTAGTGCAGAGGATGGGTGAATGGGGGATTCACCTTAGTGAGGGTTTCTGCCCAGCCATGACAGAGGTGGCTCAGCTCCCCATCCAGCTGCCTTAGGGCCTGACGCCGCTGTGCCTCCGTTTCGGCATGGATCAGATCGGCCAAGCCTTCCACTTCAGTCAGGCTCAGCTTCCCGTGAGCAAACGCCCGCCTGGTGAACTCTCCCGCCTCTGCTGGCCGAAGTCCTGGCACACTGCCTGCGGGAAGGTCCTGAATCCTGAGCCTCCAGGTCTATACCCACACCCACTGGCAGAGTCAGACCTCCAACCCAAGGCTGCACTCACCCAGGGCCTGCAGGACGCCGCTCACCACGGCCGGGCCTCCATGCACGTGGAACTCCACGCAGTCCTCACCCGTGAAACTCTGGGGACCTAATGTGGCGAGGCGACAAGAGTCAGAAGGAGGGCACAGCATGAAGAGGGTAAACTGGGTCATGGGAGCTACAGGAGGTTCAGGATCTGGAGTTCCTCACCTGGGAACCAGAGCACCAGAGCGCGGTCCAGCGGTTCCCCCGAGCGGGGGTCGCAGAGCAGGCGCAGGCTGGCGTAGCGAGCCCGGGGCAAGTCCTGGGGCGCAGTGAGGCTCCGGAGGGCGTGGCGGCTGGCGGGGCCGCTAGTCCGAATCACAGCGATGCCGCAGCGGCCTTGGCCCGAGCTCAGCGCGAATATGGTGGCTCCGGAACCCGGGGCCGGGGCGCCGCTGCCGTGGCGCGTGAACGGCCCGAGACTGGACAGGAAGGAGAGTCAGTGCCCCTGGGAGGCTCTACACAGAGTGGCAAGTAGATCTAGGGCTCGATAACAGGGAGGTGCTCAAAGTGGAGGCTCTCTGGCTGGGAGGGACGCACCGACCGGAGGCCTCAAGATGACCTCATTAAGGTCTCAGAGAGCGGGCGATCCAGAGGGGGTTCTGCGGCCGAGGGATGGACAGACAGGACTTGGAAGAACGTGACAGACGGCACCGCCGCAGGGAACTAGGACCCCAGATCCCAGGGAGGTTTGGGCCCCAAGCAGCGACTCAGTTTGTCACACCCTTTTCCCCCGGGTGTCCCACCTGCGAGGCCCGCGAGCCGTCAGGGTTGCCAGGGTCCACAGGCCCCGCCACATGGATTCACAGCCCGCCGCGCGACCGCCCGCCCGCCCGCCCTTCCTTCCTGGGAGGCTTCAAGTCCTGGCACGAGGCCCCGCCCACTCGGCGGAGTGACTGGCGAAGTACTTAACGAGTCTTGGCTACCATTGGGCCCTTTAGAAAACGTCCCGCCCACCCACTGAAGATCTTCGTTTGTATTGGCTGATTCTGAGGACGCCCTCTGGGTGCAGTGATATGACATTCCCCCGGCAACATCCGATCGGGGTCGTGGGATTCTAAAGCTGCGGCTCCCCGAGACCCCGGAAATGAGGGGTGGGAGGGGAGAGCGGGTCTGACCGTCGGAATGACCGCGGAAAGAGCGTTTGAGCTTATTCCATCTAGCCACTCCGTAGCTTTGGGCGAAGCCAGAGCACCTTAGTGGCAGGGAGGGGTGCGTGCCGGAGAGCCCACGCGCCACCGGCCTTGGGAAAACGGCCAAACTTCTGGGGAGATTACTATTCCTATTTGTTTTCTAGGACCACTCCAGCTGGTAGCCCATCCCCGCCTTTCCCTCGGCCGTTCCCTCAGCCTCGGATGCCCCTCCTCATTTAACAGACTCATCCTTAAGGGGCCTCCATCTCCAAGGTCTCCTCCGCGAGGACGCCTTTCTGAAATCCCCCCAACACAACCCTCTCTCCTCTCTGGCCCAGGTCTGCTCCGGCAGAATTGTGTCTGGTCTGTCTCCGGCTCCCGAAGAGGCAGAAAGGGGAGTCGCGGAGATTACTTTCAGGTTAACCTAGGACAGCGCAGGATCGCAGAATAAAAGCGCTGATGATGGAATTCCCGGCGCCAACGGGGCGGGTTCTCCCAGTTTCGCACGGCCAATTTTCTGGTTCTTGGATAGAGCGGGCGGGCGACGCACCTGCACTTTGGGAAGAATTGGTGGGACTGATTAGAGTTCTAATCCTCCACCCCTCACCCCACCCCACCCCCGTCCCCATCCTCCCGGGCCTGCCCTCTCAACTTTTTCATCTGTAAAAGAGGAACGATGACATTCGCTGACGTCGAGCTGTCCCATCTATCACAGGTATACACTAGCGTCTAGTGTTTGCCTTATGAGAACCCGATCTGACCCCAGTCTCGCGGAGGAGGCTACTCCGGATGATCTGGGATCCGGGTGCCAGACAAAATACCAAGAATAAAGTTTACGTATAATTATGTCCTATGTGATATTTGGGACACACTACTTATTAATTTATTTGAAGTTCACATTTAGCTAGAAAGACTTAAACATGACAACTCTGAGGAGTTTACGTCGGAAGGAGCAGGGGTTAACTAGATGAAAAATGGGTGGGCGTCCTATGCAATTGAACTACGCGTGCTGTGCAGGACTTGGCTATAATTATTTATTCTCTTCTCCACAATGGTGGTTGACTTTACTGCTCCTAGGAATCTACTCTGACCAGGCGCACCCTCTCCCATCTCGGGCCTTAGTTAATTCCGCCCATCTTATTCCAAACCGCGCCTTTGCAGATGGAGAAACGAAGTCTCGCAGGCGGGGACGAGACCCAGAATACAGCAAGAGCAAGGTGGAAACTGCAATTTAGGTGCGGGCAGGGACGAGCACCACAGAGTGAGGTGGGCGGGCGAGAACGAAACCCAGAAAACAACTTGGGCGGAGTGGAGAACTCGAGTGACGTGCGCGGAGCCAAGGAGAGTCGAGGTTCGGCGCGGGCGGGGACGAGAAGCAGCGCTCTGGCACGCGGGGACGGCGGCCGGCGCGGGCGGGCGCGGCCTTTGTCTCCTCCTCCGGCGCGCTCAGCCGCCGCACCGGCTGCATGAACCCGCGGCCCGCCACCTCCCGGGTCGCCCGTAGCCCCTGACCTGATCTGCCCTGTCCTCGCTATGGCCGAAACCGCCTCCGGCGCTGGGGGCACATCCCTGGAGGGCGAACGCGGCAAGCGGCCCCCGCCGGAGGGCGAGCCTGCAGCCTCGGCGTCTGGAGTTTTGGGTATGTGTGCGGCTGCTGGATCCGGTAGGGTTGCAGGTGCCTTGAGTGCGCGCGGAGGCTGGACGGGTAGGGGATTGGGGTCAGCT
The DNA here is from genome assembly GCF_964194135.1 of Talpa europaea. Classification (NCBI taxonomy): domain Eukaryota; kingdom Metazoa; phylum Chordata; class Mammalia; order Eulipotyphla; family Talpidae; genus Talpa; species Talpa europaea. Next base: position 46,984,365 of record NC_140079.1, on the reverse strand, counting down.
TTCCCGGCCTGGAGTCCAGTAGACGAACCAGCTACTCCCAGCACTGCAGCCGCGGTCGGCGGGAGCAGCTAAGACGGTGCGGCGGGCAGGGGTCCCGGAGCAGAGATGTGGACACACCCCTCCGGGAGCCCCCCCCACCGAGGGGCTGAGCCAGGTCACCCCCCTCCCCTCGGGCTACCTAATCGCAGCTGGGCAGGGATGCGCTTGAGAGATCCTCCGCGGAATATACAGAATCACCCTGTCTTGGGTTCGAATCCCAGGTCAGCTGTGTGACCTTGGGCGCCTGACTTAAACGCTCTGAGCCTCAGTTTCTCCACCTGTGAAATGGGGGTAAGAACCGCACCCAGCTGTGAGGTAGCTGACATAATGTGGTGAAGCGCTCCGTGCTGCTAGTGAGTGCCCCATCGATTGTGGTTTGGAGGCGGAGTTGGGCCTCAAGATGAGTAAGATTTGTATGTGAGGACCTGGGGGAAGGGCATTCCTAGAGGAGGGCCTGACTGGTGCAAGGACGTGGAGGGAAGTAAAGAACCCAAGGCCAGAGTTCATGGGGTCTTGAATGCCATACTGAGTGCCAAGGAACCCTGGCGAATAGAAAAGGGACAGGACTGGAGTGATCAAGACTGGAGGTGGTGCAGGAGTGGCCTGACCCAAGTTTGCCCTGCCTGCCCCCCAGATAAGCTTTTTGGGAAGAGGCTCCTGCAGGCAGGTCGCTACCTGGTGTCCCACAAGGCATGGATGAAGACGGTGCCCACAGAGAACTGTGATGTGCTTATGACCTTCCCAGGTATCTGTGTCCCCCCATTCAGTGCCCAGACAGGGCTCCCCTGAGCTTCGTCCCCCTGAGTGGGAGTCTGTAAGAAGCCTCAGACCCCTTGTGGCAAAGAGCCATGGGTACCTGTGCCCCTTGGCAGACACCACTGATGACCACACTCTGCTATGGCTGCTGAACCACATCCGTGTGGGCATCCCTGAGCTCATCGTGCAAGTCCGCCACCACCGCCACACGCGTGCCTACGCCTTCTTCGTCACCGCCACGTATGAGAGGCGAGTCCTTGGCCTCTTGCTGACCTTGCCATCTGGCTCCCCGCCCTTCTAAACACCAACTTGTGAGGTCCAGCTACCCTGTTTGTCCCAGGTGGTCACCAGGTAGCCAGTGTTCCTCCCATGATCCCACTACCCCTGTCTTCCCAGCAGCCTACTCCGAGGGGCCGATGAATTGGGTCTACGCAAAGCAGTGAAGGCCGAGTTTGGTGGTGGCACCCGCGGCTTCTCCTGTGAGGAGGACTTCATCTACGAAAACGTGGAAAGTGAGCTGCGCTTCTTCACATCCCAGGTGCACCAGCTGGCCCCCAGCGCACATCCCTAACCCGTGGGTGGCTGCTCCCTGTGCTCACACCCTGTCCCCTGCAGGAACGCCAGAGCATCATTCGCTTCTGGCTACAGAACCTGAGAGCCAAGCAGGGCGAGGCGCTGCACAATGTGCGCTTCCTGGAGGACCAGCCAATCAGTGAGTGTCAGATGGGGCTCCTGGAGAACTATCTATCACGGGAGAAAGGCGGGGCCTGGAGCCAGACCAATCAATGGGTTGAAGGGGCAGAGTCTTAAGGGAGGGGTGGGACTTGCTCCCTGGAGTCCGTGAGAATGCCAGGGCAGGACCATGGACAGCGCCCCGGTAGCCTTGATGGTGTGGCCCTGGGTCTCAGTTTCCCCTCCAGGAAACCAGTCCCTGCAAGTCACCTCCTGGCACCAGCTTTGCATCATTCCTTAGATGTTGAGAGCAATGACTTGAGGCCCAAATGGCTTTACTTCAAAGCATGGCTCCCCATTGGGACCCACCCTCCCAGGATTCCTTCGTGCCCTCCTACCTGCCCCTACCCCTCCCAAATTCTGAAGGAGAACCAGATGTACCATCCACCCAGAACTCCTCTGGGAAGAGCCTCTGCTGGTGTAAGAGCAGGCAAAAAGCCCAAGGTGGGGAGGGGCTAAGGGAGTGATGGGGTAGGTAGACCAGGAGCAGGCAGAGAAGCAGGAATCCCCCATTCTTGTCCCCTAACAGTCCCTGAGCTGGCAGCCCGTGGGATCATCCAGCAGGTGTTCCCAGTCCATGAACAGCGTATCCTGAACCGCCTCATGAAGTCATGGGTGCAGGCCGTGTGTGAAAACCAGCCCCTGGGTACGGCCTGGACCTGGGGATGGGCGGGGATCCAGAAGGTGGGCAGGTCTGACCAGCACTCCCTCTTCCCCCTGAAGATGAGATCTGTGATTACTTCGGTGTCAAGATTGCCATGTACTTTGCCTGGCTGGGTTTCTACACTTCAGCCATGGTATACCCAGCTGTCTTTGGCTCTGTCCTGTACACATTCACGGAGGCTGATCAGGTACAGGGTGTGGGCTGGGCTGGGGCTAGGGCACCCTAGATACCCTAATCCCTGGGACAGCCATTCAACACCTCAGCCCCCCTCCACCACTCTAGACAAGCCGGGATGTATCCTGTGTGGTCTTTGCTCTCTTCAACGTGGTCTGGTCAACACTGTTCCTGGAGGAGTGGAAACGGAGGGGAGCAGAGCTAGCCTACAAGTGGGGGACTCTGGACTCACCTGGGGAAGCCGTGGAGGAGCCACGACCCCAGTTCAGGGTCAGTTTTTGCAGGGGGTCTGAATCCAAAGACTCCAAGAATGGGGTAAAGGAGAGAGAGCACTTTGGGTGGGGGTCAGGGAGGGGCTGCATGCTCAGAGGAGAAGGAGTAGGAAATCAGATTTGAGGGAAGTATGCTTTCAGCGGGGTCACCATGAGAACAAAAGCATGATGGAGGGAAATTGAGTTTGTAAGGAAGGGAATGGTATATGGGGCAGAAGACCCCCTGGTCTTATACTGGACCTTCCCCTTGCCCCTTGCTAGGGCATTCGACGAATCAGCCCCGTGACCCGGGCTGAGGAGTTCTACTACCCGCCTTGGAAGCGGCTGCTCTTCCAGCTTCTTGTGAGCCTTCCCTTGTGCCTCAGCTGCCTGGCCTGTGTCTTCCTGCTCATGCTCGGCTGCTTCCAACTGCAGGTGAATTCCAGACCCCAGCCCTGGCTTTGGCCCCAACCTGGTGACCCCTCACATAGCATAGCCCAACCTATGCCCAGCTGCTGGGGTGACCTTGACTCCCTGCTCCTGCAGGAGCTGGTGCTGAGTGTGAAGGGGCTGCCGCGTCTCATCCGATTCCTTCCCAAGGTTGTGCTGGCGCTGCTGGTCAGCATAAGTGCTGAGGGCTACAAGAAGCTTGCCATCTGGCTCAATGACATGGGTATGTCCTGTGGGGGCAGTCCCTGCCTGAGCAGAAGGTCCCACTGCTCAAGTGGGACCTGGGCCTCACCCCTCACTTGCCCCCTCGGCCCCCAGAGAATTACCGGCTGGAGAGCGCCTATGAGAAGCACCTCATCATCAAGGTTGTCCTGGTGAGTGTGGTGGCCAGCTGGTGGGCAGGGGTATATGCCAGGGAAACCTTGATTCTGCATGAGGCACAGCTCTGGGCACAGCGGTGGCAGGGTGACAACCTGCCTGTCTGCTTCCCACAGTTCCAGTTTGTCAACTCGTACTTGAGCCTCTTCTATATTGGCTTCTACCTCAAGGATATGGAGCGTCTGAAAGAGGTGAGACTGTGGCCCAAGGTAGTGCCCTCCAGTGGTGGCCAGTGGGGGGCCAGCCCCAGCACCAGGGGTCCATGGGCTCTCCAGCCCTTCCCCCCCCTCCTCCATCCTTCTCTCCTTTCTGTCTGTCTGTCTGTGCGTCCTCTCTGCCTGTTGCCCCCCCCATCTGTCTGTCCATCTGTCCGTCGGTCCCTCCACAGCTCCTGCTCGTCCTGTCCCTGTCCCAGAGCCTCGAGCGGCAGCTTCGAGCGGTGCTGGTCCCGCTCGTGGCCCTGCAGTTCCGCCTGCTCATCCTGTCCCTCCGGGGCCTTCTGCTCGTGGCCTGGGCCAAAGTATGGGCAGGTGGCAAGCCCACAGGGCCTTGCCAGTGTGGGCAGTGTGCTGTGCTGGGGTCTCATGCAGAACCAGGGGTGCATGCTCAGAGGGGACGGGGCGCTGCTGGCAGGGGGCACCTGCTGAGCTCCTGGGAGGTGCTTAAATCTGGGAGGAGATGCAATTTGGTTGGCTGGGAGTGCTATGGCCTGCAAGGCTATGGTTGGTGGCAAGTGAACTGTGGCAGAGGCTGAACACTGGGGCCTCCATATCCAAAGGGGTGGATTCAGGAATAGGGTTCAAGGCATGTGTGTGGAATCATGCTGCAGAAGGGGCCCCAAACCAGCAGGCTGTCTCAGTGCCCAAGGCCCCGCCCACCCCCACGCAGGCTTTCTCACCCCTTCCTGCCCCCAGATGCTGGCCACACTGCTCATCACTCGCCAGTTCCTCCAGAACGTGCGCGAGGTCCTGCAGCCGCACCTGTACCGGCGCCTGGGCCGTGGCGAGTTTGGCCTGCAGGCTGCCTGGGAGCTGGCCCAAGCCCTGCTCAGCCTGCTGAGCCTCCGGCGCCCTGCACCCCACCGCCTCGAGCCCCAGGCAGAAGAGGGATGCAACAGCAGTGGTGGGGGAGGCCGCAGGTGTCTCAGCGGGGGCTGTGGGGCTCCTGAGGAGGAAGAGGAGGCCGTGGTGGAGCGACAGCCAGTGGGCGAAGGTGGAGAGGTGGGGGACGGGCCCAGGGGGGGCGAGGAGGAGGAGGAGGAAGAGGAGGAGGAGGACGAGGAGGACGAGGAAGGCGAGGAGGGTGGCCTCTTGGACTGCGGGCTCCGTCTGAAGAAGGTCAGCTTTGCCGAGCGGGGAGCCAGGCGGCAGCGGCCTGGCCCAAGCCCTGAGGCGCTCCTGGAGGAGGGGAGCCCCACCATGGTGGAAAAGGGGTTGGAGCCAGGAGTGTTCACACTGGCTGAGGAGGAGGACGATGAGGCCGAGGGGGCTCCTGGCAGCCCTGAGCCAGAGCCGCCAGCTGTCCTGCTCCGCCGAGCGGGGGGTGAGGGCCGAGACCAGGCGCCGGATGGGGGCCCAGAGCCAGAGCCAGGCTCAGGGGACTCTGCTCGGAGACAGCGGCGACAGAATCGGGCATCTTGGATCGACCCGCCAGAGGAGGACCATTCGCCCCAGCTCACCCAGGCCGAGCTGGAGAGCTGCATGAAGAAGTATGAGGTGAGGAGGTGCCTTGAGAGCAGTGGCAGGGCCCTCCAAGGAGGTGGCACGCTGTCCCAGGGTGGAAGGAGGTGGTGGGGGTAGGTAACAGGGCCTTTGATGTGGTAGGAAACCTACTGGAAGGACCTAAATGGGATATTCTGAGGGAGCTGGACTTGGTAGAAGAAGGTGACCTAAGGCAGGAGGCTTTGCCGTCTGAGGGTGGCCAGAGGCTGTACCCAGATTCTCTCTGCAGGACACGTTCCAGGACTACCAGGAGATGTTTGTTCAGTTTGGCTACGTCGTGCTCTTCTCCTCCGCCTTCCCATTGGCTGCACTGTGTGCTCTGGTCAACAATCTCATTGAGATCCGCAGTGATGCTCTTAAGCTCTGCACAGGGCTGCAGCGGCCTTTCGGGCAGCGGGTGGAGAGCATCGGCCAGTGGCAGGTGGGGAGAGTGCCTGGGCTTCAGAAGGAGAGGGGGTACACCTGGGAATAACAGGGCCCTAGGGGAGGGTGGCCCGCCTGGCCTGAGCTCCCTGTATCCCCCTGCAGAAAGTGATGGAGGCCATGGGTGTCCTGGCTATCGTGGTCAACTGCTACCTAATCGGCCAGTGTGGACAACTGCAGCGCCTCTTCCCCTGGCTCAGCCCGGAGGCAGCCATCGTGTCTGTGGTGGTGCTGGAGGTGGGACGAGCAGTGGGTGAGGAACCTATGGGGTGGACATACTGGCAGGCACCCCTGAGCCTGCAGCCTCCTCTCTGTCCCTTCAGCACTTCGCTCTGCTCCTCAAGTATCTCATCCATGTGGCCATTCCTGACATCCCGGGCTGGGTAGCCGAGGAGATGGCCAAGCTTGAGTACCAACGCCGGGAGGCCTTCAAGGTATTTTCCCAGTGTCAGTTTACCCCACTCCACAGGGTTCCTGCACATCTGGCTGGTGGCAAAGATGGAGCACATCTCAATGGCTGAGTCCATAGCAGGAGGGCAGATGTGCCGAGCCCAGGGTGATAATTAGCATCAGAGCAGGCCTGGGCCCTTCTTGAATCCCAGTGGCACTCAGCACCAGGCTGGCACTGATGATATTAAGCCATCGGCTAGCTCAACCAGGAACATCCTGTTAAGGACCAGAAACACAGCTGAGGCTTCCTAGAAGCCCAGCCTGCCACCTTCCTCAGAGAACTGCAGAGCTGGCCGAGGAGCTCTCCATGATGATCTTGCTGCCCATTCACCCTCTCGCTCCATGGCGAGTAAGTACTTGAAATAGGGCAGAGGCAACTGGGAAATGGAAGTTTTGTTTGATTTTAATTATGTCAGTGGACATTGACAAGGCATGTGTGGCTACTAGCTTCTGGAATGGCCAATGTGGACTCTGGTCTGCACCCATCGTGGTTCTCTTGCTGATTCTCCAGAAACCAGGGGATCTATGGAGGCCCAATATTTGTTTCCATTCTTCCAATTCCTGAGAGTACCTGGCATGCAGCCAGGGACAGAAATGGTGGCAAGTAAACATTCTTTCTCTCAATTCTCAGAAAGTACCGGCATGGGTCCAAGGATGCAGTTGGTGCCCAATAAGTGTTTAGATCTCTCCCCACTTCTACAGAGAGCCCCAGTGTGGATCCAGGGATACAGTTGGCACCCAATAAGGGTTTGGAACTTGCCCCACTTCCAAAGAGGGTACCGGCTCACAGCCTTTCTCCCAGTCCTGTTAATGGCTTTACTCTGCCTACAGAGACATGAGCGCCAGGCCCAGCACCGCTTCCAGCAGCAGCAGCGGCGCCGGCGGGAGGAGGAGGAGCGCCAGCGGCATGCTGAGCATCATGCCCGGCGGGAACGGGATACCAGTGGCCGGGAAGAGTCCAGAGCTGAGGGCTCTGGGCTGGACCCTGCTGCCCCTGAGAAGGCCTCAGCCAAGGCCAAGGGCAGTGGGGCAGGTGGCCATGGGTCAGAGAGGCCCAAGCGCCCAGGGTCCCTGCTGGCACCCAACAACGTCATGAAGCTGAAGCAGATGATCCCACTGCAGGGCAAGTTCCTGTCATCAGGGACTGCTTCCTCGCTAGCTAATGTGGGGACCGGCCCCACCACACGGCCGCCACCTGCCCAGTCGCCCACGGGCAGCGACACTCGCCTGCCAGCCTTCCTCAGCTTCAAGTTCCTCAAGTCACCTGAGACCAGGCGGGACCCTGAGCGCAGCCACTCGCCACCCAAGGCCTTCCACGCTGGCAAGCTCTTCCCCTTTGGTGGGGCCAGAGCTGAGGCCGGGTCCAACGGGGCGGGAGGGCAGGCCCGGCCGGACGGGACCCCTGGCGGTGGCAGCAGCCGGGTTCAGCGGAGTGGGCCGGCAGACGAGGCGGCAGCTGAGGAGCCAGATGCCCCCCGGCCTGAAGAGGAAGGCTCAGGTCATAAGCTTTAACTCGGGGGTGGGGACTCTGGGCTGGGCTTTGGGGATAGGGGTGGGGTGGCCAGGTCTGGGGAGAGGTGCTGATGGGATAAAGACCAGTAAAGGTCTGGTCTTGGTACTGGTTGGGGACCTGGGTGCATGGTACTTGGAGCCTGTGGGTCAAAGTCTACTCAGTGTCTCCAGGACCCTTGAGAGCCTGGAGCCTTGTGCCTGACCCTCCTTACCCCCAGGGAGGGATGCCAAAGCCCCCTGTCCTAGTATTCCACCCAGGGTGTCCCTGCCATGCTCTGGTGCCAGGAGAGATAAGGGAGGCCACCTTGCCACCTGGCCCAGCCTCTCCTGTCCCCATAAGACCCCACACCCAGCTCACTCTGGGGGGACTGAACTCCCCCCAGGCCTCTATGCAAGTCCCTACCCTGCAGCCCAGCTGTTCCAGGAGAGCTTCCCTGGAGTAGGGACTAGGGCTGCTCAACCAGGGAGTTTGGATGCTGGGCCCACATTTGTGCTGAGCAGGGGCCTCACTCCGGCCCTCCTACCCTGCCCTGGGCAAGCTGCCCATCCCTAGGGAGCCCTAGAGGTAGCAGCTGCGGCACCAGGGACGCAGGTTGGAAGTTAGAGGGACTTCCTTGGTGTCCTCCCTGTGATGGGCAGGGGCCCAGGCAGGGGATGCACCTGAAATGCCCACCCATCACTGATCAGAAGCAATAAGGCCCTTGATGTGCCTGGAACTCCAGGAGGGTGCGCGGGGGCAGGGTCCTGAGTGGGTCCGGCAGCGGGGACGGCATCCCCCCGGAACGGCCCCTCTCGCCTCCGCAGGGACAGCACTGGCCCCAGTGGGCGCCCCCACCCTCTGCACCCGCCGTAGCCGGAGCCCCGCGCCACCGCCATCACCAACGCTGCTGCCCAGGCCCCCGACGCCGCCCGCTGGCTGCTGGCAGTGGGATGGGCCATGGGGCTGTGGGGGCGAGGGCGCTGCCCCCCGCCAAGCCCCCACCGATGCTGCCGAGTGCCCGCCTTGTGCCCTGGCTGGGCCCCCGCCTGCCCTTCAGCCCCTGCCAGGGGACGCCAGCTTCTACAGCCTCCCACCCCCAATGCTGCCACCCACCTCCGAGCCCCCTACACCCTCACCCAGCCCTAGCCCCCAGGCTGTGTGCTGGCCTACTGGCTGGCATTAGCCTCCTACCCACTCCAACTGTCATCCCCATACTCTCTGTTCTGCTCTCATATGCAATACTGACAGAGTGGCAGCCACCACCCAGAAAACCTACTTGGGCCCCAGTATTGGTGACCCTATCCTGGGGCGAGGGCCTGGGGGGGCTGCCCCCCATCTGCCGTTTACCTTTTGACCAGGATGGGGAAAACAAAAGGAAACCCAAAAACCCAACAAAATACACAAACACAGAATAGGCGATTATTTATTTGTTTTTAATTTATTTTGTCATATTTTTGTAAAACGGCAGAAATGCAATAAAAAGTATATTTCAACAGTGCCAGAGGATGGAACCGTGGAAGGGGAATCAGGGGGCCTGGGTGATGAGGTTGGCACTGGGGATGCCCCGCCCATTCTGTGACCCTTGGGGGCCTCCTCCTAAGAACTGGGTCTTGAGGCCACAGATGGAAAACTCCAGACTGGCCGCTTCCGAGTTGGCCCAAATTTGGGGGCTGACTTCAGAACTCCTCCCTGGAAAGAGCTGCAGGGCCTCAGGCCCTGCCTTCAGCCTCCTAGACAGAAAGAAATCTCAAAGTACTGAAAGGACTCAGCAGTTTGGGAGCTGGGCCTGGGCCCGAGCCAGGCTAAGCCCTGCAGGAGTGGGGCTCAGTCCTCTTGGCCACAATTGCTGGCATACCCACTGCCAGGGCTGCCATCTAGAACCAGGGGGTAATGGGAAGAGACTGGAGTGTGAAAACTGGAAGGCATCTGGTACCCAGGTCACTGTAGTGAAGATATGGCACCTTCAGGGGTCCCTGGGTGGCATTAGGGAGTGGCCAGGGTGCCCCACTGTGGGTCAGGCCCAAGTCCCTGGCGCTCTGCTGTGTGATCAGGGAAGACATCACCTCATACGTGTCCAACAGGGCCCTGCCCAAAGCTGGAAGAGCCCAGGGAGAGCCATTGTAAGGAAGGGGCACTTTGGGGGGGATGGTGAAAGAGACATCAGGGTTTACTGGAGGCAGGAGAGCAGCCTGTGCAAAGGCACAGAGGTGTGGGAAGGCAGAGTTTGGTGTTTGGGGGAGCAGATGGGGTGGGGGCACCAAAGGCAGAAGTGGGGAGGTCAGCTGAGGGGCCTGCACAGCCGTGGGACCCCCACCAATGCCACAAATAGCAGTGGCAGGAGGTGGAGTCCAACGCCCCAAGGCGAAACTGGGGCACAGAAATACAGATGAGCAGGGTGTGCCTGTTCTGCTCCAGCTCTGCCTCCTGGCCTTTAAAGCTGAGGTCCCACCTATTCAGTCACTAACAAAGAGACTAACCACCTGCCCACCCAGGTAACCAGATCGGCCCTGGGACTAGGAACTCCATGCCCAAGCGAGGAACTGCCCAGAGCTAGAAGGCAAAGCCCCCCTGTACAGCCAGGCAACCAGCCCTGGAACCTTCCACCTGGGAGGTGTCGGGCACCCCTCCAAGGCCTGATGTGTCCTCTAGTTACATGGTCCAACACTTCACCATTCAAAGCCCTGGCACTCAGCTCTGACCCCTAGGCCCCACTTGGGACCAGCGAGGCAGGTAGTGATCTTCCCCTACAGCCCTGAACCCACTGCCCAGAACCCAAACACCCTCTAGGGCCCTGAGCTCAGCTCCAAACCCACCCCAGCTGGAAGCCCTCATGGTCGTGGAACGCGCAGAACTAACATCACCCAGGCATCCATGTGCCTGCTCTCTAAGCCTGAGGCTGTCTCCACTGCGGCTGGCAGGTATCCCGGGAGTGCAGTCCACCACAGTTCCACCCCGGGCAGCTTGACTGTCTCTTGGGGACATCCTGATCCTCAGGGACACCTTGACAGGTGAAGCAGGGGGCGGCTCCAGACAGGTGTCAGCTCTGAGTGAAGCAATCACAGCAGGCCCATGAGAGAATCCAGCTGGTCCCAGGGCCCCAGTGCATGGGGTTCCCTCTTGGCTCCTCTTGGTGATGATGGGATGACTCTCAGGGGCTCCGTCCTCTGGGGCTGAGGCACGCGGAGCAAAGACGCAAGGTCAAGTAGGAAAGACCCTTTTATTGGGGTGGACATGGAGCACGCACTAGTCCATGATAAAATGACAGGAGAAAGATCCAGAAGGGCTGACTTCGCCTTGCACACGCTCAGAGCAGGATCTGAGCACGGAATAGGTTCCAGTGGAACTTGAGAGACAAGGCCAAGTCTTAAAAGCCCGGACGAGCAGGTGGGAATCGGGAAAAGGGCCCCCACACTGTCACCTGATGCAGCAGGCCTGGCTCTAGACCCTCACAGACCCGCTCTGGTGTCTGGAGAAGTGGGGAGAAGAGGGAACGGGATGGAGGGAATAACAATGTTTAAAAAGCATCTACCAATATCACACTACTGTGTCTGACGGCCCCTTTAACCATCACTTGGTACATTTACAGCATAAATAAAAACTCAAGGAAAATAAATACATTTGGCTCCTATGAGGTTGGAAGTGGTGTGGGCAAGGGAGGGTGCGGGCAGGGAGCGCTTACACACACGGTGGGAGGGGAGCACAGAAGACAAGAGGCGCCTGTGGGGGAGTGTGAGTCTTAAGTGTCCTCGTGCATGTCTGGGCTATCGGTCCGAGCCACCTTGCGGGGGGGCGCAGAGCTCTCACCCTCGAGGTCCACTTGTTCCTGGTCTCTCTTCTTGGCGGCATTCTGGGGAACAAGAAAGGGAGAGCTCTGAGTCTCTGATGGCCAGAGTCAGAGAGAGGGGCCTTGGAACCCTGGTTGGGCAGCCCCTCTGCTACCCAGACCTGTCCAGATCCCTGAGGCCACTGGTGTGCAAGGAGTCACCACCCTGGCACAGACCCATACATGTCTGTTTCACAGCAGAGGGCAAAGTGTGCGTTCCCAAGCCGGGAAGCCTACAGGTAGCCACAAAAAAGGAAAAGTGGGTGGTCTGGGAAGATCTTTCCCTGCTGGTAAGAATGAAAGCATGAGGGGCTAGGGAGGGGGACAGGGTAGGCCAGGCAGCTCACACTGTCTGAGCTATCACTTTATCATGGGGCCCCTCCAACCTCACCCAGGGCAGGTAACCATTCGACGGTCAATGTTAGAAGCAAAAAATCTAACCTTGCTGTACAACACAATTGCTCATTAAAAATTTTATGAGGGGCCTCCCCGGTGGTGCAGGGGTTAGTCTCAGTACTATCAAGGTATCACCAGCTACTGCAGTGAGTCTGATCCCCGCCAGGGAGCTAACCCACATGGCACAGCAGACCTCTCCTGTCTCACCCACTGCTCCCCTCAACAGTGTATTTCAGTAGATCTGCCTGTTCTGCACCCCACTCAGTCTCTAGTGAATCATCTCACCCCCGCCCCCCACCTTTGGCCTCCACCCCAGTTCTTGTATGCATACATAAATTAAAAAATAAATCTTTTTTAAATATTTCATTAAAGGAAAAGAAAACACAGTGCATATTAGGAAGGTAGTCTCTGGGAGGGGAAAGGGAAGATGAATTTTACAGTAACTACAGCCACTTCTATTGCCTGGGTTTTTGGTTTTTTTTTTTTTAATGAGATTTTTATTTATTATTTATTTATTTTTAAAAGATTTATTTATTTATACAAGAACCGGGATACAGGCCAGATGTGCAGGAGGGTGAGCAGATTTACCAGAGACAGAGCCGGGAACAGAACAGGCAGACTGACGAAATACACTGCTGAGGGCAGCAGCGGGCGACACAGGAGAGGTCTGCTGCGCCATGTGGGTTTCTCCCTCGCCGGCCAGGATCGAACCCACGCTGCAGAGGCTGCAGACAGCTTCACATTGTGGCGCTCAACTGCCTGCGCCACCAGGGAGGCCCTGCCTGAGTTTTTATCATGTATACATTTTGCCATTAAAACAGATAATCTAGATAATAACATGAAAGCCTACCAGTCCCTAAGGCCATGCTGGCTACATATTCTCTCCTCTGGAATGCTCGTCCCTCTACTGGATCATCTGGCGAACTCCTATTCAGCCCTCAAAGCCCCACTTAAAACACTGTTCTCACAGTCACCTATGTCCTTGCCCCAATGAGAGCCCCTCTTCTTGGTACTGTAACCCCTCTATTCCCAGAAACTGAACCCTTCATGCCTTACCTTTTTGTCCCATTGCTGATGTAGGTAACGCAAAAGGATGTTTGTCTTTTCTGTCACGATGACTGAAGAGGAAAGACAGAAAGTCGCTGAAGAGGAAAGACAGGAAGAGGCTACAGGAGACCCTGCCCCCATCCTGGCCTGCGATGCCTCTTTTAGGATAGGTTTTCACCCCTCCCTGGCATCCTGACCTGGATTAAGCTTTGAGTGGTCTTTCTGGGACTTCCAGTCTGTACCCTAACCCAGAAGAAGGCCTCAGGAAGCCCATGTTTTTGCATTCCTGAGGTCACAGCCACTACTAGGCCACAAGCCAGCACTCCACTAGGTCCTCACTTCCCAAGGAGAGGCAGAATCCTCTATCCTGTGAGGAATTCTTGCCACAGGCGGAACACCCCCGAATAGGTCCAGGCTAACTGGGGGCACAAATCCACACAGCCACAAGACAGGAACCACACAACCCAGCCAGCAGGACACAGGGTGGCGGGATCTTTCTCAAGTTAAAATAAAACACCTCAACCACTGGAAATAACCTCAGAGTCCTTCCGCCCTGTAAGCTCCAGGCCTTTCTGTGAACCCTGGCACCTGGCTGCCTACTCCCAGCAGCTGCCCACCAAAGTCCATGGCACTCATCATGGACCCTGTGATGTGCCAGCAGGGGATGTATGACCTGATGGGAAGTGTGGGGCAGAGGGCTGGTGAGTGGCAGGCGTGGGGCTGGATGTGGAGAGCAAAAGGACACTGGTGGTCAGCTGCCCGCTGCTCCCAGGGACACGGGGTGGGCCAGGGCTCCTTGGGTTACCTCCCACACCGTACCGTGGCCCTCCCCTCAGCAGCCAAGCTGGAGCTGAGAGTCCACTTACTCTGTTCAGACGGGTATTCCCGCGTGGGCAGGTAGACTGAGGGACGTCGGTTCTGCAGGAGGGTCCAGAAGGTGTAGGTTAGGGACACACCTGAACCCCTTTACTTGGCACCCGCCCCACAACACAGAGCAAACCATCACCATGCAACATGGGGCTGGCCCCTGTTCCTTTTTATACCCCAATTGGGAGGTGAGCATCACCACCAGCCCACCCCCATTACTCCCCAACCCGCAGAACACCCACTCACCGAGGCTTTACACACAGAGTCTGCATGAAATCGACTAAAATTGCTTTTGTTGTAGACGGGCAGTCCTTTCAAAAAATCTGCCTAGAAGACAGGGAAGATGGTGAATGAGAAACTGGGCAGCCCACTGGGTCTAGGCTAGGCCTCCAGGTGACTTCAGGATTCATCTTTTCTGTTCTTATTGTTCCAGTTGTGTTGAATGCACCCTACAGCCGGCTACCTGATTTGTACACTCATGACAAGATAACACAGCCAATCTCGGGAAAACACACCTTCTCCGCAGGACCCTCACGACAGCACCATAATCAGGCAACAGGTAAGAAAACTGAGGTCCAGAGAGAATGGGCCTCTTGTTTAGTCAAGAGCAAAAGCAAAGCAGAGATCAGACTTAGGTCTCCCAACAGCAGGACTGTCTTTTGTGCCAGCAGACATATTAATCTCCTGGTTTCATTTCCATTTATTCACTTCGATAGAGACCAGGGATGGAAAAGTCTTCTACCCTAGGCATCCCCCCCAGACCAGAGTAACAACAAACAGGATAGGGGAGCGGAGGGCTGGATGCAGGGGAGAGGGAGGATGCTACTCCAGGGAGGCAGCAACAGAATTCACAGCCCCACCCTTCAAAGAAAGCTCTGGAGGGGAGACCTTGACTGTGGGTAGGAGGCAAGTCTCAGCAATAAGACATGGGAATAAAAGCCCAAGAGAGCTAAGAAACCGAGGCCCAAGGTCCTGGGATGCTCAGGAAGGAAGGATGGCCAAGAACTAGGAGCAGGGAGTGACCTCCCAGGAGAGCAGGTAGGAGAGTGACTCTGTAGTCAGAACTGGGGTGGGACAGCCAAGAGAGGCATGGCCAGTGCAGGGTTCCTGTTTGCCCCGCCCTAGGCAGAAGTTTCCAGAGCTATTGTCACCGAATCATCATCAACACAGGGCTACTAAGTCACATGGCACTTGTCTGAGGTCACTGGGCCCTAAAAGAAAATGAGGAAGTCAATTTGAACCTGCATTCACCCAATCTGAGAGGTCAAGCTCCTTCTATTATAAGACATACCAGTGTCTGTTTCCCCAAGGCTCCAAACCTCTGCAGGTTATACCCTTCCCTTGATGGTCAGTACCCATGTCTAAATCCAGCACTGGACCATATCACTTTCTGGGGCAGGTGTCCCCACTTCTGTAAGCTGTGAAGACTGAGGGTCAGGTCAGCCAGGGAGTCTGGAATGTAAAGTGTCTCCTACTCCTACTCAGGTGACCTTCAAATTCAGGTGACTTCAAAGCCCAGTTCAAAGCCCCTCGAATCTGCCTCCCCCATCCCAGGACCTCTGTCCTAACTCCACTGCAGACTACCCATCCAACAAGGTCTTCTCAGGCCCTTACACTGTGACAGGCCCCAAGCCAGGCACCAGGGCACTGGGGAGTCACAACAGAGCTGCTCTTGGCCCTGGGAGGCCTAGAATGCAGAGAACATGAGTGTGGATCAGAAGCTGCAAAGTGAATGCAAAGAGGTCATGAGGACAGAGTGCCATGAGGGGCTTTGTGAGGCCCAGGACAGTAGGGGGGAAAGGTCTGGCTGGTTTGAGGATCAGATAAGGCACCCAAAAGCAGTGATGCAGGTACTCAGATCTGAAGAGTAAGGAGGGATCTGGTCTCTGCTCAAACCCTACCATGTTCCTGGTTCCGTCAACACCCCCCAACCCCACTCTAGCCACACACTCCTTGACCTGTGCTATGGCACCCTCCAGGAATGCCCCTCAACTTTCTATGCTGGAAACACCCAACAATCTCTTCACACCTGGCACCTTCCCTTTCCCCATACTTTTGGAGCCTCTGCTCACATGTGTAAGAGATCATTTGTTTTACACATCCACCTCCCTGCTAGACTGGCACCTCTCTGAGGGCAGATGGCAGGAGCAGGCTGATTCAACACTGGGCCCTGTGTGACGAGGCAGCAGAGTGGGGAGAAACACACTCAATCTTGACTGGTGACCTCCCATCCCTGCCACCTTACAGTGAACTGGGATTACAAGAGGGACCCCCCTCCCAAGTTAGTTTTAGTCTCAATAACACAGGGAAGGAGCATCTCAAGGAGCCCCCTTGAGGGCAATTGTCAGCATCAATGAAATTTGTGCCAAACAAATGAAACAAGGCTCAGATACAGGAGAAATCCTCATTTCAGTTAGACAAACCCTAGCAACAGCGGGGCCCAAAAGCTGTTGACTCTATCAGGGATGTCACGGGACATCCCTGTGCCAGTCCTGTGCAGGTAGCCCACCACAGACCCAACTACAGTGAGATGAGGAAAAGAAAAGTACTAAGAGAGGGGAGAAGCAAGGGCATCCCAAATCAGGATGGCGTTGTTCACAGGAGGAACAGTATTCCAGAAGGAACAGCAGGTATAATGGTTCTGGGGTAGCAGAGATTTGGAGTGTGATCACATTAAAACAAGGCCCATGTGGCTGGAGCTCACAGAGGGAGAAGCAAAGAGGCTGGATATGAAGTCACAGAGGGGCAGGGACTTAAGAGGTTAAGGGGGTAGTTGGGGTTTCAGCTAAGTTAAAGATGACCATGGAGTGTTTTATATTCTAGAAAGTGGTGTAATCTTATTTGCATCTTTAAAAGCTCGCTCTGGTTCCAAAATTATAAGTGGGGAGAGGAGGAGCAGGTGGAAGGATGGGGATTAAGATAGAGACAAGGAAACCAGTGAGGAGGTTGGGGTAGGTATCTGGGGGAAGGTGTTAGTGCCTGGCCATGGTGGGGAGCCACAGACAGATTGACACTGTTTTGGAAGCAAAGCCAACAGAACCCTTCTATGGACAGGGTGTGCACAATGGGCTGCACTGAGGAATCAAGGAGATAACACCCAGGTGTGGGGACCCACATGTCAGGAACCCATTTTCCCATCTCCTTCCAGATAGGAAGTCTCTTTAGCCAATTCCCCACCACATCCATAGTTGGGAACCTGGGATAAGGAACCAAGGGGCTTTCTGACTTGCTTTAACCAAACTCCATCACCCCTGAGAGCCCTGGGGATGCTAAATAGTGAGGAACGGGGAAGGGCTTCTGCCCTACTCAGAGGCTGGGCCACCATGGCATTCTACAGGTGGTGAGAACTCCAATGAACCAGACTCAAATCCCAGTATGATCTAGCTCACGAAAAGGGTCTTTAACTTCCCAACAACCAGTTGACATTATCCCCATTTCTAGATGAGGAAATGGCTGGAAAAGGATATCAGGGGTCTGAGTCGCCAGCTCATCGGTTGAGTATTTACAGTCCTTCACCATCGCAGATCCCTAAACTGTCATGAGTCTGTAAGGTCTGGACCACTGTTACCTCCATTTAACAGGACAGAACCTGGTCTTCGGTGATGGAGTTGCTTCCTCTTAGGGGCAGCTCAAGACCGCGATGTTGGGGTCAGGGATCTGGGCCACTGGGTCAGTCCGCGATGTCGCACTTCTTTTGGTCACAAAGCCCCGCAAGTGTGGATGTCAAGCCCCCTTCCCCGTCCCCACACCCATACCGGTCGCCCAAACCCTCTCAAACCCTCCTGAACTGGACAGATGCAGGTCCGGGATGCTCAGGAAGAGACTTGAAACTGGGGGTTTCAGGGGACCCCAACCCCACCACCCCAGGCGATTTCCGGGAGAGTAGAGACCCGGAAATGAATGACTAGTCAGGGCCTGGAAGCCAGGAAGGGGTTAGGGGTCGGAAATGGAGGAGGGGCGGAGTAAGCAGGAAGCTCACAGCAGGGTCCCCCGGGTCGAAGGTCACAGGTCACAGCGAGGGGCGGGGCCGAAGCTGAGGGGGCCGGGCAGAGAGGTGAGGGGCCTCGGGGATTACTGAAGGTGGGTGGGCCCGCGGCGCCATTTTGTGGAGCGGAAAGGGAGCACGGGCCTCGCGGCCGCTCTCACCATCTTCTGTTTCCTCCGTCGCCGCCTCAGCCGCCTCCTCAGCCGCCGCCGCCGCCACCACAGCCGCCTTCTTAGCCGCCGCCGCCGCACAGTAACTTCCAGCCACGACACAGCCTACACTGATGATGCCGTCGCCCTGCCATCATTGGCCCACTCTCTAGCCCCGCCCCCAAGATGCGTTTCCTCTGCGCGCTCCCACTGGCCAGATCAGGCTAAAATACATGCCCATTGGTCCCCACGCCGCCTC